>NC_136889.1:20633580-21243580 GCF_949152265.1 Phoxinus phoxinus | reverse complement strand
ATCATTTTTCTTGCCCTTCCAATATTTTCATAAGACCCTATAAATACCACCAGGATTTTATTTTCAGCAATATATTACCGGTTAATGTGTATATATATATATATATATATATATATATATATATATATATAATATTACCGGTTAATGTATATATATATATATACATCTTCCATCGTTATCTCTCACTGTGTTTTTTCCCTCTCTTTTTCAGGAATTGGAGCATGGTTTGAATGAACAGAGGGATCTAACTAAAGCGATTGCAGTTCAGTGCAGCAGAGCCCGAACTCAAAACCAGAGCACAGACGAATTTACAGGGTATCTAAATACACATACTGTACTTATTTGTACAAATATATGCCTACACTTTGTAACCATATGACGCTCTCTGATTGTCTGCAGGCCTTCGGCTGCTAAAGAGAATGAAGACAAGAGACAGGAAGTAGAGTTAGCAGTCCACAGGAAGTGGACACATCTCTGTAGCGGACTGACCAAGACCGCAGAGACTGAACAAGATGGAGATAAAGATCAGGATCCTTCTGAGGTCTGAACACACCTGACTTTACTATGAATATGAATATTCCAGTTTAAAATTATTCTGACCCTACTGTATTTTTGGGGTTGGCTGTTTGCAATCTGTGTTTTCGGTTTTATATTTATTGTTATTGAATCAGAGTGTTATTTTTATCAGAGCGCCTGTTATTGTTATTGAATCACCTGTTATTGTAATCAGAGAACCTTAAAGTTTATGTTATCAAATTTATTTGTGTGCGTGTGTGTGTGAACAGATCCTTGCTCCATCAGTGTGTTTGTGGAGTGGAGCTGCTGTTTCTCTTTGTCTTCAGGAGATTCAATCCAACATTTCACAACTTAAAGAACTGCAAAACGCAGCAGTTACGCAGGTGTCAATAACAAACACACGTCCTATACACACATCAGAGTACACACCTAGTCAATCCAGCCCAGAGATAACAGAATCATATTGAATTGATCTGTCTGTGTATTTGTGTGCAGGACCATCAGTCTCTGGATGAAGGTCTGTTTGAAGTGTTGAGTGGAGTTAATCTCACTCTCAGCTCTCTCACACACACTCTCGTCTTTCAGCCAGCAACCTCACACACTGACAGACTAAACCAGCTGCAGCAGCTACAGGTATCCATCCGTCCATCTGTCTGTCTATATGTTTATCCATTTATCTGTTTATTCATACATCCATTCATTCATCCATTGCTCCCCATTTCTTCTCTGATTCATAGAGTTTGTCTGCAGAGCTGAGCTCCTTGGGTGCCATATTGACCTCCCAGGGGTCAGAGGTCATAAAGTTGTTAGGTTCGAGTTCAGAGGTATCCTCCACCTGTTTTGACCTGCTGACGCATCGTGTATGTGACATTCAAAAGACTCTGGCCGAAAAACAGGAGCAGCTACAGGAGCGAATAAAACACTGGACTCAGCTGCAGGTCAGATTTCCGTCTGCATCTATGCATTTATTTCCAACACAAACTAATGAGATGGATGTGCTGGCACTTGAAAATTCTCCTGCAGATTAAGTGACTAGACTACACTAAGTAGATGAGAAAATTGATGCTTACTGTATGTGTTTACAGTGTTATGTGTCAGCAGTTACATTTTAGCAGGTTTTTACACCCCAAACCCTCAGATGTCTCACCATCATAACGGTCACAACTACTCACTTGTTTGTTATGGAAGAAGAAAAGAAAAGAAAACTCTGTTATGAAGGAAGTATTTTAAATCTACTCTTATTTTATGCCTTTTTTGTCAAGTGTGACTTAAATGTAATGTTTTCTTGTGTGTCAAACCCTGCAGAAGAGAGTGAAAGACCTGCATGACTCAGTACTAACTAACACGTCAATCCTTCTCCCTACAACTAACGGAGAAACCCACCATGATCTTCACACACTGCGGGTAAGCACAAGCGCCTGTGAATAATATCTGGGGATGAGTATGTGAAGATTTGTTAAACACTACTAATAACAGTGTGCTGAATATCTGAATGAGATAAGCCATAAATGCTTCTCAAATGTCTCACTACTAATAACAGTGTGCTGAATATCTGAATGAGATAAGCCATAAATGCTTCTCAAATGTCTGTCTCTATCATTTTGCAACGTATCTTCAGGACAAAATGCTGATGTCCTCATTGTACATTTCACTTCAGAACCACTTCTCTGTATTTTAGAAGTTTCTGCAATTTACTAGCATTTTATTTTTCCCCTGAAGGCTCATCGTGCCAGTCAGGGTTTATTGCACTGAAAACAGACACACTTTAGTTTTCTTATTAGTTCTGATCCACTGATTTGATTAGACAAGCATAGTTCCAGGAGTGCATTAGAACATTGATGTTCTTCTTATTAGTGTTCATTGAGCTTGACGTCTGAGATTTTGACCTTTTGCTGTACCTGTGTTTCCATGTGAAGGCTGTCACTGGGCGGAAACAGGAAGTGGAGCAGAGCAAGAGAAAGCTGGCAGACGTCCGAGACGAGACAGAGAGTCAAGATCAGCCTTCATCCCTCACACAGCAGATCAGCACAATGGAGGTATGGGTGTGCACACCATTCAGCATTTAGAGAATGCCTTTTGAATTCCAATTCAGTACCTGGTAGTAAGCATGAGACTAGGGCTTGGATAAACGATTATTTTTAACCGATTATTCTAGCGATTATTTTTTTCAATTAATCTAACGATTAATTTTCCAGTCCGATTCGATTTCGATTTGATTATCGATTATCTCCCCATTAATTGCCTAATAGCAATTTATACATGTTGATTTGTATCTGAATGAAAAAAACATGAATTCCTTAACATATACTACTGTCTATGGTGTTGCTACTACTTTCCGGCGCCGCCATCTTTGTTGTGGGTCTGACGGATCGACGTGCATATTTTGCGTCAATGTATTTTACGTCGATGGGCGTTGTCCCAGCCCTACATGAGACAGTTGAAATTTAAAATCTGAATTTACAGAAATATTCTGAAGTAGAATTAAAACTGTAAAAATATAATGTAAATACTGTAAATTTAGTTTTTAATAATAAATTAAATTTTTCTCTATGAGTTTTAAATGTATTTATACTTTAAGAAACATAAGCTTATGTTAATAATCAATGCTTGCCACCTATATTGTTCACACAGTATATAACAAAATATACATACCGTTCAAAATGTTGGGGTTAGTCCAATTTTTTGTTGAAAAATAATATGTTAACACTTACTTAAGGCCTTTTATGTATAATGGATTATAAAGGTATTAATAATGTTTGTTATACTACAAAAAATCTTTTCATAAATACTTCTAACTAAATTTAAAATGCATTATAATATTTGCAGATTCCTTGTTACATCTGAAATTGGCTGTTTGTCATGTGTTTTAATGCATTATACTTTCTAAAGGCATAACATAAGTATTATTATGTATTATAACTGTGTGATTACAATTATTAATGAGACCATACAATGTATTATAAGGTGAATTACAAGGCATTATTCGTGCATTAAAAACACTTTTATAATGCATTATATATAAAGGCTGTGACATAAAGTGTTACCTATAATACTTTTATTCAGCAAGGACACATTAAATTGATCAAATGTGACATTTCAAATGTTAGAAATTATTTTGGTAACACTTTAGATTAGGGAATAGGAGTTTTCCCTCAATAAACTCTTAATTAATTAATAGTTGTCACATGTATGTTCTGTTTTGCTTGGGCACTTGTCCCTGTATTTTGGTTTTACCTAGTTTTCTTTGTTATCAGTTTCCCTGCCACTTGTTTGTCACTATGGTTCCTGATTAGTCCTCACCTGTTCGTTGTTCTGTTGATTGCCATCCCTGTGTATTTAAGTCTTCAGTTCCTTCATTTCTTTGTCTTGCGTTGATATTGATATGCTAGTGTGTTACTATGTTCTTTAAAACTCGTTTTGCTTTCATTTCCTTTTGTCTTTTGGATTATATACACAGCAAGTGTGACTTAGTAATAAGTAAGGTAGTTGTTGTAGTGGTTATGTTTAGGTTAAGGGATGTAGAAAATGGTCAAGCAAAATAAAGCATTAATATGTGCTGTATAAGAACTAATAAACAGTCAATATCCATGCTAATAAGCAACTACTTAATAGTGAAAATGTGTTTCCTAATCTAAAGTGTTACCAAGATTTCTATTTCAAATAAATGCTCTTCTTTTGTACTTTCTATTCATCAAATAACCCTGAAAAAACGCATTACGGTTTTCAACATTGGTTACAATAAGAAGTGATATGCATAATATAATAATATATACTCTCTTTAGGCTGTATTGGACAGTGTTTGGAGTGATCTAGAGCAGCGCTGTGGAACTGTTCAGTGGAGTCTCGATCAACAGCAGATGATTGAAAAAATACTGAAGGGTCTGCAGATGCTCCTGAATCTTGGGAGAGAGAAACTCGCCTGCACTTCTCAGCTGGAGTTTAGGAATCCAGCACAACTCCAGACACACCTCAGCAAACACACGGTAAACTTATCACACACATACAAACACTCTAACTAAATACACACGTACAGCCCTTAAAACAAAATGCAAAATGCCCAGCAGCACAAATGCAAAACAAACAAACATGCATTACACATGAATCACCATTACGATGTCAGACAGAGCAAGGCCTGCAATCCCTCATTCATCGCTGTAACTTTGTAAATCTACAGGTGTTTTTCCGATCTCTGGCTGCCCACCTGCGGACACTGCAGCAACTGAGTGTGCGGATCCCAGACAGCGCCACCTCTGGCTGGGAGACTGAAGTGTCTGAGGTGGAACGTCAAGTGTCCAGTGCCCTGCAACAGGCTCAGGCTGTTGGCACAGTACTGCACTCCGCACTGCAGGTACCAGATCGATGAGGAAATCATGAGGAATGACAATTCTATAGTTTTTATGTATAGAAAGCTGCATCAACCAAGAAGAAACAGGGATTTATGAATAAATGAACGAACAAATGTATGGAAGCTTGTTTCCGCCACAAAATAAAACAGTTTATAAAAGATAATTGCGACTTTTTATCTCACAATTGCGAGTTTACAAATGCGAATTACAAATGCGAGATATAAAGTCGCAAATTGTGTGTTACTTATAAAGTCAGAATTACGAGATATAATAAATTGCCGTTTATATCTCTTAATTCTGACTTTATAACACGCAATCGTGAGTTTATATCTCATCTTTTCTCCGAATTGTGAGATCTAAACTCGCAATTGCGAAATATAAAGTCCAATTCTAATGGAAAAAAGACTGACTTTTTTTCTCACAATTGCGAGTTTACATATCGCATTTCTGACTTTATATCTCAGAATTGCATGGTATAAAGTCGCATTTGCAAGTTAAGTCAGAATTACGTGATATAAAGTCAGAAATGCGTGATAAAAAATCGCAATTACGAGAAATAAAATTGCTTGTTTATATCTCACAATTCTGACTTAATAATTGCATGTTATAAAGTCAGAGTGAGATTTAAACTTGCAATTCTGAGGAAAAAAGTCAGTCTTTTTTCCATTAGAATTGGACTTTATATTTCGCAATTGCGAGTTTATATCTCACAATTCGGAGAAAAGATGAGATATAAACTCACGATTGCGTGTTATAAAGTCAGAATTGAGAGATATAAACGGCCATTTATTATATATCGTAATTCTGACTTTATAAGTAACACACAATTGCGACTTTATATCTCGTTGTGTGATAATTGTGAGATAAAAAGTTGTGAGAAAAGTTGTGAGAAAAGTTGTGATAATTGTGAGATAAAAAGTTGCAATTACCTTTTTTATTTTTTATTCTGCGGCGGAAACAAGCTTCCATACAAATGGCATTGATGACCAATTTGACCAATGGCAGCTTTTACTATATATTTCTTTTAGCTAAAACACACTTAACACACCCTTAATACAGACTTTGATGTATTTCAGATTTGCACTCATTGGGATGAAAATCATTCCTGGTTAGCAACACTGCTGCAGAGGTTAGAGTCTCAGCTTCCCATAACTCCTCTGTGGGACCAAACTGAAGAGCAGCTCAGCGAGAATATTTCTGTGTATCAGGTAATGGTTTAAACTTAAATTTAGTATATTGACCCCACATATACTTTTAAATAAGAAGGCAGGCATATTTGTAGATCCCTGAATTATTGTTGTTGTTCGTGATAGAGTGTGCTAGCGGCTCTGGAGCAGAACAGAGCTCGTATCGGTCTGGTTCTGGATGAGGGCCGTAGACAGCAGGAGCAGATTTCTAGTAAAGAAGTCACTGTTCCTGTACACATATTGAGTGTGTCTACAGCAAGGCTGGAACAGCGATTGGCTGCAGTTAAGAGGAGGCTGGAGCAAGGACTAGACTCCACCCACCATCTAAAGAAGCTTTGGAACAGGTAAAGATGAATGTTGTGTGGACATTTAAGTTTGACTATTGACAACAAATTCTTGCCTTTTATTTGTACAATATGTATAATTTTTGTGCAGAATTTTAAAGTCATAATGTTTAATTGAGAGAGAGATATGTGGAAGGACTGAGGGATGGAAAAGGACATATAAATAAATGAATAAATACAAAGTAGGCCTATTTTATATTACCACTGTACTTTTTTTCCAGGTACCATAGCGATTTTGAGGCTTTGAATGAGTGGAAAGAACAAGCCAGAGAACGCCTGCATGCATGGAGAGATCACATGAACGCAGCTGAACAGAATGCGGACACCCTCTCCCAGTTTCATCACTTCATAGTCAGTCAACTAGTGATTAATCATCCATTTTTTATTTCTAATATTTTGAACAATATGGTGATTAAAAACTTGATGGCCATTTACAGGATTTAAAGGATAGGATATATATATATATAATGCATGAAGACTTCAGATGCAAAAGCCTCTAAGTCCGTCTAAAGTTTTTAATAATAATAATAATAATAATAATACGTTTTATTTGTATTGCACTTTACACGTGAAAGTCACATCTCAAAGTGCTACTGGTACACAGGTAAAAACACTAAAACATAAAAACAGTCAAGAAAAAACCCCAGCACGAAACAAAATTATATTAAGGAAATGCAGTTTAAAATAAATAGGTCTTTAATTTATTTTTAAAAACCTCTATAGACTGTGGCACCCTCAGGTGGTTGGGGAGGGCATTCCACAGTCGAGGCGCTGCCGTCTGGAAGGCCCTATCTCCCATAGTGCAGAGTTTGGACTTGGGAACCTGGAGTTTGTGGCTATCAGAGGAACGGAGATGCCGGGTTGGGTTATGCCTATTGATGAGTTCTTTGAGGTACAATGGTGCGCTGCCGTAGACACACTGAGAGGTCAGATCTTATACTCAATCCTGAATCTAACAGGAAGCCAGTGAAGTTTATGGAGGATAGGTGTGATGTGCTCAAATTTTGATGGTTAGGCTTAGTTGTCACTAACATGTCGTTCTATAAAATGAGTCTAAAGTTTTTGTTTAATATTACAATTTTGATCAGGCTCCTATGTATAGGTTTCTACCCAAGTACCGGCATTTCTGAACGGGCTGAGGCTGGGATTTAGTGAGTTTGAAGTAAAAGTATTTGATGAGAGTATACTATGTACAGAGAGCATTCACTCAATATTATTATTTCATTTTTGACAGAGGTGGCTTTTAGAGGCTTTTGCATCGGAGGTCTACACACACACACACACACACACACACACACATATAAATATTTTACTTTAAAGGGGTAGTTCACTCAAAAATTTAAATTCTCTAAGCAATTACTCAGCCTCATGTTGTTCCAAACCCGTTCCCTTCATTGACAGTCCACACAACTATCATTTTGTCACTTCAAAAAGTTAAGAGATCGTAAAACTAACCCTTTAAATAAAAAAATATTTTTGTTAGTACCTCAACTTATTATATTGCAGTTGTTATTTCCATAATTCTTGTTCATATTTTATTTCACTTACTTTTTTCAATTAATTAATCCAATTTTAATAGGTTTTGTTTTAGTTAACATTAACAACAGTGGTTGTGATGTTTTCGACACAGGAATTCATTAAAGAGCTGGAGGTGAAATCTGCTCTAAAGGCATCAGTCATCAGTTCTGGATCGTTGATCCTGTTGCTCAGTGAAAGAGAACATATCATTGAAACTCAGAAGATCAGCAGAAGCTCTAGTGCTCCAAGAACATCCACTCCCTCTGGAAATACAACAATCTCTGAAGACCTAGAGCCGAGTGAAACTAGCAATCTCACCTCAGACGACCCTGAAGACTTTCCTTCAGAAACCAATGTTTCCTCTATTCAAAACATCCCAGAAGAAACTCTTTCAACCACAGAGAGTGTTGAAGGTGTTCTCTCTGAGGAACCGACGTCATCTGCACTTGATTTGTCTGTAAAACAAGAGATGGTTCTGTCCCCTGTTCTTCTGACGCTACAGTCCCAGCTCTCTCAGGTGGAGCAAGACTGGGTGGAGATACAGACACACATACCCACCGTCCAACAGAGACTGCACCAGGTACATTTATAGTCTGCACTTCAATTTGTCTGAATTTATAGCATGTACTGCATCATTACAAGCTGTTCCCTGGATAGTTGAAAAAGAAACTGCAGCCATGATACCCTGTATCACTCAGCAGCTGATGAGGAATAGTCTCTGTCCTTTTTTCATCCGTTATGAGGCTCTCTTTCTTGTTCTCATCCCCTTTTTCTTCTTTGATTACATGTCACCCCTCACCTGGCTCCATGGTTTTCTTTCTTCTCTATTCTCTGCACCTCTGTCTATCACTCTCATCTGTCTCTGTGCTCTCTCTCTCTCTCTCTCTCAGAGTGTGGTGGAGAGCCAGTCTCCTGAAGGGCTGCTGGCTGATGTGTGTGGCTGGATTACAGGTGCTGAGAACAGGTTACAGGCGGCTGAACGAGAGGGTCACAGCACATGTACCGCCGCAGAGCTCACACACCTGCTCAGAACATATCAGGTACATTGTTCTCTTTTTATCTCTCGATCAATCATTTCAGTAATTAACTAATAAAATAGATGATCTTGGGTTTGGATTTTATTTTATCCAAAAATAACAGTCCAAAAATAACTGATTATTATTTTATTTTTGAGAATAACAAATTGAAAATAAACCACCAGCAAATATAAGTGAAAAAAAAATACATAAAAGTAACTAAAAATCAGTAATTAATTTGAGTAAAATAAAGTACAAAATGTAACAAAAAGGAAAGTATTATGAATCCACTAAAGAAATGAATTCCTTATGTTTTTCTTTGCGTTTTCAATTTATTGTGGTTTATTAGCATGACAAAACATATATTTGTATTTTCAAAGTGTTTGCAATATAAACAGCTAAGGATTAGTGAAATAAAATTAAATAAATAAAAATTATTAAAATAATGCAGACTACTCCTATAAAAAGCAGTCAGTAAATAACACAAAAGAAAACATGAAAGTAACTTAAAAAAATAATTATGAAAATGTAATTCTCTTTTTTGTTCTCTGAAAATCTGAAAATAGATATAACAGTTTACAGATGTTTTTTTTTAAAGAACACATTTTCACTTTATTCATTTTATTTATTGATGGCAATATAGTTTTAACTTTCGTTTGGTTTTTCTTATTTTCCCTCTGTCCAGGGGATGAAGAGAGAGATGGCATGTCAGCAGATGTCTGTTGACTTTATTAATCAGTGTGAGCTGAAGCAGGTCGGTTTTGACTCTCACACCTGCAGGTACAAACACACTGCGTTTGCTGAAAGCCTGGGACATGTCAGTCTGCGCTGGCTAACTCTACAGGCTCACCTGAAAATACAGGTGACTTTATTACATTTATTAGTAAAATGTACACAGGTAACCAACACAGATTAACATATATTGTAATGTGTTTCACAGATTCTACATGTCGAAGAACAGGTGAGGATAAGTGCAGAGCGAGATAACAAACTACACCTCCTGCAGCGCTGGGTCAAAGGTCAAAAACAGTGGATGCGATTGGCTGAAAGACCCATCAGTCGCTCATTTGCTGAGAGGAGCCTGAAAGAATGTGAAGTGAGTCGCTGATATTTTCTGGTTGTGGAAACTGATTATGATTATAAGTCTGCATGAAACAGAAGGTGCAGTAGTCTTTTCTTCCTGATTGTGATATATATCTGAGTGTGATATATATCTGAGTGTGATATATATCTGAGTGAAATGGGCTTAAGGGAAAAATGTAGGACTGGACTCGATTTTGTCCATCGGGAATTGATTGGATGGTTAGGATGTCATGTGAGTGACGGGTTGTCCCGCCTTTGCGCCAGTAAACACATCATCAGAGATGAGATGTCTCTGCAAGAGGGAGGGAAAGTTATTTTGTTAAAGATTATGAGGGCACATGATTTCAAAAAAACAATACAATGATATGCATGAATAAATCATTTATAATAAATGGTGTGCATGGATTTCATGATGACTAAAAAGTAAAAACTTTCAAAAGCGTTTCAGTTTTGACTTAAATATATTTAAATGACGTTTTCGAGTAATCTATTCTCATCTTCAGGAACTGGGGGAAAATTTGAAGGATAAATTCACTGAACTTACTGAGCTGGGAAAGAGGAGACTTACCACTGATGAAGAGGACAGGGATAAAGACTTCCTCTCAAAAGTTCAAAAGCTCTCACAGTCTTTGACAGATCTTTCTCAACAGGTATAGAGTCAGAAACTTCCTGTGACTCAAAACAAAACTGTCATTTGAGTGTGTGTTTAACTTTAATAAGGAATTGAATCATAATTTCTACATTTTTTTTTTTAGAGTAAAGGTCTTGGAAATACCCTGAGGGAGCTGTGTAAGGTGTGGTCTCAGTTTGAAAGTGGGAGGAGCCAGGCAACTGTAAACACAATGAGGATCTGCCAATCACTAGAGTATTACCACGCCCCTCTGCCCTCCCTCTCCGCCCTCCAGAACAACATTGATAAGCTACAGGTGCTGTCAATCAATCACACTTTTTCATTTCTAAGATTTTTCTAATTGGTCACAGTATGACGACATATTATACCAGACTAAGCGCACTTTTACATGACAACGATATGCCTAACGGAGAAGTTTTTCCTTTGAGGTTTCCGCGTACAGACGACACCATTGTCCGCAAAAATGACAAAAAAACTCTGTAATCTGCTGCCAGGCCATTAGATGGCGATGAAACACTAGACTAAACACGTAATACGCTTGTGAATGACATCATTGTCTTCAGAGATTCACGTTTTTGTTGTTTTCACGGAGAGACCGTTTTTAAAAACTTCCACTTTGAAACTCGTTTTTAAAAGTTTGCGTTTTCAGGCACCCAAAATGGCGTTGTCGTGTAAATGACCGGCCAAAACGCATAAAAAGGGGGCCTGGGGCTGTTTACACGACACCGTTTTCAACTAAAAACGTAAAACCTTTTTATGCGTTTTTGCCGTTCATTTTGTTTTCGTATAATGGTGTCGTCTGTACATGGAAAACTCAAAGAAAAAACTTCCCCGCTTTAAGAATATCGTTGTTGTGTAAACTTACTCTAAAATGCATGTTTGAGCTGTTTTTACTGAAAGCAACTTGCACTGATATATCTTAAAATATGTCAGTGGCATTGTTTTGTCTCAAGATGCACACCAGTAATGATTTTTTTTTTTCTAAGCCATGTTTATTTAAACTATGTAAATCAAATTAATCCATTAATTGCCTAATCCTTTCTTAATCTAAGCCCTGTCTGTGAACCCGGGCCATGATGTTACATTTGATTGTATTAGTTAAATTTTTTTTTTCAATGATATATATAATCACAGGTCTTAAAAGCTGACACAGAGGAGAGTGACAGACAATGGGAGGATCTGAACAAGACAACAACTGTCCTTATTGGTGGAATTAGCACAGACTCTGCCCAGATATTGTCTGAGCACCTAGAAAAAGAAAAAGCAAGGTTAAAATTCACACATCTCAACAAAACAATGTGAATGTGTACGTGAATGTTCAAGCTCATTCACCTGTGTGTTGGCCTCTAGGTGGTCAGAAATGAAGGAAAAGGTCAAACACACCTTGAAGAGCTCACACAGTCTTCTGAAGGTGTGGCAGAGATACTCGGATGTGAGAAGCACCTGCTCAGAGCAGCTCCAACGCCACAGAGAACAGCTTGCCAAGCACAACAAAACACCCGCTGACAATAAACAACTCGCACACAGCATCGCAGAGATGAAGACTGTGAGTACAATGCAAATTCACAGACAACCATTCATTAAAATAAAACTATAACTATAAAATAATTCAAACTAAAGTGGGGTCCAATAAGTTTCAGACAACGTCACATTTTTAAATCAATGAGATTTTATTTTTAAACTGAAAAGTTATGATGTACAGTATAACAAAGAATAAATGATTCTGCACTACTTCTAGTTGAATAATCAAATAATCAAGAATGCAAAAGTCTTTTGGACTCGACTAAAGTATTTCTCACGGTCTCATTGTCCTTATTTTCTTCTCTTAGATGTTACAGAAAGGTTCAGAGACTCTGCAGACTGATGTTCATGAAATGCTAGAAGCGTCTAAAGATCTGATTGAACAGGTGGATGATGAAGATGCTGTTTTCATCAGATCAGAATGTCGTTTGTTAACACGAGGTTACCTGCAGTTAGAACAGACTCTGAAAGGACGAACTGAACACATGCAGGTAAGACTCATATATATTAACATCTGTGTTTTAATAAGCCTGGAAGTGTTTAAAGAAATAGTTCACGTTGTTCCAAACCCATCTTATTTTTTCCACTGAACACAAAATTTGCATAGATTATCATGATCAAAAACACCATAATAGTAGTGTGTCTTCTGAAGCCATAAAGGTGACTGTTAACTGTTCCTTCAATTCAAACTATATGTGTGTTTCCAGGAGGATCTTGAGCAATTTCAGGAATTTGAAAGGCTTTACCAGTCCCTCGAAACACAATTACAACAGTGGGAAAGCAAGCAAAGGATGGAGAGCGAACACACAGACATATCTCAGGTGATCAAATCTCTCAAACGCATAACTCACTAACATCTTTTTATTGAAGACATCCCCAGTATTGAGGGTTTCTGTCTTTCCTCATCTACAGTTGGGTCTGATGGAGATCAGTTCTCTCTCTCCTGACCTGGATCTACTAAACACACTCAGCTACAGGCTGACCCTCAGTGACCCCGTGACACAGAAGCTACAGCACCTCAACAGGAAGTGGGCACAGGCCTCGGCACATGCTCAGGAGAAGTGCAGGTGAGACTAAGTGTTGGGGAAATTACTTTTAAAAGTAATGCATTACAATATTGCATTACTTCCTAAAAAAAGTAGCTAATTGCGTTACTTACCGTAGTTACTTTTATGGAAAGTAATGTTACATTACTTTTGCGTTACTTTTTCTCACCTGGGCTGGCCTTGCTTGTTTGTTTTTTAATAACAAAAAAAGCCCAAATATAAAAAAACGTTCACGCCAAAGGTGAAATGAATAAGCCTCAGGCTGAATAAAACTTCAGCAATAATTTTTTTTAATTATTATTACTTATTAGTATGGTTTAATTTGGTCATTGAAGGTCAGCAGCAAAAACATGGGTTAATAAAGTGAGATTAAATACATAAAGTGCACTTGTATTATTTAACAGAATATTACGCAAACCTGCAATAGTTAAATGAGTTTGTATTACACTGTTTTTATTCATTTTGAGGAACACTAAATCTATATTTGTGGAGGTGAGATGAGTAAATGCATGGTCACATTTAGTTTAGAACATGTTCACACAGCGCCTCTGCACTTACTCCCGATTTCTCTCAACATGGGGACAGAAGAAAGGTGTCAGTCTATAAATGGAAAAACAAAGTGACTCATATATATATTTTATGTAGGTTTACATTTACATTTACATTTATTCATTTAGCAGACGCTTTTATCCAAAGCGACTTACAAATGAGAAACAATAGAAGCAACTAAACTAGCAGTAGGACAACAGTATGTAAGTGCTATGACCCTTCACAGTACAATGCAACACAATATTTTTTTTATTTTTTTTTAAATAAAGTTAGAAGTTAGAATAGAGAAGGAAGTGTTAGTATTAATGGATCAAGTGCTGCCGATCCATTAATACTAACACTTCCTTCTCTATTCTAAGGTTTAAAAGTAATGCGCTACTTTACTCGTTAGTTGGAATAAATAATCTGATCTCCTAAATCGCGTTACTTGTAATGCGTTAGTCCCAACACTGAGACTAATATCATGCTAGTATTAGGTCCAATATACAAGGTATTGCGTGTTTAATATATATTATGTGTGTTTAGTGAGTTGCAGGCAGCCTCTCTCCATCGGCAGAGCTTTGAGCAGAGATGTGAGAGCTGGCTGGCTTTCCTACAGCGCATGGAGGACAGTTTAGCTGTAGAAATTGCATCAACTTACCCAGGACTAAGAGAACAGCAATGCACGCACCAGGTACAACAATCACACACTTAAATGCTGCTCATATGGATCATAGATCATTTTTAGATCATAGATCTTTTGCTCTCCTTCTCTTCTAGTGTTTTCAGGCTGAGTTGTCTTTAGGCCATCAGATTCTTCACTCTGTGATCAGTGAATCTCTCCTCCTGTTGCAAAAGGGAGATGTGGAGGACAGGTGACGACTCTCTGCATGTTTCTGTGCATTGTTTAATATGATCTTGTATTGCTTTTTTGAGCTCTGCTTGTGACACACACTACCGTTCAAAAGTTTGGGGGCAGAAATAAAAATTTTCAAGAAATTAATTGAATTAATGAATATATTTTAGTTCAACAAGGATGCATTACATCGATCAAAAAGTCATAGTAAAAATATGTATTATAAAATATTACATGAGTTTTTATTTTGTTTTATTTCGTTTCTATTTCCATTTATGTTTCATGGTTTCCACAAAAATTCAGCTGTTATCAGCATTGATAACTATAAGCAAGGTTTCTTGTGCACCAAATGACTGGAGTAATGATGCTGAAAATGTAGCCATTAAAGGAATACATTACATTTAAAATATATTATAATATTACTGTTTTTGACTCCAAACCTTTGAATGGTAGTGTAATACTGTATTTTATAATTTCATCATAAGCACTTTTTTTTTATTACCTGTTCTCATATATACTCGCAGTGATTACTTGTAAGTTCATTTTTGAAATTCAACCGTCTTACTAACCACCCTGCGTGTGCCCTCAGGAGCGACTTCCTGTTAAAACTGTCCCAGCTGAGAGAGCACTGGCAGGGGGCGGTGCAGAGAGCGGCTCAACGGCGGGCTCTAGTGGAAGGGCTCATACAGCAATGGCACCTTTACACACACACAATGCACAAACTCTGCAAACTTCTCACACTCACACACACACTCCTGTCCCCTACCAGTCCCACGCAATGTAGCGTCCTGCAACTGCGCCTCTTGCTGGATGATCTGAAGGTAACAAGAATATTTTTAAATATCACTATCATCAATGATGAAGACAAAGTATATGCACTGATTTTTTTATTGTTTTTGAAAGAAGTCTCTAATGCTCACCATTTATTTGATCAGAAATACAGTTAAAATACAGTTATTTTGAGAAATATTACAATTAAAAGATTATAAGTGTGATCAATTTAATGCATCCTTGCCAAAAAAAAAACATTTCTTTAAATTTTACTGACCCTTAACTTTTAACAGTGGTGCATATATAGATCTACACCTAAAACATTGCATATACATTTCTATACATTTAAAATTTTGATTATTGCCCTTGAAATATTTCTTATTCATTTTACATCATAGATTTTCTTGTTTGTTTGTTGTTGTTTTATATGAATTTATTTATTCTCTATACTATAGTGATGTACTGAAACCTTAGCTTGCAATTGGCAGTGACAAAAGATTCAGTTTGTTTTTTATTTGTTTCACCATCTCTTTTTTTTTCTCTCCCCTTCACTCTCTCTCTCTGTCCCTGTGTAAAGCGAACAGAGCTGTTGTTTCAAAGGTCGATCTCTGCATATCTGTGTGTGATGGAGGTAGGCAGGCAGCTGTTCTCAGTGAGTGACACGCAGACGCAGATGCAGCTGCAGACAGACCTGGCTGCTCTGCAGGAGGACTGGGAGCAATGCCTGTGCATGCTGGGAAGAAGAAAAAGCCTCACGTCTGACATCATCAAGGTAAGATGGTTTGATTAGGTGTGAAATGACACTTTGAATGAGCCAACTCTTGTGTGCTTAGCTCTATAGACATCCTGTTGCCACCCAGCAATATTGATCCTTATCCTTGTTTTGAAGGTCAAAGGTCACATGGGAAATCCATAAAGCCAAGTGAGTGTGATCAGACTTGATTCCAGAACAGGGTTCTTATGATGATGGAAATATTAGGAAATTTTTAAATTGTGAATTCCAAACCAGGGAAAGTAATTGTTAAAAAGTAATTGAAAAGTACTTCCTTTGTATGTACAATATACATATATTTAAATTAGTTCGATGCTTAGTGTTCACATATTTTATTACCTAGAAATGTATCTTTGTTAGTGGAATCATTATCCTTATCTAGTAATCACAAACAAATAGAAAAGTTTTTTTCTAGATTCCAGATATCATATCTGCATATCAGCATTTATGAGGGTAAAGTTTACACAACAAACCGCTCCAGCAAAGTGAAGCCCGCCCTTGGAGTCTTTATGATTTGATTTAGATGGAAACAGCAGGTCATGGATTGTCACCCTGATGGACACCTGCTCAGAGCCTGTTAACTGTCCGTCTCTAAAACGTGTTTCACTTCACCAGGAATAAACTCCGTCATTACATGCTCCCAGTCCAGAAAGTTACAGGACAACACAAAATGTTGGTTTGTGTGTGGAAAAGGGTGATGCTGTATTATGTTGGTTTGTGTAGGAATGAGTCCAGCTGAGTTTGACCTACATTCCCTTTGACTCCACAGCTGGACTAATCCAGATCAGACATTTACACACACACACACACACACACACACACACACACACACACACACACACACACACACACACACACACACACACACACACACACACACACACACACACACACACACACACACACACACATTCATATTCATTTTAATATCAGTGTTCCTGACCTGAAAAAGTCTTTATGCATATCATGCAGGTCGATAAGTCAGAAAATGTTCATCCATCTGTCTCCCAGCCTGTCTATCTATCTATCTATCTATCTATCTATCTATCTATCTATCTATCTATCTATCTATCTATCTATCTATCTATCTATCTATCTATCTATCTATCTATCTAATCTATCTATCTATCTATCTATCTATCTATCTATCTATCTATCTATCTATCTATCTATCTATCTATCTATCTATCTATCTATCTATCTATCTATCTATCTATCTGTCTGTCTGTCTGTCTGTCTGTCTGTCTGTCTGTCTGTCTGTCTGTCTGTCTGTCTGTCTGTCTGTCTGTCTGTCTGTCGGTCGCTCAGTTCCTCATCTATTGTTGACCTTGATTGTAGTTCAGATAATATGAAGACATAGAAAACATAATCAGTGTGTGTGTGTGTGTGTGTGTGTGTGTGTGTGTGTGTGTGTGTGTGATCACTTGTCATGTCCTCAAGGGTTTACAGTAAAGCCTGTCTAGGGATTTACAGCTCTCCCTGCCTTTCTATCTCTTTCTCATAGTGCATATTCTGTCTTCATTTCTCATTCATCATTTTATAAAATGAATGTCAGTTCACAGTATGTGTTATTATAATAGGGTTTTACATGTATTATACTGTATGTATGTGAATTGTGTCTTGTGCTGGACACATGGGTTTGAAGCAGTGAGCTTGTATTCCAGTACAGTACAGTAGTGACGTGTGTGTGTGTGTGTGTGTGTGTGTGTGTGTGTGTGTGTGTGTGTGTGTGTGTGTGTGTGTGTGTGTGTATTGTGTTTTCATTGCCCTTAGAGTTGGCTTAACTTCTCATTTGTATCTGATCTGAGACATTGGTCTACATGTAGTGCACACTGACCTTCCACAGTGGATGTCTGGACACCTGTCCATATGTTTGTGTACAGTTCTACCTTCACTTATCCATACGCTTTCATTGTTTTCTCTGCATTATATTTGGCTTTCCCTGACTGATAAGAACTCTGGTCAAGCCCATACCAAAACAAAGAGGCTTACAGATACGATATTAAATCAAGAACATGTGAGAGACTTATATCAGCCTCTATTGCAGATGTTTTTTTGTTTTTTTTTACAGAAGTGGGAGACCTGTGAGACCAGACTAGCAGATCAGGCCCAACACCTGGATGGGCTACGAGTCAGACTAAAGCAGTCGATCCCAGATCAGCCAGAGGAGATGGAAGACGAACGCCTCCTCGTGAAGGTACACAAACTCCAAGAAGAGAACTGCACTGTAATGATCTTAATTTTAATGGTGAAAGTCTAAAAATGCTATGGTAAATACCTGTTAATTGGCTAACAGTAAATTTGCTTACTGTATACGGTGAAAAATCAAACTGGACATTTAATTTAACTTTACAGTAAAATACTGTTAAACTACTTTTTCTCTGTGGAAGTGAGAAAGAACAAGTTATCTTGAATTCATCAAGAATTTTTCTGTGTTCCTCACATTTAATGGTTTTTCATTTAAATGGATAGTTCACTTTAAAATGAAAATTATGTCATCATTTACTCACCCTCAAGTTGTTTCAAACCTGTATTAATTTATTTTTTCCGCTGAACACAAAGAAAGATATTTTGAAGAATGTCAGAAACCAAACAGTAGACTGTACCCATTGACTTCCATAGTAGGAAAAAAAAATACTATGGAAGTCAATGGGTACAGACTACTGTTTGGTTTCTGACATTCTTCAAAATATCTTTCTTTGTGTTCAGCAGAAAAAATAAATTAATACAGGTTTGAAACAACTTGAGGGTGAGTAAATGATGACATAATTTTCATTTTAAAGTGAACTATCCCTTTAAATAACTTTTTCTTAGTTTTATTTATTTCAAGCTCTTCTTGTTACAGTGTAATTATACTGTGTAATTGTACTGTGTAATATTAATTAACTATATGTACTTACAATAGGGTTAGGATTAGGTTTGTTGTAGGGTTAGTTGCATGTCATTATGCATAAATTATAGTTATTAATATAGTAATTACATGTAACGTGTAACAAGGACACTGTAAAATAGTGTTAGTTTTTTCTTATTAGTTATGTACACTGGGTTGTTACATCATATACTTAAATGTATGTTTATTACATTAATTTAGTCGTATGTTTGTTACACAACGGTGTTTTGTATGTGTGTGGATGACACCATGTACGTTTTATACAATATTAGTATTTACCTCCGCTTATGGAAAAGCTACTTGTGATGAACTTTGATTCATCATGATCCACATTCACATTTTTTTTGTGGTTGTCAGTATATTATAAATGTACATAATTTTGTCTATGAAAGAGCAATATAATCATAATAAAATACTGATAAATACTATAATAAAAACACACTTCAACAGTTACCTATGGTAGCAGTTAGCCTGTGCTAAAATCCCACGTAACAGCTTTTGTTTGTTTTGCATGACACTTTGGATTTCCCTTCCTCCCTGCTATAGGCTTATTCAGCTGTGATCCTCCTCCCTCCCTCTCTCTGTCTCCTCTGCCCTCCCCCCTTGTCCTGTGGGCTTTAATCTTGTTGGGCCAGAGGGTGAGAGAGAGATTGCATGAGTCAGAACTGGGACTTGTGGCAGAGTGTTTTCCGTGAGTGTGTGTGTGACGGTGTTGTGTTATGTTATGCAGGAGGTTCAGGATTGTTTAGAGGACTGGGCCGTCAGTCTTTCCGAGCTCAGCACCATGAAGACGGACCTGTCCCAGTACATCCTTACTGATGACGTCCTCCTCCTGCAGGAGCAAGTGGACCATCTGCACTGTCAGTGGGAAGAACTCTGCCTCAAGGTAACACACACACACACACATACACGTTTACCTAGCAAACATACCATAGACTTTTGTATATTATTCAATACAGCTATATATATATACAGGATCTTTGAGAAGGTCCCTATCTGTCCTCAAAAGAAGGTTTTGTCAGATGTAGCAAACTTTAAGTGACTGTTTTATCACAAAAGTATAGCTAAGTAAACCCATGCAAATAGTTATTTTGAATACTATTTTTGTACACTTTAATTTAGAGATGGAGGAAACAGAGCAAATATTAAGCCTACAGGAATCTTATGACTAAACATTGACTGCTGTTTGTAACTCATTAAACTGACTGATAAATCTTGTCGTGTGTGTGTTGTTGAAGGAAATATTGAACCGTAAAATAGATTGAATGAATATGTACTATTTGTATGTAATTTTGAGGTGGAAAAGTTCAAATACTTAGCATCCACTGCCTTGCACAACATCCAGATTTAAAAACATGTTTACCTAGTTATCTAAATGAAGACATGCAATGTATTGTTGTCTTCTAAAGTTAATTATTATTTTATTTTATTCATTCAGTCATTTATTAAACATTTTACCTTTTGAGAACATCCTGGATGTCCTCAAAGGGATGTTTTGTCATATTGAACACTGCTCTGTTTACTGCTAAGTAAACCTACACACAGACAACATGCTCAATGGAATTCCAGCTATTTTAAATACAATGTTAGCACAAGAAGCAGATGTGAAGATTTGTTTGAATGTTTTTTAATCAGTGCTCATTGATTCAGCCGGAGGCATTGTTCCTGTGAAGTTTCTTGATGTATGATGTTCTGGTGTCTATGATCCATATATTGATTTACTTTCTGAACCTGTGCCTCACTCCCATGAGGTCTCGCTGCTGTTGAATATGGTGCTGGATCAGTCAGCTGGAGTCTCCTGGGGTCCTGTTTTGGGGTGGGTAGGGGTCTTTGACACTGGAAGGAGAGAGCAGATGGTAGAGAGTGAAGGACACAGAGAAAAGACACCGAGAAGTGAATAGAAGCAGGAGTCTTTAGCTCTTTGTTTTGGAAATCACCCCCAGTGTGTGTCTGTCACACGCCGGAGTGTGTGTGTGTGTGTGTGTCTGTAGGGGGTGGTTGTTGTGGAGGTGTTGCCTGGTAACAATGAAGTCCACAGCTGTTGAGTTAGTTTGGTTTTTAAATCTTTCTAGTGACAAGGTTCATAGAGATGTTTTGGCTGGAGATCTGATTCTGTAAACACAAATACACGGGCACCCTCTTCCCTGTAAACTCAGTATTCATGTTTTTATTTTCCATATTAACCCTGTGTGTTTTAAATGAAATTTAGTCTCTAATTTATTAATATGAACCTGTAATAAACATACAGTATTTTTTTAGATCACTTACTTTAAAGTTAAATTAATAAATTGATTAAATGAATGAAAAGAAAAATTAATAACTAATTTCTTCTAGAACTAATAAATAAATAAATTAGTAATAAGTGTCTCACAAAACATGTTTAGATCCCATTTGGTCCAGAAATCAAAATAAATTTGATTTTGCTTTAAAAATAAAATAAAAAATTGAGTTCACATAATTTTCATGATAATTTCCCCCAGAAATACACTCTCAACATTACTGAGATTACTGATAGTTTTTCTGTATTACAGTAAAGACACCTGTAATACAATGTTTTTTTTGTTTTTTAATCAGTATAAAAAGCAGTACAACAATACACAATACAAGTATTAATTCTACCATTTTAATATTTTTCATATTTTTTTTCTAATTGCATTACGGTGCTGAGAATTGTGTGTATTTTTATTGAGTGCAAAAAAATATCTGAAATAATGAAAAGTAAATTTTTAAGCTAAATATTAGATCATATTTTTTTTCTTTTCATTTTGTTGTAAAATATATGACCTGCACATCATTTTGACAGGTTGTAGTCAGATTCCCATTCTGTGTGAAGCTGTCATAGAGTACAGTATCTCTTATGTAGTCTTATGACATTTGTTTCTCTCTCTCTCTCTCTCTCTCTCTCCCTCCCATCCTCTCTCTCTCTCTCTCTCTCTCTCTCTCTCTCTCTCTCTCTCTCTCTCTCTCTCTCTCTCTCTCTCTCTCTCTCTCTCTCTCTCTCTCTCTCTCTCTCTCTCTCCTTCTGCAGGTGTCTCTGCGTAAGCAGGAGATTGCTGACCGGCTGAATGCCTGGATCATTTTCAATGAGAAGAATCGGGAGCTGTGTGAATGGCTGACACAGATGGAAAACAAGGTGGCGCACAGCGCCGAGCTCAGCATCGAGGAGATGGTGGAGAAACTCAAGAAGGTGAGACAAATGTCTTCCATCACCCAGCCCAAAGCGCCTCAGAAACACGGTACTCTCTGCTCTAGCATTTTACTGTGTTTTGATAAACCTAAATGGAAGAGCAGACATTCCACATTTATTTGCTTTGATTGCTTCCTTTCCTATTTACTCTAATGTACGCAAGCAAACAAGAGTATGGCAGTAAATAAACTCATTCCTCGCCTCCTTTCACACAAATACTCACTCTACAGGACTGCATGGAGGAGATCAACCTCTTCAGTGAGAATAAGACACATCTGAAACAGCTGGGAGAACAACTCATCACTGCTAGCAACAAGACCAAAGAGACCGAAATAAATGACAAGATCAAGGACATCAACGACCGCTGGCAGCATCTGTTCGATCACATCGAGGCCAGGTGAGACCCAGAAACCCTGAGCATGGTCATGGTTAAATACACTAAATCAAAGGCTAGAATGTGACCATAAAATGTGATATGAACTGCTTGTTTAGAACTTTCTAAGATATATCCGAGACAACGCTGAGACGAATGTGGACACTAATCCGATTAATTTCAGTCACACTTTATTTAACAGACACAAAGCGTAAACATCAGCACAGTGAACGTGTGTGTGGCTCAGGGTGGAGTGTATGCAGGGGGCTGGTTTATCCCACACTCTTGATTGACAGTTTGATTGACAGTTCTTTGATTAGACAGATGGTGGCTGTAGCTTCATGTCACATTGATGGCCAGCTTGTTGACTTCTTGTCTCCAAGTCTGCCTTTCTTTTTCGCATTTTCTCAGGTCTTTAGTTCTGGATCTCTAAGATCATCATAAAGTGCATTCAACGCATCTATATGCGTTTGTTCAATTGTATGCAACATACATTAAACTGATGTATATATCATTTTCCATATTACTTATGGAACTTATGGAGTTTGAGATTAGACCATGCCTTTCAACTACACTCTTAATAATAAAGGCAATGTCAAAGAAGAAAAATGTTTGGTTCCCCAAAGAACCTTTCAGTGAAAACTGTCAGTTCTTAAAAGATCCATTATTTTAAAGAACATTTTGGTAGCACTTTATTTTACAGTCCTCTTCCCCATGTACAGACTATGTACTCATTATAGTATTTACAATAACTGGGTAATAACTAGATACTAACCCTGAACCTACCCCTAAACCTAAACGTAACCTATGTAGTTAACTTATACTACTCAGTACTTTCTTAGGTAAGCAGATCATCTGGTGGAATGTCATTTAATGTAATTGTGTTGCTTAGCCTCTTAAGAGAGGAAGGAGGTCAAAAGGGAAAGGAGTTTGTTACCTGTTGAACCCTTTAACTGCAGCTCCCTCGTGCCTCATAACAACAGATACATTAACCTGTAGAGCTCTAGATCTTCACATGTGCAGTCTCTGCATTCACATTCAATGCGTTAGTGGAATGTTTTATTTTTTCTTCTGCTTTGCAAACAGGCTGGCAGACAAATTATACCTTGCTTTAGACAGGCATATCATAGTTCCAAGCTGAGCAGATTCCTGCGCGTCTAAAAGCGATTTGAATGTTAGCTCTGGCTCTTTGCCACTAATGTCAAGGTTTTAGAGCTAAAACTGGCTTTGCAGGTGCATGTAGACACTAAAAGTAGCTTTGTGGATCAGTGGGTAACCAGGCACGAGACCAGCCTGTCTGTCGGCTCTCCTTGAGCTTTACGCCTGTCAATATTCCTTCCCATCAGCCACTGAGACTCCATGAGCACAAGTCAAACTAAAAGACATGCATTATCAGGAGGATAATATAAGTTCACCCTGTCAGGATTTATTCTGTGGCTATTGAGGACTGACTGTCCTTTGGTGAACTATTCCTTTAAAGGGGTGGTAAAGTATGATTTCATTTTTCTAACTTTAGTTAGTGTGTAATGTTGCTGTTTGAGCATAAACAACATCTGCAAAGTTACGATACTTAAAGTTCAAAGCAAAGGGAGATATTTGCTTTTAAAGAAATCGTTTTTTAAGGACTACAAAAAATGGCTGGTAGGGACTACACGACATTCCTCACGGGTTAGTGACATCAGCAACCCTAAAATTTACATAAACCCCTCCCCCGGGAACACGCAGTCCATGTTGAGAAGAGGAAAAGTTGTTGTATAAGAGTACATTTGTGAGTCAGCTCAAACTGTAGCATCTGTCTTTTCACATGCAATAGAAAGTCACTCTGTGTGCATCTCATAACAGTTCCTATACGAGCGATTTATAGATTATCATGACAGAATATGCTAATTGAAGATAGTCAGCAACATAAATTCATCAACTAACCATTCAGAGACGTCCTGTTGCATTCTACATGTTGTCACTTCTTCTTGAATCTCTCCATCTTTGTCTGACTCCGTTTAAACATAAAAGGCAGAACAGTTTCTGACATTTTAGTGTGTGTCTCTGCTTGAGGTAATCGCAGCTGCTAACACACACAAGCTCTTGAAACCCCGCCCTCTGCAGCAGCTCATTTGCATTTAAAGGGCCAGACACAAAACTGTGCGTTTTTGCTCACCCTCAAAAAGTGACAATTTTAAAATATCTGTGGGGTATTTTGAGCTAAAACTTCACACACACACTCTGGGGACATCAGAGATTTATTTTACATTGTGTGAAAAGGGCATTTTACCACCCCTTTAAATACATCCAGAGAGTGTTAGTGACAGGCTGAGTGTGTATTGATAATTCCGTTGAAGTCATTTGTTTTCTCTGTGTCTGAGGTCAAAGTTCACAGGCGTGACTCCAGCGTGCTGGGCCTGTCTCAGCTGGTTGCTCGGTTTTCATTGTCACTATTGAGTGATTTCAGACATTTTTAATCTGTTTTTAGCCCATCTTAGGAGATATGTTAATATACTGAATGTACTACCGTTTGTGGTATTTACTTTTTTGATGAAGAAATTAATATTTTGATTCAGCTAGGATGCATTAACTTGATCAAATGTGTAAAGACATTTATAATGTTACAAACGTTTTCCATTTCAAATAAATGCTGTTCTTTCTATTCATAAAGTATCCTGAAAATGTATCACAGTTTCCACAAAAATATTAAGCAGTACCACTATTTTCAACATTGATAATATTTCTTGAGAACTAAATCAGCATATTATAATAATTTCTGAAGGATCGTGTGATACTAAAGACTGGAGTAATGATGCTGAAAATTCAGCTTTTTCGTCACAGGAATAAATTACATTTTAAAATAAATTAGAATAGAAAAACGTTTTAAATCGTAATAATATTTCACAATAGTACTGTTTTTACTGTATTTTTGAACATATAAATGCAGCCTTGTTGAGCATAAAATACTCTTCTTCTTTTTTTTAAGAGACCCAAACTTTTAACAGCAGTGTATGATGTTGTGTGTCACTCACAACTTGCAAATAGGAGTGTGTGATTGAGACGATTCTCTAAGCAGGATTACAGAAGTTGACACTGACGCGTCCGACTCTTTTGTCACCTAAAATCACAGCAGAGTTCACCCTCACAGCATCTGCACACGGGGCAGCTGCCGTCTGCTAGCACGGGCCTTTGTGTCCACTCACCCTCCCATAAGTCTTCTGTCTCCACTTATTGTGTCTCTCAGCCAATCAGCATCAAAGCTCTGTCCTTCTGCTCTTCTGCTATTTGCTGAGTGATGGCAGCCATTATATTATTGAACTCTTAGTTCTTGCAAAACTCAGCTCACTATTGTTGGATAAAGGGCCAACTTAGATGTTATGTTGAAAACACCCCTGCTGAACACACACATAAATGATTTTGAATAATCCCACTCTGGAAAGTTAATTAAAACTCTCTACTCACTGTTTTAAGGACCCACTATACTGCTTTGATAGATGCTGACCAAAGCGCTTGGATGAGGACATTTGTTTTCCAGTTTCCACTCAAAAGTTCAGACACCTGAGCTGAAACTGTTACTAAGGCTGCAAATTTGTCCTAAGGTTATTTTAGTGTGTGTGTGTGACCGCATTGTCTGTTTGTGTGTGTGTGTGGTTTGTCTCTTCACAAAGAAGAGTCCACATTTTAACATAAGCTTTATCCACCATGACTATCATCCTGAATGGATATCAAATACTGACTAACCGTGAAGTGGGACGGTAGAATGAAACCCTTCAGAGGTTTGAAGTGTGCTCTGAATCTTCCCAACACCCGTGAATCGCCCTCTTCTAAAGACTGAAAGCAGCTCTGTCTATGTGAGGCCCACCAACGTGGTTCGCTGTGGCCCAGATTTATCAACTCATTTGTCTGAACTGCTTTAAAGTTTGAACAATTACTGCAAATAATGTTAACTATTTAATTTTTTTTGAAAAAATACGATTGGTGCTTGCCGCAAAGATGCCAGAACTGTCCCAAATGATGCTCGATACACTACACTTATACTATGTACTCTTCTTAATCTTAAAGAAAGATTTGACAGTTGAGTGCATAAACTGACTTTCCCATTTAAATGAGTTGATTTAAATTGTGTGTGTGTGTGTGTGTGTGTGTGTGTGTGTGTGTGTGTGTGTGTGTGTGTGTGTGTGTGTGTGTGTGTGTGTGTGTGTGTGTGTGTTGTTTTAGGTTATATGCAATATGTGTATTATTTGTTATTTGCTTCTGATCATTCGTGAAGTTCTCCCACCTGTTTCTTAGAGAAAACAGCGAAGTGTTCTCCTGGGATTGATAATCTGTTCAGGTTAGGTTTGGATTTAATTAGCTTTAGTCCGTGGAACATAATCTCAGACCACAGAGGAATACAACACATCTATCTGTCTGTCTTCCTCTCAGTTCCTCGTCTATTGTTGACCTCGATTGTAGTTCAAGTAATATGAAGACATAGAAAACCTAATCAGTGTATGTGTGTGTGTGTTGACTGTTCGTGAGTACATTCTCTTGTCGGTCAGTCGACAGTCGACAACCAAAAAGTGTCTAAATACTGTTTGTCTAAAGTTTTTTTTGTTTTAAGTGTGCTTTTGCTTTGAAACAAATGTGACTTGGTTTGTTCATTTTAATATAACACTTACCAAGCTAAACTACCACACACTGGCTTTAATACTGCTTTGATAAATTGTCTTTTTAATGCCTTGTTGATTTTGATCAGATTTTATAGATCTTAATAATTTCAATTGTAGAAAATAATGTGGACTGAGCATCCTCACTATCCCCACTGTAACTGGCATGTCTCTTGGCCATTCAGTGAGGGGAGGGGGGACTATGAGAGAGGGACAGGAGGGTGGGAGTAATGTACACAGAAGCTCACGGTCTGTGAGAAGAGTGTGAGATCAGCCACTGCCATTCAGACAGACATGCTAACGCTAACACGAGAGAACCATGGAGCCTCACCGGTTTGTGAGTAAGTGTTTTTTAATTGCACACACACCACACGGATGGGTCTTATAAGCATGCATTCATATGTGTGTGAGAGGGGGATGGGCAGTGCTTTTGTCAGTGTGTGTGTGCAGTACTAGCCTTAGTGCAAGACTGATCATAATCTGCTTTGCATGGAAACACACTTGTTTCTAGAGAGGATGTGCACGCTACTGATGTGCTGATGGTGCAAACAGATATGCACTGCGTGAAGAGCATGCATGAGGCATGCATCTAGAATCATGCATTATGCATAGAATCAAGCATTACTAATAATGCATTGAAAATTAAATGCAACGATTTATTTTTTATGTTTTATATTATTTTTTATCTCTTTTATATCATTATACATGTTCTAAGGCTTTCATGTTCATATTCATGTGCTATAGGACATCTTGTCTCATTTCCTCATTCAAGCTTATTTCAGAGTACCTATTTACAACAAATATTTTGAGTGCATGCATCTATTATTTTCCCATGACTTTGTGATAATGTGAAAAGCGCTTATGTGTGTGACGGTAAGACCTTCTGATGAGAACAAACGCTCCAATGCAGTGCTGTCACGTGCAGTTGAGTTGTTGTGTGATGTCACTTCTTCCACATCAGCACTCCGGTTTGTTTTGGTCGGACCTCCATTGTAATGGTCATGTGACTGTGGAGGAATGTCCCCATTCTCTTAGTCACATGACGTCACTCTTTGAGTAGGCTGGTGTGGTTTGAATAGAGTGCGACAGACAGACATGATGACATGGGTCACCGCACACTCAGACTGGGCAAAACGCCTTTTTTCCTGTATTGTGTCTTTGTGTATAACTCAGCTAATGCTAGATGTGTAGGAATGACACTAGGTCAGGGAATGTTTACTTTTTATGTGAACTCTTACTCAAGCACCACAGAACAAAACTCATAGATAAACATTTATATTAGATAAATGAATATACCAATGTCTTCTTGTTTTTTTAGCGATAACCTATAAGCCTTTAAAAAGAGACTGACGAGGTTGTTGAAGCCATCAGTGTACATCATTTCAACTTATTTAAAAAATAATCGTGTTTAATCCCAGAATTGCTAGAATTTCCTATAACGCTGCAGAGAAATCTCCACCAATCAGACGTGCGTGCGTGTGTGTATATATATGACTTTAATAAAGACTTTTTTAAAACCTTTAAATGAATGGGAGAAATACTTCTGGAACCAAGGGCTCTGCAAAGGTGGAAGCTGTTCTGCTCTATGTAAGAAATGAGGACTGTGATTGGTTACTGTTTTATAGGAAGGCAAATGTACAACCAATCAGTTGAGAAGATTACCTTAGTGGTACATAGGTTGTTAGAATAGTGTTTATTTAGAATATTATAGTTTGTAATTCATGTAGGACTACTGTAATAATTAATATTTTTATGATAGATTGAAAGTCTGGGTCTGGAGATAAAATGATAAGATATCATTCTGGTTTAAAGAATTGCAGGGGTTTTTTTCTGGGTATAAAATCCAAATGTGGCACTAGCTTCACTGAATGACTGACATACAGTATTGACTGACTTGAGTAAAAGATTGATTGATTGATTGATTGCTCGCTCCTCTGACACTGTTCTTTTAAATACCGGCAAAAAATTAATCCAAATGACAGACTGACCAATTGTGTTTCAGGGTGAGGAAACTAAAGGAGACATTGGTGACAGTGCAACAGCTGGATAAGAACATGAGTAATCTCCGTACCTGGCTTTCCCGTGTTGAGGGTGAGCTGGCAAAACCTATCATCTACACCATCTGCCACAATGATGAGATACAGCGTAAACTGACAGAGCATCAGGTAATCACCGCATTCATCAACACAACCACAATATGTAGCTAGCTAATGGGTATGAATATCTAATCCAAGTTATTTTTTAAGTACATATATGTTGTCTTCAAAAATCACGATGTGTTATGGGAAAGATGTGTCTAAGCATCATCTATCTCATTAAGTTTATATTCCTTTATTATTTCAAATCAACATGAGCTTTCTCCTAATATGGGATGCCTTTGCAATATTTTCATGTAATGGCAATGCCATCTTTCTTAGACGTTTTTGCTATATGTCAGTCTTAGATTGTGATTTGATTTTCATCACTAGGACTTGCAGAAAGACATTGAACAGCACACAGAGGGTGTGACGTCTGTTCTGACCCTGTGTGATGTTTTGCTGCATGATGCGGACGCTTGTGGCAGCGATGGAGAGAACGACTCCATTCAGCAGACCACACTCAGCCTGGACCGCCGCTGGAGGAACATATGTGCCATGTCCATGGAAAGGAGGATGAGGTCAATACGAACACCCAAATCAGCTTGTTTGACTGCATCAATGTCACTCTTTAGAAAGTTTCATTTGTTTGTTCCGGCCCCTGACTCTACACTGCCCCCTGCAGGATTGAGGAGACATGGCGTCTGTGGTGCAAGTTCCTGGACGACTATGCACACTTTGAAGAGTGGCTGAACACGGCGGAACGCACAGCGGCCAACCCCGCCACTAAAGACGTACTCTACACCTGTGCTAAAGAGGAACTCAAAAAGTTTGAGGTCTGATTCTGTTTAGTTCTGTTTATTTCAAAGGCCTGTTTATATGAGAAATAGCATCAGTTCTGTTATACAAAATGGATACTTAAGTAGTGGCTTTTGCAATTGTCATTAGATCTATTGGACATTTAACCCTTTTTTTAAAACATGCACACATGCAGGCGTTCCAGCGTCAGGTCCATGAGCGCCTGACACAGCTGGAGCTGGTGAATAAACAGTACCGACGTCTGGCACGAGAGAACCGGACAGACGGTGCCAGTAAGCTGAAGTTGATGGTACATGAGGGAAACCAGCGCTGGGATATGCTACAGAAGAGAGTTGCTGCTGTGCTCCGCAGGTTAAAGGTCAGATTTGGGTCATACGCTACGGTTCAAAATTCATTCAGTGATATTTTGGTTTTTTAAAGAAATTAATACTTGTTTTATTCAGCAAGAACACATTGATCAAATGTGACAGTAAAAACATGTATAATGTTGCAGGTAAAGGTTTTTATGTCAAATAAATGTTATTTTGAACATTCTATTCTTAAAAACAGAATCCAGAATTTGTATATATATATATATATATATATATAAATATATATATATATTCCCCATAGCGTTCAACTCCAGATGCCGTGTTGATGTTCGACTTCTCAGGGAACAGATTATTTTAAATTGTAATAATATTTCACTATATTATTGTATTTTTGACTGAATAAATTGAGGCCTTGGTGAGCATTTTTTACAAATCTTACAGACCCCCAAGTTTTGACCTACTGTATATTAAATATTAAATTCTCAAATACAGAGTGGTTTGCCAATGACACTAAATAAACCAAAAAACCTCCAAAAATTTAAATACAATTAACTGCATCTCTGACTTTCACATTTTTGTCATTCATCTCTCCTGGCAGAAATGTGCTCCACTTTTAATTTCCATGCTAACAAAGTATAATGTTTTTTGGGGGGAATTTAAAAGAAAATGTTGGTAAACTCTAAACGCTCCTCTGTGCAGCACTTCACATCTCAGCGGGAAGACTTTGAAGGAACGAGGGAGGGGATTCTGGTCTGGCTGACTGAGATGGACCTTCAGCTCACTAATGTGGAGCATTTTTCAGAGAGCGATATCCATGAAAAGATGCGTCAACTAAACGTACGTACTCTCCAATCTGAAACATTTGAAATGAGCCTGGACTGCAGTCAGTACAATCTTGTGCTTTGACTTCCTGCAGGCATTTCAGCAAGAGATCACTCTTAACACAAATAAGATTGATGCGCTGATTGTGTTTGGAGAGAACCTGATCCAGAAGAGCGCTCCGCTGGACGCTGTACTCATCGAAGATGAACTAGAGGAACTGCACTCCTACTGCCAGGAAGTATTTGGCAGGGTCTCCCGATTCCACTATCGTCTTATCAGCAGACGCCCGGTCAGTTTGAAAAGACTCATCTCGCAAACGCTCAACAAAATACTCTTAAGAATGAGTACTGACATGAACCCTTCTATCCCTTTCCTCTCATAGGTGATTGAGGAGGAGCGAGAGCTCTCGGACAGAGACACGGATCCGGAAGACTCGGCTGATTTCACTGGGGCGTGGGAGAGGGAAACGGAGGAAGATGAGGCTGCTATGGCATCCGATGTTTCACTGACGGTACGTCAAGCCGTGTCCCACCTGTTACCCCCTGCTCTGGAGCGCTCAGGCCGCGAGACGCCCGTCAGTGTGGACTCTATTCCGCTGGAGTGGGACCACACCGTTGATGTGGGAGGATCTTCATCTCCAGAGGATGATGAGGAGCTGACGTACTACAGTGCCCTATCAGGTAACTTACTGACTGGTCTCTGTCGTTCTATTAAAGCATATCTAGAGCTGTTATATGCTGCTCTGATGGTGTTTCTAGATCTCAGTTTGTTATCTGCTGCACTGTTAGAGAGTATCTAGATCTCTTTGTCTCTTACATGACACTGTTAGAGTGCATAGATCTCTGTTTGTTTTTTAGTGTGTCTAACAGAGAAGTACATAACCGACAGAGATTTAGAGTATATCTGTAATCTGCCGCTGTATTAATGTATATGTAGATCTCGCTGTCTGCTATCTGCTGCAATGGTAGGTTAGGCTTTCTCTTGTTTCTACTTTCCAATACTTTATTAGTGTATAAAGATCTTCCTGTCTGTTGGCTCCCGCAATGTTGTACTGTATCTAGATCTCTCTATCTATTATATGAGAAAAAAATTTCTAACAATTTTCTTCACAACAAAATTGAATCCGTTAGTGAAAAGCATATTATAATCTCATAACTATTTTGTGCATAATTAAAGTCAGAAAATATTGATGTCCTTAAAAGTTGTCAACTATGTTACTAACCAAACAATCCCCTGCAACTAGGAAATGGTTTATCAACCAGCATCATATATGTGAATTTTTCCCTGCAGACAATTTCATTGGTTAAAGGATAATTCCGGTATTTAACACCTTGAGTCTATATTGTAGTTTGTTTTGGATGAACAAGAGTGGTGGACAACATTTTTTTGACAATGGTTCCTCTCTCGAGTTTTTGACTATAAAAGAATTGGCCATGGACCCATTTAACATTGGAGTCAATGGGCATGTCCGAAAATGTCATTAAAACAACCTTTAACATTATTTTTCAAAACTGTGCAACTCACCGAGTGATTAGTGATGTTAGTTGATGTTCCAGAAACAAAAAGTGTTGCGAAATACAGTTTCTATCGTGTTTTATTCGTCATTTTGTAAAATCCCATTGTTGAAAAAATAGTTCCACTATAGCAAAATAAACGGATTGGAATCATATATTGCGACGATATATTGTTTATAATCATCAATGAACACCACTAACCACTCGGTGAGTTTAACAGTTTTGTAAACGAACATCATTGGCTGTTTTAATGACATTTTCGGACATGCCCATTGACTCCAATGTTAAATGGGTCCATGGCCAATTCTATTATAGTCAAAAACTCGAGAGAGGAACCATTGTCAAAAAAATGTTGTCCACCACTCTTGTTCATCCAAAACAAACTACAATATAGACTCAAGGTGTTAAATACCGGAATTATCCTTTAAGGTTAGGGTGTAGGGTAGGGTTAGGGCTAGGTATTTTTTTTTTGCATTGAGTTGGCAATCAGCACTGTGATTGACCAATGAAATCGTTAGGATCAGCTGCAGGGCAGAGTTTGCCATTGAAATTGAGTCAAAAGTTACCGTGTAGAACCAAATTCTTAGTTAACATAGTAGTGTACTGTGTGATTGTACACTGATGATAATGAATTGTTTGCCATAGGGTTTTATCCTCATTTAACCTACGTGTCAGAAGTGTGTGTGTGTGTGTGTGTGTGTGTGCGTGCGTGTGCGTGTGTGTGTGTGTGTGTATGAGCTAATAATGTGTGCAATAGTTAACAAAACATCCCTTAAAAAAATAAAATTATATATATATGTACCTGAACATACCTACTAAAAATATCATTCTTAAAATTCATTTTTTTAACAATCACTATAAATATTGAAGAACAGATTTTAAAAAAAAAACTTAAACACATTACTAGAAGTGTAGCACATAATTAGTGTTTTGTGCCCCTAATTATATAGAATGAGTCATGCAATTCATTGTTAGTGTATCTAGATCTCTGTAATAAAATGCTCTATCAGTGTATCTACTGTACATCCTTCCTGTCAGTTGTCTGCCGCTCTGTTACACGGTGTCTATATCCTGCTGTCTTTTCACACTCTTTTAGAGTGTATTTAGATATCTGCGTCTGTTATCTGCTCTATTAGACTCAGATAATTCACAGTTACAGTGTCTCTAGATCTGTCTGTCTGCCGCTCTTCTGTTGCAGATGTAGAGGTCACTGAGAGCTCTCAGTCATTTGTTAAAGCTCTGAAAGCTGTGTCCGGTAGGCATCAGCCTGCTGCATATGTGTTTTAGAATACGTTACAATATCTGCATGAACCCAACTGCATCCTACATGCTTCCTTCATTTGTCTTTAATAAATATAATAGACGTTATGCTTTGTGCTGGCTGCGTGCAGCTCACTGCTTCCTCACTCAAGCAGCTTCCCATGTCAAGCTCTTAAAGTCCCCGATGTATGTTTGACAAGAACCTTCTTCTGCATGTGTTGCAGTACTTTTCACAGATTGCTACCAAGGAACACTTTGCACATTTCCAGGGTTCTCAGAAGCCGAAGTTGTTATTATCCACCTCCAAACACAAGATAACATGACAGCGTTTATTGCGTTTCGTTGGCATGCTCTCAAGTCATTTATGATGTACGGAAAAAGATCCACAGTGGCTTCCCTCATTGCAGCAACTTCCATTTTTATTACTGATATTTTGTGACATTTTCCCAGAAAGTGCCGATTTTGTTCTCTTGAAAACTTGGGATGGAAACGGTGCTTAATTCGCAAATGTTTTATGCGATATTACAATTTTGTGCATAAGTTACATTCGAAACTGTGGATGGTAAGATAGTTATAGTTAGGTAGACTTCTATAGTGGTGAGCGGAAACTACAACATATATTTTTTGTGTTTTCATTTGCTCCAGTAGAAATGCACGATAGTGTTTCAATGACTTTCCAAAAAAAAAAGAGAGATTGATTGTTGGTCAGAAGAGAGAAAGAAGTCAAATGTGCTGTCAACCGCTGAATAACTCACTCAGCGGCAGTAACCAGTTTTCTGTTATTTAATACCAAGGCAAGAAAAAACTAAGTATAGTGTTGTAAATGTTCTTTAGATTTTTTTTTATGAAAACATGAAAAACCTTTACTCAATTTACAATGTTAATCACAGTCTGTGAAAAGGGTCCATTGCATCTTTTTTGATTGACTTTTTCAGCAGCATGCTCTGTGACTGAGTGTTGACTTCCTGCATGCTTGTTTTGAGTGATTTTAGGAGTTGAAATGTCTCTCTCTGTCTCTCGCTCAGGGGGAAGAGCAGTGGTGGAGACGTGGCACTCTCCTGATGCACCAGACAGGACACGAGTGAACCGAGAGATCACCAGCACACAGTACCACCCACAGGCCTATGTGAGGACCCACACACACTTATCCAATTGGGCTACACAAATTAACATTGGCTTACACATATAAACACATTTTTTGTTGTTGTGTTTCCTCACTCTCTCCAGGATAAACTCATGTCTGAGTGTGCTGGCAGTATAGACAGTATAAAGCGAGTGAAGCTGATTCTGAACGAGGAAGAACAACTGGAGGATCAGGGACTGACGGTCCCCTCTGCAGCAGATAACACAGGTACCGGTACTGCTGTTTGTATTATGTACACACACTTTAACAGGCATGTTCATTCAAATATATTTGACCTTTGCCCTCTGATCTGTGGCTTCAGGTGTGATCGAGCGATGGGAGCTCCTGCAGGTGCAGTCGTGCAGCGTGCCACAGGATCTTCAGCAGTGGCACAGACTGAACTCTGACCTCAGCGATGTCATGGCATGGCTGACCGCTGTGATGCCTGAGCTAGAGAAACTTCAAACTCTAGAGCCAAAAATCACCATCAGAGACATGGAGAGCAATATCCACAAACTAAAGGTATTGAGAGAGACATTTAGAGAGTGATAGAATCGAATGCAATAACTGAAAGTTAATAAACCAACGAGCCACTTGAAGCTGTGCATTGCAAGTGGACCTTCCTTAAAGGAATAGTTCACTTAAAAATGAAAATTCTGTCATCATTTACTCATTACTCATCATTTAAAACAAAGGAAGATATTTTGAAGAATGTCGGTAACCAGACAGTTGATGGACCCCATTGATACTTCCATAGTAGGAAAATAAATACTATGGAAGTCAATGGGTTACCATTGGTTACCGACATTCTTCAAAATATCTTCATTTGTGTTCAGCAAAAGAAAGAAATTCATACAAGTTTGAACAGCTTGATGGTGAGGAAATGATGACAGAATTTAAATTTTGAAGTAAACTATTCCTTTAAACCTGCTTAAAATGATTATTGAGTGGCCTATTGCTTAAAGGGGGGGTACAATGGTGTTTCATGTATTCAGAGTTGTTTACAGTGTTAAAGAGATGGATTCTCATGCTAATAATGGCCAAAGTTTTAAAAGTTATTTTGAACGAATAACAGAGAATTTCTGTGCTGAAAATCATACTTCCGGATTGCAACACGTTTCGGCTGGTTTTTTTCTATCGTAGATCTAATGACGTAGACCAGAGTGGAACTCCTTATATGAGCATTGCTCTCGGAAAAGCTCGTTCACGCACACGTCGACCAGAGGAGAGAAAGACCGCGCTCATCGGCGCATAGACATCATATATCTCTATATAATATCTATGCATCGACGCGCTACTACCGGAAATCATCATCAGCAGCGCTAAATAGGAATGGTTGATGTCAAGAATGTCTCCAAAAAAGTGTGTTTTGGGATGTGAGGGAAAGTTTACCTTGTTCAGCTTCCCAAAGAACCCAGTGTTACTGGAACAGTGGATGCAGTTTGTATTTCCGGGACAGCAAAGGAGTGTGGCAAGTGCGGTTTTGTGTTCTGGTCATTTCAGTGACGAATGTTTTATTAACAAGGCCGAGGTCGTCGCTGTATTTGCAAACCAAATACTAGATATATATATATATATATATATATATATATAGTAATATGGCCTACCGCACCACGATCGATAATAAGCAAACCTTCCCGGGCGCTCCCGCTTGACTCTATAGCTCCGCCCACGCCCAGAATCAAGGACCTCGGCTTTTTCCGGTTAGAATCGGAAAGCTGTATTTTTATTTTATAAATATGATGAAACTAAAGACTTTTTGGGGATATGAAGGACGCACTATTACTCTATAGGTACTCAAGATTAACATGAGATTGACTGAAACTAAGTATTTTACCCCCCCTTTAAAAAACTTGTAGTAATATAATTGAGGAAATAATTTTCAGTATATTAATATATATATATATATATAATATTCATTATATACACTACCGGTTTAAAGTTTGGAGTCAGTTTTTTTAAAATGTATTATATTTTATATTTTATTATAATTTATAAAAAAAAATATTTGAAAATTCAGCTTTGCCATCACAGGAATAAATTACATTTTGTAATTATTTTAATTGTTATAATTTTTCACAATATTACTGTTTTTATCATTTAAAAAAATGTGTGAGAGACTACTTTCAAAACCATTAAAAAAAAAATCTTACAGACCCTAAACTTTTAAAAGGCAGTGTATGTTAATAAGGAATATGCAGTAAAAAGTGAATTTCTTTTTTCATTTTTTTTCATTAGGACATGCAGAGGACTTTTATCGGCTACAAATCGGTGATGATTGGAGTCAATCTCAGTGGGCGGGGCTTCCAGCATGGAGACAGCACTGAACTACGAGAACTGCGTGAGAATCTGCAGTTAGCCAATCAGAAATGGGCACAGGCCTGTGCGGCCCTGGACAGCTGGGAGCACCGACTGCATCAAGCACTCATGGAGTGTCAGGTGAGGAAAACCTGTGCTTTAAAAGTCTCGCTGATGATACATGGTTTGACAGACAGAGTTGAGACAATACAGCAATGTACCTTGAATGTTTTGTTTGTTTTGCAACTGCAGCACGACATGCATTTGTTTAGTACGCGTCTGTGCACTTTCACACATTTGCACTAGTTACATTCTGTGGTAGTGAGATTTTATATCTGGGTACAAAACCACAACTTTAGTTTGGATGTTTTTTAAAGGTTGCTGAAATGCTAAGTACGCAGTTGTTCTCGAAACCACAGCGGACTGGGGACAGTCTCATCAAGATCATAACCTCTCTTGAACTTTCATTTCTTTAAAAAATAAAAAATACTTTTCAGGCAGTTTTGAGATTACAGTCAGATTTACACCTGTGTTATTGTAGTTGTATTGTAGTTTATTTATATTATGAATTTGCTTTTATATTCTTAGTTGTTTTTTTTTGCAATTTACATTTAATTTATTTTTATTTCAGTTTTAGTTTTATTTATTTCCAGTTACTAATTGTAGTGCTTTGACTTACCTTTTTCAGTTTATTGCCAAGTCAACATATTTTTTGTTTAGTTTGTTTTCAATTGTTGTATGTGATTTTATTTAAATTGACAAAAGTTTTAATAGTTTTAGTTAATGATAATAACCCTGATTTACTGTGCAATAGGTTATTCTCAGCACTTTAATTATTAAAGATTTTAAAATTGTGAGCCATTTCTTCCTGTAACTGCCCTGGTAGTGGTCTAAACTGAGCACACACACAAGCACTTCATTTAATGAAGACTCATTATCTGCATATTCCGCTCGGTTTTTCCCCAGGAGTTTCATGAGACTCTTCACTCTCTGCTGCTGTGGTTAGCTAAAGCAGAAAGCCAGCGCTACATGGTCAACATCCATGACATAAACACAGACCTCAACATCCTGCAAGAGCACCGAGACACACTCAAGGTAGAGTAGTGTGTGTTTGGAGGCAGATTCTGCTATTCTTGTAAAATATCCCCACAAAAAAAGAATAAACCTGATGAAAACATGATGAATTGTGGGAGTACATTTCTTGATTCATATCTTAATATAATAGCAATAACTATTGTCTGCTTACAGGCTGTTCGGCAGGACTTGCAGTCTCGTGAGAGGGACGTGAACTCCCTGCAGGAGATCTCCTCACAGATCCTGCTACAGGACCAGCGAGAAGACACCCTGGAGGCCAAAGAGAAGGTTCACGTCATCAGCAACAAGTTACGGCTGCTGATCAGACAGATCGCTCACGACCTGCACACACTGCAGAGCAGACTGGTAGGTTTCACACACAGCTTTCTCTGCAGGCTCTGTTTCAGTCTCACACACACTGATGTTTTGATCTCCGCTGTTCTGTTGCAGGACTCGTCGGGTCCAAATGCGAGCAGGACAGCATCAACACAACACCAGGTACAGAAACACTCTCTCCATCACACTTTTCCCCTCACACCCTGTTCAGACTGGAACGTACAAGACTGATTTAGTTTCTGGTGTAATAAATTGATGCTATTTACAAAGTCTAGATTCATTATTAGTATTAGTATTACCGTAATAATATTGGTATGGTTTTTATTATTATTTAACTGGACTGACAGTTATTGTTAATATGACACATTTTTATTGTGAAATATTTTGCCCTGAGGTCTGTTGTTTGCTATCATGTCCAGTGTAGTTTTTAACCAAAGATAAAGTTTATGTTTTAGATCCTGTCAGTTTAAACACTCAAGCGATCAAGCGCAAGAAGATGCGAGAGAGAACTCCAGTCGGAATACCAAATTCCGTTCTCCTCCGTGTTTATTTGTGCTTGAACGGACACACACAGTACACTCAAAATGCCCATCTCGCCAAATATCCTTGTACAAAAGTAGTGTAAGTACAAGTAGCATACTGCTTACGTGGACCGTAAACAATTGAGAAAGAAAACGGATGTGTATCATAATATTGATCTGTGCATTTTGTCTTAAAGAGACGGCAGCAAGAACATTAGGCTGCTGCCAGTGTCATTAATATTAAACTACAAAGAGAAAATCTAAATCTGTTGTAGCTTTAACAGAGATTAATTTTATTTCATTTATATAGTGAAGATTCTCCAGTGTTAGTTTACATTTGATTATATAAAATATCTGTACCTGAATACTGTTAGACTTCCTTGAAAAACATAAAGCTCTGTTTTATTCATTTTAATCTTTGTTCTATTGCAGTTTTCTATTCTTATTTTCCATACAGATTCACTCCCCAACAAAATCACTCCACTCGTTCTAGAATGATTAATTATGTACAGAAAGAGCCATTCATCTGGTGAAACTGTTTTCATATTGCAGAAAAACAAAATAGCCGATGTCAGTCTTTTCCAATATCGTGCAGCCCTAGTCTGAAGTGATCTTGTACAATGAGCTCTGTCTCAAAAGTTTGATTCCTCACAAGCTCTTTATATAACAAAAATTTAGATGCATTTTAAAATATGCATTGCAGCCGTAGGTCATGAGAATCTATTTCGCCTGCTAACTTAGGTTTTAACTCTGGCAGTAAATCTCTGAAAAGTCTGATTTTATGAGAACTGGTGGTAACAAACACTGACTCATTTTTCTTCTCTCTCTAGGAAGTCGCAGAGGTTCGGGATGTTACACGGGGATCTCCCGCGAGAGTCAGGTACACACTGATAGTACTTCGCTGATAGTGCATCTGCGTTTGTGGCCTTGCTGAACTCTAGTGCTCTCTTCACACTCCCACCTCTCAACATAATAATAATACTACATTTTATTTGTAACAATAACTTTCTCTAACTCAAAGCGCTACAACATGTACCGAACAAAATAAATCAAACAAGGACAAAAATACACAGTAATAAATTACACATCAACTAAAAAGATGTCTTAGGAGTTTCTTTAATAAACAATCCACAAAAGCAGCATTCCTAATAGATAGTTCCATAACTTAGGCGCATTATAGGAAAAGGCCCTCCCACCCCATAAAGTTATAACTCACATTTTAAAGTTGTTTTATGAGTAGGTGACAAATAACATAAGTTAAGAATGTTCTTAAAGCAGCATCTACATTTTAGGTTACAATTTATATACAATACACTTCAAAAGTTAGATAAGATTTTTTTTTTTTTTAACATTTTATGGAAATTAACACTTTTATTCAACAAGAACATGTTATATCAATCACAAGTGACATTTATAATGTTAAAAAATATTTCAATTTCGTAAAGGTTTTTTTTTTTTTTTACTATTTACCAAAGAATGTAGGGACCCCAATGTATACACTACCTTAGGATTTCTGAAAGAAGTCTTTTATGACTTCTCTCACCAAAGCTGCATTTATTTAAACAAAATTCTGTTTCCTTTTTTATTCTTCTGACAAAGCTGGATTTTCAGCATCATTACTCCAGTCTTCAGTGTCACATGATCCTTCAGAAATCATTCTGATTTGCTGCTCAAGAAACATTTATTTTTGCAGGCACCATGATGAATTTGTTTTTCAGGATTTTTGATGAATCGAAAATTCATTAGAACAACATTTATTAGAAATAATTAAATGTCAATTCTTGCTAAATTTGTAACAATGTAAAAGTCTTTACTGACACTCAATCTTTGTTTCGAAATACTTATTGCTAACCCCAGACTTCTGAGTGGTGGTGTAAAAATGTTTAACTGTGTAACGGTTCATTCTTTAGGGCCGATAAGACTGACCGGTCCCCGGCGAGGCCGTTCCTGTTCCGTGTCCTGCGAGCAGCTTTCCCCCTCCACATCCTCTTCCTGCTGCTGCTGGTTGTGGCGTGTCTGGTGCCTCTCTCAGAGGACGACTACAGCTGCACTCTCTCCAACAACTTTGCCCGGTCCTTCTACCCCATGCTCCTCTACACCAACGGACCCCCGCCCACATGAGCACTAACACACGCCATCAGTTGGGATGTTGTCCACGCTTCCCGGGATCACTCTCCTGTTGCAGAACCTGTAGCTCTGGAGTTTGGGTTTCATTGTTCAATCAATTCTGGTTCCCAAATCTGTTGCTCAAGGAGAGGGATTTTTCTGAAGCAATCCCAAACCGGTCTTCAGGAACCTGTATTCTTGGAGAACACTTTGACGGCAAGGGTCCCTCATTGAAGGTACAGTCAAACTGTATAGTATGTAGCAGTACACATCGAAACGCTCCTTCACACAAATGTATTTATTTTTTAAATGTAAATGACAGATAATTGAACCTATAGACAGCCTGTATTTTTTAACTAGAATCCCTGTGTATATGTGTGAGTGATGGGACTCGCTTGAATTTCAGTTGTGTTCATACTATCTTGTTTTTCTTGGAGTCAATGTGAAATGACTCGAAATGATTATATTTTATTTGTAGCTGTTTTAACTGCCATTTCTTTCTCTTCTCCATGGCTTTAACCAGAGGCATCAGGGTGTGTGCAAATGTAATAGTCTTTTAATTTATTCAGGCTAACGTTTGGTGGCTTGTGTTGTTTTCAATTGTGCATGTGTGAATAATGCAAAATTGCTCAATTATAATTGGCAAATTATCTCATTTGAGATCTAAATTACATCTGATTATGTTCATAGGTAGAATTTCTCAGGCAGGAGACTCCAGATGGTCTTAGTTTTGCTCAAATGTCCCATAGAAACACATTTCATATGTATCCACATTGCATGTGGCTTTTATGTTTGTTTATTTACCCACATAGTTGAATGTCAGTTATGATGGTAATAATATGGTGAAAAGGCCATTAGTCAATCTTTTGCTCATACTAACTGCCAAAGTCTCAGAGACTTATTACTTTTTTTTTAATGCTGTTCATTTGATGTTTTTAACTGATTTGTTATAGTGGATTACATTATGAGTAAACTGAAATAGACTATGTATAGATAGACTAATCACAGAGAAACATATACTTTATCATGAATTTATTTTGCAGCAAACCTTGCACTGCTAGTGTCAAACACTGGTTGAAGAGATTATTAAGTTAAATGATTTTGGTGCTTTTTTGAGTTTGAAGTAAATTTGACTACAAATAAACCAAGTACAAATATGCACAAGTGTCCACTTAATTACCACATTTATTTTGTAGCTGTATATAGTTTTGCTACCTTTAGAAACCTAGTGCTGTTATCAAGTATATTTATTCCTGTTTAATTAAAGCTGAAGTGTATAATTGTTATGTTAAAATACCTTCTGCTACCTCAGTTTAACCAGAAAACTAAGTTAACGTCCCAAAAACTGTAAACACAGTGGAGCTATTAACTCTTTCCCTGCCAGCATTTTTGATCATTTTCACAAAAATGTCATGGCCCCCAGAATATTTTGTTGTTTGAATATCTGACCATGTAATATATGAATGTTGCTGCTCCTGAGATACTCTTTTTCAGAAGATGCATAATAACGTCGCCGGAAAATTCTGTCAAAGGTGTGGGGAAAGAGTTAAAACACTGAGCATCTCTACCTGTTCAGTACAGTAACATTGGCTAACCAATGGCAGATGAGGGAGTGTTTGGAAAAAACTGTTAGAAAATTACTTTTGCAATACTACTTGTTGACACATGCAGAAATTATACACTCCAGCTTTATAATGTAGGTGCAGGTTGTGATTACACAAGGCATTTTTTCAGGATGCACCATTAATTACACTTGTAGCACCAGGAAATTACACATTACAAAGCCATTTTTCCAGAATGATACACCTGATCGTGCGTGGAATCCGGGCTTTAAGAGTACAGCTGCAAACGTTTTTTATAAGCGTTACATTTACTGTCAATGACAAGTACTTTACAAACCACGAAAAGCACCACAGGACAGCAAATAACCACTAATACAGAGAGTACAAAATGCATAAACTATTAGAAGTGTGCATACCATTTCCTTTAAGTTTGGCCAGTCTTCAGGGAAACAGTTCTCAGAGATTTTGGGTGACAAACAAAATGTTTAAATATGCAGTGTGTTTGAATGGCTCAGGAGGAGACAACATTACACTTGCTCAACCAATGGCATGAGTTTGGGGTGGGGCTACCTGAGCAATGGCAGAAAGGGGGAGTGTTTCAATCGAGTTTAAAACCAGTTTTCTTGCTATTCTGCTATTAGTGGCACAGAAATAACATTTCACATTATACGGAACCGGATACAGCCTTAAAAAGATTCCATTTGTGATTTCTCTAACACGATTGAGATTGGTTAGAATGAGATGAATTTCTCTTCAGGTTGACATTATGGCATAAAAGGAAACGATATAGTTCGAACTGTATTGTGTTGAAGTAGGACTAAACGGCATATGAAAGCCCTGTTTGGTTCAGGTCGTTGATCACCAAGAGTTCTTATTCCCAGGTGTGGTTTGTATCCCATACAAGCGCCTTGGAAAAAGTATGGATGGTCCGAATTCAATTAGCATACAGAAGAAAGATTGTCAGTCTGTGTCCACGTCCAATGTCCTAAAGTGCAATGTCTCCTCAGCGCTAGAGAGACAGACACAAAATCTGTGTTACCTTGTTAGAGGTTTAGCACAAGTTACACTCTATTTACATTTGTAAACCAAACAAAAAAATTGTGTGCTTGGAATTTGAAGTTTGGGGTCTTTAAGATTTTTAATGTTTAGGTTGCATTTATTCCTAAAATTGATTTCTGTGATGGCAAAGCTGAATTTTCAGCATCATTACTCCACACTTCAGTGTCACATGATCCTTCAAAAATCATTCTAATATGCCGATTTGCTGCTCAAGAAATATTTCGGTAACACTAAGGTCCATTTCTTACTATGATTTAGTTGTTTATTAACATGCATATTACTAAGATATTGGCTGTTTACCCAATACCTTAACAACTACCTTACAAACTATTAATAAGCAGTAATTAGGAGTTAATTGGATACAAAGTCATAGTTAATAGTGAGATTTGGACCCTAATCTAAAGTGTGACCAGGATTTCTTCTTATCAGTGTTGGAAACCGTTGTGCTGCTTAATATTTGTGTGGAAACCATGATCAATAATTTTGCAGAATTATTTTATGAATAGAACATTCAAATATTTTTTTTTTTAAATAGATTCTTTCATTCAGCAAGGATGCATTAAATTGAACAAAAGTATTAATTTAATAAAAAATAAATCTTTAACACTTTTGAATGGGAGTATCAAATACTGTATATACAGTATTTAAGCAGTTAAACATGAACTTGATCTATAAAAATGTGTTATTCGAGCTGTAAAGAATCATCCTTTTAATAAAGTACTACTGTTTTAGGCGAATTAAGCACTGATGTTCTGTAGATGGACTCAAATTATGATTTCTGTATTACCAAAAACGACATAATTCAACACGTGTGTGTATCCACTCACTGTGGACTGTGCCGGGTCTCCTGGTCGCTCTCTCTCGGTGCAGGCTGCGGTCTGGATGTGTGGAGGATCTCTGGGGTCTGTTGTGTGTCCGGCCCGAGAGAGGTTTCGGTGTGTGTCGCCAGCATCCGGCTGCTCTGGGACGTGTTGGCGTCCAGCATCTCCAGCAGAAGATCGTACAGCAGGACCACGTTTTTTCTCTTCATGCTCGACAGATGCTCGATTCCTTTGTTGCTATATGGACGACAAGAGAAGAGAACGGTCGATCACTATCTGCATGATCAAGAAGAGCAAAGTGACAGATGAGAGGGAAGTGTCTGCAGGGGTACCTGAGGTGTCGAATATGTGAGAGCAGCATCAGCAGATGGGCGAGCCGGATGGACTGCTGCTGAGAGGACAGGCCCGTTCTGGAGATGCTCCAAACCAGAGCGTCAGTCACAGAGTCCAGCAGCCGGAGAACCTTCCCACGACTCTCCACACCTTCAGGAGTCTGTGACAAGCTTGAACAGTTATCTGTTAATTAGCACAAAACAGGATGAGATCTGATGTAGGTAAAGAGAATAGTACGTTTTGTGATAATATTCAGAACAATCGTTTTCTTTTTTTATTGAACAGTTGATTGTACCTTTAGACAAAAAATATATATGTAATGCGTTTTATGTTCTTAGATGCATCAGCCTTTTGTACACTATAAAAATGTATTGTTGGTTTAACTTAAAGTTAATAGCCTGGAACCCCTAAATATTTTATTTCATTTACAGTATATTATATTAATGAAAGAGAACAGAACCGTTTTAATCAACAGGAACTGAACCATCTGAACCACATACATTATCTAAGTTGATTTGATAAAATAATTTTTTGTGATAAATCATGAAATTATGTATGTCATATATTATGATATAGTGAAAACCCCAATTTTATACAGAGGCCCATACTGGGGAAAAATATGCAATTTTTTGCATTAGTTATTAAAGCTGAAAACTAGAGATGAAATTCTGATAGCTTATAATGTAAATCAATGAAATTTAGATTATTTGCATACAATGCATATAAATATCCGTTATCACCTCTAAAATATGCCTTGCTACGATGATATTTAAATGATTAGTTTCATGATCAAAGCTCTAGGTTTCATTGTGGGGGCTAAACATATTAATTCAATGTTCTATGAATCATCTTCCAACTTATTTGATGCATACATTTTAACATGAAAAAAATATATGCATTGATAATCAGGTAGACCTAAGTTGCTTCAGTCCAGTAAATATTCCTATTGAAAAATTACTAACAATATAGAAGTTTATTTACGTTAACTTTATAAAATTAGTAAAGATTTCAAGGCAAAAAGACATACTGAAGCTGGACTTTTTTTATAATTATATTAAAATGCCTGCAAGACAGAAGGCATGTAGAAGATTGTGTTTTTCAGCAATGTTTGGATGATTAGAGGCCTTAGCAAGTATCAAACAGGAGTAGGCTTTATAGGGTTAAAATATAATGCGGCGGCCTTGGCAGGTGACCAGAGAACAGTCATGTAAATCAAAACCTTCTGTTATTGAACAACATGCTAACTATAGTTAACTATCCCTACAATTATGTAGAGAAGATATGTAGCATCATATTTTATAGCATTTTACTCAAAATAACACAGGCGCACACACACACACACATTGAGAGAAGTGGCATACTGGAGTTGAGAAGGATCATGGCTTTGAGACAGACGTATTCCTCTCTCTGTAGCTTCAGTTCCCTGAATCTGGAGGTGGTGGCTAGCAGCATGTCAAAGATCTCCATGATGCCTTCAACACAATTCCATTCACCCCTGAAAGTAGTAGAGAGAAAGAGTCTGAAACTGTAGAGGAGAAAAGGCCACACACACACATATACACACACACACACACATCCTTTTTCACATACACTATGTGTACCAAAAAAGAGAGCATCTTTGCCATCTTTTTCTATTTTTTTGTTACTGTAACCAGTTAAAAGTGCCCCTTTTATTCTATTTTGGAGGTCTCCTAGTATAGGTTTACAGGCATCCAAGGTCAAGCTGATGGTCACTAATTTTCCCACATCACCTCATTTCAAGTGTCTGAAAACTGGTTTAGATGGTTCAGATGGCCCAGTCTGTTGTGATTGGTCAACTCGCTTACAGTGTCAGAAACAAAACACCTATTACAGCGTAATGATGATTGGCATCGTTTTTTTCTGTGTCAATTCCAGCGAGAGTCCTCATCCTTTGGAAATGTATGCAAAGTGGATTCGCAGCACTGAACACGGCATCTTCTCAACATGTCGACAACACGAGCCAAACTCAGCTACAGTGTTTGAGGGCGCAGTGTTGTTCGCGGGCAGCAAATGGAGACCACAGGCTGGCATTTTGCAAATTTGTAACAGGAAGAGAGACAGGAAATGCTGAAGACTCGTTTCAGCAGTTCAGAATTGATTCTTTACTTTTGGAAATACTCCGTCATATGACCAACTCGTATTTTGAAACTTTGGCCATGTTTAGCATGAGAATCCAACTCTTTTAACAGTGTAAATAAGTCAGAATGCATGAAATAACATTAGACATCCCCTTTAAAACTTTGCAGACATTTTACATTCACAAACAGCTATATGACACACTGCATTAAAGTAATATTTGAACAAGTATAATAGGGGCACTTTAACATACAGCAGCTTATACTGAATGAATACAGACGACCTTAGAGTCTCAGGTGAAAGACAAAGGAAGCACGCGTTGTCTCACATACTTTCTCATACACGCACTCAAATCTGTGTGAGAAATGAATGGTACAAACTAAGCTTGTGTTATGAGAACACGCCAAGGTTTGTTAAGACCCTAGAGATAATCACCAAGGAAAAGGAATATTCAATTCCACAGAGACACAAATGAATAAACATGCACACACACACGCATGCAAACCAGACAAACACTGCAAAAAATCATTTTCTACCTTATTTTTTTGTCTTGTTTTCCAGTTCAACATTCTTAAATCAAGACACAATTACTTGAGAAACAAAATTACTTGAGAAACAATTGAGAAACAAAATTACTTGAGATAAAGACATTTTGCAGTGAAAACAAAGAAGGTGAAATCTTTTTGCATTCAGTTTTCTTAATTAATGAACTTTAACAGCAGCAACATTCATGCACGTCATACACAGCGTGCACACACAAACACTGTGTGAACTGGACACACACAATAGCAGATTATCTGAAGGTTAATGAATAAATCCACTAAACACCAGTGTTTTTCAAATGTTACCATCAAGCAAGATATGAGCCGATCTCTCCCACTTTATCAACTTAAAGGTTATTAAAGCTATTCGTTTTTACTGCCGTTTAATATATTTGGCAAAAAGCTTGTGTTATAAAAGACCAAGTGTTATGCACAGTCTGGTATTTGCAGTCTAGTTACAACCTAAGACGCTCTTCTCCGCTCCTGTAGCTACTGTGAGGTTTTGCAGTTTGAGGATCCACTCGAGATACGAGGTTTAGCCAGTCTCTTGGTATCGTTCAATTCATTAAAAGTTGCATTTTCAGTTGAATTTGGGGTAACCACTTGAAACATAGTGGGGGAAATAATGATTTGATCTCCTGCTGATTTTGTAAGTTTGCCCACTTGCAAAGAACTGAAGGGTCTTTTTATGGTAGGTTTATTTTAACGGATAGAGACCGAATATCAACCAAAAAAATTAAGAACATCACATATTATAATGGTTTTAAATTGATTAGCATTTGATCGAGTGAAATAAGTATTTGATCCCCTACCAACCAGCAAGAATTCTGCTTCCCACAGACGTGTGGAACATGAACTATAGAACTTCTGTGGACGGAGCCGAAACTTTGAGTTGCCAAGCGACAGCCAGGAAACCTTTAGGATTTAGAGTACATTTAGTGGACCAAAATCCCTCCTGAGATGTGTGCACACCTGGTGACCAACTACAAGAAACGCCTTACCTCTGTGCTTACCAACAAAGGTTTCTCCACAAGTACGGCATGTTTTGTTTGGGGACAAATACTTATTTCACTTACTGAAATCCAAATCAATGTATAACCTTTATACGCTTTTTATTTGGTTGATATTCTGTCTCTAATTTTGATGGTAGGCTTATTTTAACGGATACAGACCGTTAATTTCTTTCTAAGTGGGTGAACTTACAAAATCAGCAGGAGATCAAATAATTATTTCCCCCACTGTATATAAAATTACATTACTAACCGTTATTTTCTAATCAAACGTTTTCGGAACAATAAATGTTACAGAAGGAAAGCATGAACAGAAATGTTAAAATACTGATTCTGCTTGGAGTGAACCGTTTTTTCAGTGAACTCTCTTCAGTGTAAATACTCCCAAATTATCATCTCAGAATGTATTCTTGGTTTTAAGAAAGTGTTGTGACGTTTACACAGATGGCAGTGTAATTTGTGTTGTGGAAGGAGCCGCTTTTATGTTTTCCTATGTCAATGGGAGGTTTTACCTGTTCAGTTTGAGGTCGGGTGAGAAGATGAGCTTCCCGGGATGATCCACAGATCTCCACATCAATCCCAACATCAGAATATCCAGCCAGCAGCATTCCAATAGATGCACCTGATCTGAAAGCGTCAGCTCCACGAAACCTGTGAGGAGAAACACAAACACAAAGGCCTTCAGAACACACTCCTACACACAGTTGCTGCCCTTCAAATGCTTGAGGTAAGTGCACATACAGATACACACATCAAAATTATGATGTTTATGAAGCTTTTTGTCATTTCTGCAGCTTGACAGCCCCTGTTCACCTGCAACATTACGCTAAACTATTTGATGATGACTAAATCCCATTAACCTTTTAGAAATGACAATAAAGTGAATCTGCTGTGAACCCCTGACCTAAGAATAAACTAAGAACTTATAAATCAGATGAATATTTCATATATTTATACAAGCACACACACCTGGTATCTTCTTGGCCCAGCTGATCATGAGCACCAGTTCCTTGTCAGCGAGGGTGGTGAGTGACATCATCATGCTCGCCTCCGTGTATGGCTTTTTCACTGGGTCTTTCAGGCAAATCTGAGGAGGCTCCGCCTCCAGAATACAGTTCACCAACTGCTCAGGGGAGAAGCTCAGGACACAGCCCTCAGCTCTGCCCCCGGAAGGGAAGAGGTGATCAGTGGGATTCAGAGGAATTTCTAAATTATGCTGGGGACAACCTCTGACCCCTAACACCCCGCCCAAACTGTCTCTGATCTGGGGGTTTCGACGATGACGACCACCACGGTAACTGCAGCGTTCCCGCCTCACACCTGTTCACACAATTACACACATGCATCAAAAGTGCACACTCAGCACAGCACACGATTTATCATTCTAACTTATAACATCTTTTCAGACGTAACAATTTAACAAATGCAATGCACACATCATATGACATCACTTCACATTTTCCAGGACGACAGTCTGAGTTACATTTTTATTAACATATTTAAAAATGGGTAAATATTTTTTTATTATACGTCTTAAAGAATATACGTCTTAACGCCAGACAAAATCAACATGAAATGGTATTCACAACCCACCCACTTCATTTCTATACTGTGTTATAGATCCACATAAAAAAAGAATGTTCAAAGTAGGGCTGTAAACGATTAATCGAATCCAAAATAAAAGTTTGTGTTTACATGTGTGTGTATAGTGTATAATTATTTTGTTTACATAAATACACACATGCATGTATATATTTGAGAAATATTTGCATTTATATAATGCATATATATTTTTATATGATTTATATTATATATAAATATAACTATTTTATGTATAAATAACAAATTTTTCTTAAATATATACATGCGTGTGTATTTATATATACAAAATAATTATACACTATACACACACATATATATTATGTAAACACAAACTTTTATTTTTTGATTCGATTAATCGTTTACTGCCCTAGTTCAAAGTATGATATCATTCTCTTTCTATATAATAAGTATGGGGCTACACACAGAAAATAGATTGGCAGCTGCATACCACACTTCATCATGCCCGTTTCGTAGCACTTGCGGAGTCGACAGGCCTGGCAGCTCTTGCGTCGGCTCTTGTCAATGGTGCACTGGTTGGTGGCAGGACAAATATAGTCATTGTGTCCTGAAGAATATTGGGAGAAAAAAAGAAAAAAAAAACATTCTTGTGGGGGAAGCTGGACTACAAATCCACAGTGGACACCTTGGATTCAGCTTTTTAATGTCATCTCACTCTATTGTATAAGATAATATTACCATTAGGGCTGACATAAATTATATATTTTAGCATGATTAATAAAAAATTAAAGAAATGTGTTAAAGCAAACAAAACAGAATAATCGCAATATATGAATGCTCAATATGTAACTGAGTATATAAGACATTTATAAATTATTGTAAAACATATATTTTTTATAAAAATCTCTTTTTTATACATGCATACAGGTGAAACTCAAAATTTGAATATGGTGCAAAAGTTAATTTATTTCAGTAATTCAACTTTAAAGGTGAAACTAATATATTATATAGACTCATAACATGCAAAGTGAGATATTTCAAGCCTTTATGTGTTATAATTGTGATGATTATGGCTTATAGCTTATGAAAACCTTTTCACAATATTCAAATTTTGGGTTTTCATAAGCATTAAAATTATGACAAATAAAGGCTTGAAATATCTCACTTTGCATGTAATGAGTTTATATTAGTTTCACCTTTAAAGTTGAATTACTGAAATAAATTAACTTTTTGCACGATATAAAAAATTTTGTATGGACATAATTCTTCATATATACATACCGTTGCCATTATCTAACGGTCATGAAAAGTTCATCTTTAAAAGCACTAATAATTGAACAAGGCTAAATGTAATCTTCAAAAATTACTTTTTTTTTCTGATGTTTGTAAAATTACACAAATATTCCTCTCTGAACAATTTTTTTTAATGAAGTAATCCTTGGAGATATTAGTAGGAACATACAAAAACTCATTCCAGGCAAAAAAATGTATTCCCTGTTCAATGTAATCCATGATAAGAGAATGCTTGTCCTTTAAAAAACAAAAAATATTGTGTGGTTTTGACTGAGATTCTATATTCTCATGTTTTTTTACATACAGTATCTGGCCTTTTGAGTAGCGTCTATTGGTTGAAAGGTCATAACAAACGTGTTTTAAGTCCTTATGGAGGAACACAGTGCACTGACCCTGACATATCCGGAGAAATCGGTGTACAGAACAAGTACAGTTTTTGAGGATGTGGTGGGGAGGGGGAGGGGGGGGGGGGGGGGGACGACTCAAAAAGGAAGACACTTTCCATTTATTTCCATGGAATTTCAGAAACCCAAACTTTTGAAGAGCATGTATTTGTTACGTTAAATGGTTTGACCATGAGTATTACCTTGAATGCTCCGTTTGAAGAAAGCCTTGCACCCCTCACATGACCAGACACCATAGTGATACCCAGAGGCGTAGTCATGACACACCGCACAAAAGTGCGTGTCTCCTTTACCCACAATGCCTGGAGAAGGATTCAAGCCATCAGCACCTTCCACTTGCTGCCCTAACAGCTTTGCATGAGTAAGGACAGAACTATAAAAGATGAAGGTACAGATGAAGTAAAAGGACAAGAAAAAAACATTTTATCATTTCTTAAAAAAAAAAAAAAAAAGAGAGGTACTTGCCTTGTGTAACACTCATCAGCATGATGCTGGGGTGTTCTGGGTGGTAGCAAGTGTGTTGCTATGTGATTGTTATGACATTTCTATATGCAGTTAATCTGCTCTAGGTGCTTGATATAGTATTATAGTACTATACATCTTTGAAAAGTTTGGGATCGGTACGTTTTTTAAATGTTTTTAAAAGAAGTCTCTTAAAGGATTAGTTCACTTAAAAAAAAAAAACTTTTGCTGATAATTTACTCACCCCCATGTCATCCAAGATGTCCATATCTTTCTTCAGTCGAAAAGAAATTAAGGTTTTTGATGAAAACATTTCTCCATATAATGGACTTCAATAGGTCCCAAATGGTTCATGGTCCAAATAACAGTTTCAGTGCAGCTTCAAAGGGCTTTAAACGATACCAGACTATGAATAAGGGTCTTATCTAGCGAAACGTTCGGTCATTTCAAATATAAATAAAAAAGTTTAAGTTTTATAAGCACAAATGCTCGCCTTGCTCTTTTCTGTGATGCTCGTTCGTGACGTCACGTAATACGCAATTACGTTGAAAAGGTCACGCTTGACGTACCTTGACGTAAAACCCTTATTCATTGTCTGGTATCGTTTAAAGCCCTTTGAAGCTGCACTGAAACTTATTTGGACCTTGAACCGTTTGGGACCCATTGAAGTCCATTATATGGAGAAATGTTTTCATCAAAAACCTTAATTTTCTTTTCGACTGAAGAAAGAAAGACATGGACATCTTGGATGACATGGGAGTGAGTAAATTATCAGCTAAAGTTTTTTTTAAAAAGTGAACTAATCCTTTAAGCCTGGAACACACCAAGCCGACGGTCGGCCGTAGGGCAGTTTTTGTGCGTCCGCCGACTAAGTTTTCTAAAATCGGTCCTCGTCGGCTTTTTTCAGCCGATTTGACATGTTGAATCGGCGTCGGGCCGTCAGTGAAAGAGAGAACTCTGATTGGCTGTTCAGCTTAGTGAACGAGTCAGTGCACGAGAATAATAGCAAAACAGCGGTATAGATAGAAGGCTGTTCTAATTATACATCATCTTATCTGAGTGTTCCTTGGTGAATATTTCAATATCAACATGAGTGGAGTCAGAGTGGAATAAAGAAAGTGTTTAGCAGGATTGATATTCAAAACGGTAAGTACGCACTGCTCTGTTGGTTTGTGTCTCTGCAGCCTGTATCGTCAGTTTCCCTTTTTGAATGACGAATATAGACGAATATATCTGCAGAAATAGACAGTTACACGCAGGCGCAGAACGCGCATTCTAGCTGACAGTCGGCAGTAGTTCCAGAGTAGTTCTCTTGGTGTTCAAGTGCAGCTTTTTACCTCGACGCGAGGCGACAACAGTCGGCTTTCATCAGCGCTAGTTCGTCGGTGTCGGCTTGGTGTGTTCCAGGCTTTATGCTCACCAAGGCTGCATTAATTTGATTAAAAATTCAAAACAAAATGTAATATTGTGAAATATTATTACAATTTAAAATAGCTGTAATGTACTGTACATCACTAGACAGGTAATGAACATAATCTAGCTAACATTTATAATTATTTACAGCTGAAATGTTGCATGTAACAAGAAACATTATTTAGCTAAGTATTAGTAAAGTTATTTAGCTAAGTATTTATAATATACTTTAAATAACATTAAAAAATAATGTCCGAAATATATCAGTTCTGCTGCTGTTCATAAATACAAGTGGTGATCACCAGAAATAGAGTCAGTGTCCGGATGTGTAGTGAGCCAGTGTCCTTACTAGTGCCTATTTGCATGTACACCATATATTAATTCAATGTTTGAGATGTACCCTTTGTTTCCATGGTTTTCCATTGATTGTTTGAGTTGTTGCACCTGATGTTTATTTCATTGATTAGTTCCCTAATGAAAAATAAATATACTAAAATGTATTTGAAATACATTTATTTTATGCTAAGTATACTACAAATACAATGCATTTACATAATTTACAAGTATTTTATTATTTTTAATTAAATAATTTCTGCATTTAGATCCTGCACTCACTGACAATTTAATATTATAGCCTATTTCTCTTGCTAAACAAACTATAGACCATTGCATTATTTGCATTTAAAATTATTTCTTCCCTGCTGTCAGTGATCCTGTCAGAACAGACGGTTTCTTTAAACGGTTTATTGTCTGCTCAACCAGTTGCATGATTTAAAATACTCTAGCAAGCAAGCAACTCTAATAAAGTGAAGGAAAAATAAAACATTTTCTTTGGTCACAGGGATGTTATTGTTTCTATGGCAACTGAACTATCCCTTTGACAGCTGCCACATGGAGATTAAAGGAATATATCTGCTATTAGTGGCTAGTTTAACACACGCACTGTTTAATACACATTCTCACCTGCTCTGGTTAAGCGTGTGTGTCTTGGCGTCCTCCCAGGCAGTGTGTGAGAACGTTTCGCTGTAGGCCAGTGGAGGTGGGCAGTGCAGAGACAGCGCAGTGTGTGTGGTGTGGGAAGGCCAGAAGATTGTGGGACTGAGCGGGACCAGGCTTTCAGACACGGGGGGATGAGGGTACCCAAGCACTGCGGAGGACACCGGGCTGTAGAGTGTTAAAGCTCCATGGTTGAACTCTCCCCCGTGCGGTGGTGAATAATCCTGACAGGCTTCCAAATACGGAGATGGAATGCAGATGGTCTGGTTGTCCATGCCGAGTGGGGAAGTGTACAGACGGGGTAAGAGGTTAGGCGAGTCCCCTCGATCGGCCAGGGCAGGGGAGACTGACGCAGGGACTGGACATGGGGAGGAGCTCATTCTGGAGAACTCAAGCGAGGTCCTGGCTTGACAGACTACTGCATCGCAGGCCCAACTGTGTCAGAGGAAGCTCTTGCTGGAGGATGAAAACAGAAATCAGATCCTGATATCAGAGCAACACCGTACACCTCCTCCTGCATGTTAAACATACACTACAGTTCAAAAGTGTAATTGTAATTTTTAAATGAATTGATTTCAAATAAATGCTGTTCTTCAAATAAATGCTTGGGGGGGGGGGGGGGATAATTATTATTAATAATAATAATAATAAGAAGAAGAAGAAAATGTTACTTGAGCAGCAACTCAGCATATTAGAATAATTTCTGAAGGATCATGTGACACTGAAGACTGGAGTAATGATGCTGAAAATGCAGCTTTACCATCACAGAAATATAAATTACATTGTTAAAATATATTAAAATAAAAGAGTTATTTTAAATTGTAATAATGTTTTACAGACTTTCAAAAACACTCAAATAAATCCTACCAACTCCAAACTTTTGAACGGCAGTGTACTGTACCTTTTATGTGTCCTGCAAGTGTCAAATAGGTGTTGCCTGCATTTTCTTTAATGGTCTCTAAACCTGTTTGTGATTTTCATGGGTTTTTCCAGACACAAAACTTGGCAGGCTACATAAAAAACAGCATGCCCAAAAAGACATGCCAATGATTGCTAGTAGGCCTGTTTTTTCCTAGTTATATTAGCAGACGCACCTCCTTTTACTACTTTTCTCTGAAAAAGTGACAGAAAAATAGAAAAACGTCACAGAAAAACATGATGCATATTTAATATAATTATTTCTAAATCTGTCTAAGGCACATGACATAAAGTGAGACGGGTGCTGTGGAAGGAGGTAAATAGCCGCTGTGGCAGGTTATACTGCTCTCTTCTAGAGGACTCATCACATCAAAACAGACAGGATAACTCCTTTGATGGAGTTGGCAAGGATTTTATTTTATTTTTTTGCAAAAAATATCAGTTTTTATATTTGTCAAATCGTGTCTGAACCGAGGTTTGATATTTAAATGAGCTGATGGACAATTTCCTTGTGGTCGAGGCTCTAATGTTCTACTGATAACTGCGAAGTTTGTCACTTTCATAACGGTCTATAAATTTGAGAAGAGTCTGCACGTTTAAGAAGAGTATATAACTTGAAGAGGGCCAGTTAATGGAGCGTACAGTAGAGGCACATCAGGCCAGGCACCAGTTTTAATTTAAAATCAAATGTTTATCTAGTAAGAGATGCAGAGGGGAAAGTTCTTCTAAACAGTTTGTCACAAAGGTCCAGAGTCCACAATGCTTTATGTAACGTTGTAACCAAAGATGAACAAATAGACTATGATAATTCTCAAGAGAGCCAGAATAAACAGCATGCCAGTGAGTGAGTGAGAGAGTTAGTATGTGACCACAGTTCAGGATCATTAAAATAATGCAAGTCAGCATATCAAATTAATAACGTGCACAAACTTTACATCTGTCTTTAAAAATATCCATTTTTATATTTGTCAAATCGTGTCTGAACCCAGGCTTGATTTTTAAATTAGAAGAATATGCAACAATGGAAAAAAAATAGCACACTTAAGCACAATTTATTAAAGGGCACCTATTATGACATTTAAAATGTTCCTAATGTTGTTTAGGGAGTCCCCAACAACAGTTTTACATGCATGCAATGACAAAAAACACTTTTGTTGTCGTATAATATGCATTTATTTTTACCTGATTTGCTCACCGACTCCCAAATGATTCGTTCAACGACTCGTTTTTCCAAACCCCTCCTTTGCGCGACGCTAATCTGCGTTGATTGGTCAGATGACCCAGCAGTGTTTACAGAGATAATACTTATTTTTAACACGGAGTACAATGATGCTTTTATCAATTAAATTGTGTTATAATAATGATTATAGTCCACTGCTTTATAGTTTGTAGTAAAAAACGAAAAATAAGATAAATAATTTAATGTTATGTTAGTGAGCATAGCCCAGAGTTCATATTGTAAAAGCACAATCAGTCTTTGTTTGCGTTAGCCCGATGCATAAACATAACATTTTACACAAAAAAAAAATGCAGTTACGTTACTACAAGGTATTACTCTATTCTTTAGACAACTCCGAAAACAACGACAAACACTTCACATATCTCAATACAATTGTCATTGAAGACCTAGAAGCTAAACGGTGGTTACACAACAAACAAAATAATTATTAAGCATGCTACATAAAATATAAAAGCAAAAATTATTAATAACACTTACAGGTTGTGATACGGAGGAGGAAGCTGATGCAAATACACTTGGAACTGAACCTTCCTTCAATATCGCGAATCCAAGTTTGATTGCATTTAAGTTGGTAAAGCAATCGTCTTCAAAATGGCGCGAACAAAGCACAGGCTCGGACTATACTTCTGTGGTATAGTTATATGAATTGTAGCCACTTAGTCTTCAAATGCTCCTCCTTGGGCAGATGAAAAAAGTTGGCTTTTGAGTCGCACTTCAGAACACAGCGTCTCGTCGCCATGATATTTCCCCTGGCCTTGGAGCGCAATAAGTGGGCGTATCGTATTCAAATAACTTTACAAGTTGACGTCATCTAGTCAGAGAAAAAGCTTCGGTCTTCTAACGATTCATAAAAATGACTCCGAGTCGACTCTTACGTTTGAAAGACAATAACTTTATATACGGTGCACTTTCATATTTCAAACTTTGCAGGATGTTTTTGTTCACTTAGATCTATGTTACACACTACATGAAAGGTAAATTTCAAAATTCCATAATAGGTGCCCTTTAATTTGTACTTTAGTATAACTAAATGTATTTGTGGCACACTATAAATTGGTATACTTAAAGTCTGTTAAATTGGAACAACTAATATTGTACTAAATGCATTTTAGTTTTAGCCCAAAAGCAGTGCTGGAGTTCAACTAAAGTTGCATTGGCCAAAATATACTTGTTTGTGCTAAAGTGGAACTATTCCAAATATACTTAAATACAAGAGTATAGATATTTAAAGTGTACTTTTGAAATGCAGACTGCACTCAGCATAAACTGTAAATGCATTTTGGTGACATTACAATTGCAATTCAATAACAGTGTTGAACATAGTTTGTTATCAGTATAATATTAATGTAACTGAGGTCATACTTTTATGACGTGCTAATGCCATCATTATTGTGTGCTTTCAAATACAATAAAGTAATCTTTATAAATAATGGCACAGTTTAAGAATTTACCTTTAATTGACATTTTACAGACACCCCCAGTATACCAGTTACTCACTTATCCGGAGAACATCAGAGACAATGGGAACACATATGTACATTGAATGTAGGAAACACTACGAACTGGGATCGAACCCGGGTCGCTGCCACACGAGCACGAGCGCTGTCAATTTACCAGTTGCGCCACCGCACAGATCACCATGCTAAACTGGGGTTACTTTGCGCTCTTTCTTTGTTAGCTTTCTGTTTTGCTTCCCTTTTATCTGACATGATCTGTCATTCGCGCTGCAGGAAGCAATTGCATTAACCAGCATAAAGTTAGTTTTATTCTTGTGCATGCACTAAAACACAGACAGTTTCGTTGGTTGGTGGAAGAATGTGAATGTGCAGAACTGCTTGTGTTCAGTCCGTGCGGATGGAATAAAACCATCCGTAACATTTTTCTGCCGATTGTCTCTGCCGCTTCAACTCTCAATGTTCTGCAGAACTGCCTGCTCCTGATGTAGGCCTAGCCTAAAACGCAATGAAATTTGGTAGTCTCGCATTACGCTGCGGATTTAAATGTGACGCATGAATTGAAATGATTTTAATAAATTATACGTTTTTTTTTTTTAATGCAGTTAACGTTTCTGTATTTATTCGACATTTAAATGTGTAATTTTTTGAGAACTGGTCAGGATAATATTAATAATTGGTTTAATAATTCATAATATTTTGACAGCAGTCCACATTTTAATGTGCAACGAGCCATTAAAGTACCATTAATGGGAAAAGTGTATTCGAACATTATAGACACATTTTGGTGTATTGTGTGTATACACTAAAGTAATAAAACTTTCACCATTTCAAACTGACCATATGTTGTTTTCTTTATTTGTTATTAATTACGTAATACATACATTTACTTTTGTAACTACTTGCTAATATGCATGTGAAGCTGCTTTGCAACCATGGAAAATTGTGAAAAAGTGCTATAGAAATAAATTATAAAACTTAGTTCATGATTATGAATGATTATTTTGCAACTGAAAACACAATTCCTGTTCATTTTTATTACTAACAGCTAGAACTAAAATAGAGTTCATTGTATTGTACATTTAATCATAACAGGTCAACAGAGGATTCAACAAAAATAGTACAAAAGGAGTACTTAAATATTTATCAAATTAAATAATTTTATTTGCAAATTGCAAAAGTTGTGTTTGGAAATCCTTCCCTTACAGCACCTGTTAGCAGAAACAAGCTAGATGCTTCAGTACATGCCTCACATTTTCTTTGGTTTGCACAAAAATAAAGTCTGATCCCAAAAAAATTACATAGCATCATCTAAAAAATTATTTTATTGTTCTCAGATTTGAAAAACACGGTGAGTTGTGTCTTTAGCTGCAATAAGTTTCTAGACTCTAAAGGTTTCCTTCTGACAAATGTGGCCAATAGTGTGCACTCTTGTGAGTTCGGTTGTTTAGAAAAAGCACAGCAAAACAGATTGTTGGCGAGTATGATGATGGTATTGGCTTTATGGCGTGTTCGAAACATAGATCAAGCATTGCGGTCTGACGTGTCAACTTCTGGTTCAACCAATGGTAGGACGTTGGGGGCAATGGGGGTCAAGGTTTAGCTTCGGCAGTTATGGTGCTTTCAAGTCATGTCAGAAACAACGCATTTACGAGTTAACATGAACAACATGAATAATAACAACATGAATAATCCACATGAACAACAGCACAACTCGTAATTAAGAGTTTGGGAATTTCTTAAGAGTTTCCGAGTTAGGAGCGTGACGGTGATCAAATATGTCTAGTGAAAAAAAAACTATGCCAAAATGTATTTAAAATAAGCCTACATTTATTTCATGCTAACTAGCCTATACTACAAAGCCAACCCATAAATATATTTACTGACATATTGCTTGAGACTTACTGATATAAATGTAATTAAACTTTATTTGGAGTTCTTCTTTATTGCACAATGCATATTTCTTAATATTAGGCCAGAAATGTGTTTAATATCACTATTAGTAAGGATATTATGATCATCACTGTATAATTTAAATGCAAGATATGTAAAGTGTACCTAAAATATAATTGCAATAGTTTCACTTTAGCACAATCAAATATACTCAAGTAGGCCTATATCTTTAGTTGGACCTCAGCATTATTTCAGATAACTAAAGTGCATTAAGTACAAAATGAGATGTTCCAATTTAGCTTGAAGTAGCCTATAACAAAAGTACAATTGCAGGATATTTAAATATGTGAATGTATTTGTAGTATACTTGGCATAAAATAAATGTATTTAAAATACATTTTAGTGTTTTTTTTTTCACTCGGAATTTGTCCACTGCATTTAAACCCATCCAACGTACACACACACATTAGTAGTAGTGAGTACTGAACAAACACACACGAAAAAATATCTGGCAAAACAACAACATACAGTGCTTAGAAAGACAGCATAGGAGAAAAGCATGCAAAAAAAATACAGATAACCAAGTTAAAAAGCAGTAAACTGCAGACTTTAAAAGAACACAAAGACATTCCCTCTCATGTGCACACAAAGAGATCCACCCAAAACCTCTCGGTAGTGAAAATTAAACCTGCCCTACTCAAAAAAAACTACAACTTGAATTGAATTAAAGAGAGCCATGTGTTCAAATGTTTCTGTATATAAATGTGTCTCCACATCAGATCAGATTCAGATGTTTTTAAACCATTTATTTTATTAGGATTATGTATAATATATTTTGTTATATTTTATTTAAAAACGTAGGTCTATAACATAAGCAAGTCTAAAACTTAACGTACTAAAAAAACAAATCAAAGACAACAAGAAGAAAGAGTGAGTAAGAGAGAAAGAGAAGAAAATGAACAGTTACTGCACTGCTTTTGTGGGGAATATAAATATAAAACGGTTTATAGCTGAAAACATAAAAATATATATTTTTTTTTTATACACAAATATTTCAGGAACGAATGCTCAAGGGCTCAATATGCGTAGAACTCTCTGAATGATAGGTGCTCCAATTCTGCGGAAATCTGGGGACATTTTTCTGAATGCAGAAGACGATTTATCATAAAATGCCTGAAATTCTTTATAGAGAATCATTACAGAGATAATTTTGAGTACACTAATTATTTCCCATACTTTTCCCGCAGATGAATTCACTCAAAAATTATTAATTTAGTTCAGAGCTTTATGAGGACAGAGACTGACGTGAAATAGAAGACAAATTTTATTTGAACGTGTTTAAATAGTAAATAAAATCTCAATGAAACTGCATGAATGAGTGAAAACAAAATCTACAAACAAACACTCAAAACAATTTTAATACGCAGAGTTCCCTGTTCTCTAGGCTAAAGGGCATCTGCGGGTTTTAGGTCAGAGATCTGGCTTGCTGCCTCAGTAAACAGAAAGAGTAAAGGTGAGACGCTGATGTGCCAACGCTTTTACTGAGACAACTCATGAAACATTGTGTTCTGTCTGAGAGAAAAACACACATCCATAAAGAATATACCAAGAAACCTTACCATTTTTTGATGAATAGACAGTTCAAAAGATCAGCATTTATTTTAAATAGAAATCTTTTTAAAGAGTTTTTACTGTCACTTTTGATCACTTCAATGCTGAATAAAAGGTATTATTTTTTACAAAAATGTACTGACAGCAAGCTTTTGAAGACTAGTGCATCTAACCTATTTTAAAGCATTCTTCATCTTTTTTAATAATACGCACATCACAGCAGACAGGAAGGGATAGAGCGAGATGTGGGAGTGTGAGAATGCAGAACACAGGCTTGCCACGCTTTCTAACCATGAATTTCAACGACTTATCCAGATGTAAACACTGGATGAGAATTGCGGGCACACACACACAAAAAAAAAATCTAAATGACTAGGGAATTCACTCACAAAGAACAAATTTAGATGATGAAACAGCAGAGTTTACAAATTATTTAGATATTGTATTCACTGCAGAAACCTATTGGTTTTGTGACTGTTGTTGATTTCTAGAATGTTTCCTGGTAACACTATTTTAAAACTCTCTGATATTTCCAGGCTTTTTATGACATTGGGAACCCTGGAACAGAACTTAATTTGTCTGCTGGGCTCTGTATTGAAAAGTGTTACTTTATGGGAATAATGTGGTTTATACATTATTTGGCGTCATATTTGTTTTTTGTTGGTTTGACCATTTCTTACACAGACTCCTTGGACAAACACCCATGACAAACACACTGGAATACGATACGTTCTGTTTTGGTTTAGTTTTTTGTTCCTGTGCCAGTGCTCCCACGTCATTATTAAGGGCCGTTTACGACATCATTTACAACTAAAACCAAAACGTTTTATGCATTTTGGCCGTTTATTTACACAACAACATCGTTTAGGGGGCCTGAAAATGCTAACTTTTGAAAAAGAGTTTTAAAGTGCAAGTTTTGATAAAGATACCAGTATTGTCTCCGTGTGAACCACGAAAACGGCGACGTCATGCGTATGCATATTACGTGTTCGGTCTATAGGCGCGTTGTGTTCTTTTACAAAGTGACAGCGCCAACTACAGGCCTGGCAGCATTATGCAGCGTTTTTAGTCGTTTCCGCGGATCCGTGTGAACGGGGATCGCTTTGACAACGTTGCGGTCTGTACGCGAAAACCGCAAAGGAAATACTTTTCCGTTATTTTACATCGTTGACGTGTAAACGTACCCTCACTGATTTGTGTTCCACACCTGCTCGTCGTTTTATTGATTACTCCTTGTATTTAAGCCCTGAGTTTTCCCTTGTCCAGTAGTCATTGTATGTTAGTTGTTTGATATGCTCTCACTCTTCGTGGTAATTATTCATTCAGTCAGTCATTCATTCTTTGTCCTGCTCCTTGGAAGCAGGCCGTAACAACTACCGGTAGTTCATTTTAATTCACCCTTGTAATAATTTTACATATTTTTTTTTAAGTATGGTCACATATTTCAGTGGGGAGCTGGTGAAACTTTAGCACTTTCCTACTGCCATTCTGGTAAAGCTCTTGGCTGAAGTCCAGACACACATACCACTGAACAAAAGGCCAAGGACAGGACGAAGAAACCCCTACACATAACACACAGAGTCCCTGTGTGAACTTTTCTCCATCCTAATAAGGTCCTCCTGCCAACTTGAGATTTCTTTGAACTTACAGAAGAATTAAGTTTCCATTAATTTCACATTGGGCACATGCAGGCCCACATCACCCCAGTAACTGAGACTTTCGTCTACACTTAGCAAACCTACAAACAAATAATTATGCACATAAATACCTGGGCTTGTGTACACATGCACGTTCTTCACGCTTGAAACCCCTCCAATCGCTGACACCATTCATGTTCTCCTAATTGAGACTCGCTTCTCACAAATAAGGAGAGAGAGTTACAGAGCATGATTTGACGTTACTAAATCAGACAGACCGATTTAATCCTCCTATCACTTGTCACACAAGCCAGCAAACCTGTCAACAGAGCAGTCCACATATGTTTTTGTTTTGACCACAGCTAAAACCTATTGCTGCTAACCAAAAATATCTAATTTTAAATGCTACACAGCCATTACACATCAGGCAGTTCCTTTCATATAGACAGTATTAAGAGATTTTACAAGAATTATGAGTAAATGCAGTGAATGGTTTACTCTTGCATAGGTTGTAGTTTATAATAGTCTAGTGTGTGGCAATACAATGAAAATTTATTTAAAAGGAGTGCAGTCTGTAGCCATCATTTTGAATGATATCAGACCATTATGTCCAGTGTGAGCCCTCATCCATTGCTCAAGAGGACAAGGACCTCTGTCTAAACTGATTAAAAAAAGTGTTTCTTCTCCTCCCTCACATTCTCTGGAGTGTCTCCCTTCAACAAAACGCACCGAAAATCCCTTCCTGTACTTTTGTAAAGGTTTGTGGGTCCAACTTCAGGTAGGGGAGACACATGAACGGATCCCTTGGGATAAAGTGTCCTAGCAATTTACAGTATGTTCTATATTTTGCTTTGGATTTAGATTCAGATAGACGAAGACATTTGGGATTATATGAAGCAGTTTAGCATGTGGGACAAGAAAATAAAAAAGGATAAAATACAGGTGGTCCACACTGTAAAAAATGTTTTGTCAGTCAACCAAAAAAAAGTGCTTCATGTTGTATGCTCTAAATGAGCTGGTTTATTCAAGTGTGGGAATGATATAGTGGCCAAACAATTAAAACTCTATATGCACAGAATACATAGTTCACATAAACAACTGTGGCAACTTGTATATCTAAAAGAGTTCACAGCATACAAACCCTCACTCGCAAAACAATACTTGTGAAATATGATGTACTTCAACTGAATGTTGTAGAAGTCGCTTGTTTTAGTCACATGGAGTTATGATTTATGTATCCGCAGAACAGATATTTTGAAAGATTTGCCCTTGGCCTCTGATATACAAAACTCATAACATGAATAAAACCAGTCCAACAACAGATGGTCATGTTAACACCATATTCAATAAATATGTAAAATGCTCTCTTGTTGTTACTGTAATGTGATTGATAAATTACACCGCTCAGATGGTGGTCTGTTATTCTGATGATGTCTTATTCACTGAAACACCTCATTTTATAATTTCCTTCTGTCATTGAACCATCACTTCAACCGTTTTCAACCTCAGAATCCCTCATTTCTCTTATCACTAACGTCATTATAATCTTATCATGATCAACATTGAGTAATAGACTGTGTTTGTGCAGAAGCAAAAATAACCTGTCTGCAAAAGGTCTAGACCATGTCAGGCACATCATCACCTGTACAGCCAAATAAGTTAAACAGTTATAGCACTGATTTTAGTATATACTGTAAAAGTTGTTACAAAAATTATCATGATTTATCACAACTTTTTTCTTTTATCAAATCAACTTAGATAATGAATATTATGGTTCAGAAAACATAATATTTTGAGGGTTTTTTTAGTTTTTGTTGTATTACTTCCTTATATTAGCCTATCTCAATTCTTTTATTTCAATGTACTAAAAATGAAGGCAACTTACTTTTTTTTTATGTTAAACCAATTGTATGTTTGATCACTGACCCATAGACTTTTTTTATTCAAATTATGGACATTAATAGCATAATTAATCATAACTAATTTCATTATTTATTTTTTTATGTGAAATATTCTAGCACTCTAGGGGGGGTCAGGCAAGGTTACACTGAAGAACATTGGGTGGTCACCTAAACATCAAATCATGAAACTCCATACTCATGTCACCTCATTCATCCACTGCAACACGTTTTACAAAGATTGTTTCTTTCTTTCTTTCTTTCTTTCTTTCTTGTGATCAGCCTATCGAAGCAAATTATTTGGTCATCATATAGGCGCATTCGTTCAAAGTACTTTAAACATGGTTTAAAGTTTAAATCAGTTTCTTTACAAAAAAATACAATGGTAACCATAGTTTCCGACAGTTTTGTCACTTGCAAGATAATAATGTTTAATAGCCTACGTGAATACTGAGTGTAAAACTGGATGTAAAACAGCGTAAAAATGTTTTAGAATCTCTTAATTTTGTTCAGTTTGTTTTTAAGACAGTGGAAACTAGCACAAGTTAGCACATTTTATTGCCGGAAACTATGGTTACCCTTTTAGTAGCCTAAGGTTTTACGTTAACGTTAGTTAGAAATGGCACTCACCGACAGCAGCGAGCAGGCAGCAGGTGATGTGGCTGGAGAGCAGCGCTGTTTGATCAGCTGTGTGCCGTATCGATCTGACTCACTGCGCGCACAAAGAGAAAGAGCAGCACTGAAGCAAGCGACAGACGCAAGAGAGGGACATGCAAACACCTGGTAGTGTCCTAATGGCGCACTTTGACTGGTTGTACTTTGGCAGAAATCTGTCTTTGGATATAAAAAATTAGAAAAGCGCGTCACCGCCAGCCTCGCCCTCCTGGAGCCGCCCCTAGATTTACTGCACGAGGCAGAGATTTCCAAGTTATGACAAACAACAGGAGGACTAAAGGAAATCACCGTACCATACGTCCACACTTTTACCATATTCATGGTCAAAGTTCACGATTCATTTGTGTGTTTCTCACAACAATCTGGTAACGTATTAGCTGGAGTGCGAAATATTAAACATATCTCAGGGATGATGACTTTAAAGTATAGCCTAACACAATTTGTTAGCACTGCAGGTTTTCAAGATGTAACTTAACGTTAGCGCTTGAGGCTCGTCGTCTCGCTCCACACCCGAATTTTTTGGCGCCCAAACCCTTACCAAAAAGACGTTAGGCCTTATTCAAGTGTGATATTAGTATAGCACACATTTTAAACTAACATATATATTTTAGTCAGCCTCAGCTCGTCGTTATTGACAAACTATTCATCCAAACATATACACTGAATTAATAATAAATTGAAAATGTGCATTCTGCAACAAATATTTTTCAGATTTTCTAAACTATTTTAAGTCGTCAAATGATCAGTATCGTAACGTTATATATTAAAATTTGGCAGGCATGTATTGGCCCTGTCCACACGAACACGGTATTTTCAAAACCGCAGCTTTTTCTATGCGCTTTGGCAGTTTGTCCACACGCTTGGTTTAAGCCATGGTTTAAGCAGCCGCACAACGCATAAGCCCTGAAAAGTGGAGACTAAACGTCTCGATCGCCCCCCGGTGGCTGGTCCTAGTATAGGTCATAAACCCCGCCTCCGTGTTATTCAACAGGACGTGAGACCAACTAAACAATTAAATTACACCTCAAATATCTTTTTTCAAAGGTGGTTTCTGTCATTTTCTGTCGTTTTTATCACGCTGATGTAAGTTAAAGTGTCTGTTGTTAAAATAAGTTTGTTTTTAGTTACCTACAAAAACGGTGGTATAACGTCATGATTGGCAGCTGTGATTGACAGGGTCTCTGAGCGAAGTAGTCACTGAAGCACCAACGGACTTTTTTCGTGATCTTCGGAGGACTGAGGAGATTGTATTTACTTAATTTTAACAAGCCTTGTCGTACTGCAATCAACATACATCAAAATTGGAGCAGAACGGAGGTATGGAGCAGACATAGTCCACTTTAAAAAGTGCTTTTTTACAGTCTATGACGCAAATGCAGTATCCGGTTACTGAAACCGAACTTTTTTGAAAACTCCTGCAGGGTAAATTTTTTTAGAAACTCAGGTTGCAGTGTTGGCTCGCCAAGTGTAGCAGCTACGAGTCCGTAAGGTGTCCCATTCGGCATTTCAGCGGTCAGAAGTGCCCTCTTTGTACCCATTTGGGATCAGAGGTGGACAGTAACAAAGTACACTTTTTGAGTATCTGTACTTTACTTGAGTATTATTTTTTCTGGAAACTTTGACTTTAACTTCACTACATTTGAAAGACAAATATCGTACTTTTTACTCCACTACATTTCTGTCAAGGGCCTTGCCCTTGAGTAGAAAGTAGTAACGTCAGTGGTGATTTGGGTTGCAGGGCTTACATTTTGGTTGGAAATGAAAGTCTGGTTGACGTCAGAACTCGACTGATGTTGTTTTCTGACATCAACACGATTTTCAACCACAAAACAACGTCTGTCCAACGTTGGACATTAACGTCAATCTGACATTGGATTCTGACATCAACCTGATTTTCATTTTCAACGTTGTTGTAGTCTTTTAAATGTGAATTTTGTCATTGTTTTGGAGCACACTAGCTTATAGATAACAGTAAGGCTAACATATTCATAATAAAAGCCAAAAACTGGGAACAGCCATTTGGGTGTCCGAAACCATTGTGGAAGTTATTGCGTACACTTATTCAATCCCACGACTGGAACCGTGTTATAGAAATACATGTGATATTGATATGAGGGTAGGCAGGCATAGATTCAGAGGCATAAGGTACTGTAAGTATTACATGCAACAATGCAACAATAATAAAACAATGCATTGACATTTACTTTTGATACTTTTAAAAATGAGTACTTTTACTTAAGTAAAAATTGGTCTTTACAACTTTTACTTGTAACAGAGTAATACTTGACCAGTAGTATCTGTACTTTTAAGTAAGGAAGTTGTGTACTTTGTCCACCTCTGTTTGGGATCCAGTCGTTGTCTTGTAGTCAGTAGCAGGCTCTGGTCAGTAGCACTGATCTATATAATGACATTCTATATAGATCAGTGGTCAGTCTTGTGATGTCGGTACCGGTAATAACCGTTTTTCCAGGCCTCTGATTGGCCAACATGGCTTAACGGTTAGGGTTTTATCGCCGCCCTTTGGTTTGGAATGCTCTTGACCGTTTTTTTTTTTTTTTGCGTTTTTATGTGGATGCAATTTTGTTGTTGGAAAAAAATTTATTTTTTTTAAACAGAGGAAAAACTCAGCTTATAAAAATCCCTGTGTAGGTGTGGACTAGGCCTAAGCGGGGCAGCCTGTCTCTGAGCCCTCCCTAGCTCAACAGTGCCCCACAAATCTCCAATGTAAATCTGAAAAATGGAACTGCAGCACGCTCTCTTTTGCGTACCATACTGTACCGTACTGCTCAGTGGAAACGAGCCAATAGAGAGCCATTGGGGCAGATTTCAGACTTGCCCCACTTATTTTATCGTGACCTTACTTAAACCTCGCTCCAGAACAAGACACTCAAGTGGTACTCACTGTAGAGTCAAATGACGACCAGCTCCTCCTCTCTGGGGTGGTGGAGGCATAGAGTTGTGGGTGGGGGTAGGGTTTGGTTGGATATTCTAGCTCCACCCATTAGGCCCAAATTACATTCACTCCTCCTCACTGAAGCTCTAGCGAGGAGAAGCTCCATCCATTTGCTCTGCAGTGAGCAGATATGTGTCTGCATCAGGTCGGTAACTATTTGGCATGTCTGTTATCATAAACTAGAGCTAAGGCCCAGAATCTGCCCTACCTAAATTTACAGCCAGGGCTAAGGTCTTTTTATTTACTTCTCAGACTTTATGTATATTTCTCAGAAGTATAGGCCTACTTAAATTATACTTAAGGATACTTGACTTAGACTTTTGTTTCTAGCCTATATTTCAACTAAGTAGCCTATTTGGCCTACTTGTACAGTCTTTTTATTGAGATGTATTTCAAAGTAGTCGGCACTGATCAGGGAGTCTGCCATTTTACGGGTTGTCTCAATCCCAAAATACTTCCAGGGCACTGAAACGCGCACTCCCTAAAAAGTCCCAAAATGCACCGTGAAAACCAGGTGACCAATGTGTCCAATGAAAAAAGTGATACCAAGATTAAGCGAGGAGTATTCAGCTGGTCTTATGACATCAACATGGTGGCCTCCATGAGTCAAGTTTTGAAAAGCTTTTAGTCGGTTACTAATAATATAATTTAAAAAAATATTAAACTATAACTACTATGCATTATAAAGGGAAAAATTCATGAGTGCACCTTTAAGATCAATCAGAGAAGAGCACATAGACCTTCAGAGTAGCTCCATATTTATTTATTGAGAGGAATGAAGATTAGGCTGTGCAATAGAAGATCAGTTTGTTTAACAGACCGTTGTTTAATAACATGCAAATGGTTCAGCTGGTAAAAAAAATCTTTAAGTGCAAAAACTCTTAAAGTTAAAAAAATGACATATGATCTCTTAGAGCTTTGTACAGTGCATTAGTTTATTCGCAAAAATAAAATAAAAATCAATATGGTGTCAAGTTTTGACTACGGTCAATTAAGAAATAATGTGCATTTTCTGATTTCTTTTTAATCTATAATTTACCTTTTATCCTAAATGCAGAAATCTTTCACTTTCTTTCTCTCCGCCTCACCACTTTGGCTTTTAAATAATTACTCTCATTGGTTTTTAAATAAAGTATTGGATGTTGTCAAAAACTGAATGTTTCACAAAAGGGATGTGAAATCATCTGCAAATCTTTGTATTTCTTCGTTATGCAATAGGGGGGTCGTCTCCTATTCACGGGCATAGCGAAATAAAAGCTGGAACTGGTAATGAATTAAAGAACCGCGTGTTCCTTTTCAAGACCTCTCCACACTCTTTCATTTGCTGGGGAACTGAGTGGGGAGAGAGAGAGAGAGAGAGAGAGAGCAAGCGAGCGAGAGAATTAGGGGGCAGCGAGTTGAATTTTTCGTTCCGTCATATGCTGCTTATACCGCTTCTCGGCAGGCGAGGTTTAATTTTGCAGAATGCCATTCGTAATTATTTCTGAATTACAGTTATTTCTCCAACTGGTTTCTGTACGGCAGCAGTAATGGCAAATGCCAGGTGGAGTGGGCAGAGCTGGGTTTTAGGAGACTCCATTATCTCCTGTAATAGACAGCCAGTTGAGAAATGAGCTGGCATTCACTTTCCAAAATGGACTTATTGGTTGGTTCAGTTAATGGCTTATGTGAGATTTTACAATAGATAACTGGGTCCCCTAGTATTACATCCCATGCTCTTCACTTAAACCAGTTCGGCTGTGGTCTTAACGTTATAAGAGAGGAGGAGTACATAGAATAGAAAAAAGGAGAAAAGGGAATGGAAAAGAAGATGATAAAAGAGTTTCAGACTTTGACAAACGACTACCAGCTACTCTTCCTCAGTGCTGACTGGGAGCCGTCAAACTTGCTTCCATGTTCTAATGGAGTTTTTATGATGCCCTGTTGCCTAATTATGCACAAACTAGCGTTTCCTACAAAGGTTTTGCCAAAAGTCCTTTGCTCGGATTAATTTCAGGCTCAGATTTATGTGAATTTACGCACAAGTAGAAAAGCTTATCTAGAATCAGATTCTTGTTTCTCAGACGAGTTACAAAAGGAGCTGCTAGATGATCTCAAATCAGACTTTCCAGGACAGTCAATTTTAATGTAACCTGTAAGTCATTGTCAGTTCAAAGACTGGAATCCTATAAAACTGACTGCAAAAAAATTGTTGTTTTAAGGTTCCAGTGTCCGTGAACTGGCTTGTTAAAGACCTTCTCCTGTCAGAATAATAGACTGCACTCAAGAACCTTGTGTCTCTAAAAAACAAAAGAGCACATGCATTCTCTTTTGGAATAAAGCAGCCAAGCACATTACCATAGACAAGCTAATATTATAAGCATTATCTCAATTTCAAAATTAAACCAGAGAAAGTTAGAATAGGTATATCTTTACTTTTATTTATGGTTTAAGTGCTCAAAGAAGTGATCCAGATCCGGGCAGGATCCACAAAATATGATAAAAAAAGATCTTGTACCTTAGAATCAGAATGCAAAGAAGACCATCTTCATCGCCCTTTGAAGACGTTTATGGTTGAGGGCCTAAAACTTTTTGCCACACCTGCCAAAATCTACCAACTATAAATATTTTTTACAGGCTTTAAAACTGTTTTTTAGATACCATGATTTTAGATCCCAGTAAAAATTCACAATTCTCTATTCCAATTTCAATACCACGGTACTAGCCTATATAAATTTAAAACATTATTAAAGACAAGTAACGGTAGTTTTTAGATAGTCACTGACTAAAGTAATCAAATATAAAATAACACTGAATATTCATTGAATAAATAAAAACATAGATTAACCCTTATTACAAAAAATAATAAAGTTACAAAAGTTATTCAGTCAAGAGCAGTGAATGATTTTATTTTCTTAGTCATTTGTTGTTTGATTAACATAAAAAAAAAAAACACCGCAGCGGAAATATTAGGCTGCTGTCACTAAGACTAATGCATGGATCCAATACACTGATACTGGTACACATATTTCTCTACTGTTTACGTTCTCCTTCTTGCCGTTAAAATTTGTCCGTTTAAGCGCAAGAACACGTGAAAGAGAGCTCAATTCAGATTTGGCACGCTGTCTGAGACGCGGCTTCTGGCCGCTGCTTCGGATGTATGCGCGCACAGAACTTTCCACACAGCGCACAGCTAATGAATTGAGTTCCCTTTTGCGTCTTCTTGTGCTTGAATACTTAAATTGTCAAGGCTTAAACTTTTGTGATGATGCAGCACTGGCCCGTCAACTGTCCCGAGCGCCGTCGTTCACATTTGTTTACGTTCATAAAAATATTACGTTATAGTATTTTAAATATTTAATCATTTAAAGCATGAATTTGAAGTAAACAATAAATATACATAATATTCACACATCAGTTCATACTTACACCATGAAATAATATTTAAACCTATAACATTTTTATCTCACAATTCTGACTTTTTTTCTCCCAATTGCAGGTTTATATGTCCGATTCTGACCTTATAACTCGCAACTGCGAGTCAAAATTCTGAGGAAAGTAGTCAGAATTGTGGGATATTAACTCCCAATTCTGAGGTGAAAAAAAATCATAAAACAAGTTTATATCTCGCAATTCTGATTTTTCTTCTCAGTATTCTGAGATCTAAACTCAGAATTGCGTTAAAAAAAAGTCAGAATTGTGAGATATATACTCGAAATTCTTTAACTCCGTGGCTTCCATAGACCGCTACTGCAGAGCCAAATGATGTTCAGCTCCCCCTCACTGGATGTAACGGGTGGAGCTTGTCCTAGTCCAGCTCCACCTCTGTGGACCAAATGGGTGGAGCTTGACATAATTAGGGATAGGGTTATGGGTAGAGTTAAAGTCGGCATGAAATCAAAATTTACCCTATTTACTTTGTTAGCGGATATTACTAGTCTTGTGGTGAACAATTAATCCGTGCAAATTAATACACGGGAAAACATTTTTTGCCAAAGTTATCTTTAATCAAAGTCTGAAAAGTTACTTCCGGTCTGGAATGGTTCTTTTTCTGATGACATAGGCTTGACGACTTGGGTTGGTTAATCGCTTAACCACTCCCCTCAAACCGTTACTCTGCTATGGGCGAGAGATGGAGAGGAGGAGCGCTAAAGTAAAACCCTGCCCTCTGTTCAATATTCCGTTTCACTCGGAAATGCGTCACAACACTTGAGATAAGTCGTTTGCAACTTCCGGTTCACGCGGACTTTAATAGGTGTGTTCGACATCGGCTGCTGCTGGATGTAACCGATCAGCGAGTGTTGCCGCCTCCAGCCGGGGAGAAGCTGAAAACGGAGACGTGAAGTCAGACTCTTTCTGCTTCCCTTAGTGACGCTTGCACTGTGTTTGCATACTTTACCACAGCTGAAGTGAAATGAATGCAATATTTGTCAAATACAGCGTCTGTTTGTACAAGAATAAAGTTCAACATAAGCCTACTATCAATGAAGTAGGGTCTACGTTATTTTATCAGTTTTATTTTTGATAAACATGACGCAATATAACATCACGACTACATGAAAAGAGCTTTTACTGTTATAAAAAAACATTTGTGAGCATTAGTGGAACTGAATGCGTGAGAAAAAACACGAAACACTCATTGTCATGCGATGAATTCGACCAATCGTGGAACAGCGGTGTCATCATCAGAGCTTAAGCTAATCGCTCTCGCGGTACTTTGATGGCAAACGGCACAGTCACGTTGCGTCTGCGCCGTCTCAAGTCGGACAACATTTTTAACCGGCATGCACTGCTTCAAGTCAGCCGCCAATCGGTCTGCGCAGAGCTGCATGAAGTCGAACAAGCCGATGTGTGGCTAAACCTTCAAGCTCAAACTATTATGCCTAGAGAGGGGGAGCTGGACGTCAAGTCCCGCCTCTCCAGTAGGCTCCGCCCAAAAAACACATCATTACTGTTTAAAGCAAAAGGGGGTCCAACTCAGTACTGTGTACCTAATATAGTGCCCACCTTATAACAAAGTATTACTGAACAGTCATTCAAACCCAAATGGTCTGTGTTACTTGTCGATTCTTTTTAAAAATGTACTAACAATTTCAGAGTAAAAATTGTGGATCACATCACAGAGTAACAGAGAACAAGTGACTTTGTACCCTGTTAAGTTGGTATCACCAAGCATCCGCTGAATCACTGAAGACAAAGATGATAGGGAAGTACATCGACCGAGTTGCAGCTGAAAACTGCAGTGAACTGTAGAATAGATACGTTTTTGGAGTTTAGAGGGACGATTTCCCATTGACCCGATGTAGGATAGTTCTGTTGTTTTTACTATAGTGCTGTAGTGTTTTTACTGTGTTAGGTTTAAGAGCCTTAAATATGGTGGGAATAGTGGAGAAATAGCTTGTATGCTTGGTCGAGGGCTACAAACCTCTCAGTAACAAATCGTGTTTTTACTGACTGTTTCTGCATAACATGGCAAATCACCATCTTTGTTTACAAGTTATTTTTTTTTCATCCTTGTTTTGCAAACTTATCCAATCAACTGACTGCACTCTGCAATGCAGTGTAATTTGTTTGATTATAATGGGAGCAATCTTGTTTTGCGTAGTTGATCCCACACCGCCTGGCTTTTGAAGTTAGTGTTTCATGGTTCAAAGTAAGCAAATAGACAAAATAAAAAATTATGGAAAAAAATATCATGACCTGACATCGCAGCAATTACCAAAAGACAACGATCCAATGATCAAATCAATTTCCTTGGCAAAATCAAGTCCCGTCCTATATTTTGTCTTATTTAAAAAGCTGTTGGGTATATGTCACAATAGGAAAGAAAAGATTATCACAACTTCAGTTTCATGCCAACTTTAAAGTTGCAATTTCAAAATGGGTGGAGTTTAAGCAGACTAAATGATTGGAGAAGTCTGGCATTCGTCACCAGAGAGAAGTCTTCACCAGAAGATTTTTGTTATTTTAATTAAAAATAAACTTAAAAACATACCAATGAAACATTGAAAAAGAAAAATGACATCTATAGGGAAAATCTAGAGGGTGATTTCATTTTCATTATGACTAAGGGGTATGTTTTCATTTTCAGAACCAAATTTTGGATGGTGAAAACATGTGGAACTGATCTTGATGATGGAATATGGGTTTTGGGTGGTAAGGTGGTCACCTCCTTATAAGTGAAAAAAGTCAGAAAGGTGGTAGAGGAGACGTTTGTTCATGTCTGATCTTGTCTTGGTCGAAAGTGACCTTGGCTGCAAAAACAGAGGAGAAAGAAGTAAAGAGATTGATACATTTACCTTATAACATGTACATACTAAAAACAAGGACGATTTTTTTTCCATTAGCCCTTTGTTGGTAGAACGGCGGACTGCTGCCATGGCAACATGCAGCTATAGTTTCCCAAACCTGGGCTGTTGAGGTCATGTGACTGATAGAGCAAGATAGTGTTTGTGAAATTGAGAGATGTCTTCATGGTAGGCTATATACAGCAATACAAAGATGATGGAGTGAACACAAAATAAAGTACATAAAAGTATAAGATTTAATTTGTATTTATGCATTAGCCATCATGAACTACGAACAATACTTTTACAGCATATATTAATCTACATTATACTATAATAATCGAATTAGCAATTAACAAATAGTATATATTTATACACACCGGCCACTTTATTAGGTACAACTGTTCAACTGCTCGTTAATGCAAATATCTAATCAGCCAATCACATGGCAGCATTTAAGCATGTAGACAAGTTCAAACTGAGCATCAGAATCAGGAAGAAAGATGATTTAAGTGACTTTGAACATGGCATGGTTGTTTGTGCCAGACGGGCTGGTCTGAGTATTTCAGAACCTGTTGATCTGCTGGGATTTTCACGCACAACCATCTCTATAGGGGTTACAGAGAATGGTCCGAAAAAGAGCAAATATCCAGTGAGTGGCAGTTCTGTGGGTGAAAATGCTTTGTTGATGCCAGAGGTCAGAGAAGAAGGGCCAAACTGGTTCGAGCTGATAGAGAGGCAACTGTAACGTTGCCTGACCAAAAATAATGGTAGACAATGGTAGACTGGCATACTATTACTATTGCTCAGACTTAGAGTTATGGGTTTGTTCAATTCACTCACCCTAAGTATTAAAATCTGGCATCCTGTTTGTGCAAGTCACATGAATAACACCTTAAATCAGGGGTGCCCAGTCCTGTTCCTGGAGATCTACCGGCCTGCAGTTCTAACCGTGATTCAACACACCTGTCTAATTATCAAGCGGTCCAGAACCGAGGTCTTCAGCCCTGCTCCTGGAGACCCAGGGCGAATTCCAAACGGAAGTGAGCATCCCTTTCCCATCCCTCCCTTCGAAGGGCAGAGCTCTTGAAGTGGGGACTTTGGCGTGAGCAGGGCACTTGTGAGCCATTATGTAGCCGTTTGGAACGCACTTGGCGGCGAAGGGAGCAATGAAAGACAACGTAATTATTTCCACCTGGGATGTTCCTATGACAACGCGGCACGGTGTCCATCAGCTGAATAGCTATTCTTACGACAGAAATGTCTTATTATTGTGGTTACCATGTTGTAAATAAATATGCATTATACCCTGAATTATACCTAACACTTTTCTTATGGAACTTATCTCAACATAACATGACAAAACTATGTGAAATATATCAAAACTTGAAATGCTCTGTTTGTAAGTTAACTCAAACTCTCCTGCCATAGCTTTAAAATTAATCATGAGTATTTTCTGGGTCACATGACCATAAATTATAAAATTACTTCCTTGAAGTGACCATCGCATGTAGCCTACCCATTGCTTACGGCCTTGTGGAAAGGCCCTTTGTGAAGGGATCCAGTTGTTCACTTTCACTTGGAACATCCCTACAAATGGCGTCCCCTTCAAGGGCGCAAAAATGCTGTTTGGAAGTTGCCCTCACTGTCCTGAAGAGTTTAGCTCTGAATCTAATCAAACACAGCTGAACCAGCACAAGCTCTTTACACATCGGCAAGTGTGCTGAAGCGAGAAGGAAATCATATTTGCAGGGCAGTGGGTCTCCAGGAGCCGGGTTGAAGACCTGTGGTCCAGAAGATCTCAATTAGCTCAGTTGTGTTTGATCAGGGTTGGAGCTGAAATTAGCAGGAAAGAAGATCTTCAGGAACAGGATTGGGCACCCCTGTCTTAAATCACGTAGTGCTCAGCCCAGCAGAGACCAGAAGCTCAAACATCTGCAGAAAACAACGACATCACTAACTGTAAAGAAATATCAAATTCAGTTTTAGACTAACACTAGCCTACTGTTCGAAAGTTTGGGGTTGGTAAAAAAAAATAAAAGCTTCTCTTATGCTCAGGAATACTCCAGTTTTAGAATTACTCTAGTCTTCAGTGTCAATCCAGGATTATTTGAAAAGTAAAAAAAAAAAAAAAAAGGGTAATGTTAAATATTCAATGCATTTAAAAAAAAGTGTAATTCAATAAGTAATGCATCATAAATATAAATTTGCTGCCCTCAATTACAGAAATCTATGGGGAATATTTGTTTTGTTTCAAACGCAATATCTAAACCCCAAATTTACACATTTTAAGAAACTGCTTATATGGGGGGAAAGACAACTGAGACTGGGCTGATGCTGTTCTGGCGGAAAAAAGAGAATGAAAGAAAGATTTTTTTCTTCTCTTTCTCCTCTGTTGGAACAGGTCTGACACTTTAATGCACAAAAATGGGCTCTTTTCCCTCTTCCCCATACTGTGATATTTCATTCAGTGCAGCCTCACTGAAAATACAGGTAAAAGCATTCAGCGAAGTGTCTCAGATACTGGAATGCGCTTCTATTGTTTCCCAATGATATTCCCACTTTTTTTACACACTCATTCAATGCCTTTGTGCTGGACTTGCCAAGGGTTTCTGAGGCCAGATGTTGTGGAAATTGAAATCTGGGACAAACCCATAAATTTTCTTGAGCTTTGGAGAGAAAAAGGGCGTTCAACGCTGAAGCTTCATCTCAAAGCCTTTTTTTCTGGTCTAAGACACAATGTATTCAGAAATGAGTCTCATTTGAAGGGATAAAACTATAATATAGGGCTAATTCAGTTCATTACGCACAAGGTCACTCCTTTACAGTTTAATTGTTTTAGATGGGCCTACTTTGAAAGAAACACCCTCACACAAACACACTTTTGTCTTTATAAAGTATTTGTTTTAGTTCATTATTATAATGGCTGGAGACGTCACTAAACGCAAAACTGAACAAAAACGTCCATAAAATGATTCGAATTTTTTTAAACTAAAAGCCTTTTTTTTTAAAGAAGAAAAAAAACACTGCTTACCCGGTCAGGACAGCACCGCCACCTGCTGGACCATTGATGCACTGCTAAACCACCTACGAGAACGAGCACTGAACATCACGAACATGAGTTTTTCCTGAAAATTCGGCGATAGCAGCAACTACTTAAACGGGAAGCCACACAAAGATTCAAAGAAAATAAAGAAAAAACATGTGCAGATAAAGCACACGCGCCGTGCCCTTTGTTGATCAAATATAAGTCTGTCATATTTTGACACTGCAAAAATAATGAATGTTATTATTTCCATGGCAAAGAAAATCAAATTGTTTGGAAACTTTAAATGAACTTTGGAAAAGGTGACAAACTTTCGGCTTCAATAACTCAATACTTGAAACAAATGAGAAAATATGAGAGTGAAATATTTGTTAAATGAGATTATTTCATGTTCCTACTTAATTACATGCTTTGTTATTATTCATATTTAATAAGGCATAAGAAAATAGACTTTAAGCCCCAGAATCTGCAAAAATAAGAAATTCATTATCTTAAATCTATTTACATTTCCAAAACAAATAGAGGATATTAAAATGCTAGACTTTTCATCTTCTTTTTTTTTGTCTACATTTTTAAGCACCATGTTTCACTTTCTCGTTTAAAGTAACAAGCTAACCAACTACCAGGTTATAAACCACAGTTTGGGGTTAAAATGGTTTTAACTATACTTATTTATACTTTGTTTTTATTCAGCAAGAACGCGAATTCATCAAAAGATAGGCTACAGTAAAGACATGTAGGCTATAGCGTAATGTTACAAATTATTTATATTTCAAATTAAAGTGGTTCTTTTAAACTTTCTATTCATCAAAAAGCTGTCCTCAAAAATATTAAGCAGCACAACTGTTGACATTGGCGCTCAAGAAGCAATTCCTTCTTACTATAAATATTAAAATGATTTCTGAAAGATTAAAATGACAATTCAGCTTTGCCATCACTGGGATAAATTACATTTTAAAATATATGAATGTGGCAAAGGGCAAATGTATAATGGCAATCCCTTAAGCGCCCCTAAAGAAAGAATAAAATCTGTTAGTTACTAGCCGGTGTCATTTAGCTACCACAGAATTGTATTTTCCGGTTCTATGGCGTGTGAACTGGAAAACAAACACAAAACCAGCATCTAAACAATTAAGTATGCATTATATTTATGTTAGGAATATAACATTAAGAGAAACATTAACTTGTGCTAGTAAAGTAACAAACATATAGTAGGCCTATACAAAGACAGACGACATGTTCCAGCAGGGTATATCCAACGCCAAAGATATAGGCTCATATTCTGCCATTACTAGGCTACCATTAAAAACAAGGACATTTTGACAGACATTTAGATTTGGATATTTTACAAAAAGAACAAGATTTTTTTTAAATAAATTAATCCATTGTTTATTTCACAAAAACAATTTCTTTTGAATCAGAAAACGTCATGCACAAAAGTCAGTTACTTTTTGATGCATGTCGCCCTCTGCTGTATGACACGTAAAAGAAATGTAAGAATTAGATTCCATATTTTACATATTTTATTTAGTGTATTCTTATTTCCTAATAAGTAAGATTTTTGCAATCGGTCTTCCTTAACTTGTAGGCCTACATGTGAGATAAATATACTGTTTCTCTGCCTCCTCTCCAAGGTCTGAATTCCTGAAAGACGATAATCTGCCAAGTGTTTTGTTTCTCCAGAACAGAGGGGCCTTGATGAGCCATTTCACAACCTTGGCAGAGTGAAGGCTTGTGACGTTTTCTGCTTCTCTATCATAGTTTACACCCAGAGAGATATGATGGCTCCAAAGAGACATCACAGATCTGAGGGGCATGACCTGGACATCATGAGAGCCACTTGAGTTGGAGAGATAAAATACAACTGGACAACATAAAATGTAATTAATTATCTCATAATGAAAATTATCTGCCCTTTCTTCTGATTTTGGTGTGAAATGTGACATGAACATCCCAAAATCTTTTTTTGTTCAAATAACTAATAATTGGTAAGTGTAAGAACGGTTTCTCAGGGTAATTAAAGAGGATTATGGGAAACTTGAAACTATTGTATCAGATGTAACCAATAGTTTACGGTGTAATTCATAACCGTCAACGGACAAGGAACGATTCATGAGATGTTATGGAGCACTTATAAAGTACATTTCATCAAAATGCTGCACACAAAACAGGACAGATTTAATTACAAATGAAGGTACCTTTTATTGCAAACGTTTGAGGACTTTGGCACCTGCAAGGCACAGAATACACTTTCATGAGAGAACAGAGTCGAATGGGTCTGCAAAGGAACTGGGGAAAACAATTTCATTTTCACATAGGAAATTCCTTTCACAGAAAGGACAAAGTCTAGCTGCAAACATAAAGGGTAAACAATACATGGAGTCCATGTGTGATCGGCTGATATCTGATGCAAGTGTTCGGTCACCATGAAATCCAACAGCAACCGAAATTATTAGACAGTTTGGCCATTTCAGATTCACTGCTGCTTTTCAAAGGGGAAGGAGAGATGAATGTGAAGACGGGTCAGGGCATCTATATGTACTGTAGTGTTCAGCAGAACGCACAAAGTCATGACACGAAGACCCACATGCACATGAGCTTTTAAGTGCTGTTCATTCAAAGCCTTTCAAACCACCCATGCAAAGAGGAGCTTATATCTAGAAGTGGGTTTCCTTGTGTAACTGCACTGATCTATGAAAATTCTTCATGTTTAGTGTCTACCTCCCCCACTCTCTTTCTTGTTTAGATGGAAGAATTACATGTTGCAACCTTTACATAAAGTGTATAATACTGTCTCCCGTTAACAGCTTAATACTGACAGGCAACACACCATTAAAACACACACACAGTCATTCTTTATAAAACTATATAATAAAGACAAACTTCCAGTTAGACAAATAAACAGTCAACAGACATAAAGAAAATGGGAACCTCTAAAGGAAGGTCTATGGAAGACTTGACCCGATCAGCTTCATTATCAGCCGTGTGCAAACGTCTCTAAATCAAGAGCCGCGGCGGCTTGAAATCCCATCAGTCATTTATCCTGCGGGGCGGCACACCCCGACACTGGGTTCTCTGATTATGATGCTCACATGATTCGGTGGCCACAATCCCAAAAAGTTCATTAGGTTTAGTGTTATTCTGGGAGACAAGACTGGGGCGTTTCCTTAGAGATGAGGGTGGAAGTAGTAAAAGGAGTGCAGAAACTTTAGTTTTATGTTCTGAGAACCTGCATAGTGAACTCGAGGCACTGAGGGTTCATTTAGGGCAGCACACACATACATATATAAACACATTTTTGGATACTTTGGTAAGGCAGCTTTTTCTAGATTTTAGTATTTTGGATGGTCCAGATTCTCTTGCTCGTTTTGGATACACACGCACACACGTGCTAAATGACCTTAAATGGATAGTTCACCCAAAAATGAAAAATTGTCATAATTTACTCACCATAATTTCGTTCTAAACCTGTATGACTTTTTTTCGTATGTGGAACACAAGAGGCATTTAACAGATTGTTTAAGCTGCTCTTTTCCGTACAATGAAATTAAATGGTAGACAGGGCTGTCGAACTCCTAAAAATATGACAAAAGGCACCATAAAAGTACAACCATCAATCCATAAAAGCTATCGTATGGCTTTAGAAGATTTGAAATATAGACCCTAGTCAGAGTAAACACCATACTGAATATAACAGGACAGTTCACTTAAAAAAAAAAAGTAATTCTGTTTTCATTTACTATCATTTTTGGATGGACTATACATATAACACGGATGAAAACGAGGCTGTAAAAGATTGCACTGTCCTAGAGCACACCTAGATCAAACTCACAACTTTCCAAACTGTTTTATGGACTTGTAGTGTAGTGTTTTGAATTGTGTTAAACAAGAGTACAATCCATTTGATCTTTTACAGTCTAGTGTTAATTTCTTACAAAAATGAAAGAAATAGCGCTACCCGGAATAAGGTCTATAGCACACAAGACTACTTTTATGATGCTTTTGCATCGTAACAGCATCTTAATTTCTCCTTTTGTGTTCCACAGAGGAAAGAACGTCCAGTTTGTAACGAAGTGAGAGCAAGTAACTAAATACATAATTTCTGTTTTTCCATTTACTATCCCTTTGTAATTTGTTCTGGGGCTCTTTTCAATGCTCTCCGCGTTACACCACGAACTCTGGTTCCGCTTCAGTGGTCATGTGGTCTGTGGTCAGATCTTCTCTGTCCAGATCCAGAGAGAAATACTTGCTGGTTCTCTTGATGGGAAACGTGTGCTGGTTATTCCGGATCCCGTGGCACTGATCTGCAAGTCCCTGGTACCCACAGCCGGCCGGGTCCCCGAGGTCTGGCTCGCAGCCGAACGTATAGCTATGTGCGGAGTCCTGGCAAAGCTCCGCCCACTCCTGACAGTTCCTCTGGAACAGACGAACGTCGTCAAGTGATTGGCTGTGGCGGTCTGTGGAGCTCTGGCCCTTCCTGCCCATCGCCGTCTAATTAAACAAAGACAACAAAACACACGTCAGCACGTAGGAAACCAACAAGCCGCATTAAAACACAGAAATCACAGACTACACTAACTCTCAACTAACCCTAAAATCTCAGAGAGCGGTTAGCTGTGCACTCACATGAATTCACAGATGAGAAACGACAATGCTGTTGGGTGTAGGGTAAGGCTGCCCTAAACAAATACTGTTAAGAGGAAGTGGGGTTACCAGCACTGTTAAAAGAGATTACAGAATTACTCAACAGAAGAATGATACAGCTCAAAATGCAGAGTTGACGTCCTCGGTTTAACTTCAGTGGTTGAGAACTTGAGACAGTGTCGTTCAACAGCTGTTATGCATTCAGTGTTTGTGTGTGTGTGTGTGTGTGTGTATAGTTGCACCTGAGGGAGACATTCGATGCTCTGGCCTCTCATTCTCACTATGGTCTCTGATGAGCTGGATGTTGAAGATCCGACTTCCTTCACCACTAACCCTGAAAAGCACAAACACATACACATGCATCATTAACGTAATCATTCTCTCTCATTCCATCATTTGAAGGTTACTGTACTAGTCAGACTAGGGTGAACAGTCCCAAAATTAGTAGTTGATAAAAACACCACTGCCTTCAAGCCTTTCTAAATTAAGTAAACACTGCTTGAATTTGGATTCTCACACTTTTTGAGTAGTACACTGTAAAAATTGCCAATTTATCAATGTCCAAAGACTTCTCCAGGTCTGGAAATCATCATTTAAAAGTGTCCTACATACCGCCATGCCCTTCATTCACCCTGGGAAGTTCCAGGACAGCAAGAATTTAACTGACAAACTGACTTGGCGCCGAAAGGTCACAGATCGACTCGATCTACAGCTAATGCCTCCAGAGATGACACAGCTTGTATTTACACACCTGTCAGCAACAGGTGTGGTCGGTCACGGTCACCTGAACCCACTAATTAAAAGAAGTGTTCTGTATTCTATTTTTGGCACTGTGGGTAAATCCCACAAAAACACATACAGGTCACGTTTCACCCATCAAAAAAATTATAAGAATAAGAATTAGCACAGAGAATAATGAAGTCTGCTTTTAGGACAATCACATTGTTTTGCATTGCGATCATTTGCGTCATGGTGTGTGTGTTTGTGCGTATATAGGGTACAACAGGGCTAAAGGCACCGTGGGGGAAAAGGCTCCTTTGATTTTATTTTCCTCTAAACCACTAGATGGCACAAAAACACACCGCAGCACTTTAACATCCGCTTTTCAAGATGCACAGGGAAATTTGTCTGATCTTTGACGGGATCGCGGACAGCAGCGCTAAGTTGATTCAGTGCTAATTTGATCTAATATTTTATGTTTTTTTTAAATGTTGTAGATTTAAGTAGCAAATTAGAATCGATAAAATTAATATTTTGAGACAAAGGTCGACCTAATGGTTTTCAGTTTTGTTCAAGGTAATTAAACCATAACGGAAGAATATGTAAAAGTGTGGTATTTGGAGTAAAAAGCGCATGTGCTGTCAGGGTGAAAGGCACAATAATTAACATGATAATAAATATCTGGCTGACTTCTCCATTTGTTGACATGACATGGTTAGATTCAGATGGTAAATATCATATTTTTTTTAATAATTATTTTTAAAATATAGATGTTATATTAACATTTTAATGACAGTATATTTATTGAACAAAAAAAAAAAAATCTTTATTAGTCAACATTTGAGAAACCTTTCATCAAAGTTATACATGAATTTTGAACAATACCCTTTCTTGTCTTAGGACAACTTTGATTAACTTTTTTGATCCACTTCAAATGTTGACTAGTTTATATATATATATATATATGCACATTTGATAAAAAATACAATATTACCAGTAATATAGCGATTTCAATTTAATTTAAAATAACTTTTCTATTGTAATGTTTTAAAATGTAATTTATTCCTATGATATCAAAGCTGAATTTTCAGCATCAGTCTTCATTGTCCCATGATCCTTCAGAAATCATTCTAATATGCAGATTTGATATTTGATGTTTCTTGAGCACCAGTGTTAAAAACAGTTGAGAAATGTATCTTTTTTTTATTAATAGAAAGTTCAAAAGAACAGCCTTTAATTTAAAACGATAGTTTTGAAACAATGTCAGATTCTTAACGGTCACTTTTTCAAGTTAATGCATCAAGCCTAAACTATTAACATAACATAACCTGTATGCATACCGGAGCATCCGTTGTTCTGTGCTGACAGCATGTCCTCTGTAATGTGGATACATAGTTCCTGGCTGAGTTCCAAATCATGAAGATCTTCACAAGTTTTTGGATCATCAACCAGCATCTCAATCTCTTAAGAAAAACACAAACAAAGATTTGATCAATGCAGCCAATTTAATCATACAGCATTTATTATTGATACTGATTTGAGTTGCAATTAACTGGCCGGGAGGAAAGTGTCACATTTAACTGTCTCCTACCGTCTTCATCCAGGCAGTGCTCCTTGCTGCTGCTCTCGATGCCGGACGTGTGTGTGCTGGCATGACTGGTGTTGGAAGACGAGTGTGTTCTCAGCGGTCGGTGGGGTGTGTTTGTGGGGGTTCGGAAACTGTCGGTGTCGACGCCGGACGTGCGGGAGCTGCCATGACTCGTGGTGGAGTGTCGTGAGAAGGGATTGGGTCGTGACGTGCTGCCAGCACTGCTGCCGCTGGCACGTGAACGCTGCTCCAGATGATCCATGTCCGCCTCCAGAGCATCACTGATATACGACTCCCTGTACTGCTTCTTTTCTGAGAACACACAGTTTAATAATGTCAACCATATACTCCAGGTCCTTTGCAAAACAAAACAATAATCATTTCATGACAAAAAAAAATCATGCTGCTGAGAATGTTGATATTCGTCATCTTGTGTCACGTGTGTAAAGTAAGTTAATTGCAGTGTTATTAATAGTATTAATATTTTGAAGTAGCATTTATTGTTATATTTTTGGTTTTCATGATAATTTTACTTAAATTTTTAGCTATTTTGTTATGCGTGTAATTTCTTTTTTATATATAAATATTTTATTTCAGTTTTAGTTCTTCACCGTAAGCTTATTTCAGTTTATTGCCAATGCAACATTTCTAATTTACGTTTACGTTAAGTTTTTCAACTAGATAAATTATATTTTATTTTATATGTACAGTATATGCCAATAAATTATGGTTGCCTTATCTGTCTGTATATCACAGATTTCATGTTTCAATTATTAACTTCCTGTTAACGTATTGTGCATATTTGTAAGATACCTTCATTTTCCTCTAGTCGCCGAACTTGCTTCAGCACAGGCTGTAGGTTCATGTACAATCTGTGGCTGTTGCTGAGCAGCTGCAGGAGGTGTCGTGAACGCAGAGGACAGCCTGTGTAGTAGATGAGCTTCCTGGCTGAAGGCAAACCATCGGGAAGAATCTCAAACCTCTTCCCCTGTGGAAAAGAGACGGGTCAAAGGTTGATTCATCTGAAATGTAAACCGTGACCCTAATGGCACAGAATTATACACTTCATACTAATAAAGTACTGCAATACTGACCACAAACACCAGTTTTCCCACATTGGTCCAGGGAAAATCATATAAGAGTTGCCTGACAGTTCCCACATTCTTAAAAAAAAAAAGAAATTGAACCATCACAACATAGAAATGCACAATATATATATTTGAAAAGAACAGTATTTTTTGCAGTTTGCTGTACAATCTCACTCAGTAAGTGTTCAAACAGCATACCTGGAAAATCTGAATCCCACGTAAGGTCAGTCCCAGAGATAAAGAGGCCTCTAACTCTTTCTTATCCTGACGGAAAGAACATTTTCCATTATGTTCAAAATCACACTGCATGTGCACTTACACAAACTGTCAATAGTTCTTCTCTGACCTTGTAAAGGCGGTAATAATGAACAGTCACGTCGTCCAAGAGCGCCGCTTCCTTTATGTACTTCAGCTGGGCCTCTGATGCTGTAAGGGCAAACTGCTCTTTGTGCATGTTTGGAATATGACGGAGAATATAGTCACATCCTCTCTTAGAAATTACCTAGAAAAGAGAACCAAAATAATAATAAAGCACACATTTGATAAATTTACTGGTATGTGACTTTCTGGTATGGTTGATAACTGCATTTAGATGTGTTTTTTTTGTGTGTGTGTTTTTTATAGAGATTGCACTCACTTAGACATTTAATACTACAGTATAATATTTTTTATCTGATCAAAATAAAATAAAAAGTGTATTAACTAAAGAATTTCTATTAGTTTTCCATGAGATTTTAATTTCCATAATATTAAAATACAATCATTTTAAAAAAATTGTTACTTGCCAGTGGTTCAGTAACTTTGTTAGGGACACAACAACATTTTTTGTTTAATCAAACTAAATGATAGTCTAACTCTGACATAAATCACATAATATTAAAGACTTAAGACTAAAGATTTAAATGGTCCACTAAACATGTCCTGACTTGTTTTTGTCTTTGCTTCTTAAACCTAAATGCCTACCGGTAATTGTTTTTTGTTTTGTTTTTCTTGTTTAAGATTTTTGTTTAGCAGTTTAACAAAGAAAGTTAGCCTTCTTCTATGTGGAATATATACACTAGTAATTATAATAAATAAATAAATAAATAAATATGTATTTATTCATAAATACACACACGCATACATGCATAACATTTTCTCAGTTCACCCATCAATTGCAGGTGACCTTACCTATAGCATCCCATAAGGAATTATTTTTTATAACTAAAATAAATGTTAAATATATGCTAAATATGTGTTGTAACCGTGCAGCTCAACGCAAATATATTTAGTTTCAACTTTCATATACCAAAATATATTACAAAATGTATTCCAGGGGCAAGAAAATAAATTTCCAATCTTACAGTAGCCTATATTTAGCGATTTAGGCTAAATGCAAATGTAGTAATAGCCTATTAGAGATCAAAACGATCAAAAAAGATGTATAATTTAATAATGTAAAACATGCAATATATTGTATAATATACATATATACATATACAAATAAATATATATATATATATATATATATATATTTAGATTTATACAAATATACTGCAGATATAATCCTAGCTGTCAGCCTTGACTACAGTGATGTCCCTGAACACGTATAAAAACACAAAAATCCTCAGCACAGGGCTGTCAGCAGTCTCTGTAATCTGCCAGTTGAACAGCAGTCTCTCTCTGACTGCACCATCCTGCAGTGAAGGAGCGCCTCACACCATGTGTGTCCAGATGATAGCACAGCTCAGCAAGCCTGAAGCTAATGCACCCAAGATTCTCTCTAAAAGCTTGCAACTATTTTTAACATCAATCCCCTACATGCACTGATAAATAAAATGTTTGGGTTTTTTTGTACAAAAAGCTCTATTCAATGTTGCTGAAATATTTAGGGACAACACAGTGCACAGCTCATAAACCACACACAGAGGGCGGTCGGAGCGAACACACGTTTTACAAGCTTGATCAGCATAATGATTCATCAGGAAGTAGTTTAATGGGGTGCTGTGCAGACTTACCCAGGAGGGGAAATAAGCTTCCGGCTGAAAATAGGCACCAAAGTGTTTGTTCCGTTTGAAGTTTCCCAGGTCAGCCTGCAGCGCAAATGCAGCCAGAAGGAAATAAGCCTCTTCTCTCTGGATGCACTGAGACTGCAGTACCTGCTTCCGCAATTGCCAATAGTAATAAAACCGTGCCACGCGATCGCTAAAACAGATAGACACATATAGAACATATTCAGTCATTTTTCTATAGACATGGAAGAATGTATACACTACCGTTCAAAAGTTTGGGGTCAGTACGATTTATGCTTTTGAAAGAAGTCTCTTATATTCACCAAGGCTGCATTTATTTGATCAAAAATACTGTATAAACAGTAATATTGTGAAGCGTTATTACAATAAAATAACTTTTTTCAATTATAATATATTATAAAATGTCATGTACAGTATTACTGTGATGGTAAAGCTGAATTTTCAGCATCATTTTTCCAGTCTTCAGTGTCACATGATCCCTCAGAAATCATTCTATGCTGATTTGGTGCTTAAAGGTGCTCTAAGCGATGTCACGCATTTTTTAGGCCAAACATTTTTTTTGTCACATACAGCAAATATCTCCTCACTATCCGCTAGCTGTCTGTCTCCTGAACACACTCTAAAAAAACGCAGTCTCTGTAGACACCCCAGGCTCCACAAACAGCAACAAAAACAAACTGGACTAACCCGCACCACAACATAACAAACAGTGTTCCAGCCAATAACCGACAAGAAGGATTTGGGGGTGGGGTTTGGGTTGTTAGTGCGCGGATGAGGAGGAGGGAGGGTCTAGCTAGCCTCCGTTTTGTTTGGCAATAGTTCGAACGTCAACAAGAAGTGACGTCACCCAGGATCGCTTAGAGAACCTTTAAGAAACATTTCAGATTATTATCAATGTTGTAATATTTTTGTGGACACTTTACACTTTTTCCCAGAATTGTTTGATGAATAGAAAGTGTAAAAGAATATATTTGAAATAAATTTTTTGTAACAATGTATTTGCTGTCACTTTTGATCAATGCAATATGAGTACTACTAAAAGAATCTTACTGACCCCAAACATTTGAACGGTAGTGTAGATGTGTAGATGTCTCACCTGATAAGTCTGCCATTTTCAACATAATACTGCGCTCTGAAGTGAACAATCATTGGAGGTCCAAACTGGTCAATTCCCTGCAGTTGGTAAAAATTCAAAGACAAAAAAGTCAAAGTGTGCAACAACAACTAAAATTTCCCCCAAGAAAATCTAAATCTGTTTGCATGATACCTTGCTGACTTCCCGTTTCCACTCTTTTGGACAATACTTTGACAGTTTCTGTCCCAGTTCCATATATATGTGTTCATTATCTAGGAGAAAAAGCACACTTAAAATACACAGAAACGAACATGCATTTAGGTCTTTAATGTTTGTGTATATATGTAATGGATAATGTGGGAAAATTACAAACAGCATCCAGTAATTAATCACAGCAAAATAAACCCTCACAGGGTGATCAAGACCCCAATGCAAAGCAAAAAATGCAATAATAAAATTGGCAGACCATATATTATTATCCCAAAAATTTAATAATAAAAGGAATAAATGGACAAAAAAATTTATTATTGAAAGTTACTGAAATCATTTTATCATGAGAATAAAGACGCTGAAACCCCAAGGATGGCAATATCAGACCTTGCAATCTTTGACCTTGTGGGGAAATTTTTTGGTTCCCATGAGGAAAACAGCTTATAAATCACAGCTTATAAATCGTGTGTGTGTGTGTGTGTGTGTGTGTGTGTGTGTGTGTGTGTGTGTGTGTGTGTGTGTGTGTGTGTGTGTGTGTGTCTCTTACTCTGAATAACACTGAGGCCGAACAGGTGACAGTCCTTCAATCTAAGCAGATCACAGACCTGCACCAACAACTCCTGACACACAGTCTTAACCTGAGAGAGAAGAACAGAGAAAGTATGAGAGATCACCTGTATTACAGAGAAAGAAAGGGTATAGTGTGTGTTTTTCAGTCGGAACAGGTTTCACTTTTCAATGGAATATTGTTTATATCATTTTGGTGTCTGTAATAGTACTCAAAAAAGCAGCTTCTCAAACTATATTAAACCATGAAATTACTCAACAAAAAATAGAGCTGTATTTTTACAATATTTAATAGTGATCAGGAAGAGCTCAGGATGCTCCTTGCGGGATGCAACATCGGAGCGGGACCCTAAATGACATGTTTAGAGCATGTTGTCTATCAAAAACAATCTTTGTATATGATTGAAATAGATAAAGGTAATTGTAATTGCCACATTTTTTATGAAATCATGGGAGAAGCTGTGCTTTCCGTGCAATCGCCACTGGTGTGTGTGTGTGTGTGTCATTGAGTGCATTGAGTTGTACTTACACTGACTATTACGTTGAGTGTTTCATCATTTGGGAGGAACACACACACACACCGGCGGTCCTGCATCGTCTTGTTATTGTGGAAAGTCAGTTTGCTCATGTTTGAGAGGCTGCAGCCTGTAGATTCGTGCCCCTCACTGGAGCTCCACCCCTGAGCACCTCCCAGTCACAATGGGATCAGATCATTTAGACACACACACATAAAAAAAAAAACATGCACGCACACACGCACACGATCCTGCGACCAGAGAACTTAAACCTCACAACTGTTTCAAACCAACAGTTAGTTTCTCCTGCATCAACACACAGTCACACCACACAAACACACTGCAGATCCACCGTCAGACTCTGAAAAAGATAGAAAGACAAAAATAAATTATTTTAACAGAAGTGCAACTAGAAACATCATGCATACTGGCAGGCAGCTCTCCAAATATTTCACTGAAACATTACACAGCTATAATTTACCGGATCTTGAAGGGAGCACATGAGACGAGATAAATCGTTTTATTCACAAAACAGAAAATAAAGAAAGCTGTTTTTGATAGTCATGGACAGTTGTGTACATTCCACACGACAAAACTCACATTCTGTACTCTGCATTTATATCTGCGCAGAAAATATGGTGCACATGCATAACAAATTTTATTGCTCATTTTGTACTGTCAGCTGGTCATAAAGCTTATATAAACATTAAAGTTACTGACCACGATAACTGTACATAATCCTTCTTATTACATGGCTGCTTATCAAATAAACGCACAGACATGTAATATTGATTAATAAGTGTTGAAATTATTTCATTTTCTCTTTTTGTAGATTAAACAGTCCATAACCATTTTAAAAAAACATTGCATAACAACATGGCAAACGATATTCAATATTATTGAATATATTATATTATCTGACTGCACTGACACTATTTGACAAGAACTGAACTGGATGATGAAGGCATCACTGTTTTCTGCAGAGCTGCTTATAGCAGAATTGAACTAATTTAATAATTCATGATCTTTACAATGGAACTGAAAAAACACTGAACTGACTTCAGCTGAACAATGAAAATTATGATGTTTGTTTGTTTTTAGAGCTGCATTACACCCGAATTGAACCATGTTTGCATTATTGAATCATTATTTGTCTGTTGATCACAGTAAAAGCTGCTTTGATACAATCTGTGTTGTATGAAGCGCTATAAAATAAAGGTGACTTGACAAACACAAATACAATATTCATTTAGCCTAAATATTGTTTTTCATCTACAGGCCAAGTTACTTTTTTCTACAGACTAGTTTTCTGTTTTAAGTTCTCACCTGATGTCACAAACTTTAACAAACGAACAACTGTCTGTGATTTTAGATATTTGGGACATAACATCTGCCTACAGACACCAAGCACTAAAGTCATCTCACTATCTCTGTCTCCATCAGTATCTGTGATATGAGCACATCTCAAATTACTTGTTACATTGTATTACTTCATATTACATGTTATTTTCAAACATATTTCCTTAGTGTATATAAACTAACATTTTCAGAAATATACTTACTATGATCAAGTTGACATGTGTTTGAATGTAAGAATGGTGTGTAACATATCAAGAATGGATTTCCTTAAACCTCACTCACTCTGTCTATAAAATAGGCCAAAAATAAAAATCAACTTAATTGAAGTCAGTTTAGTCCTGGTTTTAGTTTTAGAGCAGGATAAATTAACCTCATTACTTCAACCGTGGATTTAAATTATTTTCTTTAACAACGTTTAGTTTTTTCCTCAAGTATGCTGTCATATTGCTCCACTAATTGATATTAAAATATTCTTTGTAGTTTGTGGAACTGCATACACTGCTGTGACATTTTCTCAGCTCTCTTGGCTGGACCTTATTAAAGCTTTTTCTATTGTAATAATAAAATAAAAAATTTAAGTATATTTTGAAAAAATCAGGCAAAATGGAGTTGCGAGAAGACTTTGCATAAGAGAGAGAGACGGAGAGAAAAGGAAAATGTGCAGCAGTCAGGAGAATTCCACCCAACATCTGCTTCTCATTCCAACAATAGAGGCCTTTGATTCTCTCTCTCTCTCACACACACACACACACACACACTCTGCTGCACTTACTTCAGATGTGTAATGTTCATATGCATACATCAGATGACAATGACGTGGATTTTGGCTTTTCACATTATGCTTAAGAGTTCATAAGCGATCGACTTTAACAGGTTTCTAGAAACATTGCATGAAGCCAAGCAGGCAAACGGCTCAATAATGGCCATAAAATCATATAATATATGACGTGACTGATTAAAGTTACATTTTGAGGCCATTTAAATCTGGCATTGCTGAGTAGGATGAAAACCGAATGGAAGAGAGGATTGCATGATTCCACAATTTGTCAGGATGTGTGACGTTATGCGTGACGTTATGTGCGGCATTTCTTTGCTGAAAGGAAGGAGAAACTTCCTGGATTTTTTTTGGAGACAACTAAAACCCACAAATGTACAAAGGTTCCCGTCACAGAGTGTTATAATTTGCTACAGTATTAAGGTCTATGTCACGCCTGTCATCCCTGTCATCCTGCTGTTACAGCTCGATTTGCCTCAAGGGATCAAATCTTACCTTATCTTAAAAGACGACTGCTGAAGTGCTGGGGTTTAGCTTTTACAAGCAGTCTTACATCATCCACTGCGCCTTTACCTCTTGGAAAGGAAACATTTAGAACCAATGCAGACAGAAAACCCTTCTAGCAAAGTGGAGGAACATTTACTAAGAAAGATCTAGCACAAAAAAAACAAAGCAACTAAGGAAGCATGAAGAATGAGTGGTAAGGAAATGCCACCAATAGGTGGAATCCGCATGTCCAGACCTGCTCAGTTGGTCCACAGTTATTCAGTGTGATTCTAATCCCAGACACATTCCCCTTTTCACATGCACTGAACGCTTTCTTCATGCCACAGAAAAAGACACAACCAGAGGAGTAGTTGGTCCTGCATCATCTGAATCTGTACATCTGTTGTTAAATCCATTGAATAAAATCATTGATGAAAGCAGATACATATGTTCTACTTAAACATAACTCAAAAGATACGGAAAGCCTTTGGCAAGGGAGGGTTTAAAAACCACAGTCCAAAATAATAAAGGATTTTTAAAAAAGGAATCTGGAGTCAGTCTATTAAACAGTTCAACTTATGGTCATTTGATACACTTGATTTCAACTATGATACAGTTTAACTGTTATTAGGGTGAATTCAGGTTGATGATTTGGGACACTTTTTGTCATTGGGAGTAGTAATGTTTTAAATATGCTGTATGTTTTGCAATAATCCAGCTGTAATCCTCTTCTAAATTAAATTTAGGGCAAATAAAATAAACTAAAAGTAAACGTGACCAGATATAGAACAATTATTTTTTTAATTTTGCTGTGCTTTGTAACTAACTAACTAAACAAATATTTTTTCAAATGTCTTTTTATAGTATAACCAGAACCAGTACACTGTTAAAAAAAATGTATGAGTCTTGTAATTTTCATTAAAAAAAATGAATGCGATAATTAAAAATATTGTGTATATTTTATTAAGAAAATTGTGTTTCAGTGTTTTATTGAAAATATTGAGAACATTTCACTAATAAAACCAAGAGATAGGCCTAGGTCTACATTTTCCAAAAAGATTTTGAGCCTCAAAAACAGTTGAGGCTTGAATTGAGGAACTGATGAAGCTGATAAAATCAAGGAAAACGGGCTACCTATTTATTTTAAGAGAATTAGCTCAATTATGCGGTTTTATTTAGACACCATTGTTAGTTCCCAGCATGCTTTGCACATGGCTGGAAATGGACAATTGAGTATAAATATTGATCTTGTTTTTGAGTAAAGGGAAACATCTAATGTCCAGTTATGTTTGAAATTTGAAAGTTTCTATTATGTTAAAGTTTTGTTACCATTGTGCAGAAGAGTATGGCTTATTGTTAGGTTGTGAATAACTGCATGTAATAATACTCAGAAGCATGATGCTTTGTTCACTGAGCAATAACTTTGCTAATGATAGTGCAGTAACAAGTTTGTTGCTGTGCAGCAGTCTTTTAACAATATAAATCCAAGTCAAATATAAACAGGTCATCTCCATTCACTTGAACCCACACAATTTGAGAGTAAACAATAGGCTACTTAAAATAAAAAAAGCATATTTCACTAAAAATATTAAATTCATTATGTCATAGACTAGCCTAAATAAATTAGGGGATTTTATGATTCATTCAGGTAGATTCCATGAAAGTATGACTTGTAGTGTGTGTGTGTGTGTGTGTGTGTGTGTGTGTGTGTGTGTGTGTGTGTGTGTGTCTTTGAGCATTAAGATTATTTTTAATTAAAACTTTAAAAGACAAAATAAAAGACATACTTAGTCCCCATAAACATCTCAATCTGTCATGTACACTACCTTTCAAAAGGTTTTTTTTTTTTTAAGAAATGAATACTATTATTCAGGAAGGAAGGACGTATTAAATTGATCAAAAGTGACAGTAAAGACAATCAATCATAATGTTACAATATGTTTCTATTTGAAATAAATGTTGTTGTTTTGAACTCTCTATTCATCAAATAATCCTGAGAAAATGTATCTCGGTTTCCACAAAAATATTAAGCAGCACAACGGTTTTCAACGTTGATAATAATGTTTTATCATTCAGCATATTAGAATGATTTCTGAAGGATCTTGTGAAACTCACAGGAGAATGGGTGCTAAAAATTCATCTGTGCCATCTCAATAAATTACCTTTTAAAAGATTTAGAATATCATGTACAAAAGCTTTATGGTTTCAGGTTGTTTTTAAGCCATCCACACACTGCAACGCTGTGTGATAAAGTGATTCTACGAATATGGATCATCAGATTACTTTGACTTAAAAACATCTTTAAAAGTTAAAAAGTTAGTGATGTATCCAGACGGTTAAACACAAAAGCTGCAGGCTGAATCTGGATATTAGGCACTAAAACAGTTCATTTAAGAAAGACACTGAACCTAAAGTATTGTATAACGTTCTTCACTGTTATTATGTATAACCATTTTTCAGTACCTCCATACATTCAATAGAGCTTTTAGACGACAAACTCTGACACAAGGATGATGTTAACACAGCTGTTGGAGAGGCAAGGCAACACAAAGAACTACATACACACCACATTAAAAGGACTATGATGCTGCACATGCAATAACAACAAACCTACAAACAATAGCAGTGTCAGCTTAACCCATCCAAGCGAGCCGGGAAACTAATCCATCTTAACCACTCCTACACTGCAACTGAGACAGCCAATCAAAGTGCAAGCTTTCTTTAAACCGTTAAAGAGCTAGAGAAAAAAAAACATGTCAGGTCAGGCGGGAGATACAGAGTGAGATCATGAAGTCATGCACACGGAAGATCAATCTTGACAACCTTTTTTAGAAAAAATAATTATTAACCTGTATGTTAATGTCTTTCTCAACAGCACTATGTATTTAGGTGGCCTATTTAGATTCAACCTGGCTGCAACCTTTATGTTCAGGGCCATAACCACTATAGACAATTAAGCGGGACACGTCACCTATAATTAGAAATGCCCAAATTGTTCACAGAAGACGAGTGTGATTTCCAACACAACGTTTTCTGCTCTATGATCTTCCAACGCTGTGTCAGCTGTGTGCTCCTATTCTATGGCTTATGGTAAACTAAGACCTGTCAATCCGAGCTCCTGGGGCCGGTTGCATAAACTGCTTAGACTTAAAAGTTAGTCATCTAATTTTTTTTTCTTCAAGACTGGTGCTTACTTTTTAAAGTCAGTTACACAAAAAGGTAGATCGGTCTCATTTGAATCAGAAAAGTAAGACTTGGTTACCTCTTGACTAATTTCTAGCGGTCAAATTAGTTCTTAGGGCATAGTCTTAATATAGTGGCTAAGTTTATGCAACTGGCCCCAGATCACACTCCAGCTGTAAAACAGTTAGTCTCTACTCTCTACACTTCGTCCCTCACTATACACACCCATAAGTTTCCATTGGTTGAACTTTCAAATGACGTTGGAAACCCCTGCGTCGATCCCGGGAGTCCTAGCTTTAGCCAAGCAGCATGTCATGTCACTCCATTGTCTTATGTTGTGTTTGGTCTCATTTGCGACCAGCTGCTCTAAATAAAGATGTGTGATCTACTATGGTTTACTAATGTTTCGAAGTTACAAACCAAAACGTGCCACAAAAACATTACACGTGTGGTAGCAGCGCTTTTTCATTCAAATACTTGGTATAGTTTGGTCTCTGACTGAAACAAATATGCTTATTGTATACTGCTAGTTAAGACCTTTTCAACAACTTATGACAAATCTATTTGTTATGATTTACAGATCACATTTTCAGGTAAAGCAGTATTTTTTCACGCTATGAAAATAGAGCACTTCTAATATATCTGCAAATTGTTGTTAAGTGATGGTCATATTCCCTATTCACTGTAAACTTTTTTGGTTAAGTACGTGGTTTTTGAGCAAAGATAACCTCGGATTTAAGGTTAACGATTAATCGATTAATTGACAACGGTCGATTATGGGAATTTATGTAGGCCTACATTGACATCCCTAGTCTATATAGTTTCAGTTTGCTGGTATATTTTTTATTTAGTTTGCCTATTTATTTTGTTTGTGTTCAGACCTTTGTTTGTGAGTTTTCATTCGATGTCAAGGCTACTTGTCCGTCGACCTGATTATGTTTACACTGTATTTCAATATTTCAGTGTTTTAATTTTGCTGTATATTTATTTCGTTTGTTTATCATTTATATGCATGTCCAACATTTGAAAAAATTTTCATTAAATGACGTTTTTTAATATTATAGGTTATTTATTTTGTGTACGTTCTGATCTTGAAGTTTGTGCAATGTTTGCTGGTGTCACTGCTTTATGCGCACACTGGAGCGCTTCATTTATATTTTAAATACTCATTATTATGGTTTATTTCTCCCCCAACTAATCAACTAATGGCTTAAATGAACGATTCATGTAATTCATAACTGAATGTGACAAGACAAGGAACGTTTTGCGTTTTCTACATTGACATAAAAATAAGAGTATACGTGCATATTTTAAAATAAAACATTATCTGCAAATAGTTTACATTTCTTTCTTTATTTTTGTTGATATTGTTCTCTTCTATTTAGACGTATATCCGAGTGAAACGGCTTCTCAAACAAGAAAAAAAAATTTAGGGCCAGACTTGATTTTGTCCATCGGGAACTAACTGGATTGTTGGGTCAGATTGCTATTGCTGTGACATCATGTGATTGACAGGTTGTCCCGCCCACGTGCCAGTAAACACCTCATCAGAGAAGAGATGAGATGTCACTGCAAGAGGAGGGGTGGTTATTTTGTTCAATTATGATTTGTAAATGATAATTTAAAATAAATATTCCATTAAAAAAGTATTTTTAGAGACATTTCCAAGTCAACGTAATAATCAGATGAGCAATTTTCTCCAGAATCGCGTAATCACACAGCGCTTTGCACACACCGGAGAAGGCAGAGGAATCTTTACTCTCTGGGGAGAATTCTTTTTTTGAACATCTATTCCAGCTGCCTTCTGGCAAATACGACAAACACACCCACAAACACACACAAATGAAGGGCAGCTCAGCAAAGAAAACATCCTGAGGTTAAAAAAAAAAGGAAAGGAAAAGAAACAAAGAAGAGCAGAAAATACTTCCTGTCACCAAACCACCACAAACAAACACAGGGCAAATTTAACATTATACCCAGCAAAACTAGACTTCATTATTCTTCAGGGCATGGCATGAGAACACACTCACAGGATGTGACTACATACCGACTCAGACAAACCCGCATCTAACTAAACACACTGACGAATCTTAAATGACGAAGTTGATTTGACACGCTTGGCTGGCAGGATGAAATCACACTCTGGGTTAGGCCTAAATCACAAAATTCAAATGACAAAATTATCATAACTTGAGTGAATTATGAGTGATCATTGAATACTTAAACTGTTTTAGTCCAGAGATTAAAGAAGCAAAACTAAACTACAGGCCAAGTCAAATATACAATTGATCAACAGCTCAAAATGTATTTAATCTCTCAATGAGTTGTTGTCAAGGGGCCAATGGAAACTTTTTTTCTAACGAAACGAAACGATCCCCCTGGTGGTCAACAGAATGATTGCCGTTTAAGAGGCCTAGAGTTCAACCTTACAAACCTATCAATGTGTAAAGCGCATTAAAGATTTTCAGTGCTTATAGGAAATCACTGTAACGCAAGAGAGGATAAACGTGAGACCCTTAAATGCCGGTCGGTGTAGAGTTGCACTGGGCTAATATTAAACCCGCCCCGACCGCAAAGAGGAAATTGTGGACATTCCTGAATCCAGAAGAGACGGAGAGAGAGAGAGAGAGAGAGAGAGAGAGAGAGAGAGAGAGAGAGAGAGAGAGAGAGAGAGAGAGAGAGAGAGAGAGAGAGAGAGAGAGAGAGAGAGAGAGAGAGAGAGAGAGAGAGAGAGAGAGAGAGAGAGAGAGAGAGAGAGAGAGAGAGAGAGATGAGAGAGAGAGAGAGAGAGAGAGAGAGAGAGAGAGAGAGAGAGAGAGAGAGAAAATAAGAATTAACTTTTTCGATTCATGTCCTATTGTGATGCATTTAACCTGCATGTTCTGTTGAGACTGAGATCACTTCCTGATTGTTCGGGGACGCATGTTGTACATGTAAAATTGCTAACCAGCATAGTAATAACACTTCTATTTGAACTTCTATATATCACTTGAACACTTTGTTGAATTGAACACTTCTATATATCACTTGATCCAGTAATACTAACACTTTCTCTTCTATAATTTTTTTTTACTGCGTTAGATTGAACTGAGAAAGGTGATAGCACTTACATATTGTTGTCCTACTGTTAGTTTACGGCTTCTATTGCTCTCATTTGTAAGTCTCTTTGGATAAAAGCGTCTGCTAAATGAATACATGTCAATTTATTTATTTTGGGGTCATTTTAACACACTGTTGAAAAATACAATAGCCTAAATAATTAAATATATCAAAATAAAAAAAAGACCTCTTCCCATGTACACCAATCACACAAAAAAAAGTTCTTCATGTATTTATGTTTAATGTTTAATATGTGAAATCTTTGAAAACCCAAACTTGCATAACATGTTTAAGACATTGTCTAAAACATTAAATGTTCTCACAAAATTCAATATCAATAGCCAATATTTTAATATTAAGAATGTTTCTGAGAAATAAAACATTTATCTGGGTCTCAAATCCCATACAGAAGTAAGCATGCCAATGATGCTCCAAAATGCAGTCTAGGTGGGCAGCACATCAGGTTTTGAGACACAGCCAATGGTTCTTATTACAGCAGCAGACCTTAACTTGGCCAAACTCCACATTACCGCGTTGAGCTGACTGGGTGCTATAAACCAACCCAAGTATCAACACATTACTCCAAAAATAGCCAGTGGATGCCATATTATGGTCTAGAAGTAGCTAGATTGATTTGAGCATTAGAAAGCCCTTACAAAAAAAAACATGGTAACGTTAATCATAGTTTGCCTCAAAATACTACAAGCAAGCAATATCAACTAACGTTACCATAGTGAAACAATGCTTTTAGAATCGTGTCACTTTGTTGCGAAGCATCTCAGAAAGCGGTGGCTAATGCCAAGTTACCACAGTTTTACTATAGTAACATTAACTGTAGTAGCTGGCTTCTTGGTGCAGACTATGGTGCGTCGTTACCATGGTAAATTTACAATGAAGAGTGCAAACACACTGCTGTGTTTTGGTCAAGCTCCATCGAATCTAGTGCATGCGCGCGCGCGCGTGTGTGTTTGTGTGTGTGGTGTGCGTGATTTTGCGGGCCAGCGCTGCCACGTAGAATAAGTTATTTGGGAAATGCAAGGAGGCTAAACCCTCTGTACATCCTGACCGCCATACAGATTAAATAATAAAGTTAAAATAACAAAACTCACCTTTTTGGTGGCATTATTTCTGCGTATTCCCAAAGTATTCCCAAACACACCTTCTTCAATGTAAATGAACTCTTGCTTTGATTCCTCTAACGTTACAGCGCTCGCCAGTCTAGCACATAATCCCGAGCTGCGAACTCAACCCCATCGGGCTCCCCAACACTCAGTCACAAATCACTATACATGTGGAGGGAATTTCCCAACCGTGTGTAGGAGGGGTGACAAACACAAAAGGAATCGGCCGGAAACGCGTCTGTTACACGGCGTCTCTTTCCCTCAATTTTTAAAAGCAACGCAGCGGTTGTGAAATCTTTGTGCGATCGAGGTGTCTACATTTAATCAAGCGTGTAGGAAAGACCACCCCTCTGCAGCTGACGTTGGTAGCGCCCACGGCTGCTCAACATACCTTCCCCTCAGCCTGCAGGAGAACCGATGAATCCTGATACTAAAGCGAGGGCTTACATTATGAATATTAATGAGGTACTGTTGACGTTGCTTAGTAACCTTCCCGGAGCGTGCAGTAATTTATTCAAGTTAATATTAATGAACCAAGCCTTCTCTATGAAAGGATTTGTGTTGTGCAGCCAATCACGTAGGCGTATTAGGCAAACGTCACGTACGTGATTAATATGCATGAATTTAGTCTTTACTGATGTAGAATTGGTTCATTCGAGGCGTGCTGAGAAGATGGCAAGTTGCATATAAAACTTAGTCTTAAGAACTAGTTTGTCCAACTAGCAGTTAGTTGGGGGTAATCAGTCTTACTTTTGGATATCCAATTATACTAATATACTTTTTTATATAACTGCCTTAAAAAGTTATGAACAGTCATAACGGGATAATTCACCTAAAAATGAAAATGTTGTCATTATTTACTCAACCTCAAGTTGCCCCCATCCTGTAAAAGTTTCTTTCTTAAATTGTTGAACACAAAAGAAGATATTTTAAAGAATGTTGGTGACCAGACAGTTGACGGTAGCCATTGACTTCCATAGTATTTTTCCTCTATAATATTTTTTAACATAACATTCTTTAAAATACTCTAGATCTGAGGGTGAGAGTGGACTGGAATAACCGTGCAGAGTTGCAAAATAATTTACATAGATCACTTGCAAATACTGTGGGAAATTAGGAGAGACTTTTTAGGAGAAACACTGAGACATTTTATTTTTCCCAACTTTCATCATTCCCAATTGTCATCGCTTGATGTGTTGTTGTTGTTTTTTATCATTAAAATGTCTAAAACATATATAAATATATATGCCATTGAATAAATATGCCACTGAATTTTGTCAATGTTTAGTTTAGGAAGATTAGGGTGGTGAATTGTGTTTGGGCATTAGGGTTTAGTCTCACTCTTAAGTTTTCGGATTGGGATTGCAAAGTTTATTGTTTACACTAGAGTTAATACACCTTTGCTAAGTAAGAAGGGGTGAAGACGAAACTAAAGGGGAGAACAAATGGAGACTGTTTCAGGTCATGACCCTGTGTGAGATTCTCAAGAGTGTGAGAACACACAAACTCACTGCTGGTGTGTGTTTATTGGCTGTGTGAATGTTAGGACCCAAACATGTTGTTATGAGATTCCTCATGATGAGTCCTTGATGTTAACCATCACACAGTGCACTGCACTCAGGCAATAAAAAACAATAACGGCATAAGAGGAGAATGAGAATGAGCCGAACGACTGCGCGTTCAGACATAAAATAACCTAATTCTTTGTTTTAACTTTCAAATAATTGTGGTTTTTGTGCACTAAAACTAAAAATAAGTTCTGTTAATTAAATATAGCTGAAATAAAATCAATTATAAATATTAGATGAAATATTGAACTTATAGACAAATGTAAATGTTGCATTGGAAACGTGAAATAAGTAAGAAGTAGCCTAATTACTAAAACTGAAATAAAACTGAAATAAACTAAAGCTAAATAGAAATGTTGAAATGACAAAATCTAATATAAGCATAATGAAAGTACTAAAACTACATCTAAAATTAAATTTAAAACTGAAAATATAAAATTAAAGGTCATTATTAATGAAACCCTATTAATAAAAATGTCTTTCAAGTGACATTATAAAAGATGTAATGTGTTTGAAAATATTTTTTTCAGGATAAAGAATAAGTTATCAGAGAAATCGCTTACTGCACCTTTAAAAACAGAAATGTGCTGCTCATGCTTTTGCTATCTTTTTTTTCTGTGCAACTGTGTGTGTTCGCTGTGTTTTAAATGTGTCTAAAATATATTTTTATTGGTGTGCACACAGTTTTGGGTTGGTTGAATGTCTGGTTCTGAGTTACAGATACAATTCCTGTGGTTTTTCTCAACGTAAACATTCATTATCCTGCACATATGCAAAAGTTACCAGGTTAGCATGCCTTTACAAGTTCAAGACAGGACTTTAAAATTATATATAACTTTGCACAGAGGTAAATAATTGATTTTATCATGCTAATCTCATGTAAACATGTAAAAACTTAAACAGAATTAACTGCTATAAAGCTTTGCTCCATTGACCTACATTGTAGTGGATTGCTGCAAACATGATTTATGATTGTTTAAACAGAGGCATATTACAAAAATATTTGTCTTTAACTTACATAACCCAAAACATCCTTTAGCATGTTATTTTTGCAGATGTGTAGTAATTTTATAAAAAGGACGTGAGGCAGCTATACTGTCCATCATCACTTTCATAAACCAGATTGATCATGTTCTGATGTTAAAAAGATCTTGTGTCATGGTTTTTTAATTAAAACTTATAAAGAGTTTGGCCTTGGAAACAGATTTTTTTTATCAGGTATTTTTAGCGGGGGTTTTGTAGTTTATGTTGCAGGAGAAAATAGAGAAGATTTAAGTAAATATTTGGTCCTGTTTGGGTTTCTGTGCGCAGTCCAGAGTCCAGAGACATTACAGTTTCACTGAAGACGAAACATACTGTAGTTACACATGAAGGTCAAAAACCTGCTACAGCATGTGCTTAGTTTCGGTCATGTGGTCTACAACTTTTTGTCAATTAATATATTCAGACCTAAATGAATTTGCCTCCAGTCTAAAATGGTTTGTGTGTATAGTGTCAGTACATCTAAATAAATGTTCCCTGTACTTTCAATATACCTCTGTCTGTGCAGGTATAAAGCTTGTTTCGTAATTTCTTCTCTGTAATATCCTAAATCCTTTAAGTCGCTGTTGTTGGTAAAGATCAAGCAGATCAGCTTTTTTGTAATACGCAAAACAGCTTTTTTACGCTGTCCCTGACCTGCTTAAAGACGCCTAGTGACTGTCTGAGTGAGATTAAATGCTGCATGTATGTGTGGCCTGAATTCCTGTGTGTTTGTATCATCCCTGATGAGCTGGATAAAAACAGGTATCTTTAAGAAAAACAATATGTACCTGCGTGTGGACACAAATGACTGAAAAACTTTATTTACTTACAAATTAATAAGGAATATAAAGGTATATATCAATAATAATAACGAAATATTTCATCAGCAAGCTTGCAATGTAATGTGTAAACCCACATGCCTGATTTTTTTTTTTTCCCCAGCAATGGTAATAATAACTAGGTTTTTACATTTTCTCAAACCATGAGTAAGAATGTTGTGGGTGATTGGTTGACCCAAGTATGAATAATGATGATGTTATTTTATTGCAATAGTTGCTATTTTAGATCTAGAATTAAAAACAAAACTGCATGATCTGTTCTAAACACCATCTTTATTTACACTGCTTACAGAGATAAGCATCCGAAAGATTTTAACTGGAAAAGCCTCTAGGCCTACCAGCAGCTGAGCAATTGAGTGATCTTCCTACCCAATAAATAAATAAAAGCGTATGAAATTCTGACTTAAGTTGAACGTAACTTCATCATACGAGACGCAAAAAGACCACAGAGTTAAGAGAGAGACATGAAACTGGGATGAAGAAGGCTGCCTTACAAAACCAGAATGCGTTTTTGCAATATTTCCAATACATTTCAGTAGACAGGCAAAAAAAACTCTCCTGACCATATGAGCTGTGGAAAATTGAAAGTAATCTAGGAGCTTTATACAGCTTTTTACAGCTTTTTACAGCGGATGCCATTGAAAACACAGTGAGTCTGTCCATCACAGCCTCGATTTCAAACCTGTCCTGGTGCTACCCATAAACTCTATTATAGGTCCACTTAAAGGATAATTCCGGTATTTAACACCTTGAGTCTATATTGTAGTTTGTTTTGGATGAACAAGAGTGGTAGACAACATTTTTTTGACAATGGTTCCTCTCTCGAGTTTTTGACTATAATAGAATTGGCCATGGACCCATTTAACATTGGAGTCAATGGGCATGTCCGAAAATGTCATTAAAACAGTCAATAATGTTCGTTTACAAAACTGTGCAACTCACCGAGTGATTAGTGATGTTAGTTGATGTTCCAGAAACAAAAAGTGTTGCGAAATACAGTTTCTGTCGTGTTTTATTCGTCATTTTGTTAGTTACACGGTTGTGAAGTGTCTGAAAAAATAGTTCCACTATAGCAAAATAAACGGATTGGAATCATATATTGCGACGATATATTGTTTATAATCATCAACGAACACCACTAACCACTCGGTGAGTTTAACAGTTTTGTAAACGAACATTATTGGCTGTTTTAATGACATTTTCGGACATGCCCATTGACTCCAATGTTAAATGGGTCCATGGCCAATTCTATTATAGTCAAAAACTCGAGAGAGGAACCATTGTCAAAAAAATGTTGTCCACCGCTCTTGTTCATCCAAAACAAACTACAATATAGACTCAAGGTGTTAAATACCGGAATTATCCTTTAAGGTCCACTTTCCTGCAGAGTTTTGCTCCAGCCCTATCTAACACACCAGACCGAGCTAATTAAGGTCAACCTTTGGTCAGGGTTGGAGCTAACTTCTGCAGGAAAGAGAACCTCGAGGGCCCTATAGCCTACTATCCACCTTCATTTTCAACACACAATCAAAGACTATAGAATAACTTAATGGGACTTCGGCACAATTAAGCTATAATTGTGGATGTGCAAAACTTAAAGGGTTAGTTCACCCAAAAATTAAGATAAGTCTGATTAAATCTGAGAGCTGTCTCACAGCCTTCTATGGGATCGAAACTTGCCGGCCCAGAAAGTTATTAAAGACAATGTTTAGTTAAAATAGTGACTACAGTGGCTCAACCATAAGTTTATCAAGCGACGAGAAAACTTTTTGTGCACAAAATAAACCCAAAATAACGACTTTATTCAACTTTATTTAACTTAATTTTCTTCTGTGTGGGGCTCTGAGTGAGTTCACGTGCAGCGCTTCTGGGTTGTACGTCAGAACGTAGGCTCACTATTGGCCGACGCTGGTCATGTGTGTGATGCGTGTGATGCTGGCCAATAGTGAGCCAACGTTCTGTTTTAATTAAAGTTGCGATGAAACGGAAGCAGTGACAGACCTATTGTGATGTAGCCCTGTGTGAAACCGAATAAAAACGGAAAAAAACATCGGTTGTTGATTGGATGTTGAGATGTGGCTGTGGCACTCAAATGAACGCAAGCTTACTAGGGCAGATTAGACCTTGTTCAGAGCAGCGCAACAGGTGTGAAAGCGTGTGACAGGTGTGACTTACTGTGCTTTCGATGGCATCCGCTGTAAAAAGCTCTATAAAGCTCTAGTAAAATTGCAACAGCAGAAATAGTGTCAGAGTAAGGCGCGTGGCAGAAAGTTTTGACACAAAACGACAAGAGTTCGAATCCGCCTTTTGCCGAACTGGCTCTACTCCCTTTTCCAATAACATATCAGATCGGAAAGGCATTTAACTTAAATAAAAATGAAAAAAATATTTGAAAAGTGATAGGGAAATAATGTGTCTAACTTGTGTTTCATAATTAAGTGTTTAGGGTTACGGCTAGGTAGGGAGGGCTGTATTGTCCCAATAAGGTGGCATCCATTTATTCATTTTGATAAGTATAATCATTTACACTCTATTATTGCATACCGTTTAATGTGCAACAACACTAGTATCTGCCACTATTTAGGTATAAATTGCATCTAACTACTATTTACACTTATTGCAAAGAAAATACTGATATTTTTACATTGTGTAGAATCTATCGCTATTCATACTTAGTGTAAATAGCGTATATCGCTGCTAAAATACTGCTATTTGACCAATGAACCGTCAGCTTTATGAAAAGTGCATGGGATGACACAGCATGCTGATACACACTGGTGCTGCTCTCTCCCAGTGGGTCCATTCTCAGGAAGAACAGTGAAACCTCAGAGGAGAACAGCATTGTTTTCTCTCAAACAATCAAGACTTTTAGAGCCCACAACAGTTTACTCATTCACAAACAGCCTCAGTGCAGAACACTTCTCATGTTTAGTGTTGGTCAGTGCTTGACCTTCGTATCCCAGCAGCCCTACAGCAATATAAAGGCAAAGTCATGTCCTTAGCGCCACCGTGACACAGCTGATTCGACAAAACAAGACCAGGACAAGACCCCAGCATGTGGGGTAAAAAATCAGGAAACTCTAAGTAAACCACTTCCTTTTCCAGTATTTCCTCCCTTTCTGTGCTTAAATGCCGTAAGATTAAATCTAACACTTTACAATAAGGTTCCATTTGTTGTTAACTATGACACACTAGAAAAATACTTATAAAGTGTTTATTACAGTAATCTTAGTTAATGTTGATTTCATTATTATCTGTTGAGCTATAGCATGAACTAACAATTACAGTAACAATTGTATTTTTATTAACAAAGATTAATAAATATTGTAACAGATGCATTGCTCGTGTTAGTTAACTAATAGGACTTTATTGTGAAGTGTTACCATTAAATTAAACATGCTTCAGTGCCAATACTAAAAATCATCTGGCCAGACAGTTTTCGTTTTACAGATTAATAATCTATTCAGTCAGAATAATCTATTTTAAAAACATCATAACACAGCTTTTAATGCCTCTGAGCTCAGACTGTATACACTGTATCTGGGCAGAGCACAAAGATAAATACATCCAGATGTTCTTGCCGTTTGTAACTGGAGACCACTGGACCTAAACAGATCCTTCAGACCCATAGCATACAGGGCCGAAACTCAAACTTCAACCTTCACAGCTTTGTATGTGCAGGATGCATTTGCTTCAGTTTCTTTTTTAGCAAATGTGTGGCATTGCATGCATCTTTAATACAATTCCAACACAGGCTCATTGGAAAAACAGGACATAAAGAGCTCAAAGTCTTGTAGAAAAAAGCTAAAATTGCATGGTTGCTCCAGCAAATGCATTTTTTTATGTCAAGTTTACTTTTGTTAACACTATGCAGTGTTTAGTATGGAACCATGTTTCCGCCACAGAACAAAACATTTTAAAAGGTAATTACAATTTTTTATCTCACAATTGCCAGTTTACATTTCATATAAACTCCCAATTAGACTACGTGTAATAAAGTGAGAATTGCGAGATATAAAATCGCAATTGCGAGTTGTAAAGTCCAATTCTGAGGAAAAAAAATACTTTTTTTGACTTGCGAGTTTATATCTTGCAATTCTGACTTTATAACAAGCAATTGTGACACAATTCTGACCTTTTTTCCTCACTTTAGTGCCACTCACCAGACATTTCAGTTCAGAACATGCCGTACGTACAACAGCCAATGTAATAAAACGTTGCCAGATTCACGTTCATCTGTTATAAGCGCAGGCTTGAAAATTCCCACAACACATGCAAAAGTCTTTCATGCATTACAAAACATATCTTTGTTTGTCTAGTGTGTGTGTGTGTGTGTGTGTGTGTGTGTGTGTGTGTGTGTGTGTGTGTGTGTGTGTGTGTGTGTGTGTGTGTGTGTGTGTGTGTGTGTGTGTGTGTGTGTGTGATCATATGTTCCAGCGCATAGTCTACAATGCCGCAGTCAGAAGAAAATCACTGCATTTTTAGCAGTTCTTTTATTTTAAACTGTGTGTTTGTATATATGTGAGAGTGTGTGTGTGTATTGTGAGGCCTCCTCAGGAAATGGGTTTGGGTGGAGTTGTAATATGGGGTTGGAGAGACAGAAAAGTTTCTAAAATAGGCAGCCAAAAGCACAATGTCTCTATTGCTCCTTAGCGGTAAACACTCTGTGTAGAGAGGAACCACATTAAGACATAAAATTAAATAAGGTCATAGAGTTATAACTTTATATTACAGTGCAAATAAACATCATTACGACATGATCTAGTTCAGAATTCTAGATATAAATCACGATTCTCCTCAACAAACACGGTTTTAGGTGTGATTCATTTCCAAATGATGCCAGATAGATTTAAATCCCTTATAAGAGTAGCCTATTAGATTGCAATCACAACTAATTTATTTTCTGATCATCCCTCTATGTGAATGCCATGGCAACTAGAATTACCAAAGAATTAGTAAAACTGCCATGTGCATCCCAGCACACCAGTAACTCATAAACACCAATGTTCAGAAATGAACTTGAATCAGAGAAGCATAATCATTGTAATCTCTGGACTCTCAGACTCTGATTATTTAAATGAGAGTTTGAGTGGTACCAAGTTTCTGTCATGCACTTGGGACTGAAAATGTGTTTTTAGGTACAGGCTCGTGGGAAAATAAATCAGACACAACCACATTCCAACCAGGAACATTACGACTGCACCTGCTGGCCAAATCACTGTCCTCCTGCAAAACTCTAGTTTCACACACAGAATTGCAGAGCTGGTTTGCTTTTGACTGTAGATTGGTATTCTAAAAACAAAAGGAACGTGGACTAAAATAATACTTATTTCTTTCCCTTCAGAGTCCCATGTCTTTGAGTTGTGCTGTGTTGCTCTGTGCGGCAGCGGAGCGTGCTGAGAATTACAGTAATTACCTCTAATGACAGTCAGCTCGGAAACAGGACCTTCCCTGTAAACAACATACATGATTCTCTCTGAAAGTTCAGCTTGAGTTCTACTTTTAGTGTCTCAGTTTTCATATCTTTCTGATAAACCTGAATTGATGAAATTACTCTGGCATGAGGTTAAACTGTGTTCTCCTTTTTTAAATGATTTATGATTAGAAATCAGGTGTCATTTACAATATTAATTATTTTATGTATGAATTTATTGATATTTATAATACACCAATATAGTATAATTGTTTAGATTTAAATCTTCATGACAGTAACTAAAGATTTTCTGCAATAAAAATAATGTAGCCGCTATATTTTTGCATCACATTTGTATATTTACAAACTATATTTGATTACAATTATTAGAAATTTGTCTTTAAAATAAAAAAATAAATGAATGATATTAATTTGCATTAAATAAAAAAATTTTAAAGACTTTTTTTAAACACTATACCGTTCAAAGGTTTGCAGTTGGTAAAAGCAGTAATATTGTGAAATAATATTACAATTTAAAATAACTGTTTTAACTAATCCCTCCCTCCGGTCATTTTGACCCGAAACTCATTTAAAAAAAAAAAAAAAATTATTGAGTCTCCAAGGGTCAAATACTTGGGTTTTTAGTCGCACTTAAACCACGAATACACACACACACACACGAATTATGGATTCGAGGAGTTTTGTGGTTGAAATTTAAAACAGTAACAAATCCTTCCCTCGCGGGTCAATTTGACCCCCTTAAAAATGGAATGTGAGGAATGCTTCAGTTGGTCTACACGTAGACAAACCAAAATACTCAAAATTCAAACTAAAAATGCTAATAATGTCTACATGTAACGTGTAGGCCTATCTAAATGCATACTGAATTAATTGACTTTAGGACCCAGCGGAACAGCTCATTTGCTCCATTTGGAGCTATAAGGCCATCTAGTGGCAAGAGTCATAAAATACCATGTTATATTATTTTTTTTCCAGAAGAGGTCGGCAAATGTAAGATATTTTTAGCTGAATTAAACTGCATGAAATTGTGAGTTATTTTGAATTTAAGTTTAAAAGAATGTGAGGAATGTGCTTAAATGACTATCTATGTATTATTTGTTGATCAAATCTAGTCATTTAAAAGTAAATAAAAAATCTCCAAAAAATATTATCAAAATGAAATAAAATAAGCTTTCTGGACCATTTATTTTTTAGGGCTTCGGGTCATTTTGCCTCGCGAGGGAAAGATGTGTTACAAAGTGCGAGGGAAGGATGAAGGTCAAAAAATATATTTTAACATGTAATTTATTTCTGTGATGGCAAAGCCAAGCATCATTACTCCAGTCTTCAGTGTCACATGATCCTTTGAAAATCATTCTAATATGTTGTTATAATATTTTATGTTCAAGAAATAATTCTGATTATTATCCATGTTGAAAACAGTTGTGCTGCTTTTAATGTTTGGGAAAAGTATGATTTTTTTCAGAATTTCTCGATGAATATGAGGTTAAAAAAAACAGCATTTATTTGAAACAATCTTTTGTAACATTTACTGTCACTTTTGATCAATTTAATGCATCCTTGCTGAATAAAAGTAGGCCTATATTTCTTTTAAAAAGTCTTACTGACGGCAAACTTCTGAACAGTAAGAAAAAATATATATAGTTTGATTTTATGCTGTGCATTCTCATCTCTCTCTGCTAATTCCTTTAACCAATGCAATGCAGCGCTATCTTATGTTGTAAGTTAACACTGCAGTCAGCTTGATCTGGCTGCGATGTCAATTTTTTATTTTCACAATACTGAGATCAGTGCCTTGGCTCTAGCAGATTATGTATGTATCAGTGAACGACAGCAGTTTGTTGTGTCAACATTAATACTTCATATTTTGTTGATGTAGTAACATTATCTGAGGCCGTCACATACCGTGCACTGTGTGAGGCTGGTGTTTGGTTTCACACACTCACATGAATGAAACGTTAGACTTCTTGCACCTTCAAATAAAACTCTTTTACATTTTTTACATGTTATCATTGGATTTCAAGGTTGTGCCATTGATTTTAAGATTGGGAACATCCTGCATGTGAATTTTTTAAAAGAAATGTGGAGTGACATAATCAAAGTAGAACATCTGAAAAGGAGGTTAGCATATCCCCGAGGACAGGACTCACAGGAGAGGAGGACGTCAGACACAGAGAACTCTTCTTTTGTGTGTGTGAAAGAGTTTCAATATCAGACAATGTCATTGGTTATAGGCACAAGTTAATGGCAAAGACAGCCTCCAGCAATGCGTGTATCTGACAATGAATACTTCTTTCGAATTTCCTCATCATTGAACAGCATGCATAACATAAACTGACAGGTTGGGGAAAACAAGATACTTCCATAGAATATTATATACAAGTGTGTGGGATTTCACGTGTGCAAAGAACAAAACCATATTAAAACCTATAAACATGATTAATTCATTTGATGATTATACTATTCATATCATATTGTGTGTGTGTGTATTTTCGGTTCCCTTATGGAAAACAGCTTATAAATCTTAAAAAGTGGATGTTTTTTTGAAAATGTAAAAATGCAGAACGTTTTCTGTAATGAGTATAGGTTTAGTGGTAGGGGATAGAATATACAGTATAAAAATCATGTATTTGGAAAGTCCCCATAAAACATGAAAAACCCAACGTGTGTGTGTGTGTGCGTGCGTGTGTGTACAATAAATACGTATGTAACATATCAAATTTTGTAAAATGTAAAGAAATAGCTATTGCGTAGGACAGAAATCTCCAAACATCAGAGTCAGGATCCTGTGTATTCTGGATTAAACATGTGAAAACCATTTCCAGCAGTAGCAGCTGTTTTCTGGAACAGTGAAAGTGTGTGTCTGCGAGACAAGAAAAGAGAAAGAAGTTTCCAGATGTTAGTTCTGGATCAGTGAGCATGTACCATCCAGTTCTGATGAACACACACTGCGACTGGAGAATCCCTGCCGAATAGCCAAGAACTTCCAAAAATGAGTTGAGTGGTGTATCAGTCATATCCGTTCAATCAAATTGGCAACTTGTAAGTTAATTGTAGGAGATATCATAAATAAATGGTTGTTTTCCCACATATATTTCTGGTATGGCTTGGAACAAGCTCTTCAGAGAGATGACACAAAAGCGCAAAATCCATTTGAGTGGTTTTCAGTAGGCTATACAAATAAACTCACACGAATTGTGCAGTGAAGCTCACTGAGGAGGCCATGGCAGAGAGTTTCTTCTTAGCTCTAGGTCATATGTGGAGGAGTGAAACCTTGAAAAATACTGCCCTCTAGAGATGCAAATGAAATTTACCGTTTTCCTCTAATTATTAAATAATATTATTTTGTTTTCTAATTCAATCACTTCCATTTAGTGTCCTGTACAAATATTTAGAGCCAGTAAGATTTAAAAAAGAAGAAGATATAAATACTTTAATTCAGCAAGGAAGCATTCAATTAATCAAAACTTGTAATATCTACTCACAATATTAGTCTTTTCTATATTTTCCACCAAATAAATGCAGCATTGGTGAGCATAAGAGACTTCAAAAACAAACTCTTTTTGAACATCAGTTTACATGCATCACTAAACGTGAAGTGAAATGCAAAACTGTCAAATAAAGGCCAACAAATTTGCATTTTCTGTGAAGTCACACAGCACATCAGCTTTAGACTGTTTATTAACAGTGCTGATTTACAGTCTCAAATACAGAAACATTCCAAAACCTCTCTCTCTCACACTCACACACACGCTTTAAGCTATAAAGTTGTAAATGCAGACATTCACACGTTAGAATCGTTCTGCTGTGGACAATTAAGCAGAATATTTTGAGAAGCAATTTAATTCTAGAGGATCAGTCAAGGGTCAGAGGTCAAAGTATAGTAACTTAAAGATAATAAGAAAACTAATTGGAAGACCAAGATACAATTCAAATATATATCCTAAAATCCACTGCAACATAAAACCACCTGAAAGAGAACGTGATACACCAGTTCAAATGAATCGGATACTGTATGCCAATGCATTACTCAACAAACAATATTGAAGAAAACGGGGTGAGGAAGGTAAAATAAATGAAACTCATTTGAAGTAAAATATAAGAACACAAATCATGTCTATGGGACAACTAATAAAAGTGTCTTTCGGTGTACAATTATAATCATAATCTCAGACACACACGTTAATTCAGGCATGTCACAAAGCTTCAATAACACAAAAACCAAACACAAAAAGTATGAATCTGATCTCTATATGGAAGAAAAACATTTAAAACAGCAAACTGAACATTCCAACTTTATATAACAAGCATCCAAAAAGCTCAAATAATAAAATATTTACAAAGTAAAGCAAAAAAACCTTTCATATTCCCATAAGCCTAATTTCACAGTGAGGTCGTTGTTTGATCTTGGTTATTTGCTCAGTATTTGTAAGGGGAACAGTGCAGCTGTGTGTCGTGAAATTCCTTAAAGTAGGTGCTTATATTCCTCGAACACAGTGCTTCTCAAAGCTGTCCTGGGAATCATCTTCATCTGACACACCTGATTCAACTCATCTCTTTAGTAGAGACTGCAAGGCTTAAATGGGGTGTTACTGATAAAAATGTGCAGTGGTGGGTGACCAGGACAGCTTTGAGAAACACTGCTCTAACAAACACACACACACACAATGCATAGCAAAGGGTGTAATAATTAAAACTGGACAGGAGGAAAACTGGACAGGTGGAAAAGAGAAAACGCAAACCTGCGGCAAGATAGAGAGAAAAGCACAACCACATCATTCTTTCAAAGGGAGCTATGACATCATATGTGACGTCATCAAGCTCAATGAGCGCTGCTATGGCAGCACGTGAGGGCATTGCCGTTGCGATGTGGTTTGTGTAGCGACTTTGTGCACAGTGAGGGCAGTTCCTCTCCAGTCCTCTAGGTGTCCTCCTCCGGCACACCCAAACCTCTTCTTCTGACAGCCTCGGCTCCGCCCGGCGGCTGCCACTCTTCAGTCTTTCCCCCGTACTCGTCTTCATCATCCTCTTCCTCTCCATCTGCTTCCTGCTCATCTTCAGATTGCTGCAGGAGACGCACCTGCCCCGCAAGCAGTTTCCCTACAGAAACATTCACGCATCCACAATTACACAATAGCGTTTTTGCTATTTATACTAGGTTAAGTTTTAATGGATCTCTGTTACGTTCGAAGTTCCCGTAGTCAAGCAGGCATAAGTTCATTTAAAACATTCACACTTACTGTGGTGATAATCTGGTGAAAGTCGTCGTGATGGGAACACAAAGTCTGCGACGAAAACCAGCAACTGAGAGAGGAAATTACATGAAATCAGGGAGATGTGACTGACAAAGGATTCCAATGGAGTTTGACACTAACATGTTCTAAGCTAATGATTCAAAATTCCAATAAGCTTCAAAGCACACAGTATTAAATTAAACTTTTTTTTGATGATTTTCACTACTTAAAGGAACACTCCACCGTTTTTTGAAATAGGGCTTATTCACCGTCTTTCCTACATTTAGATAGGTGGGCAAATGCATTATTGTCTCAGTGCATGCATTGTTTTAGTTTGGCAGGGTCACCGCTAGTTTAGCTGCGTGATATCTCTGCGCCCAAGCAGTGCTTCGCCCTAATATAGTCCCAAGTCAATATCTACCTAGGAAATCGCCTAGTCTTAATCTGCATCGCTATTTATACTCGTTGTGAATACGCAGGCCACAAGAAGTAATTCGGTTTTTGTTTTTTTTGATCACTTTTACTCAAGACATGCTAGCTGGCAACAAAGGATTCCATTCATTATGCTAAGCTAGCGGCGACCCTGCCAAACTAAAACAATGCATGCACTGAGACAAAAATGCATTTGCCCGCCTATCTAAATGTAGGAAAGACGGTGAATAAGCCCTATTTAAAAAAACGGTGGAGTGTTCCTTTAAGGAAATATATATAGGGTACGTTTACTTTACACAACAACAATATACTAAAAATTTAAAAGTTGTTCCTTTGCGGTTTTTTTGCAATGTTGTCAAAATGATCCCCATTCACACGAATCAACAAATACAACTAAAAATGCTGTATTATGCAACCACACCAGTAGCTGGTCATTATGTCACTTTGTAAAGAAACACTACGTGCCAATAGACTGAACACATAATACGCATGACATCGCCGTTTTTACAAAATTCGTACAAATGTATTTTACAAAGAGGCGTAAAAAGTAGTTTGTGTTTTCAGACCACCAAAAAGCTGTTGTTGGGTAATCGAAAGGCCAAAACACGTAAAAAGTTTTAAATAGTGTAAATGGCCCCTTAGACAGTTCTCTTAAATTATCCATGATTTTGGATAAATTAGCTTTTTGCAGTGCATTCTGGAATTTTCAACTCCAAAAATGACACTTGAAACAGATCTGGGGTCAATAAGATTTTTAAAAAGACATTAAAGGGGTGGTCAAGTATGATTTCACTTTTCTAACTTTAGTTAGTGTGAAATGTTGCTGTTTGAGCATAAAGAACATCTGCAAAGTTACAATGCTCAAAGCAAAGGATACATAAACCCCTCCCCCGGGAACACGCAGTCCATGTTGAGAAGAAGAAAAGTTGTTGTATAAGAGCACATTTGTGAGTCAGCTCAAACTAGAGCATCTGTCTTTTCACATGCAATAGAAAGTCACTCTGTGTGCATCTCACAACAGTTCCTATACGAGCGATTTATAGATTACCATGACAGAATATCCTAATTGAAGATAGTTAACTCCACATCAGCAACATAAATTCATCAACTAACCATTCAGAGACGTCATGTTGCATTCTACATGTTGTCACTTCTTTTTGAGTCTCTCCATCTTTGACTATTTTAATATTAAAGGCAGAACAGTTTCTGTCATTTTAGTGTGGCTGCGTGAGGTAATCGCAGCTGCTAACACACACACACGAGCTCTTGAAACCCCGCCCTCTTCAGCAGCTCATTTGCATTTAAAGGGCCAGACACAAAACGGTGCGTTTTTGCAAACCCTCAAAAAGTGACAACTTTAACATGCTATATAAAAATATCTGTGGGGTATTTTGTGCTAAAACTTCACACACACTCTGGGGACATCAGAGATTCATTTTACATCTTGTGAAAAGGGCATTTTACCACCCCTTTAATACTTTAATTCAGCAAGGATTAGGGCTGAACGATATTCTGTTTTAACATCGACATCGCGATGTGCGAGTGAGCGATAGTCACATCGCATAGTCACTCTTGCTCTCTCTCCCTCTCTGCCGTGCACGCGCTGCGCGGTTTGGAGCACAGTCTCTGTCTCGCGGGCGCGCACGCTCTAGATTCCAGAGATTTTAACTAATTCGCGGGCATCAGCCGCTATCAATATGCGGAAGACTCCCGGAACTTCCGGGAGACTTGGGATGTCTGTATTTCTATACTGAAATAATATCGGCATTATAATTATTGATTTTTCATATTTTGGTGCCCCCTCAACTCTTGGTGCCCTACGCACAGCGCATGGTGGGAGCGACGGCGCAGACAGGCGGTATGGTGTAAAGCTGCTGTTTAAATGCGTTCTGCTTTTCTGTTTACAGAAATGTTCTAATTTTGGAATAAAAATTAAGTGACCTTTTTGTCACTTGTAATGAAGCTTGCTTATTAGTGAAATTATTAATATCATGGAATGGTAATTATTGACTTTAGCCTGGACTTATGGCTCTCAATATCGCAATATATATCATTGGGGGAAAAAATATCGCAATGTAATTTTTGTCCAATATCGTGCAGCCCTAGCAAGGATGCATGAAATTCATCAAAGGTGACGGTAAAGACATTTATAATGTTAAAAAAAGGATGTATTAATGTTTCCACAAAAATATTAATCAGCAACTGTTTTCAACATTGATAATAATAAGAAATGTTTCTTGAGCCCAAAAATCAGCATATTAGAATGATTTTTGAGGGATCATGTGACACTGAAGACTGGAGTAATGATGCTAAAAATTCAGCTTTGCCATCAAGTAAATAAATTAGATTTTAAAATACACTAAAATAGAACATTTTAAATTGTTATAATATTTGCAAAATCACTTTTTACTGTATTTAAAATCAAATAAATGCAGCCTTGTTGAGAATAAAAGAATGAGCAGTGAGCATAAGAAAATACAAGGTAGTTTAGTGTATTTGTGTACACTCACCAATCCAAGAGTCAATCCTGAGATGAGTGTTGCCAGGGCAAATATCCCATACGAGCCCCAAACCGGGACGCCCAGCTGCTCCGTTAAGTAATTATGGCAATGCTGAAACATAATGTTAAAAGATCATTTAAATTACTGCATGAAAGAATTCATGAGCAGATTATAAAATATATCAGGTATTTATTAAAAAAATCATTATGCTTACATAAAGCTCATGCAATAAAATAATTTGAACCAAATCACATTTCAAATTACATTTTTTGTTTATTTTTTAAGAAGCTGTGTCATATGCAGGATAATGTAATCAGGCAATCGTTATTAATCGTTATCTTCTTTAAATCAGGCAGTTTATTTTACATTTACATCGACTATTTGAGTGTATCACAAAATTGCTAAGAAAATAATACAATTAAATACACAGGTCTGAGAGGAATGCAGTTTAATATTAAAAAAAGACATACACACTCACCCTGATGAACATGGATAACTTAAAGAGGGCTGACATTGCGTTCATCCTACAAAAAATAAACATCAAAGACATTTTATCAAATTAACTGTACATTTGTACGGTACTGTACATAGCTGTACATTTATAGTGTATATATTTATATAGTGTATATACATTTAAAAAACAGGCAGTGGGTTCTCTGATCTCCATTTTCTGGAGACTTTGCCAGACTCACCCAGAGGCCTTTGCATTATTGCAGAATTTGACACCACCCACACACACTACAAATACTCACAGCAAGGAAGAGGGGCCGAACCAGGAAGAGACCGGCTCTATGCTCTGCCATTTCTTCTCATCAATGAAGCTCATGAAGTCCTCTTTAGAGCGGGCTCCTTGATATCTCCGAAACACACCATCTTTACAGCTGCAACACACACACACAACCATATTTAACCATTTATAACGGAGTTTAGACCCAACACACAGGAACGGTGCAGATGACTGAAAACAAAACAATTGCTGCTGTCTATCTACCTACCTCAATACAACTGTTCAATAGTTTGGGGTCAAGGACCCATTAGATTGATCAAAAATGACATCAATAATTTATTTTTCAAATAAACATTGTTCGAACTTTCTATTCATCAAAGAATCCTGAAAAAAATTATCACGGTTTCCACAAAAAACATTAAGCAGCTACTGTTTTCAACATTGATAATAATTATGTTACTTCAGACAACAACTCAGCGTATTATAATGATTTCTGAAGGATCATGTGACTGAAATAAAGACAGGAATAAAGAAAAATGTCAATTTTTTCTGGACATTTTTGATTCACTTCTTGGGGCTCAAGGATTAAGGATTCACGCATAAGGACAATACATGGACTATTTGATCAAGGACTATTGGATAAGTGTTCATTTCTCTGATTTGACTATTGAGTTATCAATATACTTTGTTGGTCAACCTGTTTAGGCCTATCTTTGTCTGATTTCAAGTAATGACACAGTTTTTTCATTATTCATTCATGCTCTGTGAGTGTCCTGAACTTTCAAGTAACTACTGGTTTATTTGAGTTGCAAGCCAAGTTTGTTACAGAGTTTGTTACAAGTTTGTTACATAATTTTACTATTTTTGACTGTATTTTTTATTAAATAAATGCAATCTATCACCAATTACCAACTAACTAACAGTTCTAAAGACAGGGTAAAATGTGTGTAAATGGAATGAAACTCACTGGTAGATAGTTGGGAGAGCTGTGATGATAAACCTTCCACTCAAACCTGCAAGAGAGAGAGAGAGAGAGAGAGAGAGAGAGAGAGAGAGAGAGAGAGAGAGAGAGAGAGAGAGAGAGAGAGAGAGAGAGAGAGAGAGAGAGAGAGAGAGAGAGAGAGAGAGAGAGAGAGAGAGAGAGAGAGAGAGAGAGAGAGAGAGAGAGAGAGAGAGAGAGAGAGAGAGAGAGAGAGAGACTCGTAAGAACAGGAGATCAGGCAAGCAGAGAAACCAGATGTGAGGAGATAACAGCATACCCGGCTGCTCGGTGACGTCCACTTTGGCAATGCTCACTCCCAAATCGTCTCCCCATTCTGCAAACTCACTCCACACGGGCTGGAGCTGCTGGCAGGCCGGACACCATGGAGCAAAGCTGCAGTAGACAGACAAACCTTTAATCCAATAACACAATCCCAGCCAGAGGAGACACAAAGACACTGAGGCTCATTTGTTTTCCATGGGATCTATTTAACTACAATCCTCTTGTTCGGTGGCTCTAGCAGGAGGAAGCATGATGTGCAGGGGGAAAAGACTGTTTCAACTTGAGTATTTTTTGGAAGGCAATGCAATGATAGTGAAATTTCTGACATCATCTACTCACTATCATGTTTTTCCAAAGCTGTATGACTTTCTTCTGTGGAATACAATGTTATGCAGAATGACAGCCTCAGTCACCATTCCGTTTCTTTGCATTCGTTTTACATACAATTAAAGTGAACGGTGACTGAGGTTATCATTCGGTCTAATATGTCCTTTTTCTTCTTCATAGAAGGAAGAAAATCATATGAGGTTGGATGAGATCAACATGAGGCTGATTAAATGATTACATCCCTTTGATTTGGGCAAACTCCTTAACTTCAAAACCACAGAACTTCCTCTAACCTGAGCCCAGTACAAGAACACGGCAGTAAGAAATAATTAAATAATCTTTAGTTATTGTTGTGTAATTATTATCATGTGTAACACTGGTAATGGTAATGCAAAAATAAACACACACTTTAGTTTGCACAACTCAATCTAATAACTCACAACTCGATCATCCATTCTCCAGTCAGGATTTCCTCCCAGTTTCCATCTGTGATTTCTCTTAATTTACCCGGCTTGGCCGATGCGGGCTGCAGGATCACACATAATGCGATAAGCGCAGAAAATACACACGCGCCGGCTGTCATCTCCCTGACTCTGCGTGTGTATGTGCACGCCATGTTTCAGCGCCCACTGCTTCCCTTCCGCTTCCGCCTCCACCCCCACGTGCTGCTGATGGGCGGGGCCAAGTCATTGACGTCATGACGCACAGCGTTCGAAAAGGTTTACAACTTTTTTTTTATAGTCGCGGTTTACACAACACGTCCAGACACTTATGCCTAATTAACATATAATTAATTAATTTACATAGTATGTATTTATATTAAAGCTATTCCATAAAAAAGTATTGTTCTGTTTGTCTTGTTTCATCTGGTATTTTTCTACCTTAAAAAATAAAATAAAATAATTGAAAAAAATATTAGTAGAAAATGCTTATAATTCATTTTATTTTAAGTATTATTTTGTATTTAGGTAATGTATTTTCTATTATATTTGCCTGCTATTATTATTAATTTAATTTACATGTAAATAATAAATGTAATTTGAAGTTTAAGATCAAAAGTTGTCAACTTTTACTGTTATGTAACATTTATCATTTGCAACAAATAACATGTCCGACTGTTAATAAAATAGACGAAATAACAGACAGTAGGCTATATAAACGAAATAACGGTTTTCTTTTTCTTTTTATTGGGACAAAAAAAGTCAAAACACAAGGTGGCGCTATGAGCTCTATCTAATTTGTGAAAGTACTGATTTTACTGCACTTTTTTTTTTTGTGAATCCTAGGAGAATATACAATCTCGACGATTGTAGACTTACATAGGCTACTGTGTGTGTGTGTGTGTGTGTGTGTGTGTGTGTGTGTGTGTGTGTGTGTGTGTGTGTGTGTGTGTGTGTGTGTGTGTGTGTGTGTGTGTGTGTGTGTGTGTGTGTGTGTGTGTGTGTGTGTGTGTGTGTGTGTGTGTGTGTGTGTGTGTGTGTGTGTGTGTGTGTGTGTGTGTGTGTGTGTGTGTGTGTGTGTGTGTGTGTGTGTGTGTGTGTGTGTGTGTGTGTGTGTCGCAGATCAATCAAGATTTTTTTTTGGTAAAAGTGGAAGAAAAAAAATCAGGCACAAACACACACACACACTCTCTCTCTCTCTCTCTCTCTCTCTCTCTCTCTCTCTCTCTCTCTCTCTCTCTCTCTCTCTCTCCTGACAAATGAGTGCTAATGACAGCAGTGATGTGATAATTTCTTTTCCACAGTGAATATGTTAAAAATGTAGGCCTACATATATTCCTGAGATTAATGGAACTGTTTTATCAAGAGATTAATATATTCAAGAAATATATACATACAAATATAGCTATACATACAAACAGTAGACTATAGGCTATACTGTCTGTGTGAGCAAAGTCAAATATAAAACGCTTTCAAATAGGTGATTTTTTTCCTTTTTCTAAAGCTGCTTATTTTGTGTGTATTTCTTCATCATTGTCTGGCTTTGTGAATGTTGATCTGTAATTGATCTGAAACGTCATTTACACGGCACCCATCTCAAATTATGTAGCCTAACATTCTGTCGTGAACATGACAAAGGTGAAAATTATATGTGAAACATTTTTGGAATAAAATGGCTATAGATATCTAGGATAGGCCTACATTGTTAGAATTTTTTAATGCATCCTAATAGGCTACACACATTAAATAATATTTTCACACATGCATAATTTGAATCTAATTGCAAATGACGTGCAATAAAAATATTCCGTTCACACATCGTGTCAAGTGTCCTCACACATCATGTCTCACATTTTATCTCAAGCATGCCTTTCACTCATCACTTTGTTTCCTTGGTAACCAAGGACACTAACTTACAGATAAAACTTTATTAGATAGAAACAGGTAATTGCCGTGGAAATAAACTGATATAAAAACTATAATTTTCACGAAATAAATTTAACTGGTTTATGATAATTTCACTCCATGTTTAATAGGCTATTATAATATGTTTTAATTAATATTATAATATTTTTTAACGATGGGTCAGGGTCTGGGACAAAAAAAACAATACAGTCTAAAAAAATTAGTTTAAAAAGTAACAAGCAAACAAACAAATCAATTAAGAAAATAAATAGAAATATGAGAAATCGGGAGGCTTAAATCAGCAGAGTACATTATTATGCGATTAAAATCATCTTCACCGTCCATTTGTCAATTTTCATCCGGTTAACACCATCTACGGAGTGTTACGCAGTGACCGTTCTCACTGACGTCTGCGCCGACTGCGCGCGCGCACACACACACACACACACACGACAGGATGCACGTGGGAGGAGAGAAAACGCCGGAGATAGCATGAATAGGAGTAGGTGGATAGAGAAATCTACTTTCCCCCTCTATTTCTCATCCTCAATCTCAAACAGGCTTTTACCTGTTATGCAAGGCGCTGCCTACTCTCAGCATCATAGAAAGAGCCTGCTCATTTTCAGATGTACCAAAAATAAATTGCATTCTGTGAACTACCGCCACACACATATGCTAATGGACAGGCATACTCATAAAAACCCTATTATAGATGCAGGTTGTCTCCATTAGATTGCATTGCAGCTTTTATGTAACTGTGGATGATGAACAGCTTGTGCACTCAAACAGAAGAAAAAGATGAACTTAGCACTAAATCCACACACAGCACGGTCTGACTGATTCCTATTTGACGAGGAACTCTAAATCTCTACAGCTGGGATGTAGATTTTCTATGTTGAGTTACAGGGACACAGTCCAAGCCAATTTCTGGAGCTGCAAACTCCTTCTGCCTAGAGATATTAAGTCTCCAAAATCTTTCAGAAGATTGAGCATCACCTCCTTCACCCAGAGCAGCTCCAGATGGACAGACTGAATCTGAGAGCCAGAGAGAGTTGCAGAGCTGTTCTAGGTTTACTGTGCAGCTGCGAGTATCGCTGTCCTTGAAGGGATCCTTTAGAGATCGGGAGCTTGAGAAGTCGTCATTGGGTAAACTTCTATAGTGGTGAATGGGAGGCGACAGCAAATGTAATTTTTGTATTCCCATTTGCTCCTATAGCAAAAAATAAATAAAAAATCCATGATATAATTTCCAAGACTTTCCAAAAGAGGGAAAAATATAGAGAGATTGATTACAGCAGTCAGAAGAGAGAATGATGTGAAATTTGCCATCAATCCTTCACTCACGTGTTCATTTCTTTTTTTCTGTAATTTAATTCCGAGGTAATATAACACAGTATGATTGGAAACTTAGTATGTATGTGAATAATGAAACACAAAGAACAGAGTTATAAATGTCAATTAAAAGAATGAAATTATGAAAAATCTTTAGGCCTACTGGATTTGCATTGTGTTTGTTAACTGTGGAAACGCGTCATCATCACAGTCAGTGAAGAACTGAAGAAAAATCTGTAATAAAATTTCTATGAAATAGATTAGATAAATAATTGAATATATAAAGTTGATTTGATTAAGAGTTTTGTAACACAGAAATCCCTCATCAGCATCTTGAGGTTGTTAGGTTTCTGATAGTTCAGTTTTTCTATATCGTGGCAGAAAAAAGCAGTGAGTGAATGTCTAAATGATATTTCTGCTCAAAAATGTTACCTCTCAGGTCTTTATCTGGCAACATAGAGTTTGAAAAATATGGTTTAACAAAGTTGTGTGGCTTTTAGTCCATTTGTTTGGGCTTTGAGGTCATCTACAGTATTGCTAGACTCTGACCAAATTTAGCAGATACACTCAGTTACTTTTTTCTCTTCCCGGAAACTGAGATGATGCATTCTACACTACAAATAGTTTTTGTCTAATCAAATGATCTCTAGCATGAGAATGTCCCTCCCCAAATTATCTTCAAGTCATTAGCAGCAAATCATGGCAAGGAAAAACAACAGTCAGTTGACCAATGTGCTGTATAATTCTTAAACCAATGCAAAACCCAAACATGCCAATATAGGCTACGTACAGGCGACCGCCTAACTACTCAACATAAAATTATAAAATCCAACATATCAATAGGGTTAAAAAAACAAAACAAAAAACAGTGTGGAGGCGCTTTAATGTGCAAAGGCACACAACAAAATAATAATATATATGATACTGAAATAACACCGTTTCATGCACTTAGATAATATACTGAAGCAATAAGTGTCTTGCACTGTGTCCCATACATGGATTGCTTTTTACACACATAATTTCTCTGTTAGTTTTCTGATAAATGTTGATGATTTGGGATTCATTTTGGATTCAGAAGGTCGAGATCTGAGCATCACCTTGAAGATGATTATGCAAATACAGCTGACTCTTTCTGAGAATCTCAATAACTAACTGGCCCCAGTTCTGCTCTGTGACCCAATTACTGTCATAAGAATAAAAATGATTAAGCAATTAATTTCCCCCTACAGATAGGCCTACTCACCAAAGTGGCACATGGACAAAATTCACATGTCTCTCAATCACAGGCGTTCTAACACACACACACACACACACACACACACACACACACACACACACACTACAACAACCTCAATACGCCCACACACACTCTCCTGCACTCCCTTAGCACTCAATGTTCGTGTCTAAACCACATGACACAAACACTACAACACGGTCAAGAATTTGCACTATAGTTTGCCTGCCACACACCTGACTAACATCCTCCGCATTATTCTAAAACACAGCATTATTTCCCTGATAGCGAGCAAGTCAACGCATACGGTAGCTAACAACATTATTATGGGCAACCATAGCTCGTTCGTTCGCTGTCTGACGGTATAGACAAAAAGTGTTTGACAGATTTGTAGTAATTTCTCAACTTGCTCTCTCTTTGGTTACCATGGAAATTTAGTTGAAGGCAATTATCATCACCCACCAGGCCAGCAATTAGGGTAGAGCATTTCAGATTTAGCTCCTACATTTCAGCTGTCAAACACTACAACCAAAGACTGACTTGTGATGTTGGCTATACACGCGCGTATGATGGATAGGCAAAATCAGGCGCGCTGTGAGAACAGGTGCACTACCACAAACATTGGCTGTGTGTGTGTCTCAAATTCATCAAGCACTCCTGCTTTGCATCATCAGTTTGATTGGATTCCTGGAGCTCATCACATACACTGACAGCGATTTTAAGCAGTAGCTGTTGGCGCTCGTGCACCAGTCAGCCTACGCCCACTGAATTTATACCGCCCCCTCCTCTATCCTCCGGTGCATAGGACGGAGAGCGCGAAGGAGACGCGTCCGTGCGGAGTTGCCATCGGTGGGAATATTCGTTTAGAGGAAGCTCCGAATCCGTCTCGAGCGACAAAAATGGATGAAATGGAAGAGGAGTTAAAATGCCCGGTGTGCGGCTCGTTTTTCCGCGAGCCGATCATCCTGCCCTGCTCCCATAATATCTGCCTGGCCTGCGCGAGAAACATCCTTGTGCAGACGCCCGACGCCGAATCCCCGCAGAGCAGCCGTGCGTCCGGCTCCGGCGTCTCCGATTATGATTACTTAGACCTGGATAAGATGAGCCTGTACAGCGAGGCGGACAGCGGATACGGCTCTTACGGCGGGTTCGTGAGCGCACCGACCACCCCGTGCCAGAAGTCCCCTAACGGGGTGCGAGTTTTCCCCCCTTCCGTGCCTCATCCGCCCCAGGCACAACACCACCTGCTGCCTCACACCGGCGTCCTGCCGCCGGTCCCGCGGAACTCCTGCCTCACCTGCCCGCAGTGCCACCGCAGCTTGACTCTGGACGACCGGGGGCTCCGGGGCTTCCCCAAGAACCGCGTGCTCGAGGGAGTTGTGGACCGGTACCAGCAGAGCAAAGCGGCCGCGCTCAAGTGTCAGCTGTGCGAGAAGAGTCCCCGCGAGGCGACAGTCATGTGCGAGCAGTGCGACGTGTTCTACTGCGACCCGTGCCGCCTCCGGTGCCACCCGCCCCGGGGTCCGCTGGCCAAACACCGGCTCGTGCCGCCGGCGCAAGGCAGAATCAGCCGCCGCGCGAGCCCCCGGAAGATCTCCACCTGCACCGAGCACGAGCTGGAGAACCTGAGTATGTACTGCGTCCAGTGTAAGACCCCCGTGTGCTACCAGTGTCTGGAGGACGGCAAACACTCCACTCATGAGGTCAAAGCGCTGGGGGCCATGTGGAAGCTCCACAAGGTGGGGAAACTGGTTGAGGTTGTTGTTGTTGTTGTTATTGCATTTCCCCTTATGACTAAAAAAGCATATCTGACCAAATGGTTTAAACTGGTATCACAGATAAACATCCTGTCAGATGTCAGGTAGACTGGTCTTCAGTAGGTTGACCAGCTGAAAATGCCCTAAACCCTTTTAAAACAAGCTTAAAACCAGCTTAAATGTTGTTTTTCAGCAGGATGAGCGCTCTGGTTTTAGTATAAGGGTCTGTGATGTATAGTGCAGTAAGACTTGTCACTGTGATGGGTGAGACACCACCGGTCTAATTAAAACACAGCGCACGACACAGCCAGCCATGATTCAGGCCAAATGAAAAACACTTGTGCTCCAGCTCTCCGGGTTTGATTTAACAGAAAAGGTAAAGGACAAACCTTCGTAATATGTTTTGGATTTTGAGGCATATATGATAACGGAAGTGCAGGTCATGGCTGTTTTATATATGGAGGTTTAATTCTCCTGTGGTGTTGCGATGCACGTTTTAATCAAAATATGCTCGTTGATTGAACTCAAATATACAGGTTGCTCGTGGTAACTGTGTGTGTGTCTGGATTCCTCAGGAATGTGCAAAACCGCTGTGACACTGGCCTGTTGTTGTAGCAACATGAGGCAGAGAACTGATTTACTGTGTCTGTCTGTCTGTAAAGGAGTGTATCCAATGGAGAACCAAAGAATGAGGGAAGAGTCCCCTCTCTTTCTCTTAGTCCTAACATGCTGCATCATGCGAGACAATTAGTTAAATAAAATTGTGAGTGACTCAGCTAGAACGTTTTATTTGCTCAGAAACCATAAACGAGCAATCAACAGGTAGGGAGATGATGGATCAATAAGCACATGGTTTAACATGGCACACAAAAGTCATGTGTAGGCTACATTACCCTTTTAATTTAGAAATATTTTTGTTGGTGTGAGACAATATTGGTGATGCATCGATATAAAAATTCTGGGTGATATAATAAGCAAATAATTACTGTCATGTTATGGCAGATAATCAATAAATGGGCGATATGTTGAATATAGTCATTTTAAATGTTTTAAGTGAATTTAGGCACCACAACATTATAATGTACAATGTAAAAATTAATAGGCCTATTCATTCTGAGATTTGCTAAATATTCCATTTTTATTTTAATACATTCCTTGAGGTTCACTTAAAAAAAAATTTGTACAAAAAATATATATGTGGAAGAACTATTATTTTCCACCTTCATTCTGACCCTCTGTCTGAAATGATCAGCTTTTAAGGGGCGGCTCCTTTAAGGATTTTCAGTAAATGGCTAATTTTATGATTGGCTAATGTCATTGCATAGGAAACAGTATCAACGCACTCGCTATTGTGCGTGAGTAAGTGTTTTAAAAACATAAAACTGTAGTTTAAAGACAAAGCATTTTTAAATCATTTACTCACGGTTTGTGATGCTGTCAGATTCAATCAAATTGGCTGCTTCATCTGTTAATCCTTAAATGCAGGAATGTTTCGCCAATCATTATTACATATTTGGGTCTTTAGTGACCCGGATCTATATCTAACACGGATGCATCTCTACCTGACGTCATAATAGTCGCCATAATATAAAACTCTCCTGATATTAGAGTAACAATTATAGAAGAATAAAATAAAACATATTTTGTTACCTTTTGGAGCTTGAAGGGTTCAGTTTGAGTTCATCACTGTCCTCATCAGAGCTCATTTCCCAGTACATTCAGCATCTGGTTCATATTCGAGATCTCAAACATATTCTCAAAACTATACATGTTTTCAACATGTTCAAAATCATATTTGGATCGCTGACAGCTACTTCACCAGATCCACCATCAAGTGACAGTGACTCTAATATTTGATTGCTTTCAGTATTTGCTCTGCAGTAAATCACTGAGCCATATTTGCGGATGATATTTCCTATTCTGTTGTTTATAGCCTGCGGTTATATGCGTGAAACGGCCCTTCATCATTGTGTATGAAAGGGAAAACATAAAATGAATATTTTCTTATATTGTTTATAATGAATTGATTAAGGAATAATGAGAAGGTTGATATCTAACTTAAAAAAAATGAATGAGGAGGAGGGTAGTGAATAACATCCCGGGTAACTAAAGACCTGAGGTATGCGTTTAAGTGTTAACAAAAGTTTCTTTGCGAACTCTTAATTTTTCCTCATTTACAAAGCAATCTGTGGTCAAATTCTCTGAACAAACATGTAATCCTCCAATGTGATACAGGACACCATTAAAATAAACCATCCAGTTGTTCCTGATCCTGGTATTCTTCTGAGGTCTCTACAGAAATGAGCAAATGAGCTGTTGAGACAGAATGCATCAAAGGGAACTTTCCTTCATGCTTCTATTCACTCTTCCAATGGTCCTGTTGTCGATAGACTCTGAACGGGCATCTTTATACTGTATCCTGTGTATACAGCGTCATACATATAATGGGTTCTATATAATAGGCAAGTGTCAGCCGTTAAGCGATGGTGCAATGATGTAAAACTATTTGTTTTGATGTCTTGCTCTGGAGGCAAAGAAGCATTAAATTGGTCAAAAGTGACATAATATTACAAAAGATTTCAATTTTAAAAATGGTTTAAAAACTTTCTATTCCCAAACAAATCCTGAAATTATAAATGTTTAATGCTTATAATTTTAGTTTTTTACAGTTTTCACAAAAATATTAAGCAGCACAACCTTTTTAAATATTGATGATAATAATAAATGTTTCTTGAGCAGCTAATCAGCATATTAGAATGATTTTTAAAGGATCATGTGACACTGAAGAATTCAGCTTTGTCTTCACAGGAATATATTACTTTAAAAAAAATTAACAACATTACTGTTTTTACTGTATTTTTTTATTAAATAAATGCAGCCTTGGTGAGTATAAGAGACTTCTTTCAAAAACATTTGGAAGAACAAATCTTTTTAACAGTTATCTAATTTTGACTGAGAAATCACTATACATTTTTTAAGGCTACTCTATCATTTAGAAATGAAATAAAATAATAGTACATTTGAAAATAGTACATTTAAGGCATGTGGCTGCATTTCATTTTGCAATTTGGCTGTTGTATGGTACTAATATTCACCTCTCGTTCACTTTTGAAGAAGATGAGACATTTTTATGGGCAGACAGATGTGGGAGCAGAAAAAGTTACTTAATTCAAGCACTACATTATTCTATGTGTTAAGCTATAGTTGTAGGTGTTCATATTACTCTCTGTTCAGCTCCATGTGTGATGTTGTGATTGCATAATATCAGTTTGAACTGGGACAGCAGCATTACGGCAGACCCAAATAAAGCTTCCCCCTTTTAGCACCTGGGACACACACACACACACACACAGAGAGAGAGAGAGAGAAGATCTTGGATCAGTGTCCTCTACTACGCTCCCATCTGTAGCTTTTTCACTGAACACTGGCGAGCTGGCCTCATATCAGAGGAAAATGGCCTCTTTCCGCACTGCAGACACTTGCTCGTCATTCACTAAACAGATTGTAGTTTTGCTTTAGCCTCAGGGACCCATATGCTACTTTTTCTCTCATTTTCTCCATGTATCTCTCTCTGTCACATACACACACTTACACAGCAAGCAGGAAATGGGGCCTGTGTGTTGTTGATGCTAAAAAAGATTTTTACTTGAAGGGAATATATTCCTGCTTTTTCTAATTATGTCTGTTATCTAGAGAGCTGGGTGTCAGATATCATGTCGATATGTACATCTTTTTTTTTTTTTACTTATTTTGCATGATTATTTATTTGACATAATGTTTACTGACTATTCACTTAATTGTGATAAAAAAAAAAGTTCATTTTCCAGTGAAAAGGGCTGGCGTTAGATTTTGGAACTGGTTTATCTTTAGTACAAAACATACATAAACATACAAACATCAAACAAAGATGGATGATTTCTACATTATCTTACTTGTAACACTCTTTAAGTCTCCCCAGTAGTGCAACCAAGTGGAAATACAGAAAAATATATTGTTTCCAAACATGTTTCTCTTGTTTCACTTTCCCTTTCACTCTGACGCTGTCTTCCATTGCATGGACAAACTAGTACTGTCGTGTGTAGTCGTGTGTAATGCAGACATGTTGGGCTTTAGTATGTATTTAGTGTGTAACACTGCAATATGTGACTAACTTCGCATTTTTACAACCGTTACTAACTTTAAGGCAAGACACCACTGGTAAATGTGATAAATAATTTTACCAAATAGATATGACCACATTCCCCCATTGATTAATCCCAGATTGAGACAATTGTTGTTGTTTTTATGACAAGTTTTCTGAAATATGCAAATGAGGCATGATCTAATTAAATTTCTAGAATGGAAATCTTAACATTGGATAAAGCCAGTTTCAATATTCTTGTTTAGTTTGTTGACATACTAAGGTTTTTACAGGGGGCATTTTGGATATCTCTTACTCTGTAAATCAGGAAAAAAACTGTCAAAAAATGCTTTTTCACCATAGGAATAAAATATGATATAAAGTAGGTGAATTATATGAACAAAACCCTTTGTAGAAACCTTTAGAATAAAACTGGAATGTTTTGTGTAAGTGATACAAAGATGAGGGAAAACTAATTTTGAGAAAACATAAAATAATATCCTAAATGTGTATTGTGGATGCTTTCTTTCCAATTGTCTAAACTAAGACATGTTATGGAAGCAAAATAGCTCAAAATCTTAAAATTGACCAGTGCAAGAAAAAACAAAACAATGGTTCTGCCTGTAATGTCTTGCCTATTTTACTAATAATGTCTGTAGTGTCTATTTAAATGGGTTTCTCTTATTACAGAACCATCCCAACTAGAATCTTGTCTTATTTGTTTAGTAACCATGGTGATTTCGGCTCTCATTTAGGACAAAGATTTAAGATAGGATGTTTCTGTAACGTTGCCCCTGCTGGGTTCTCGTTGTAGGACTTTAGTATGTACAGTAAGGTGCTAGTCTGTTAGTATGTTGGGGTTTAGTGTGTAAAGCTGTAACGTGTTTGGCTTTAGTAAGGCTGTCATATATAGGCCTCTAATTTGTAATGTTATGGAGTGTAATGCTGTATCATATAGCGTTGTAATGTAGTATGTAGGCCATAGAGAGAAATTTGGAGCACTGTTTCATTCCTTGTTCTCTCACTTTTGTTCCTCGTTTGAGAACAGACCACAAATGAAAGTGGAGGTCTCTCGGCGGATGGTTGTCATAGCAATGTGAGAACATTTATAATGGGATATTTTTCCCACTCTAAAGCAACATCCTTTGGCTGTGCCTGACGCGCACACACGCACACGCACACACACGCACACATACGCACATGCTCTTCTCTTCCTATTCTCTCACCCACTCTTTAAATTACAGATTTAATGACTAACCTCTCAAGAAATTATGTCACTTCCTCTCTCAAACTCATTTTATGTAGATCCCTGATTCCCTGTTGCAGCAGTTTGACCTGAACTGAACTATGCTATGTTGAATGCTATATGCAAAACTGGATTAAATATAATTTTAATAAATCATTGAATTTCTTTATGGTTTGAAATCTAATAAAGCACTATTTCTAAATGAGATAAAAAGTACACACTGAAATATATATATGTACTGTCTACAAGTTTAGGGTCAGTAAGATTTTTTTTCCCCCGAATGAAATTAATACTTTTATTCAATAACGATGCAAAAACCATTTATAATGTCACAAAAGATTTCTATTTCAAATAAATGTTTTTTTATTCATGGAAGAATCCTGGAAAAAATGATCATACTTTCCATAAAAATATTAAGCAGCACAACTGTTTTCAACACTGATTAATGCTTAAGAAATGAATGTGTTTTTTTGTTTGTTTTAAATTGGTCCAAAGTGACAGTAAAGACAATATTGTTACAGAAGATTAAAAAAAAATATTTATGTTCTTTTGAACTTTCTATTCATCAACAAATCCTGAAATTATCAATCAGTATCAAATTATTTTTTGAGCAGCAAATCAACATATCAAAAGAATTTCTGGAGTAATGATGCTGAAAATTCAGCTTTGCCATCACAGGAATAAATCACATTTTAAAACAGATTCAAATAGAAAAGATATATTTAAAATTGCAATGATATTTCACAATAATCAAATAAATGTGAAATGCAGACCTTCTTTCAAAAACATTCAAATATTAATGAAGCAAAACTTTTGAATGGTAGTGTATTTTATATTAAAACAAAAATAATACAATTCACTTGTTTTATGATTATTTACTCACAATATACTAAACTAAAATAATTTTCTAATAAGACGACTGTTTTTAGACTTCCTTTGTGCAGAACATGCTTTAGTAAAGTTAGTTAAGTAAAGTTCACTTGCTCTTTATCGTTTCATCTCTCTTACCTTCTGTCTTTATCTTTCCAGGGACAGCTCTCTCAAGCACTGAATGTTCTGTCTGATCGGGCCACAGAGGCCAAAGAGTTCCTGGTGCAGCTCAGAAATATGGTACAACACATACAGGTACAACAAACACACACACACACTAACACTTATACTCTCGTACAATGCACTTGTGATGTGATGTGATCTGATTCTGTCCTCTCCTTGTGCTCTAGGAGAATGGAGTTGAGTTCGAGGCATGTTTGGTCGCCCAATGTGATGCTCTGATTGAAGCTCTCAACCGCAGGAAAGCTCAGCTTCTCAGCAGAGTAACCAAAGAACATGAACACAAACTCTCAGTAAGCACAACCACACACAAAACATGCCTTGAGTTCTTGAAGAGATACTAAAAAATAATCTCTAAAAACTCTATTGGGTGCCGTTCTTCATACGAGGAGCTCATTTATGCAATGCAAATCGACCACAAAAGCAGAACGACAGCTCTCTGTTGTGTTTTTGAGGTAAAGGGAAGGTTGGAAAAACCCCAAATCTCACAAGTCACGATTTGATTTCTTAATTGGAGGTTTAGTGACTGCCACCTTGAGGATTTTTAGTGTGTGCTAAGAGAACTGATGAATAGATTAGTTTAACACATTTTTTATTGCAAGCAAGGGGATTCATTTTGTATTTATTTTTTCAGTAGCTTTGTAAGAATAGAACTACAGAAAAACACATTGATTACTAAAAGTGTTTAGTTTATTTAGATGTTTTTGAACTTTGAAATCAGCATTCACTGTAAAAAATAATTTGTTGTTTCAACTTAAAGCAAGTGTTTGTGCTGCCTTAAAATTTTAAGTTTAGTCAACTTGAAATGTGACAACTTGGATATTTGAGTTGACTAAACGTAAAATTTGAAGGCAGCACGAACATGTCACGATGGCTGTGTGCTGTGTCTTGTAAGGACTTTTAAGTTGAACTGTTTCTGTGTTCTCCTCTCCTGTTTCCCTTGTTTGTGTTACCATAGCAACCCTGATTAGTTCTTAACAGTCCCTCAGGTGTTTCTTGTTTCCTTGTCATCTTGTTAGTTTCCCTGTGTGTATATATACAGCCCTGTGAGTTGTTTCCTTTTGCTTTTTGCATTCTTGTTCTTGGTCAGGGGTGTATTCCTGAAAGCAAGGTTATATTACCGTCACTCATTCCCTGACTCTCGGTTGATTAAACCAAACCTTGCTTACTCGAGGTAAGCTGGTTCCAAAAACGTGTCCGGGTTCATCCAACTCAGAGTGTGTTCACACATGGATGGTTAACACACCAGACGTTCTCAACAGAGCAACGAATCGACGAGTCACCATGGAAATGGACACTAAGAAAAAGCATGCCTTACTACTTCTTTCTTCTTCTTTTGTTAAATGCTGATTTACATACTTTTACATACATTACGCCACCTATTTTTGGTGGTTGTGCAATCATTTTTCAATCTTTTAGTTTCATAATCTTTAATCACTCTCAATAAGGACTATATTGTTTGCTTGATACTAATTATAAAATAAAAAGAAAGAAACAGTCTGTGCTTGCAAAGATAACACGGCTGTATACGTTTTTGTTTATTTTGCTTCCACATTGCTTGAAAGGTAAGATATATCATATATGTCTTTTATTATAGAAATACATTATAGCATAGAAAATGTGCGGTTGCAAAAATAATAAAATGCCTGGATGCAGATCAACGATGTGTGAGATGAGAAATATATAGCTACAGTATAATAATAAAACATTACCTTGTTATAAAAGTGCTTTATAATTCGATATAACTATATATATATTGTGTGTAATCTGTCACGCCCTCTGGAGCCTCATCAATAGATCCCTGAACACCTCTGAAGTGAACTAACCCTGGAGCAGAAGCTGCTACGGAGCAGGTTATGTTCAGAGAGTAGCCTATGCTGCTGTGTCTACTTGCATACCCTAAAAGTTGAGGTTTTCCGCTTACTTGCCCTTAGACATGACCAGGTATGTCACATAACCTGCTTTCTGGAAAACCCCCGAGGATTATTTTCCCACTGCTTGGTTGGATTATCTTAGTTTATGCTGAATAAACTTTTGTCGCATAGATCCTCGTCTTTGCCACCGTTGTAGCGGAACACATACTTTTTTTTTTTAAGTTGAAACAAAAAAAATTCTTTACAGTGTAAAACAGAAGTTGCGATGGTCTTTTCTAGGGATAAGGATATTGTGACGTCCTCAAGCAAGAAAAAATGTAGGGCTGAACTTGATTTTGTCCATTGGGAATTGATTGAATCGTTATATCGTTGTGGTCTGCTATTGCTGTGATATGTGAGTGGCAGGTTTGTCTTGAAACACCTCATCAGAGAAGAGAAGATATGTTGCTGAAAGAGAGAGGAGCAGTCATTTTGATTAAAGGCACAATATGTAAGATTTTTTTATTAAAATAGCCAAAAAACACCAGAGCAATATTATGTTTTATTTACTTGTGTATTTATCCAAATGTTTCCAACAATGTTTAAATGTCCCCCTGTGTTGAAAATCAAGTTTTTAATGTTGTTTATATGTCTATGTGGTGTTTTTAATGTGCTTTAAGACAAACCATGTGCAAATTCATGTCAACACCATTGCTGAGGATTTTCTCTTTAAAACTGTGGTGAACCAAAGACCGTCTCAAAACCGTGGTTTGAAATCGCTGGTGTTTCTGAAGTCACAAAATACCTTGTGACCAATCACGTCAATGTGCCGGAGGGCTTTAGCATATCAATAATATCGAGCAGGGGAGTCTCGAGAGATGCCAGGTTATCCCTGTACATTTTTCTGTTGATATGAAAAATCGGGTAGATCTAGCAGTATAGCGGGTGTATGATGTATTATATTACGATGTTATGATGAACTATATGCCTTTCTCCACTGACGTTCTGAGTTTTTCAAAGCGTTTCTGGTGATTGTTAGAAAGCAGCTGTCTGATTCTGAGATGCGAACGGGAACATGGTTTGTGTAACATTAGCAACACGTTATTAGCTGTTTGATAACATAGTCAAGCAAAAGGCTAATCATATTAATTACGTTATGTGTCCGACGTTGTAAAGAGCGATACCATTGTGTAGCGTTTACCTCAGTAAGTTGGCCGAGTGAATCTCTGAGCTGGCGTGAGTGGAGACGGGGCTAATTAGCATATATACTAAATGAAACAAGCGTATAGAGTTCAATTCGAGCTATTTTAAGGCAGGAAGTAGAAGAAATTCACAGGAAATAATGTTTAAATATGTAATTTTGGTGATCAAAGATGAGTTTTAAGGGATACAATTATTGACCACAGGGGGATATTTAATCCAGAGAAATCAGCTATTTTAACCAGTGTAAAGTCCCATGTCAAGTCTCCTGTCATTGACGTCCTATCGATGGTCCGGTATTGATTTCCAGTTTTACTTCCATAGAAACCATGGAAATACCAAAGACGCTTTAATATATTATGATTTATTAGACAGGTGAGCAACTGTCTGGATACATTCATCGACAGAAAACAAATTATTGTTATATAGCTTGATTTACAGCGAGTAACAAGTTTGTACCATGCCTCTGAGACAATGCTTTTTTGTCATATAGCATAATCAGAAAGATTATTAATTTGATATTCTAATATCTATCTAGTTTACTGCAATGAGCAACTAGTGCCTCATACCAGCCACCGAGATAACATTACTTTCAACACACTCAAATCTATTTTTTGCATGATTTTTTTGACCACGTAAAACATTACGTTACACAACCACTTTGATTCGCCAGATAAAGTGACCTGTATGAGTAATTCAGCACTGCGGCTGTTTCGTTAGAATTAAATAAAACAATCAGAATTTTAATGATAACGTTACAGTAACAAAGTTCAAATTCAGGGATAGAAGGAGGCGAACTTTAAACGTAACTTTAATCGTAAAATATGCATAAATAACAAAGCGAAAAGAGTGGCAGCAGCCGACTGTGGCATCGGAGCATAATAAAAACAGCAGCATAAAATGTCCCGAGCTCTCTGCCCCGCACTGCTTCATAACGTGAATAAAACTTTAATACATTAGCTCACCCATTAACATGATTTCTGCATGAGTCCTGTCATATTGCTTTCCATCGGCTGTTGAGGTGAAGACGACCAGTCCCATGATTCCCCTCTCATTCAAGGCTTCATCTAGCTACGCCTTTGAATAAGCGACCTTTTACATATTGTGCCTTTAAAGATTACGAGAGCACATGCATTTAAAAAAATAATGATGTGCATGATAAATGATTTAAAAAAAATAAAAAGTGTTCATTTTAATTTCATGGAAATCTCTACATTTCTGTATTAGGGCAACAGATGACTGGCACTGAGGGTATTTTCTATTTTCCCATTAAAAATTCATTAAATCTCTTTTCTGCCAAAGTTGGATTCAGAATGGATTCATGCTTCAGGCAGCAGGGCTAATCAGCAGCCATTGTTGGTGAGTCAAATCAGCCTGTTTCTAGCCCAAGCTTCTATGCCATATGAAAAGGTTTGCTATCATAGGGGGAAAGCAGCTTAATGGTTAAAAATCTGGGCTATTAACGGGAAGAATTTATGTTTAAACTGGAGTCATTGTGTCCTTGACTAAGACTCTGAATCCCAAGCGGCTCCACTGAGACTGCACCTATAGTTAGTTTGCTGGGATTCTCTTCGGTTGAAATACAGCACTGAAATAACAAGTAACTCAATGGCAAACCAGTGTGCTTTTATACAGTCTTACGAATTCTAGGAACATTATACAGCTTATAATGCACTAACATGATCCTGATTTTGTTGGCTCTGTCTGTTGGTAGATGATAAATATTACCATTTTTAAAAGATATTTTCTTTAATGTTTTACATAATCTTTCATTTCTTTTTGTATTTTGTTGTAGTCTGTGAGTTATAAGGGAAAACTAGAATTTTTTTATATTAAAATGGCTACATAATCTTTAAAATACTCTTTTGCTGTTTAATTAAATTATATGTATATTTATATGTGTGTGTGTGTGTGTGTTTGTTAATAATCCAAATTTCTTCAAGCTGGAGTGATGAAACAACTCAATTAATATTTAGTAGTCTGTGAGTTATAAGAGGAAACTTAAAAATGTAATATTAAAATTTTCCTGGTCTCCCCCTATACTGTTAGTAGCCTGTCACACTGTAATCCCAGTTAGTTACCGTAAAATGACCAGAATGACTTTACCGTAGCAAGGTGTTATTTTTTTTAAGGCAGACTTCTTACGTCTTACATTCGGAACTCGTACGTGTGGTAATCTTTATTCTTTGAGCAAATTCCAACCGGAAGTGAGCATCCCTATGCCCTACTCACTACGAAGGGCAGAGCCCATGTGGGGACTTTGGAGGGAGCAGGGCAGTTGTGTGTCATAATGAAGTTTGGAATTCGCCATTTGTTCACACACAGCAGCATCATACCGGTAATTTACTGGTAATGTTACAATACTGGTAAATTGCCAGAACTGATTTACCTGTATTTTTGAAAAGGTCCTATTTACACATGAAAGGGATAGTTCACCCAAAAATGTAAAATTCTGTCATTAATTGCTCACACTCATGTCGTTCCAAACCCGTAAGACTTTTGTTAATCTTTTCGGAACACAAATGAAGATCTTTTTCTTGATGAAATCTGACAGCTAACGCAACTTATCACTTTGACGCTTCAAAAAGTTCATAAAGATATCATAAAACTAATCCATATGAACTGAGTGGTTTAGTCCAAATTTTTTATCATATGATGAACAGATTCAATGTAGGCTTTTAATCGCATAAACATTCATCAACGCTCACATCAGCTGTGGTAAACTGAAGCTCAAGCATGTTCACTTAATTTGCGGGAACCAATGAGGTTCATTCTCGTGTTATGCAGCACGTTTGAGCTTCTGCAAGAACCAATGAGGTTCATTCTCGTGTTACGCAGCACGTTTGAGCTTCTGCAAGAACCAATGAGGTTCATTCTCACGCATCAAGTAGGTTCGGTAGAGCTTCTGTTTATGTTCGCTAATAGATGTTTAAATGTAAAAAGCAATCGTGTCTCTTCAGACAATTTTGACTAAACCGCTCAATTCATGTGGATTAGTTTTACGATATGGAGGGACAGAAGTGTCTATGGAGGAACAGAAAGCTCTCAGATTTCATTATAAAGATCTTCACTTGTGTTCTGAAGATGAATGAAAGTCTTATGGGTTTAGAACGACATCAGGGTAAGTAATTAATGATTAATTTAAAAAAAAAAATTGGGGTGAATGATCCCTGTAACGGTAATTTACCAGTAAAGACTGTATGTGTAAAGGGAAATGTAAAAATTTAATATTAAAATTGGTCTGGTCTCTCCTATACTATTAGTCGTATGTGCTTTTGCTGGCATCTTATGTAGGCCTATTCTCTCCTCTTGTCTCCATGGTGCCACAGGCAGGTTCCCATGGTTACAAAGATGTTGGGTACTAGTTTTGTCCAGTGGCTTTCTTCAGTTCTGTCTATTTCTGTCTGGTTCGGTCTCATTCTGTTTGGATTTGAATGACTCTTTTGCCTCTCATAAATGAAGTGTTTTATGTTGGATTAATTTTGGTATATTAAAATTTGGCTTTGGAAGGACGTGTGTGTGCATCAGTGTGTACGTACGCGTGCATCATGTAAAAAGGAATGTAGCCAGTAGGTTTAAGTAGAAGGAGGAGGGACACACTCAGACACACATTCATCCAGTGGAATATGCAAGCATGAAGTGCATTTTTTTGTGTGTAAAAGGTCAGTGATGTGTTGCTTGCTCAGAGAGGATGCTGACAATTGGTCCTGCTGTTGCCTAGCAACCCAGCCACAGCACAGTTATCATGGATTCATTCTCTTTCTCTTTCTTTCTCAGGTGGTTCGTGATCAGATATCTCACTGCACGGTGAAGCTGAGGCAGACCACAGGACTGATGGAATACTGTCTGGAGGTTATCAAAGAGAACGACCCCAGCGGCTTCCTGCAGGTCACTGACCCTTTTAATATCACACTAATGAACCTCATCTGCAGGACGCAAAGTTAGGGCGCTTACGCACCAGAAAGATCTGACCAAACTTTTAATGGATGGGAATGTCTAAGATCCATTTTGAGCCTGTTTACGCCTGGTCACTTCATGCGTTTTCTCTGATTGTAGAAAGATCCAAAGCAAATTGGATTTCCAAAACTGTGCCGCCTCTATGAATTTCTCGTTGGTCAATAAGATAATGAAATTTAGATTTCGAAAATTAAATTTCACATTTAATTCTATTTAATTTTAACTTTATTTCTCGCAATTCCATGTTTATAATTCACAATTCTGACTCTTTTTTTTTTCTTGTAAGAGTTAAGTCAGAATTGTGAGATATAAACTTGCAATTGCAAGAAAAAAGTCAGAATTGTGAGATAAAAAGTGGCAATCACCTTTTAATTTTTTTATTCTGTGGCGGAAACAAGCTTCCATAGATATCAGATTTTTGTGCATGCGCTTTTCCCCAAAAAAAATATTTAGATTACCTTTGCCATCATATAACACTCATTGCAGTTAATCTTGAAAAACACTAATAACTTGCTAATAATGTTATGTTTAGCGATTCTTAAAATGAATATACATTTTTCATGCTATACATAATCTCAATTCACATGCAGCATTTTAAAAGCATTTTGATTTTAGCTTTTAGTGTTTCATTTTTAGTTTGAACAAAATAGTATTTTTACAAAAAAAATTTAAAGTTACAATAATTTTAATGTCAACCATTGTTTCATACTGTATAATTTTGTGACGCCTAAATTATTAATTCATTTTACCTTTTAGTTTTTCACTTTTAATTGATTTATACAAAATAGTGTTTTCATAAATAGTTTTAAATATTAAAATAATCATCATTTTTATATCAGCCGTTCATCACTTATTGACCATGAACATAATTATCTTATTGGTGTTTGCCAGAACTTTAATATCAGTGTGTCAATAATACTAGATATTGCTCTTTGTGAGTGTTTATGCAAATCTTGCTTGTAAGCCAGTGTGACATCAGCAGTGTGTCTGTTGAGGATCTTATTGGAGAGACTTTGTACACTAATAAGCATAATCTTTTAAATCTATCAAATTAAAAAGACTGGTACATGATATCCAAATGGAAATCTGCCCAGAAATCATTATAATCCATTATAAAAAAGGATACTTCAGTACTCAAAAATGAGTTTAGAGGGCAAGGAAACTTTGGTTTTCTCAAAAACAAGCACTCTTGCTCAGTGACACTTTGCCTTCCAAAACTTTTCTGATCACAAAATGTTTCGTGCTCTAAGGACTCTTATTAAATTAACAGAAGGTCATACATTTACATAATTGCAACACTTCATTAATTTGACTTAATGCCGTGTAATATATTCTGAATCGCAGTGTGTGTCTGTGTGTGTGTAGATCTCAGATGCTCTGATAAGACGGGTCCATATGACGGAGAACCAGTGGGGTAAGGGCTCTCTGACCCCTCGCATGAGCAGCGACTTTGACCTGACGCTGGACAGCGGACCCCTGCTGCAGACCATACACCAGTTAGACTTCGTCCAGATGAAGGGTGAGCCTGTGTGTGCGTGATTGGGTGTGTTTCATTTTTGCATGGCTTTCCTTAATGACACAGTAAGGACCCAAAATAACCCTGTCCGTCTTTCTTTGTGGCTTTGTGTGTGTGTGTGTGTGTGTGTGTGTGTGTGTGTGTGTAGTTCCAGCTGCTCCTATTCTTCAGTTAGAGGAGTGCTGTACTCAAACCAACAGTGCGACTCTGTCATGGAAGCAGCCGCCTCTCTCCACCATCGCTGTGGAAGGCTACATTTTAGAACTGGATGATGGGACTGGAGGCCAGTTCAGAGTGAGTGTCACATACACCCAGTGAACCTTTCCGTGCAAATCGCATTCTTAGAATTATATTCATGTCAACAATATAGTGTTCTGTGCAGTGTTCACTCTATGTTGCCCCTATTTTTAAAAGGGGCACCAGTGCTGTCCTGACCTCACTTTGTTCCCTAAAAGATAAGACATGACCAATCATTTTAAAAAAAACTTTTTTTTTAAACAGCTTAGTAGATCATTGGTTTAATGTATTATGTGTTATTCAAGTGTTACTCTAAATACTCTACTTGACTGCAAGTGATCAGCATGCATTTTCCTTAAGGGAAAAATCCTTCTGGATCATGAAAAATTCATATGAAACCAGTTTTAGCTTAAAGTCACAATGAAATCAAAACTGACAATTCTTTTCTTTTTTTATGGAATATTGCAGAATATTTATATTTATTGTAAATGATTTATCCGTGCACATCATTATTTATTTTTATTTATTTATGTTCCCTCATAATATGTAATAAATAAATAAATAAAATCCCCTCACACTAGCAAAAATCTGCTCTCTACTCTGATGATGTGTTTTGGGGGCAGCCTGTCAATCACATGAGATCATAGCAATAGCAAACCACAAGCATCCAATCAAATCCGGATGGACAAAATCAAGTCCCGCACAATTGGCAAGAAAAGACTGCAACTAAGTTGGACTAATCAAATTTACACATATGTAAATGTGTGATTTCTGCCAAATCATTTAAACAATCTCTTTTTTTTTACCATAGAATGTTATATTTGGAAGGAGGAAGGAAAATTAAACAATTATAATAATAAAAAACACATCAAAATGGTTTCAATCATACCTTCTGAGTTAATATGTGGGGCTAAAAATGCTTGCATTTCTTAAATTGGAGCTAAATTGAATGACCAGCATTTCAACTCCACACATTAATTTTCAGTGTAGGACTGAAGCTGTGTGAAATCTTGTGTGGAAATACACAGCACTGATTACATTTTTGATTAAAAAAACACATCATAAAACAGCTCAGATTTCATAGCAAGTTCATAGCAGCACCGAGTAAAAATGCAATAATGATGACTATTCCAAACTAATGGAATCCCACAGAGCCCATATGTTATTACATTCATTTATTCATTTATTGGCGTAGTATTATTTTTCTTTCTCGAAGTGGACACAGTGAACACTGCACAATTGTTAGATGTGATGTTTCTGCTTGGCTAGCTGAATGATCTGTCCAATAGATGGAGGTTTTACTCAGCCAGAACAAACATTAGAAGAAACATTGTTAGCACACACAAAGTACACACTCATCCGTGTACTGTATTAATAAAGTGATATTGTTGAACATTGTTTTGTCATTTGGCTGTGGGCAGTCAGAATCAGTGATGTTCACTTTAGTGACGAGGGACACGCATATTTTCCATTAGATCGTCAAGTCCACAAATATGGTGTCTCGTCTCATATTTGCCACAAAATGCCTGAGTCTAAAGATGATTCATGCTTCTCACTGCAGAAGTCTATTTATATATTAGAGGACCACTTCACCCACGAACACGCACTTACATGATCACAAACGCATATGCATGCACCACTCGTTGGCTGTTTACACTTGGTATTGACATTCATCTGATATTTAAAAATACAGTAAAACCAATAATAATGTGAATTATTTGTACAATTTCAAATAACTATTTTCTATTTTAATATGTTTTAAAATTTGTATTTATTACTGTGATGACAAAGCTGAATTTTCAGCATCATTACTCCTGTCTTCAGTGTCACATTATCCCACATGATACTGATTTGCTGCTTAAGAAACATGTCTTATTATTATCAAACAAGTTTATTATATTATTATTGAAAATAGTTGTGCTGCCTAAGATTTTTCTGGAAACTGAAATTTCAAAAGAACAGCACTTATTTGTAATGCATCCTTGCTGAATAAAAGTATTCACTTTTTTTATTTTATAAATGTGTACTTACCCCAAACTTTGAACGGCAGTGTACATCATCAAATTAATCTCCTGAGATTAGCCACACACATTCACACTTACACATAAGAATTTAAATACCCTCAGACACACACACACACACACACACACACACACACACACACACACACACACACACACACACACACACACACACACACACACACACACACACACACACACACACACACGCTCTACTATCCTCTAAACAGGCCAAGCTCTTATTTTAGAAAGCCAGGTTCATGTGTTCTTATATTTGCTCCATTTTTGGGTAGATTTTTAGCAACAGTATCACATTGTGTTTTTCCCAAGATATTCATCAGCCTTAATTCGCAAATTAACTTAACGGTATATTCTACACGAAGTGATTCCAAAATGACTATGCAAAATATGTCACTTTTCTGTATGCGTGGGACGCCTGGGCTGAACTGAATTTGAAATTGCATACTAGTATAGAATTCTGATTTCAGCAATAGACCTAATTCCTGATATAATGTAGTTTACAACAAAGCACTTTGTGTTGGGTACTATATCCCACAATGCAACACACTTAATCTCCTCTTCCATTTAAAGTGTTACCAATAAACCAAATGTAATTTCAAAGGGGTTTTTAACATCTTTTTCTTGATTCAGAATTTAATTAGACTGCCCAATTTAAACACAGAATCGTGTGAAACATGTAAAAAATATTTGGCCGCATAGAGTACATAATGTTCAGTATACAGTAAGCAGTACCTTGCTATTTCAAACATAGTTAACCACGTGTGTTTACTAACTGAAGTGTGTATTCTACAGGAAGTGTATGTTGGTATAGAGATGATCTGCACTGTGGACGGTCTGCACTTCAACAGCACTTATAAAGCCCGTGTTAAAGCGTATAACTCCAGTGGAGTCGGCCAGTACAGCAAAACGCTTGTCATGCAGACATCAGAGAGTAAGAGATGTTATCTCACTGCTACACTCACACACCGTACGATTGAATGCTGTCACTCTTAATGCACAGGGAAGCTTGAGCATGTCAGTGCAAAATAAAACATCAGATTTTCATTAGTAATGTCAATATAGCGGGCAGTTTCCACAAATAGGAAATATTATAATTTATATGTATTACTAGTTGGTGTCTTGTGACTTTTTAAGGATTTGGAGGCCTACATTTTTGTTGTAAAACCATCAGATACATTTGATAAACTGGTTTCTAACATAAAATTAACCAGCATGCAAAGTAGCTTTAAATGCCTGTATCCCCTTAAAATGAAGATTTTGGCCAGTCAACCTTTTGACCTTCTTGACATCATCATAAATCAGTATCTATGAATTGATATTCAAAAATAGAAAACATTGTTATAAAAAACAACATTTATAAAATCATATAATTGTTTCTATATTTAATATTAATATTTATATGAATAGATTTTACTATAGGCCTATTAATATATTTTCATACTTTTAATATTTATTTTATATTTATTGCTACAATTAATATATATATATATTGTGCCTCGCACACCCAAATCAAGCATTGGATTAAGATACATTTATAGATTACAAAAAATTAATCCCGCACACTACTCAAGTTTATATATTTGTAGGCCTATCGGAGGTTGATTGACCAAAGCATTGCTCATTTAAATATTTTTGTGATGATGCAAACTTTAGTGTGCAGGATTTATATTTTTCTAGTGTTTAATGTTTCTTGCTAGAAAATAAGTCATGGTTTAAAACTGCATGCCCAAAATTTTGGTTGCAATGTTGCAAAATCTTCATTTAAAATAAATAGAAAATAAAAGCTCATATAATGCTCATATAATATTTGGTTTTACCCTATTCATGGAAAGTGCCAGTGACATCACCCTGATCGTCTACTGTTATGAGGTCTTTATGAGCACCATTGTATGTCTGATACTAATAAAAGTTAACATCATTGTTAATGTGCTGTTAACACGATTGACTCTATAATTGTTCTTTACATGTGAGCGCTGAATAAGTCCAGCTTCCCTGATCTGCTGCTTTCCTTCCTCTCTTTCAGTACCCAATTCTGTTACTTTCTTTTTTTCTCTCCTTCCACCATTCTGCTTTTTCTTTCCTCTGCATTTCTCTGCCTCTTCCGCTTTTCTTTTTCTCTCCAACCTTTTCTCGCTCTTTTCCCAACTCTTCCTTTCTCTTGATTTCAGTGAGTCTGCCTTCATATGGTAGTAAATCTCTGGCAGCAGGTATGAATGCCTGAATATCTGAACATCATGATTATGTTAACCTCATACACTCTTTCTTGTCTGTGTGTGTGCGTGCGTGCGTGTGTGTGTGAGAGAGAGTGTGTTCGCGAGATTTATTTGCAGTGTCTCTGTGTTCTTAAATTCATCTGGACTTTCATTCTTACTGTAAATCGGAGCTCAACCAGCCTTCATGAATATGTGTGTGTGCTTTTTCTGCAGTTGCCTGGTTCACCTTTGACCCTGCATCGGCCCACCCTGACATCATATTGTCCAACGACAACCTCACGGTGACGTGTAACAGTTACGACGACCGTGTTGTCATGGGCAATACAGGGTTCTCTCGTGGTGTGCACTACTGGGAGATGACAATCGATCGCTATGACAACCACCCTGACCCTGCATTTGGGATCGCCCGGGCTGATGTCATGAAGGACGTTATGCTGGGGAAGGATGATAAAGCCTGGGCCATGTATGTGGACAACAACCGCTCCTGGTTCATGCATAACAACTCACACACCAACCGGTATGAATTAATGTTTGTCTACGTGTGTATGTTTGTGATTTGGAACTTTTATTTTATTTTATTTTGAAATTTCTTCATTGATATTCTCTGAAAAAAAGTAAAATGATAGTGTAATTTAATTAATTAATTAATTATTTTATGTAATTAAAAAAAATTGTATTTTTGAATTTCTTCATTGATATACACTGAAAAAAGTAAAAACGATAGTGTCATTTATTTAAAGTGCATTTTTATATTGATATAATTGAAAATCATGGTGAAACCTGTTTCCCTTTCAATTGGGAATTCGCACTGCGTCTGAACAAGGCGCTATGGGGAATGCCTCCAGCGTGACCGGTGTCTGAAGCATGTGTTAAAATGCGACAATATCATTGGCCGAAGACAGTCCGTGACATCACTACCAGTGCGACCGTGAGTATAAAAGGGCGCCTGTAGTACACGTCATTATAATCTTTGTCTTCAGGAGCCTTTTGTTTGCAACGTGTTAAGGCGAATATTTTCCACTGCCGAACGTTTTAGGAAGTGTGTGCCTCCTTATCCACGTTATGTGCTTGGTCGAGGCGTACGCACGTTCAGTCCTTGATAGGGCTGAAAGGGCGCACTGTGAGAGCTTCTCAATGAAGAAGCTCCGTTCACATGTGTCCTTTGTCCAGGACCCGCTGATAAACATTGGTTAGGCAAAGAATGAGATGTCGGGGGTCGCAAGTTTCTCTGGCTGAGAAAAGTATGGATATTTCTCACTCTTCTGCTGCCGACACGAGAGAATTGCTGGATCAGGACATGCTATCACTGGCATCATCCGATCCAGCAGATGGTAGCCTGCCAGGAAGAGCAGGTTCCTGGCAGGCCACAGAGAGACTAGATCTCCCTTGGAGGCGAGAGATCGGAGATCGCTTGTGGCAGGTTGGATGACCGATTTATTTCTGTCTGGACATAACTGTCCCGTTCCTTTGAGCCTTTAATTTCTTCTGGATCTCCATGCTGAGGTTGAGAGATCATGGAAGAAACCATATTTGGCCCGCATTCATCTCTGTCATCATGCTAGTTATGCAAATGTAGGGGGAATGCGCGAACACGAATATGTGATGATGCCTTCCGTTGAAGAGACGCTAGCCAGCTATCTCTTAGTGGGTTAGGCATCATCATTAAAAGCTCCAAACCCTGCCATTCAAGCCGCTGTATACCACATCTCGTTTGAATGGCAAGGCATATGCGACAACGGGCCAGGCCGGGGGTGCACTGCACACAATATCTGTTCCATAGGCGTACAAGGCTGATCTGCTGAAGGATCTGCAGATGTAGGATCTGAATGTAAGCTGTGAAGAATGTCTAACTAATGCTAGTGCACAAGGTGAGGATGCTCGCGAGTTAAAATTGGCATCCCTCCTAGTCTCTGTCAGCTACAGTACATTGCTATAGTAGTGCCTGTAAACAGCAGACTTGATGATTGCTCAAGGTTGAAGCTTCCTCCCCAAGATATTGGGGTCTTCTAAGTAGAAAGCTTCCTTACAGCGCAGATCTCGAGAACCCTTAAAAGAAAAGGCTTTCGCCATTTTGTAAACCCACCAGAACCCTCTCCTTGTTCGGGTGTTAAGAATGGGTCCTCTGTTCACCAAGAAGAGCTCTTCCGATCCTAGAACCCGACGGGATGTAGCATTCAGCCCAGATTTGTGAACCCTTCCTGTTGTAAAAATCCTAGTGCAAATCTTAGTCTGAAGACAGCCGTTTGAGGGGTTTGCCTTGAATAGTGAAGTCCTTTAAGTAGAGTCCTCTGCTCCCTGAGAAGAGCTCCATGTGATTCTTAGAAACCTTTTTTTATATCTACTAGACAAGCCTCAGACTGATCTCTTGGTAATTAACGGAAAGCGTTTTTTGCACAGACTTGTAAACCATTTATGTTTTAATGCAACTTTGGCAAATGTCTTGAGTCTTGAGATCTTGGTATGAGAACAGCTGGTTGTAGTTAGCACTAAAACTCCCTTTTTCCTGCAGGCCTTCAGTTTATTTTGAAGAGGGACCCTCCTCAACTGTTAAGGGGTTTCGAGTTGGGTCCTCTTCTCCCTGAGATGATCACTGTCCGATTCCTGGAATCATACCTCTATAAGACAGGGAGGTTGAGTGGTAGTAGCTAGCGCTTTTGCTGATCCCCTTGATAAGTGAGTCTTTAGGGTTGACTGGGGTATCCTAGAGGTACAGCAGGGATTCTCTTGCTTCCCCTAGAGGTAATGACAGGCTAGAGAATTAGGTATTCCCAGGTCAGGTTACCTGACATACCAGACCCTTGAGTCCTGCCCTCGTACCAGGCTCTAACGCTTGGCCCTGTGAGGAAGGTAGGAAGTTTAAAAAGGCCAGGGCTTTCCTTCTATAGGGCGTGAGACTTGGGTAGTGGCCGTAGGCAATTTCGTTACTGACAGTTCCACCGCTGGTGCACCTGAGTTGGGCATATAAGTCTGATATGTCTTTTTCGTGTACTTGGACATTTCCCCTTAGCATGGCATAGTTGGTATTTGTTCCCCATAGAATCTTGTTCAGAAACAGTACGAATTCCCATTCAAAAGGGAACGTCTCGGTTACAAATGTAACCCTGGTTTACTGAGGATGGGAACAGTACACTGCGTCTCGTTGCCATGCTTCGGGCTTGCCTGTTTAAGTCTGCTTCAGACAAAGAAGAGAATGACGTGCACTACAGACGCCCTTTTATACTCACGGTTGCACTGGTAGTGATCTCACAGACTGTCGTCGGCCAATGATATTGTTGAGTTTTAGCACGTGCTTCAGACAGCGGTGTCACGCTGGAGGCATTCCCCATAGTGTCTTGTTCAGACGCAGTGTCTCGTTCCCCTTCTCAGGGAACCAGGGTTACATTTGTAACCAAGACATTTGTTACATTTGTCTTTATTTATACTAAATAAATTAAATTAAACATTGACTAACAAATTGTTTATAGATTTATCCAAAGTGAATTCTTAGATTAAATGTTTTTTATGAATATATGTGACCCGATCTGGCGAAATGAGTCGGAAGTCGCAACGTTCCATTTTAAGATACGGGCCGATAATGTGAAAAAACAATAAAAAAATAAAAAAAATTTTTTTTTGCTAATTTCAAAGAAAAGACATTCAAAAATAATCTTCCAAAGTTTCGTGGTCCAGATAATTGAGCAAATTTATTTAAATGACTATTAAACTTGACAAAGTTTTACTAAATTCGTTGGAAATGAACATTGCTTTTCTCAAATCCTCTCGTCACCTCTGAGCATTTCCCGGGTATCCCCTGAAACGTCACTATCTCTGCTCTCCAAATGGTGTTACACGTTGTATTGAGCCAATCAAAAAGTTTAGAAATGTACACAAACGCTGATCATTTGTCAATGTGAAGCCCCGCGGCACGCGATTGGTCCAGCCATCCTCCTGTCAGACTCGCAGCGCTCTGTGTAAACCCAATATTTAACTGTTGGTATCTCCGTTATTAATTTGTTACACTGTTATTGTCAACTAGCCTACACACACACACACACACGCGCGCGCGCGCACGCACACACACACGCGCGCGCGCGCACGCACACACACACAAACGCACACACACACACACACACACACACACACTCTTTCTCTCTCTAGCTAAAATGTAGCACTTCTGTTCAATCTTTCTGATTTTTGTAAATCTTTGTAAAAGTGCCTTTTAAAATATTTATTTAAAATACTTTACAATAATTTGATCTTCAGCCATGGTTTACTGTAATAGCATTTATATATATTAATATCTTTGGTCAAATTAAGCTGTAAAAAATATAGTTTATCCCTTTAAATGCAATGGATTTTGAAAGATATCTACAAAAATACGGGCAAAAAACTTTAAAAGCTATTTTCTCAGGTTTCCAGTTGGAAAAAGAGGGCAGACGACCATAATTCAAATGTGTATATCTTTAAAAACCATTCAAGGTATGACTTTGACTTGGATATCATTTGAAAGCTTATGATCTCCTCTTTCCATTGATATCAAAATCTCAATTTTGAAATTTGGGTCACTGTGACTCATTTTGCTGGATCAGGTCACATATATATATTTTTGAAAATAAATATTTTTGATTATTATTAAATCTAAATGTAAGGTTTGAACCAAACCATAAATATAATTTATTAAATTATTGAGGGGAAAAAAGCCGGATAAAGCATCTCAGCAAATGTTCACTGTTGCCCTTGGTTACAAAGTGCATGCTTCATTTAATTAATGAATGAAGCTAATAAAAACGGCAGTACATACAGTACATACAAGTGAAAAAACGCGATGCATTACTGCCCCCTACTGTTAGTTCATATTATTCACATGCAGTAGAGAGAGGGTAACAGCAGGCTAACAGGCTAAGATTGCTAATAGATTTATGTTAAATGTTGCAAATAAAATGCACTTCTGTATTTTTAATGTGTTTATTGAGTCAAACTAGAGGGTCTATAATAGGTCTTTCACACTATTTGGTTAGAGCATCATCTTTCATTTATTCTGTCTTTCTCTTCTCCCTCTCTCAGTACGGATGGAGGAATAAGTAAAGGGGCGACTGTGGGTGTGCTGCTGGATTTCTCTCGTGGGATTCTATTGTTTTTGATAAATGATGAGCAACAGGGACCAGTCGCCTTCAACACACTTGAGGGCATGTACTACCCAGCTATCAGCCTCAACCGCAATGTTCAGGTAACATTCATTTCATTCATTCACTGCTTTTGCATACTTAGAAAAAAACTTTTAAAGGCTTAAGTGCAAATAGTTAAAAGTTATAATTTTGGATACTTAATTGCATGTTATTTGCAATTAAATGAAAATGTATTACATTGTATTAAATGTAATTAACACTTAAAATGTTAGTTCACCCAAAAACTCACCCTCATGTCCTTCCAAACCCGTAAGACTTTTATTCATCTTCAAACACCTTGCCACCTCATACATTTATTAGATTCTTAAACAAACAAACAAACAAACAAACCACTTTATGATGTATTTTCACACAAAATATGTCCCCATCAATGTTCAATAATAACATTAATAGCATGGTCTGTCTGAATACTTGATTCTGATTGGCTGGAAGGTGTACAATAAAACCGTTTAATGCACAGGTAGTTCCAAGTCAGTTCTATATTAATGCACTGTTTGTATTGAAGCGCACACACACATCACTCGCACACACTCACATCGAGATCGGAAATCGCGCTTCAGCACAGAAACATTCAGCAGCACAGAAACATGTTATCAATGTTATCTTCATCTTTATTGAATAAAGCGAGTATTTGACCCTCATCATCCTGATTCTGTTAACCACATCAGTTATGACATACTCTCTATGGGAGTAGGGAAAAGCACATTTTACTTAGTAAAAGTTTACTTAGCCTCTCATATACTATCATAAACTTGAACCAAAAGGCTTTTTTATGAGCAATAAGATTATCTTGATTACTTTTGTGTGTATTTCTTTTAATAGGTGACTCTTCATTCTGGGCTGCCTATTCCTGATTTTTATACACCTGGAGAGTCTGAAGCTGCAGGCTCAGTCTGCTGAAGAGTCCTCGACTGATACACATTCATATACAGACACACACGCACAGACAAGTGCACATGAATTCAGCTGTGAGTACTTGGTAGGGGATTTGCTGTTGACAGTCATTAATATGTTTTAACAAGGTCTGAGAGATCAGAAATGTACATGGACTTCTTAGGGTCAACTCAACCCTAACTTAACCCTAACCTTAACTCTGACCCTGATGTATGTGAGGTAAATTATTGGAATTCTTGAATCATTTTTCTCTCTTTCTTACTCTTTTTCTAGATATGATTATTATTATTATTATTATTATTATCATTATTGATGTTGTCATTGTTGTTTTTATGGAAAAGGTGCTCATGGATGTGAACTCCAAGCTTACTGGACCTTAACAGAGTGTTGTTTCATGATAAATTCCTCTGTGTCAAGTTAAGCTTAGAAATAAGTTACTGATGTTTTAGACCTTAGAGGATGAATTTTACATTATATAGAAACGTTCTGTTGCATATAAAGGGAATTTTAACTGCAAATTGGGACAGACACTAGAGTACAATATCTTATTTTACAGCCTCATTGCGCATATTATGCCTCAGTTAATCTTATATATTAAACCCTATCCTGAAACTCAAACTAAACCCTGACCAAACCCGATCCCTAAACCTAAACTCTGTCATATAGATATTTCTAACCTTCTCTCCACATTCACAGTCGATGAGCAAACATACATTTGGGATGTATTAGAGAAGGCCAGAATGAGCTGAATGTGTGTCGGTGAGGAGGTAATGGCTTTCTGTTTGTTGAACAGAATAGAAAACACTAATTGGGACACAAACACATGCACACAAACACAGGCATTTCCACCGCCTTGCATAATGTATTATGGAGAGAGGAGAATGAATACACTTTTGTTTCTCTCTCTCTCCGTTTTATTTCTCCTTTGCTGCCTCAAATGTGCACAAGCTAAACGCAAATGCTAATAACTGGTGCTGCTTTTGTTCAGTGTGAGAAAATATTGCAATATAAAACAATAGAGCTGCAAAGAGAGAAATTTAAACAAGACAGCGTACAGTGTAGCTGCTTGAAGCATTGGCTATAAGTTTACCATAAAGGATGTACTGTTGCATTTGAAAAAAATATTTAAAATCCCACTGGTGGGGTTAAAAAATGGGGCAGGTGCTGTACTTTATCTGTTTGCTGAGCAGTTTGTGCTCAACAAACAACCGAATGTTTGGGTGCGTGACAGGAAAATTTCACCCATTGTAAATTGTATTTTTTAATAAATTAATCCCAATATAAGAAATGTATTATTATTATTATTATTATTATTGTGTCTGAATTGTTATCTGTAAAGTTATATGCTCAATAAACTGGATTAGGTGCAATAAAAAGCTGTCTGTCATTTCCCTGCGAAAATAGTTTGTGCAAAATGTGTGCACATTTGCTATGGTCAATTTTTTTTAGTAATGGTTATGTATTTAATCAGAGTAGTAATGTGGTTTAATACATGTTTTATATTTGTTATATGCCTATTATATAAATATATATATGTCTATATTTTCCCACACATTTCATATATAATATAAACTGAACACATATGTGTGTGAGCTGCATTTTTATTTTTAATAACTTAAAATCCAGACAAAACCACAAAAAGGATTGTTCAATTATTCAATTAAAATACGTAATGATTATCCAATTCAATTTGATGGATTTTATTACTATTAATTAAATTGCGTAAATAAATAAAGTCTTAATTTGTTTGAGTATGGACGTCACGTCATTGATTGAAATACATTATGTTAAAAAAAAAAAAAAAAAAATTCAATGAGAGAGGGAGGGAGAGACTTTCTGTCCCTCCCTCTGTTCCCCCTATAAAAATATGGGGCTTGTGACCCCCGTGCGCTGCGCTCGGTGTAACCGGTGATCTTCAGGATGGCGACGCCTCTAACGGACCAGGAGAAACGCAAGCAGATCAGCATCAGAGGGATCGTCGGTGTGGAGAATGTGGCGGAGCTCAAGAAGGGCTTCAACCGGCACCTGCACTTCACGCTGGTCAAAGACAGGAACGTCGCGACGCCGCGGGATTATTATTTCGCGCTCGCGCACACGGTGCGGGATCATCTGGTGGGTCGCTGGATCCGAACACAGCAGTTCTACTATGAGGCCGACCCGAAGGTGAGTCAGGGGAAAAAAGTCCCATAAAAAGTCATTTGGTATCTTTGACTATTATTAGTGACTATTTGTAATTTTGCCAAAGTTAAAATGTTTTGCAATGTATTGAAATAGGCTGTAATTTCAAAAATATTTACTTGTAATAAGTATTCCAATAACCTTTATTGGAATACAAGCAAAAGGGTAATGTGATTTTGAACTGTTCTCGAACCACCAGGTTGTTAAATTGTCAGTCAGATTAATCTTGACAGGTGCATACAACTTTAAAACATGTATTACATGTGTGATGTCAAGTTTTATGGATGAAAATAAAGTATTAGTTCCAGCTGTTTGTGATTTAATAACAGGGTTCCAACTGCCATGGCAAATATTAGGGAAATATATCATGGAAAAGTTAAAAAAATAAAATTTTATAATAATTTTAAAACGAAAAATAATCATACCTGTAGCTATTATTTTGTTCTAGTTATGCAAAGCTTTTAATCAATATTATTACAAATGGAAATGTATAGAAGAGTAATATAAATTAATGTCAAAATGTGCACCTAATGCATAATCCAAGAATGAAGTTTCTCTAGAAAGACTGTTTGATGTGTGTGTGTGTGTGTGTGTGTGTGTGTGTTTGTGTGTGTTTTCAGCGTGTATATTACCTGTCGTTGGAGTTCTACATGGGTAGAGCGCTCCAGAACACCATGATTAATCTGGGCCTGCAGAACTCCTGTGATGAGGCCATCTACCAGGTGAGAGAGAACAAAACACTCATCCATCCATCTGTGCGTCTGGCTGTCTGTAAACCTCTCTCTTTCCTTCTAGCTGGGGTTGGATATGGAGGATCTGGAAGAGATGGAAGAAGATGCCGGATTAGGCAACGGAGGGCTGGGAAGATTAGCAGGTCAGCTCTCTCTCTCTCTCACACACACACACACACACACACACACACACACACACACACACACACACACACACACACACACACACACACACACACACTACAAATAATAGCATGATCTGAAGTTAATGGTGATATTTACTGTGTGTGAGCGACCCACAGCTTGTTTTCTCGACTCCATGGCGACCCTGGGTCTGGCTGCTTATGGATATGGGATCCGATATGAGTATGGAATTTTCAACCAGAAAATCAAAGATGGCTGGCAGGTGAATTTGATGGCTGGCAATAGAATATTTATTTTCTCAAAAAAATAAAAAATAATTCAGAATAGGCTACATAAAAAAATATATATATATATTTTAAAATCAAAATATATATTTTTTGATAAGTTTTAGTTATTTATAATTTCTCAAATATTAGTATTATCTTCTGATTTATATACATATATATATAAAAAATATATATATATTTTAAAATCAAAATATATATTTTTTGATAAGTTTTAGTTATTTATAATTTCTCAAATATTAGTATTATCTTCTGATTTATATACATATACAAATTTTGATAAAATATAACATTTTATATTTAAAATATATATAAACAAGTTTTATTAGTTGCTTATATTTTCTTATATATTTATATATATTTATTATACTTTCAATCTAATCATGTTAAATTTATGTTTTAAGAAATACATTTTGCATTTACACAAAATTGTGGGTAGTTTGCAGTACATTTTGTAGGTCAGCGTCTGCATAAAAATCAATGCATGTGGGCCAGGAGTCCATTGCGTTTGTGGTCACTGGCCTGTTGCATGTGAGCTTGCTGCAAAGCTGATAATACTGAACCAATAATGAACCAATAAGGATCTTGTGCAAGCAGTAGTAGGTTAATAAGAAACAGTGGCTCAATTTATTTACAAAGGGAATACACACACACCTGAACTTTAACCTGACCTAGATCTGAGCACCATGTCCTCCAGTGCAGATTGGTCATCGCTGTATCACTGTCTGTTAGGTTGAGGAAGCGGATGATTGGTTAAGGTATGGTAACCCCTGGGAGAAGGCCCGTCCTGAGTTCATGCTGCCTGTGCATTTCTATGGCCGTGTGGAGGAAGAGGAGGGAAAGGAGCCGAAATGGGTTAACACACAGGTGTGAAAACCGCTACAGGCATACAGAACATGCACTCCCACACCATGGCCAGGTTTGTAATGCATGTTTGTGGTGCAGGTGGTCCTGGCAATGCCGTACGACACGCCAATCCCTGGCTACATGAATAATACGGTGAACACCATGCGCCTGTGGTCTGCACGCGCTCCCAACGACTTCAATCTCCGAGACTGTGAGTCATTCACACAATGGGTCACCAATACAATTTATCTGACTTTTTTTTTATAATTCCTTATAAGACAAACACTTGAAAATCTTTGATTAATAAAATCAATATAAAATCATAATTTAACCTATTTTTTGGTTTTATTGTGATGCAGTTATTACACCATATAATGTAGCATATAAAAATAGATTTGAATAAAAAATGTACAACTGCCTGCATGGATCAAATCAAGCCTCATTTTCCTCATTAAATTATTCACTTAGAAATATGTCATATTATGGAAGCAAAATAGGTCGTGAACTTAATGTTATTGGAATTTATTTGTAATAATGTAATGATGGATGTTGTTTTTTTTTACAGTTAATGTTGGTGATTATATCCAGGCAGTTTTGGACCGTAACTTAGCAGAAAACATTTCCCGCGTGCTTTATCCAAATGACAATGTAAGTTTGATTTCAGCCTCTTTGAGGCAGATTGAGGTTTAAATGGCTTTTCTGTGTTTAAACTGCATTCATTATTGTTTGCAGAAAATTAGGTTTCATTTATCCAGTTTAAGCTGGTCAGAAATTATCTCACATTTCTTTTGACACTTTGCAATTGGTGGGTGTTGTAGTTTTTTGAGGGAAAGGAGCTGCGTTTGAAGCAAGAATATTTCGCGGTGGCAGCAACTTTACAAGATGTGATTCGCCGTTTTAAGACCTCAAAGAAAAACTCCTCTGGACCGTTGTCATTTGACAGCTTCCCTGATAAGGTCAGCTTTACCACACACAACCGTTTTAACTCATTTAAACTTTAAAGGCAGTCGCTGCATGCATTTGTGTGATTCTTCATGTCTGTGTTTCAGGTTGCTATCCAGCTAAATGATACTCATCCTGCCATGGCCATACCTGAGCTGATGAGGATATTTGTGGACATTGAGAAACTGGACTGGGATGCAGTAAGATTCATAAATCTAAGATACACTGTGACAGCCCATACAACATGCATACAGATGTGTTTATCATGTGTTTTAATTGTTCAAATCTTGAGAAAACACAAACTGAAGTCCAATAAGTTAGAAATTATGAAGTCCAATAAGTTAAAAACTATGTATAAGTTAGGCAAACACCATTACATTGACGAGCACAAACCTTAGTAAATCACATTGCGTGACTCATTTAAAGGGGTGGTATAATGCCCTTTTTACAAGATGTAAAATAAATCTGATGTCCCCAGAGTGTGTATGTGAAGTTTTAGCTCAAAATACCCCACAGATATTTTTATATAGCATGTTGTCACTTTTTGAGGGTGAGTCTGTCCCTTTAAATGCAAATGAGCTGCTGCTGCTCCCGCACAGAGGGCGGAGCTTCAACAGCTTGTGTCCTTTTACCTCACACAGACATGCACTGAAAATTTTAAAAATGTTGCCTTTTATGTTAAAACTGGAGTCAGATAATGATGGAGAGACTCAAGAAGAAGTGACAACATATAGAAGCAACAGGACATTTCTGAATGGTTAGTTGATGAATTTATGTAGCTTATGTGAAGTTATCTCCTAGTAATCATTGATTTGCATATTCTGTCTTGATAATCTATAAATCGTGTTCTGGGGGCGGAGTTTATGTAAATGTTAGGGTTGGTGGTGTCACTAACCTGGGAGGAATGTTGTGTAGTTCCCACCAGCTGTTTGTTGTAGTCCTTAAAATTTTATTTAAAAGCAATATCTCCCTTTGCTTTGAACTTTGAGCATCGTAACTTTGCAGATGTTGTTTTATGCTCAAACAGCAACATTACACTAACTAAAGTTAGAAATCATATTCAACCATCCCTTTAAATACTCTCCTCCCATACATTTTGCTCCTGAAAGGGAAACTCCTACAATTGCATATGCTTTAAGGTCAGCCGCAAAAATAATTAATTTTTCTAATTTTTCACTTTGTGTCTTTAGTAAATCCTGACAGTAATTTTTTTTTAAGCCAAAAGAGGGTTTGCGCTGGCGCAATCTGGCCCTTTGGTTGTTTTTTTGTACATTAGACAGTATGTCGGATTTGTCAAGGCAACATGATTACTCAAAGTGAGTTCTTCTGTGTGAGCGTCTAGGCCTGGAATATCACTAAGAAAACATTTGCGTACACCAACCACACGGTTCTGCCTGAGGCTCTGGAGCGCTGGCCGGTCGAACTGATGGAGAAACTTTTACCCCGACACCTGCAGATCATATACAAGATCAACCAAACACACCTGGATGTGAGTACACTCCAAATAATAGAGGACTGGCCATTTCCTTTGAAAACCCACATACACGAGTAAACCTAGCATTAATGTTTATGTACTGAATGCATGTTTGTGTGTGTGTGTGTGTGTGTGTGTAGCATGTAGCATCTCTGTTTCCAGATGATATGGATCGAATCCGCAGGATGTCTCTGGTTGAGGAGGGAGAGGGAAAGCGAGTGAACATGGCTCATCTCTGCATCGTGGGCTCACACAAGGTCAATGGAGTCGCTGAGATCCACTCAGACATCATCAAAAGAGACGTGTAGGGCTTTCTCTTTCTCAAAACCCACAACTCACAAACACACAATCCTACATGCCATCGCTGATTATTTTGAATGCATTGATATAGATTCCGAGACTTCAGCGAGCTGGAACCAGGGAAATTTCAGAATAAAACGAACGGCATCACGCCGCGACGCTGGCTGCTCCTCTGCAATCCAGGACTCGCTGATCTTATTGCAGAGGTCCAACATGCATACACATGTTTTTCTCTTTTTATTACATACTTATTCAATTCATTTCATATGGGGTTTTTTTGTGTTCGTTTGTAGGCTATCGGTGAAGAGTATGTAAAAGATCTGACTGAGCTGCAGAAGCTGAATGATCTGGTTGATGATGACGCCTTCATCCGAGATGTATCCAAAGTCAAACAGGTCAAAACACACACTCCTCTCATATCAATGCATTTGGAAATCTTATACATGTAGATTTGAATGGCCAAGTTGGACAGTTTAACAGCTTATCACTGGGGCAGAACCCTTTAGGGACACTTAGCTACCCCTAAAAAGTGCATATTAGTACTTACTCTTTCTGCCCCAGTGACAAGCTGTTTTGGACATTTTTTTTTTTTTTGACAGTCTTTATAAAAATGTTCCCCATGTTAGAGGTTTTCGGTGGGCATTACTGACTCCGATGAATGGCATTATTCTTAGTCAGTTGTAGTTCATCTTTTCACATGTTTCTGTGTGTAGGATAACAAGCTGAAGTTTGCACAGTATTTAGAGAAGGAGTACAACGTGGACGTAAATCCTGCATCCATGTTTGACGTCCATGTGAAAAGAATACATGAATACAAACGACAACTTCTCAATTGCCTCCACGTCATCACCATGTACAACCGTATGTACACGCACAAACACAAAAACACACTCGCACAATTTTTAACAGCTAAAGTGGGGGGGGGTTCGAAAAGCATTCTCCCATGTAGAAGTAAACTTTATTATTTACTCTCTTTGACTAAGATATTGAAGAATTTTTCAACCGTTTTACACACAGGAATCAAGAGGAGCCCCACGAAACCGTTTGTGCCACGGACTGTGATTATCGGGGGCAAGGTAAAACAAACAACCTTTTCCAAACACACTCGCATGCACTGATTTGCAATATGTACACTACCATTCAAAAAGTGACAGTAATATTGTGAAATATTATTAGAATAGTTTTCTATTTGAGTATATTTTAAAATGCAATATATTCCTGTGATTGTATAAAGCTGAATTTTCAGCATCATTAGTTCAGTCTTCAGTGTCACATGACCCTTCAGAAATCATTCTGATATGCTGATTTGGTGCAACTGTGAAAACAGTTGTGCTGCTTAATATTTTTTTGGAAAACCATAATACATTATTTAAAGAATATTTTGATAAATAACAGCATTTATTTGAAATATAATTCTTTAATTATCAAGAATTCGAATTAATTATCACTTTTGATCAATTTAATGCATACTCGCTAAATAAAAGTTATTTCAAAATAAAAAATAAACTTTTGAATGGCAAGTTTTATTATGTTTGTTTCTGCAGGCTGCTCCTGGATATCACATGGCAAAGATGATAATTAAGTTGATCACCACAGTCGCTGATGTCGTCAATAACGATCCTGTGATTGGCCGTAAACTGAAGGTCATTTACCTGGAGAACTACAGAGTGTCACTGGCAGAGAAAGGTAACTACGGTTTAAAGGAACACTCCACTTTTTTGGGGAAATAGGCTCATTTTCCAACTCCCCTAGAGTTAAACAGTTGAGTTTTACCGTTTTCGAATCCATTCAGCCGATCTCCGGGTCTGGCGGTAGCACTTTTAGCATAGCTTAGCATAGATCATTGAATCTGATTAGACCGTTAGCATCTCTCAAAAAAAATGACCAAAGAGTTTCGATATTTTTTCTATTTAAAACTTGACTCTTCTGTAGTTACATCATGTACTAAGACCGACTGAAAATGAAAAGTTGCAGTTTTCTAGGCCAATATGACTAGGAACTATACTCTCATTCCTGCGTAATAATCAAGGAACTGTGCTGCCGGTAAAACTCGAAAACGGTAAAACTCAACTGTTTAACTCTAGGGGAGTTGGAAAGTTAGCCTGTTTCCAAAAAAAAGTGGAGTGTTCCTTTAATAACTAAACTGGGTGTGGTATTTTCTGTGTATTAATGCAGAAATTCCTGTTCATCTGTGTTTTATGTGCAGTGATCCCAGCTACAGACCTGTCGGAGCAGATCTCCACCGCGGGTACGGAGGCGTCCGGAACCGGAAACATGAAGTTCATGCTGAACGGGGCGCTGACCATTGGCACAATGGATGGTGCCAACGTGGAAATGGCAGAAGAAGCGGGAGAAGAAAACCTCTTCATCTTTGGCATGAGGGTGGAAGATGTAGCAGAGATGGATAAAGAAGGGTAGAGAATGAGACAGAGATTAAATCGATGGAAATGGATGCTGAGTAAATGTCATTCAATCTTTGTACTTGTGTGAAGACATTAACCATTCCTTTGTGTGTGTGTGTGTGTGTGTGTGTGTGTGTGTGTGTGTGTGTGTGTGTGTGTGTGTGTGTGTGTGTGCAGCTATGATGCATTACAATATTATGAGGATCTTCCGGAGCTGAAACAGGCCATAAATCAGATTAAAAGTGGCTATTTTTCACCAAAACAGCCTGAGATGTTCAGCGACATCATCAACATGCTGTTCTATCATGATCGGTAAAACGCACATGCAGACACGCACTTTCTTTTTTTTTTATTCCAACATTACTCTCTCATCACTCAGAATTCTTTTCTCCAGGTTTAAGGTTTTCGCAGACTACGAGTCTTACGTCAAGTGTCAAGAGAAAGTCAGCGCTCTGTATAAGGTGAACATTATCACACATACTGCCTACCACACATGTCAGATATTCATTTAATGCTCAACAAGTTATGGCGGCTTTTGAACACTGCTTAATGAAGCTTCAAAACCTTTGAGAATCTTTTGTTTTGAATCAGTGGTTCGGACCATGTATCAAAATGGCCAGGTTACGTAATTGAACGAAACCAGGCTTTGTTACATCACGGTTTCGAACATTGGTTTTGATTTTTTTTTGTGGACAATAAGGGACAATAACCATTGTAAATAACCATTTAGAACCATTGCATGAAATTGTTTTAGCTGACCTCGGGTCAGTTTTATAATGTATGTTCAGTTTGACTTAATTTAATGAATTTTAATGAAAATGCATGTATAATAAAAAGGGACAGTAAGAAAATGGCCTAATCACAAATTAACAAAAGAACACAAATTATTCATATTTAATGTTATTTAATGATTTATAGTTTACATTTAATAGAAACATGGAAAACATTTATTAGTTTGTAAAATGTCTGTATGCATGTTCGAAACTGTAAATAATTTAATGTTTATTCAATTTCGAAAAGCTTTTTTACTATCACTACATTTAATTTCATTTAATGTCATTATTGAGTAAACTTTTATACTCATTATTTACATAACTTGTTATTTTATATATGGACTCAGGTCATAAATTTCCAACCCTAAGGTTTTTGTTTTGTTTGTTTTTTTAAAACAACAACCTGGTAGGGTCTCCCAAGGCAAACAGGTCCTAGGTGACGGGTCAGACTAAGAGTGGTTCAAAAAGCCCTTATGATAAAAATTAAATCGAGGACCGTGACGTCCGGTATGGCGCAGCCGGGGCCCCACCCTGGAGCCAGACCTGGGGTTGGGGCTCGTATGCGAGCGCCTGGTGGCCGGGCCTCCCCCCACGGGGTCCGGCCGGGCTCAGCCCGAAGGAGCGACGTGGGGCCGCCTTCCCGTGGGCTCACCACCTGCAGGAGGGGCCGTAAGGGGCCGGTGCTTAGAGGATCGGGCGGCAGTCGAAGGCGGGGGCCTCGACAACCCGATCCCTGGACACGGAATCTAGCTCTAGGGACGTGGAACGTCACCTCGCTGGCGGGGAAGGAGCCTGAGATTGTGCGTGAGGTTGAGAGGTTCCAACTAGAGATAGTTGGGATCACCTCTACGCACAGCTTGGGCTTTGGAACCACCCTCCTCGAGAGAGGATGGACTCTTCACCACTCTGGAGTTGCCCATAGTGAGAGGCGGCGGGCTGGTGTGGGTTTACTTAAAGCCCCCCAGCTCAGCCGCCATGTGTTGGAGTTTACCCCGGTGAACGAGAGGGTCGTTTCCCTGCGCCTTCGGGTCGGGGATAGGTCTCTCACTGTCGTGTGTGCCTATGGGCCAAACGGCAGTGCAGAGTACCCGGCCTTCTTGGAGTCTCTGGGAGGGGTGCTGGAAAGTGCTCCGACGCACTTCAACGCACACGTGGGCAACGACAGTGTTACCTGGAGGGGCGTGATTGGGAGGAACGGCCCCCCTGATCTGAACCCGAGCGGTGTTCAGTTATTGGACTTCTGTGCTAGTTACAGTTTGTCCATAACGAACACCATGTTCAAGCATAAGGGTGTCCATCAGTACACGTGGCACCAGGACACCCTAGGCCGTAGGTCGATGATCGACTTTGTGGTCGTTTCATCTGACCTGCGGCCATATGTCTTGGACACTCGGGTAAAGAGAGGGGCGGAGCTGTCAACTGATCACCACCTGGTGGTGAGTTGGATCCGATGGCGGGGGAGGAAGCTGGACAGACTCGGCAGACCCAAGCGTACTGTAAGGGTCTGCTGGGAACGTTTGGCTGAGTCTCCTGTCAGAAAGATCTTCAACTCCCACCTCCGGCAGAGCTTCGACCGGATCCCGAGGGAGGCTGGAGATATTGAGTCCGAGTGGACCATGTTCTCCACCTCCATTGTTGAAGCGGCTGCTCGGAGCTGTGGCCGTAAGGTCTCCGGTGCCTGTCGAGGCGGCAATCCCCGAACCCGGTGGTGGACACCGGAAGTAAGGGATGCCGTCAAGCTGAAGAAGGAGTCCTATCAGGCCTGGTTGGCTTGTGGGACTCCTGAGGCAGCTGACGGGTACCGGCAGGCTAAGCGAACTGCAGCCCAGGTGGTTGTGGAGGCAAAAACTCGGGCCTGGGAGGAGTTCGGTGAGGCCATGGAAAAGGACTATCGGCTGGCCTCGAAGAAATTCTGGTAAACCGTTCGGCGCCTCAGGAGAGGGAAGCAGTGCCCTACCACCGCTGTCTACAGTGGAGGTGGGCAGCTGTTGACCTCAACTGGGGATGTCGTCGGACGGTGGAAGGAATACTTCGAGGATCTCCTCAATCCCGCCGTCACGTCTTCCATTGAGGAAGCAGAGGCTGAGGGCTCAGAGGTGGACTCGTCCATCACCCAAGCTGAAGTCACCGAGGTAGTCAAGAAACTCATCGGTGGAAAGGCACTGGGGGTGGATGAGATCCGCCCTGAGTACCTCAAGTCTCTGGATGTTGTGGGGCTGTCTTGGCTGACACGCCTCTGCAGCATCGCGTGGCGGTCGGGGACAGTGCCTCTGGGATGGCAGACCGGGGTGGTGGTCCCTCTTTTTAAGAAGGGGGACCGGAGGGTGTGTTCCAACTACAGGGGGATCACACTTCTCAGCCTCCCTGGGAAAGTCTATGCCAGGGTACTGGAGAGGAGAATACGGCCGATAGTAGAACCTCAGATTCAGGAGGAACAGTGCGGTTTTCGTCCGGGCCGTGGAACACTGGACCAGCACTATACCCTCTACAGCACAGGTGTCAAAGTCAGTTCCTGGAGGGCCACAGCCCTACAGAGTTTAGTCCCAACCCTGCTTCAACACACACACACACCTGCAATTTTCAAATTAGCATGAAGGACTTGATTAGCTGATCAGGTGTTCTAAAAAAAAATTTGGGTTGAAGCTAAACTCTGCAGGGCTCTGGCCCTCCAGGAACGGAGTTCGACACCCCTGCTCTACAGGGTGCTGGAGGGTTCATGGGAGTTTGCCCAACCAATCCACATGTGCTTTGTGGATTTGGAGAAGGCATTCGACTGTGTCCCTCGTGGCGGCCTGTGGAGGGTGCTCCGGGAGTATGGGGTCCGGGGTCCTTTGCTAAGGGCTGTCCGGTCCCTGTACGACCGAAGCAGGAGCTTGGTTCGCATTGCCGGCAGTAAGTCAGACTTCTTCCCGGTGCATGTTGGACTCCGGCAGGGCTGCCCTTTGTCGCCGGTTCTGTTCATAATTTTTAAGGACAGAATTTCTAGGCGCAGCCAGGGGCCGGAGGGTGTCGGGTTTGGGAACAACACGATTTCGTCTCTGCTCTTTGCGGATGATGTTGTAGTGTTGGCCCCTTCAGACCAGGAACTTCAGCATGCACTGGGACGGTTTGCAGCCGAGTGTGAAGCGGCTGGGATGAAAATCAGCACCTCCAAATCTGAGGCCATGGTCCTCAGTCGGAAAAAGGTGGCTTGCCTTCTTCAGGTTGGTGGAGAGTTCCTGCCTCAAGTGGAGGAGTTTAAGTATCTTGGGGTTTTGTTCACGAGTGAGGGAAGTGATGGAACGGGAGATTGACAGACGGATCGTTGCAGCTTCTGCAGTAATGCGGTCGATGTACCGGTCTGTCGTGGTGAAGAAAGAGCTGAGCCGCAAGGCGAAGCTCTCGATTTACCGGTCAATCTACGTTCCTACTCTCACCTATGGTCATGAGCTTTGGGTCATGGCCGAAAGGACAAGATCCCGGATACAGGCGGACGAAATGAGCTTTCTCCGCAGAGTGGCTGGGCGATCCCTTAGAGATAGGGTGAGGAGCTCGGTCACTCGGGAGGAGCTCAGAGTAGAGCCGCTGCTCCTCCACATCGAGAGGGGTCAGCTGAGGTGGCTCGGGCATCTGTTCCGGATGCCTCCTGGACGCCTTCCTGGGAAGGTGTTCCGGGCACGTCCCACCAGGAGGAGACCCCGGGGAAGACCTAGGACACGCTGGAGAAACTATGTCTCCCGGCTGGCCTGGGAACGCCTCGGTGTCCCCCCGGAAGAGCTGGAGGAAGTGTCTGGGGAGAGGGAAGTCTGGGCATCTCTGCTTAGACTGCTGCCCCTGCGACCCGGCACCGGATAAGCGGAAGAAGATGGATGGATGGATGGATGGATGGATGTTTTTTTTAATTAGATTTTTTTTTTTTTTTTTTTTTTGTGTGAAACACAAAAGACAAAATTTTGATCTAAGAATCATTACACAGCTAATTTCTATGTATCAATGGATGTTAAGCTCCAGAAAATTACAAAAAGACTCAAAACGCTCAATTAAACTGGTCCATATTTCTCTGTCTGTGTCTACAGGATCCGAGAGAGTGGACTCGGGTGGTCATTAAGAACATTGCGGCCTCTGGAAAGTTCTCGAGCGACCGCACCATCACAGACTACGCCACTGAGATCTGGGGAGTGGAGCCCACTGACCTGAAGATCCCTCCTCCCAGTGAACCACGTGAAGCTCTGGAGGAGACCGCGCGCGCCTTGCGCAAGATCTGAACACGTCAGTGCAGTTATAGAATCGTGAGAAGACTTGTTAGAAGTTAATGTAATTACTTGGTATGAATACCATTTTCCAGTTTTGCTTTCAGTTTTTAAATGTTAACCCATGACTTTCTAAATGAATGTATTGTACTAGCAAAGAGCTAAAATAAAAATTAGGTTTTAATTCAACATTGAAGTGAAATGATTCATATAGTAGCTATCAGTCCTTATATTGATTTTAGGTATATTGGTGGTGGTTGAGGAGATTTATCCCAAATGTGTAAAACGCCTTGAGTGTTAAGAAAAGCACTATATGTTATTAATATTATTTATAAAAAAATATTTCAAAAAATGAGAAAATTAGTGAAAAAGGAGAGGGATGAGATGAACTTTAATAGTACAAAAGAAAAGAAAAGTTTTACCAAAGAGCAAGGGCTTGCAATGGCAAACCTGTGGGATATATTTCAAGGAACACAAAATGTATAAACTGAATGAATCACTGTAAGCATCTGACAAATAAATACACTATCATTCAAAAGTTTGGGGTTATTAAGATGTTTCTATTTAAAATAAATGAATACTAGGGATTAATTTATCAAAAGGGAGAGTAAAGACTTTTATATTTCAAATAAATGCTTTTTAAAAAGTAGCACCGTTTACACAAAAAACAAAGTCCCCCTAGTCAATAATTTTACCATTAAAACTCATCTTTGATCACCAAAATGGCATATTTAATAAAAATTCCTGTGAGAAATTTCCTCATGCCTTAAAATAGATTGATGGTAAATCTACACCAATCATGAATATGCAAATGAGCCCTGCCTCCACTCACTCATACAGGCTCCTCTACAAGTCAATATATCAGAATGGTTAATGTGTTTTGTTGCTATTTACAACGTTGGATAACAATGCTTAACGGTAATTTATATTATTAGCCTTTGGCTTGATTATGTTACCAAACAGCTAATAATGTGTTGCAAATGTTACACAAATCATGTTCTCGTTTTATTTTATTTTATTTACTGAAAGATATACTGGGATAACCTGGCTTCTCTTGAGACTGCCCTGCTTCAGAGAATAGTTAATGATATGCTTAAGCCCGCCCCCCTCGTGACGTGATTGGTTACAACTCAAGGTAGTTTGTGACATAAGAAACACAAACGATTTCAAAACCCTTTTTTTTCACTGCAGTTTTAAGGAGAAAATATTCAGCTATGGTGCTGACTGATGAATTTGTACATGGCTTGTCTTAAAGCATATTAAAAACACCACATAGGCATCTAAACAACATTAAAAACTTGATTTTCACCACAGGGGAACATTAAGCCACTGTTTTTAACATTGATAATAAGAAATGTTACTCAAGAGTTGCAATCACAAGAATAAGTTATATTTTAAAAATACAAAAGTTATTTCAAATTGTATTAAAGGTAGGGTAGGTCAGAATTGTCTAAAAAAAACTTTTATTCAAATTTGTTTAAACTGTCTTTATATACCAATGCATAATTAAAATGCAAGTACTCTGAAATAGAGAGTATAAAAAACCGAGTGGCTCTAGAGTATTTAATCTTCAATAAACACAGCTCATTAATTCCATTCACTCCCACCTAAAAACGGGTGCGCGACTGCGCGCACGTGGGCAGAGCCAGTAATAGCGGCGGTAGTCATGGCGACGGAGAGTGACAGTCGCGCAAGCCAATCCTGTGATTCGTCCCGAATGGAAATAATGAGCTGTGTTTAATGAAGATTAAACGGCCTAGAGTCACTCGATTTTTATACTCTTTTTATCAGAGTACTTACATTTTAATTATGCATTGATATATATATAGAAAGTTTAATCAAATTTGGTAAAAAGTTTTTATATAAATCCTACCTACCCTACCTTTAATATTTCACAATGTACTGTTATTACTGTATTTTTTTTTTAAATCAAATAATTACAGCCTCTGTAAGAGACTTGTTCAGATATATTAAATCATTTCACCTACCCCAAAAAAGATTATTTGACAATGCGGCGCTCAACAAAAAAAAAGCGAATAAATCTTAATTGTATCAATGCGAGAGTGAGAAATGAGAAAATAAAGAACTCGTCTGTGTCTTAGCCATAGACTGTAGCTCAACAGTTGTTGTAGTTCCTTCACCATCCTGCTGGAGGCGCTGTTGCGCGCTGTTTTTCTGCTCGTCTCCTCCTCTTCCTCCTGCAGGGCCTTTCAAAATCTCCCTGACCAACCCATTAGAACAGACAATGTAACACGCTGACCCGAGCACTCAGCAGAGAGACAACTCGTTCACCGCTTTAGCTCCGGTATTAGATCCAAACACTAGCAGACCGGTTCAGTTTGAGCGCGAGCTCTGGATCAAACTAATGGACTTCTAGCCGAATAACGGAGAGAGAGCGCGCGCATCTGTGGTACCGCCGGGTATGTTCTGAACTTTGACTTGATCACACACAAATCTCAGTCATCTCACTCCTAACAGATTCATGCATTCATTTTGAACATTATGTGTCCTGCATATGGTTTACTGAGCTTGTGTCGTAATTTGATTTGGTGATTCATTTGTGACTGACAAAGTTCAGAACTTTGTATCTTCTACATGCAAAGATTTGTATTAATATTTTCTTATAGCACAAACCAACCTGAGAGTAAATGTTTGGTGAATGAGGTGTTTGTGTAGGCTTTAAAGCAGTGGCAGTGTTTTGTGTATTTTGTGTATGTTTAATGGCGTGTCTGTTTGTGTATTTAATGTTGCTGTGTGTATTTATGTTGCTAATAGTTACTGTTATGGACTGATGACCTCGATCATCTGAAATTGCAGAACTGTAGACATGTGAAGAGGGAAGTTGGTTTTCAACAGGTTGTTGTGTCATTGTGTTAAAATGACTTACTGTTTAAAAGTCGTTCAAAACTAAGTGGAAACCGAACCAGACACCACAGTTATGGAATGAGTTTTCTGTCTGAATCAATCCTTCTGTCTCTGATGTGTGTCTGTTATTGTCTTCCTTTGTGTCTGCTTCACTGCTGGACACTTGCATGATGCTGAAATCTCTATGATTGTTGATTAGGTTTTACTGGATTGCTGATGAGCTGGGCTAATATTAGTTATTAGAAATTAATATGTAAAAGTGATATTTAATATTATACCTAACATTTGAAAGATTTCTCAGATGTCTCATATGCTATTCTCTTATCCTGTTCTAGCACTATGAGAGACCTGTTGCTGCTACCAGAGCAATTCAATGGGTGCCGCTCGCTGATGGCCAACAAAGCAGACTTTGACATATATGATATTTTCTAGTAAAAATTACTTAGGAAAATGATTTAAAATGTATTCTTGCAGTACAATTGTTACTTGTGCGTTATTTGCTGGGATAATGGTTCCAATGGTCATTAAAAAAACGTAAACCAATTGGGATTTCCAGACCTGGAAATATTTTTTAAATGCAAAATAATTTGCATTTAAAATTTACAATAGTACATCCATTTTAATTTGTTCCAATTATGCTCAGTGTTTAAAAAAAGTGTTTGCTCAAAATTCCTATTTTTGATTACAATCTCAATAAAAATAAATATGAAACGAATGCCAAAAAAAAAAGAAGTAAAAAATCCAATTATCACAAATTCATTGGTTAAAAACTGTGGTTACCCTGTTTACAACTTTTGTATTTAAAATTAATCTGATATTAAACATTACAGCTATAATTGTTCAGACTGAGATTGAAAAGTATTCTGATTGATGCTGTACATTTTATATGGTTAGAATAAATTGCCCCTGACTCGTCCATATACTCTGAATCTATTCTTCCTGAATAGAGGAACACCTGGCTACTCTCAGACGTCCTTGTAAGGGGCCGGTGATGTCATTGGCATGGAGCAGATGGGCACCAAACACCCTCCCCCTTTGTGTGTGTGTGTGTGTGTGTGTGTGTGTGTGTGTGTGTGCCATCTACTGAATAATAATAAATGCATACACACACTTATATGCTTGTAAGCCTTTCAAAGGTGTCAGAGCATCTTGGGACAAAAGACAACTACTGCAGTTGTGTTTGATTGTGTTTAGGGCTGCACAATATTAAATAAAAATGTGATAACTTGTTAAATAATTCAATATGCAACACGATAATGCTTTACTTGTGTAAAATAAATGTAAATTATATTTAAATATATTTAAAAACTGAAAATTATATCACCAACATACATGTTTCACTTTCTGTTTTACTTTAGCATTACATAAAAAGCAAAGTGTCATTTTAACGTCAGTGTAAACCAGGGGGGGTTTAGGCTTTCGGGTAGGCCTACATTAGGTTTATTTGACAACAGAAATTGAATAATCAAATGTAAATATAAAACATTGCTTAGTCTTCACTGTATGAATTAAATGTATAGTGATTCTTAGTCGATTCCAGAAACACGGAATTGAACACCCTAGTGAATACTCACCAAGATTTTGTCATAACACACATTTTGTGTATTTGGCCGTATAAGCTGCGGAAGAGAACTGAATTTGGAATCATGCTTTGTCTTTGTGTGCGTGAGTACTTTATTGAGCTTATTATATTCGCTTATACATTAACAATGTCACACGTACAGTCATGTGTCCCGTCTACTCTCTACGTGACCTTAAACTTGCACTTTTTTTTGTAATCTTTTCGAGTGTTAAAATCATGCAGTTATCGCAAGCCGTTGTGATATGCACATTTGCGATTTTTTTTCAATAATTTCAATACATCATGCAGCTGTGATTGTGTTCATCATCTCAGTAGTTGTGTGTCCTGACATTGGCCTCTCTCATCTGTGCACCGCTCTGCATTTAGCCCACAGATCTCTTCTCTTCCTGAGCGGATGGATTTTGTGTGTCAGAAATAGTGCTGTAGGTCTGTATGCTCTCCATTTTTGTGGATCAAGCTTAAATGTTCCCTTTGGATCTTATATGCACATACTCTCGATATCTATGAGCACACAATCATTGCGTGTGCTTGCATTGAGTAAAACTTGCATGCGAACAACCATTGCAATTTTAGTCTGTCCGGTCGTGGTTCTTTTGGAGACATTTGTACAGTAGAGAATTACATTTGTAAACTGATAATTATTTTCTTGTTATGGCTAATTATTAAAATTGTCGAAATAAAAGACGAATAAAATACTAAAAAGTGAAATCAGTTTTGAAATTTAAATGCTGCAATTTAATTTAGTCATCACAACATTATCATTTTAAGTATGAAAAATGGATATTAATTTTAAGATTTGTTAAAAATTACATTTTAACCGTGTTAATTAGTGTCTTTAAAAATTAGCATGATTATTAATTTTTGTTAGATTATTGCAAAAGTTGTTTATTTATTTGTTTTTATTTAAATAAATTCTCCTCTTTAATTAGTAAGTTATACCGGTATAATACATTTAATTGAATAATAAAACAAAATTAATCATATAAAATAAAATCAATAATATTGGTAGATAATTGAAATGGTACCGATTTATTACGCATCCCTAATATCCTCATGTACAGTACACCTATTAAATCAAAAGATTGGAACCTGACATGGAAATTAGCCCAGAGTTTCTAAATGCTCCTTGTCCTTCTGAACGACTAAAAGGTTCATGGAAATCCATTAATCAAGTCTGGGAACGTTGTTTGAGTTTACAAGAGCTCTGCTGTTATGAAAGCTGTAGTCCTTTAATGGCTGAAATCCAATACAGCCTCTCTGGTAGAAGTGACCAGTGTGTGTCAGGCACTTGCGGTTGAGCTCGCCGTTCTTCCTTTCCATTTTTTACTCTTTTTCTTTGGTTTCTGATGGCTCTTTTTGCATCCTTGTGTTTTGAACAGGAAGACATTGGAGTTATTGTGAGTGTGGAGGTGAACTATCTGCCTAAATAAGCCAAATGTCAGTAGGCAGAATGTGTAACTCCGTGTCTCTGTAGGAAAGGCTGATGGATGGAGCGAGGGACCAGTATGAGGAACAATTGAAAGAGGTGTTTGAAAGTTTTGATGGCAGTGGTTTGGGCTCTCTGAGTCCTGAAGAACTGACCGATCTCTGCCGGGCCCTTCAGCTGGAGGAGAACACACTGAACACACTCTTACACACACTCCTGCAGGACCAGATCAGTGCACGGGTAAGAGAACATGCATATTTTATTTTAGTTTAATATTTTTTGTTATTTTTTTATTTTATTTTTTTATGCTGAGACATTTAATACTGTTTTTACTGGGAATTTGAGTGTGGATTACATTTAAGAAACTTTGTATTTTGTACAAAATAAACAATATGTAAAACAAGAAGCTGCAGTCTTTATAGACTTGGATGAAAAGAGGAGTGGTTCATTGCTACTTTTTAATTTTTCAGGTTGATTTTGAACAGTTTAAGGATGTGCTGATCCTCGTGTTGTCAAGTACAAACACAGATGATCCAGAGGAATGTCTTGAACAGCCAGGTAACATCCTCATAATGCAGCTTATTATGTTAAGATCAGGGCTGGTAACCAAAATAATGCAGGTTTGAATCATATAATGATAATCTTGAACACGCTTCATTGATTACTGACCTTCATTGATCATTTTAAATGTTTGGCATCAGCAATAATTATTTAACTCTAAATATATATTGGTCATTGTATACCCAGCTGTCTAGATATTGGCATTAGTATTTACCATTTAAACTCCATTTTCAAGCAATCATTATCTAACATGCTGCAATAAATATTTAGGCTACCTGCATGGAAATAATCTGTTTAGGTATAATATAGTCTCTTTGTGTTTGCCGCCATTTTTTCTTGAGTCTGCTTGACTTATGACTATTGTATGAGACTACATTACAAAATTAAATTAGAAGATACATTTTGACTATTTGCTATAATTGACTGTAATTGAAACTGCAGGTTGTGATCAAACGGTTTTGCTCGGCGTTTGGAAATCCTGATGTAACCGAGGATGTATTAAAAGCCAGACAGCGGGAGCTCAGGGAGTAAATAGGAAGGATGTGAGGTTAAATCTGGATTAAGAAGGATTATTCTGAGAAGAGTGAGAGTGTAAAGGAAGACTATTCTACAGTATCTTAAAACAAGCTCTTCTCTAATTATGACATCCGCAGTTAATGATGGTAGTCTGGACATTGCTATGTGGTTCCTATGGTGTTTTTAGAACATCGTGTGGTTTATTACTGGCCGTCACCGTTTCCAAGTCTTTATGATATTCGGTTTCTTAAAAGTACGACTTTTTAGGACAGAATTAATACTTTTAATCGAGTAGGCTATGCATTAAATTGATCAAAACTGACAGTAAAGACTATTACAAAAGATTTAAAGTAAATGCTGTTCATTGCAACGTTCCATTTAAACTTTAAAGTATTGACAAAAATGTTATGAAGCACAACCTTTTTCTACAATGATAATAGTAATAATAGTAAGAGCAACAAATCACAAATATTAGAATATTTTCTGACTTGGCGATCCCTTGCGCAAAATTTGTGAAAGAGTGTTTGATTTTACTGTGCAGAAATGTATTTATAGTTTAAATGTTGCAAGAGTCCTTTTGTCTCCCCCTAGATTCCCCAGAAGTCCAGCCACGCTTTGTAAAGGGCAGTAAGCGCTATGGCCGTCGCACTGCTCCGGAGTTCATTCACACACACACTGATTCACACGCACAGGCTGAAGATGAGGAGGAGAAGGATGAAGATGCTCAAGAGAGCGATGACAGGACTGTACCCAGGAAACGTGAGGTAACAAACACAGACATGAGTTGGTGAAGCTTAAGGTTGTGGCGCATTCTTCTCGTTTGGAATCATCTGTATCTGAACACACAGATAAGATGAAGGTTAAAGTTGTGAGTCTCCTTGAGAAAACGTCAAAATTATTTCAGGCGCAAATTCTGAACTAGCTCTGAAAAAGCAGAAACACACGGTCTGGTCTGTGTGTGTGTGTGTCTTTGCCCTATGCTCTGACAGCAGTTCAGTGTGTCACTGAATTAATGAGATTTTAGAGTCTCAGAAGGCACATCCCACTGGCTTTAAAGCACTCAAACTATCGAGCAATGACATCTTGTCATGAAAAGATTTTTAGCAAATTCCTGCTGGCGTGTGTTTTGTGAGCTTTTGTGTGTGACTCTGGCCACGCTCTCCAGCAGGTGCACATTGATACACACTGCTGCGCACAGCTCTCTCTGATAGTCTGATGTGTGAACAATCCTCCAGTTCTATGATAGCAGATGTGCGGGGTGTGTGTTTGGAGGGGGGTGGGTGTCTATTGACGAACAATGACCCCTCCCTACCCCCTGAATTCCATTGCAAGTATTCTCCATCTGCTCCCTGCACCCCCCGAAATTTACCCGGTCCATATTTGAACACGCACACAATGATCTTGACTAAACAATAGGGAAGTAATTGATTGAGTGGCTTTGTATTCATATATTTATTTTACTTATTTTTTTATTTGGTTATTTATTATTAGTAATTTTATCTAATATAATGTTTTGAGAAGTCGATGTAACCTCACCAAGGCTGCATTTATTTGATAAAAAATACACTAAAAACAGTAATATTGTAAAATATTCTTACCATTTAAAAGAACTGTTAGCTATTAACTATTTTAATACATTTATAATGTAATTTATTCCTTTGGCAAAACTTAATTTTTAGCAGCCATTACTCCAGTCTTCACTGTCACATGATCCTTCAGAAATCATTCTAATATGCCGATTTGCTGCTTAAGATATATATATTTTTTTATTATTGTCATTCTTGAAAACAGTTGTGTTGCTTAATGTTTTTGTGGAAACTGTGATGCGTTTTTTCCCCCAACAATCTTTGAATAGAAAGTTAAAAAATAGATTATTGTAACCATGTGAATGACTTTACTGTCACTTTTGATCAGTTTAATGCATCCTTGCTGCATAAAATGCATTATTTCTTTTCAAGAAAAAGAAAAAATCCCACTGACCCCAAAATTTTGAATTCCTGCCTGTATAGGCAGTGTTTCACACATTGCTTAGGTGATCACTGAAGGCATTTGTTTTGACATTGATGCAGTAAAATTAAATTAGTAATGTGACAGTTAACACCCCTCCTTATACTGTATGTTCACCTCTATTAGATATTCTGCTGTCTCTTTATTGCTCAGTATTGCCCCCTCCTGGGAGTGTGAAAACAAGAGTTTTTCATTTGTGCTTTTTATTTTTATTTTCATTATAGCGCTGGAATGCTGACATGAGCATTTCTGAAGAGTTTGAAGCAGAAGGTAAGGTTGAATGCTCTCAAACCCCCTAGACATCTTCCTTTATGCCAGAGATTTACACTGGTTTGTGTGCAGGTCAGATGCACCTCTGGAACCCTGATGAACCCAGTACACCACAAGGCAATGCAGTGCCACTCTGTGACTTAGAGGAGCGTCTGCAGAATGCCTGTCATCAGCTCTCTCTACCAATAAACGGCATGGCCACACTGCAACAGCTACACGCACTGTGCCAGCGCATAGGCATTGAGGTATTTTCCATCATCACAACCTGAGATACATTAAGGGCCCTATTTTAACGATCTAAGCGTGGTCTAAAGCGCACGGCGCAAGTGCACTTTGGGCGTGCCCGAATCCACTTTTGCTAGTTTAAAGTCGGGAAAAATTATCTCTATTCTCGTAAAGAGTAATGGGTGTGTTTCGGACGTAACGTGCAATAAAACAATCAGAGTCTCCTCTCCCATTCCCTTTAAAAATCAGTTGCGCTGGCGCCATGGTGGTTTCGCTATTTACATGGCGGAATTTTCAAGCGGAAAGACTGAACGCTTCTCTAGCAAGGAAACTGATCTGCTTGTGTGCAAAGTTAAAGCACAAATTTTTCTTTTTATTTGTTAAGTAACAAAAAAATACTGTGCCATTGACCAACAAAAAAGTGGTCTAAAGTCAATGGCGCAGTATTTATTTGTTATTTAAAGGGGGCATTATTAATATGAGCCTATAGGCAGGTACACAACGCGCGTACACTCTGCTTATTACACACACAGCAGCACACAAACATGCCAAATATTAAAAATAAAAGGATTACAATGTAAATGTTATTGAGTACATAAAGATATGGTGGAATCTGGTTTGTCACGTAGATGGTCTGCTCCATTTCAGTTATCAGCTATTTCAGTTGCCTCAAAATAGCAACGCTCCAATAATGCACCTGAACACAACTCGTTTTTAGACCAGCACGCCCATGGCTGCACAAATGGGCGTAAATGCATTTCCTATTTAAACAACGCATTTAAACAACTGCACCACGCAGGACGTCAAAATTATAACTGCGTCAGGCTGAAACTAGCAAGAAACACTTGCGTCGCGCCTGGCGCCGCATTGCATAGGGTGTATGATAGGCAGAGGTGGAAAGTCCAGGTTCAGAAAGTAAAAGTCCTCCTCAGTATTTTGTTCCAATCAGCTGGATTTGCTAATTAGCACAGTTTTTCAGCCAGGAGATAGAACTAATTAGTGAAATCAGAGTTCATGGGTGGAATAAACATATGGCAGGACTTTTACTTTCTGACCCCTGGACTTTCCACCTCTGATGATAGGACCCTAAGTGGTTAAATACCATATTAACATGCTGTTCTTGTGTTTTTGAATGTTCCCAGGTGGGTGAGGATCTGTTGCAGGGTGCTGATGAAAGTGTAATGGATGTGCAGGAATTCATCTCGTGCATAATAAACCACAGCAAACCACCCACACCGTCAGTATCTACACCCTACAGACAATTAAAGAGACACCATTCTACTCAGGTAGTACACAAAAATAGGTTGTACGCAAAACATGCTTAAATATGATAGTTAAACCTCTTTTCCCAATCTCTCTCGGTCTCCTTCAAGTTTGATGAGTCGGGCCGAAGGATCTCCTGTGCTTTGAGCAGTACAATCGGTCTGCGGGTGTTTTCGGATTTGGATGATGGATCGGGACACGCTCCTGTGGAAAATCTGCTTTACCGGTGGATGGAAGAGGGAGTGGACAATAGCTCAGAAATCCTACAGGTAAAACGCATAGACGTTGTGCATCTACACAACTCTACATTTAATCTGGGATATTCGTAACAAGTTTTTATGTGTGTGTCTGTCTGTAGGCTCTGGATTTTAATCTGGAAGGTAAAGTGAATCTGTCTGAGCTGACCGTTGCTCTAGAGAATGAGCTGCTGAGCACTAAGAACTCGATCCACCAAGCGGCGCTAGTGAGCTTTAAGGCAGAAATCAGACATCTGCTGTGAGTCCATGTATTTGAACTCTAGCTCATTCCAACTCTCACAGCTCACTCAAGCCCGGTCTAGATTTATCTAGAACTGGAACTTCTCCAGCATACTACTGCATGATTCATATTACTATTTTGTATTATCCTCGTAATAATCATTCATTAAATCAAACTCATATACTAACACTCATGCCAGCTCATTACTCTAATCATCACTAGAGCACTGTAGCTATTCATTCTGCATCATACTGATCACTTCAGTTTGTTAATAACAGTTACTCCAGCTCATTCTAGATCAGTGGTTCTCAACCAGGAGGCTGCAAGATGGCTTTAAATTATTTAAAATAAGACAAAATATATTCGGTAAAACGGCAACAAACAGAAAGAACAAAAATAATCACATTTCTCATTTTAATGACCTCAACACCTATAATTTTATTTGAAAATCAGGATTCCCACAGTCTTTTAAAAAAATTTAAAGTGTAATTTCTAGATCTGGAAGTGTAACAAAAATGTATAAAATATTTTTCTAGTGATGTAAAACTAGAAAAAAGGGATTACTAGTCCTACTAATAATAAACCTATTAAAAATCACTGAAAGTTTCAGGATAATGGACTTCTGGATAATGAATTTGTCATTCGAGTGCTTAATTCTATTAATGAGAGGGGAATAATAATCTAAATTGCTTCACTCACTCCAGTAAAAGAGTGCGTATGCACTGTCTCAAGCCGGAGACGGGATGGGAAACTTTAGCCCTGGAGAGTCACTGTCCCACAGAGTTTTAACTCCAACCCTAATAAAAACTTAAATGCCTGTAGCTTTCTAGCAATCCTAAAGACCTTGTTCAGGTGTGTTTGATTAGGGTTGGAGCTTAACTCTGCGGGACAGTGCCCCTCCAGGACCGAAGTCACCCAGCCCTCTTCTAGAGTGTGCGGACGGTGCGCACATATTTACGCTAAGATTGCGTACGCACATTTCAATGCCTCTTTTTGTGCGTAGACAGTGTCTATACATCATGCCCCAGATCTTAGTTTGTAATTTCATTTTGGACTCATTCCAGATCTCTTCATTTAATTCAGACTCACTCCAGATCACCTCAGCTTTGTTAGTTTGACTCAAGCTTATTGTTTTCTCTTATTATAAATTGTTATTCTGCCTAAATCCAGGTCCTTATTCAGATTTACTTCACACACTCAGCGTCACTCTAGCTCATTAAGACTCTCTTTTAAATTGTCTTCACGCACTCTCCATCAATCTGGCTCATTATTCAGATTCACCTAAGATCATTTAAAAATCATCAGAGCTCCAGATTGCTTCTAATGTCATACTTCTTTGTGTGACAGTGAGTGTGTTGACCTGGAAAGGCGTGAGAAGGAGAGGATTCGCTTTGATCTGGACAAAGCAGAGAAACTGAAATCTCAGCTGGCGTCTGAAGTGGATGACCACCATGCTGCCATCGAACGCAACAACGAACTTAACCTCCGGTAATATCTCACTTTCAATAATTTCATAATTTAACCATCTTACTCTTTAAATGCAGAAAGCCCTTAAAGATTTCAAATTTTCCAATCTCTTCTCTGCATATCATCTGTGATGTGACATTTTCCTCAACAGTATCTGTGTTTACCTGCAGAGACTTGCTGCATAAACACAGAAGGCCTGTTCTGTGCACATTGATGATCTGTGCATGTGGGTGTGAGCATGTGTATTCATGCGTCATGTGCATGTGTGTTTATGCCTTGTCCATGCATGCAATTATGTACAGGAAGTTGGAGCAGGAATATAAAGAGAGTATGACTGCTCTGAAGGCAGAGCTAAGTAGAGAGGTGGAGCTTGTGCAGCAGCAGGCCAATCAGCAACGAGAAGAGCTTGAACAGGGAATTGGCAAGATGAAAGATGATGAAACCTTCTTACGAGAACACCTAACTCTCACCATTAAAGTAATCAGCATTTTGCATTTGATTTGTTTTTTTTACTTGCAGTATGAATTGCCTGCTACATGTTTACATCACATTTCTGTCAACCTGTCATATTGATTTGATTTGATTTTCTGGTTGGAATTGAAGAATGTATTGTATGTGTTTGTCTTCAATAACTTTGTGTTGTGTAGGAAAATGTTCGCCTGGAGTCAGAGCTTATTGAGACCACAGAGAAACTGGTGGAGGCTGAAAACCAGTTGAACAAAGTGCAGAAAAATCTGGACGGTGTTTTGAAAGAGAAGGTACTGAAATCAGCACAGATGCAGACATCAATATTGACATGAGGAGAAACATGTAGATTGATAGTGACATCACCAAAGACGCCCAGCTTTGCTAACATCACATACTCGGGTTTGCTCAAGTCTTGAAAAAACTGAATAAATGAGGTTGTCTAATTTTAAAAGTGAAATTTCTAGACCAGGGAAAGCTACCTACATTTTTATAACTACATGGACATTTTTATATATTTATATGAATATAAATTTTTCTAGGCAAGAAAGGATTTTTTTTTCTGTAAAAAATATTTATAAATTCTTATCTTTAATCCTTTATCCAGTAAATCATTAACATTTGGAAAGTTGATATTGGCCACTGATTTAGATCCTGTCATTTATGTCATATCATTACTGATTTAATTTATTTTTGCAGTGTTTTTATTTATTCATTGTATTGTGAGTTTCTAAAATGTCCTTTTTGTTTCTGTGTGTGTAGTTTGGTGATTTGGATCCAGACAGTGCAGAGTTTTACCAGCAGGAGGAGCGTCTCCGACATCTGCGCAGGAACTACGAGGAGCAGTGCAGGGTCTGTAACCTCTCTGTTTTTGTATACGTTACATTTGTTTCATTCTATTATTCTGCCTGAAATTCACATCTATATCTGTATGTGTATTGTAGGAACTGCAGGATCGTATAGATGAGCTGGAAGCTCAGCTGGAGGAATATCAGACTTCAGGTCACACACCCTCGACACATCCCGGACTGAGTCTGTCTGATGAACTGGCCAGCAAGAGTTCAGACCCAGGTAACATATACATGTGTGCTCATACTCATAGACACCACTGAATGAATGCTTACAGTTGGATTTCATCTTCTGCCACACGTAATGAGCTGTGCTTGTTGTGTGTATGCATGTGTAGGTTCTCAAGAGCGGCAGCCATTAAACATGAGTCTTGAGACCGAGATGTTACTGGAGCAGCACCAACAAGAGATAGAAAACATCAGGGCAATGGTGAGACATCAGGGCGATGTGCATACTAAAGCTATTAAAAAATATAAAGATTTATCAAAAAGTGTATGAAACCAAAGAAGGGGTTAGTGTATTTGCATTCATATCAGTAAAGAGATCGCTCAAAAATTCTGACAATTTACATTTTTAGGTGAACTATACCTTTAAGATGAAATTAAATCCAAAACTGTCCTGGATTGTTCAAAGAATAAAAGATGTACTGTTGCTCTCTTATCTCCTCTGTAGATTTATGATGAAAAACGCAGCGCAGAAGAAGAGAGAAGTCGTCTCTCTCTGCAGCACCAACAGGAGGTGCAAGTTTTGAGGGAGGAGATATCAAGAGAACTAGACAGAGCGAACAGGTTGGAGCAGGACATTTCTGCCCACCATACTCTCCACCAGCAGGAGCTTCACTCTCTCACGCAGGAGGCGCAGGAAGCCAGAAGCCGTGCAGAACAGCTGGAAGCGCAGGTGCAAGTTCTGGAGGAGAAACAGACTGCCCATGAGGAGCAGAGCAGAGTGCATGCTGAGGAGATGAGTTTGAGAGAGTCAAAGCACCAAGAGGTGCTGGAGGCAAGTCTGCAGGAGCAGAGAGAGAGACTGCAAGAAGAGAAGGAAAAGGAGGAGAAGAGGCTCATGGAACAATGGAAACAAGAGCAGAAGAGCTATGAGGAGGTGCTAAGTGCTCAGCTTGAGGAGATGCAGCAGAGAACAGAACAAGAGTGTGTTGAGCTGGAAAAGAGGCTGAGGGAGGAGTGGGAACGAGAGAAGCAGGAGTTAGAGGAGGTCAGTAAGGAGGCGCTGCAGGCCGCGCTGGAGGAGAGAGAACGGAGGCTCGAGGAGTGGGAACGGGAGAAGCAGGAGCTAGAGGAGATCAGTAAGGAGGCATTACAGGCTGCGCTGGAGGAGAGAGAACAGGGGCTCGAGGAGTGGGAACGGGAGAAGCAGGAGTTCGAGGAGACCAGTAAGGAGGCACTGCAGGCTGTGCTGGAGGAGAGAGAACGGATGCTCAAGGAGGAGTGGGAACGGGAGAAGCAGGAGCTAGAGGAGATCAGTAAGGAGGCGCTGCAGGCCGTGCTGGAGGAGAGGTTGGAGAGGGAAAGAAGGCTCAGGCAGCAGTGGGATGAGGAGCGGGCTTCATTAGAGAACAAACATCACGCTCTGCTACTACAGCGTTTGCAGGACGAGAGGGAACTCCTCCGGACTCAGCAGGAAGAGAACAAGAGCATTATAATTGAGCATTGGGGGAGAGAGAGGGCTCAGATAGAGAAACAGCATGAGGAGGAGCTGCAGGCCTGTTTGGAGCAGGAGAGAGAGAGACTGCAAGTGGAGAGAGAAGAGCAAGAGAGAAGATGGCAGCAGGCGCTGAATGAAGAGCAGGGCCGGATGGAGGAGGCGCACAGGGAGGCCATGCATGAGCTGTGTGCCAAACACAGCGAGGAGAGGGAAAGAATCAGCAGCCTTTTGGAGAAACTACGCACAGACATTGCAGAACAGAGGTAAGACACACACTTTCTAACTGAAAATAACCTTAAAACTTTGAAATTTTTACGTGTGAAATAATTTAATTTCTACTGATGCATGTCCTCAAATTGGATACACTGCAAAATATTTTTCTTAAGTATTTTGATCAATCTTTAGTACAACTTTTGTCTTGCACTGGATCCCCCATTATGTGCCTCGTGCCAGAGTCCTTTATCTGTGAAGCGTATTTAATTGAACTGTGGTGGTTTTCATTTTTTGAGGAAATTATATTTAATTATTTTTAAATGTTAATTATTTTTTCTTTTTTTATTAAAGTTTCCTTTTAATTTAAGTTTAAGAATGTTCTTTTTGATAAAAGATGTAAAAAAAAATTGTATAGGTTTTAATCTTCAATATATTCAAATGTATTATATTTCTACCTATTTAATGCCACGGTAGCTGACATGGCATAAATGACAGACAAACATTTTCTTTAAGTATAATCAAGTTTTAAAAAATTGCAGTAAAACAAAATGCACTTATATTAAATATGCATTCTCTGGAAACAAGTCTTAAGCAGTGTTGTTTCTCAAGTAATAATAGAGGAAACAAGTAAATAATGTATTAAACTGAATTAAAAATCTTGGGGGAATTTGGTCCAAATAAAGAAAAAAAAACTCCAACTCTGCTATTGGAGAGCTTCTATTCTGCAGAGTTCAGCTCCAAACACACCTGAACCAGACCTAAATCAAGGTGTTCAGGGTTACTTTACTTTACTAGGCTTAAATTACATGCATGTGTGGTGAAGCAGGGTTGGGACAAAAGTCTGCTAGAACAGTGTTTCCCAACCCTGGTCCTGGAGTACCCCCAGAACTTTACATTTTAGGTCTTGTCCACACTAAATCGAGAAGGGGATGAGAATCGGGATTGAGAAAAACTGCTCCAGGAGCAGGGTTGGAGACTCCTGATATATAAAGGTATCAAAGCCATGCATCTCAAGCCCATGTGTGATTATGTGCTTTTGGATTTAACATCACTTAACTTCTCATCTTGAAACATACAAAATCACTGTCTACTATTCTTCATCTCCACTCATTTTATATGTGCCATATGATATGAGTTGGTGAGTATTTCTTTTAGGTAATGCTATAAGCTGTTGATGTTGATTGGCCGTGTGCAGGAGAGAGCTGGAGAAACAATTCTCTCAGCGACTCGAAGAAGTGGAAGTCCGTTTCAATGGTGACCAGGAGGCGGTGTCTAAACGTTTTGAGGCAGATGTACATAAACTCGAGCAACATTACCAAAGTGAGATTGCAGCACTTGCCCAACAGCATGCTGCAGATCGTGCCCACTGGGAGGAGGAGTCAGAGGCAGCCACCAAGGAGGCGGAGCAACAGTGGAAGCTGTTGAGGGAGGCGCTCAAAACGGAGAACCAATGCCTTGAACTTGCATACGCACAAGATATTAAAGCTCTGACAGACAAGAACCTACAACTTCAGGCCGAACTCGAGGTTTTTGTCAGTGCTGCTCGAGCAAAAGAGATTGAGCTGAGCCGTCAACTCAATGAGCTGCACAAGGATAGGATGGATGCCAAAGACTTGCTGCTGGTACAAGCAGAGAACAAAGCCACTGAGCTGGAAGAGATGCTAAAACAGGCTGTGGATGACTTCATCCAGGAGCGAGCGGAGCTGCAATGGAGTCTGTCTGCTTTGGAGAGCAGGCGAGGGGAAGTACTTTCATTCACTGAGAGCATGGAGCTGAAAGGCACAATCCAGGAGGGTGAGGAGCTCCTCTCCTCTGAATTAAAGGATGAGAGAAAAGCTCTGCTTGCAGAGAGAGACACACTGGCATTGAGAGTGGTGCAGTTGGAAGGAATTGTGTTGCAGTTGACAGGAACTACTGGAGAACCTTCTGCTGAAACCTTGGGGGAACCTTGCTTAGAGTCTCCTGAAGGAATCCATGCAGAATCCATTGGAGAAAACTGTGAAGAAACTTCCAAAGAATCCACAGTACAACCCTTTGGTGAACTCAACCAATACACGTGCACAGAATCTACTGATGAAGTCAGTCCAAAGCACCTCATATGTGAGGAGTCTTCTGTAAACAGAGATGATGAAGAGGAAGCAGCCATAATGGATGAAGTTACTGACTCTGGGCTTGGTGATCCACAGCAACACGGATGCCTAGAGATTGGAGTTACAAATGATATAACTTTAAACTCTTGTGCTGATGAATTAGATATGCCTGATGTCAAATCTAACAATAGTGGAACAGAAACCCCTGATTGTGCCTGTCTTATAGAAGAGAAGGAAAAGACTGCGGAGAATCTCAGTAATCCTGGAGTCGATGGTTCTGAAGATACAGCATTGAACGAAGAGTTGCAGAATGCTGAGAGGAATAGTACAGAGTCTCAAAGAGATGACACCTCGGAGATGTCCGAGGAGGGTATTTTGAATGGCACAGAAATAGAAGCTCAAATCTTGGTTGAGAATGAAGCTTCCTATAACCAGGAGAGCTTGCAAGACCATGAATCTCCATGCACAGATGACACCCTGATCGAATACAATTGCAAACCACTTGAACTTGTTATTGAAGACAATCCAGCGGTCGGTATAAGCATATCAAGTCTTGAGAATGAATTTACGGCTTTTGCAAATAAGGTTTGTAGCCTAACCACAGTTGACACAGAACTGGACAAAGTTGCTGATTTCAGAGATGTATGCATACAGGAGATCCTGGATCTTCAAGAAACAGTGCTGCAGTACAGTAAAGCTGCAGAAGGCACTAGCTCCCACTTGCAGAGCCCTAAATGGCAGTATTTGGATAGAGAGAATATCATACATCAAGTACCAAATCTTTTTGACCAAATGGAGGCCTCAATCAAAGATGTGCAACTTGCTGAGCTAAAGATCTGCTTTGAGCAAAGCATCCAAGAGAACTTGCAGCTTGTGGAGCGCAACAGAAACCTGGAGGAGAGAGTCAAATGTCTGGAGGGTAAGATGCATGTAGTGCTGGACCTCCACAAGCAGCAGGCGTCTGTCCTGGAAAAGACTGCACAACTCCGAGTGGAGAATTCCAAACTGAAGGTACTCCTCCAGGAACTTGATAAACAGGATAAGGTGCCGCAGTGGGACTCTGACTCTTCCGATACTTCAAACAACTCATCCAGCAACTCCCAATTAAAAGAGAAGTTTGCTGCTGTAGCAGAGCTTGAATTCTTCTGCACGGAGTTTGAGAAGCAGAACTTACAACTTCGCAGAGAACTTGCTGATCTGCAGGACAAATCTCTCAGGATCCATGAACAAATGCAGGAACGGAGGTACCATGTGATGGTCCCCTTTGTCCTGCTTTAGTAGAACAGAATCCCCAATTTCCTCATCCCGTTTGCCCCCTGCTGCTCAATCACCTCTGTGTGAGTGCCTGTTTAGACCCTGCCTTTTTGTCAGAGATAGAGGCCCGACCACCACCATTAATCTCTCCCACACACTCACAAACTCTGGTGGAGTTGTACTCCAGTGTTGTGACAAAAAAAGATCTGTCTGTGTAGTGTAGCTGTTGTATACCAGTTTTGACCCAATCTTTGTCTAAACTATTAAAAATGTCCTATGCAAACATGTGGAGCTTGTTATAAATTTAACAGGCTAAATGAATGTTTGACCAAATCTGAAAAAATTTACGCTGGACTAATGCTCTATGCAACACAAACTGATGCATCATTTTGTTATGCTTGGTCATTATTGTACTGAATTTAATGTCACCAAGTGGATTTACAATGCCTTCTCTGTTTAGGAGTGAAGTTTGTCATCTGGCTAAAGAGAACTTCATTCTGAGGCACAAAATCTCAACAGTGAGGGAGGAGGACCTTAGAGAGAACCAGGACGACCTGCGGTAAGACAGGCGCACTGCTGTTTTACATTGAGAGTTCTCAATTTTCATACCAGAGCTGTTGAATGACAACGAATAATGTCTTTCTCCAGATTACAACACATGAAGCAAGGGAAGAGATCGGTACAAGCTCTCAGGAGACAGGTGAGATTTAACTCCATTACTCAGAAAGTTCAACTTTCATATAGGGAGGATTTCTTATGTTGCCGTCATTACAGTGTATATTTAAAAGCACAGAAGTGTTTAAAAATCATGTAATGAGCCCCGCATGTCCACAAACAAACACTCTTAATGTCTTTTTTCTCCAGCTCTCAGAGCCTCGTCGCCTGGGACAGCAGCTGGAGGAGGAGAATATTTTATTGCAGCCTAATGCAGATCATGTGCTTCGACATGCGCTCCAGGAAGTAATGCGTCATCATGACAGCTCAACCAATGAAAAGAATGGGGTATGGTTTTAAATGTGTAAATTTCATAGTAATATGCTCAGTTTCATGACCGGAATGTTCATTATATTTATCTTTTTCCTCCTTACCCTGTCATTCTGAATGCACATATACACGCATGCTTCCAGTTTTGTGATCGGGAGGAGATTGTTTCCAGAACAGAAAAAGAACTGCTTCGATCAGAACTCAATCGGTGCATAGAAAAGGTACAAAAAGCACACACAATGCAAGACCCCCTCATTGCCCATTTTCTCTCGCATCTGACACTTTACTTTACAAATGTTTCCTGGTCTCCTTCAGGTCATGTCACTGGACTCATCTTTACAGACACTCACTCAGCAGAACGTCCGTCTCAAATCTGATCTACGCATCACACAACAAGAAAGGGATGCCCTCAAACAGGAAGTGATTTCTTTGCACAAAAAAGTGCAATATGCCAATGAGAGGGTGAGTATTGAGGACAGGAGCTTCTGTTATTTCATTAGATGAAGATTGTAACAACTCTCCCTTCCTCTTTCTGTACATCAGTTGCTGGAAGTCTCCGTTGTGTCTGCTGGTCAGCAGCAGGGGAGGCGTGTGTGGGCGGAGCTTTCTGGGCTGATGGAGGCGGAGCATGCCTCTCTAACTGAGAAGAACCAACAACTCAAGCGGCAGATGAGCGAGATGAGCTCAGAGCTGCAGATGTCAAAGGATCAGGTCAGAACATGTTTACTAAACACCTCTAGCAGCCATAGGATGTGTGCAAGAATGATGATTATGATGTTCTTTTTTTAGATCCGCCATCTGGAGGCATTAAGTGTGAAACAGAGAGGACTCGTGAAAACTGCAGATCAAGAAAAATCTGCTTTGAAACATGAACTGGAGGCTCTGCACACACAGCTGCTATCAACACGGAACAAGGTTATACACAAGTGTTTTATACACGTATAGCACAATACACAAACCTTAATGTACAATGAAGCTATACACAACCCCAAACGGGTAACCCCACCTCAAACTTAGTTTGAGCCAAAATTGTGTAGAAACTTTTGCTGTTTAAACTTTTCAAATGTATGAAACCATTTAAAAAGTACTTTCTACTTAGTATGAACATGTACTGTAGTAGATCTACTTTCTATATAGTGGACATGTATGTGATTTCGGATGCAGCCTGCAGGTGCGCTCTCATTTTCCACTGCTCAGAGAAATCGTATTTTTTCTTATCGGGAATTTCACTTGGGAGCGAAAAAGTTCCCTATTTAGATTTTACTCATCCAAGTTGGAGTCTCAATTTTTTTGCCCTGGCCAACAGAAAACTGCTTGGTTTGAAAGTGACTTCTGTGTCAACACTGTTGACATTGGACCTATTTTTGCATGCAAAATTCAGTCTGTCGCTTTATCTACCTCTCCATGATTTTATGGAGTACTGGTATATATATTATATTTATAAACTTTTCTTTTTCTTGTCACTATTTGACTTGATACATTTAACACTCATTATCATGTGCACAAACACGCATTTGCTCATAATAACTGATTCTCTGTTGTTTCAGGCTCATCTGTCTGCAGTCTTGCCTTCATCTCCTCTACAGTTTCCGGGGGAACAGAGAGGACAGCACTATAGTGACGGCCCAGACTTCAACATGCAGGTAACACACTCACCCAAACACTCCGCATCACAGCCAGCATGAGAATTCTCTCGGGTCAGTGCATACTCTGTCACGGTGTGCGTATATGCTTGTGCAGCACTCTCTGAGGAGTATTTAGTGTGCGTCTGGTCTCTGAAGTGTCAGGTTTTCTTTGGTGACTTGGGCTCGTCTGGTGTCTTTGTTTGTTTGCTTTGTTCTGGAAAACACTTGTCATCCTTTGTATTCACACTCTTTGAAGCGTGTGGGCAGCACTGGGTCAGTTTTCTGTGTATTAGCAGTGTTAGAGCGCCCCCTAGGTTGTTTAAATGAAAGGTGTTGGGTGTGTCTTCATTAATGGCCTTATATGCTTTGAGTTTGTACCTATGTAAGTCAGTTCTGTCACAGCTGTGCGTGGATATGAGATGTTTGTATATAGCACTGTGTGTATGTTTCTCTGCAGGTGTAAGAGATGTTACATCACTAACAGACATAGGAGAGCGGCAACCTGTGACATCACCTCCCATTTGAACTCTGACCTTTACTCTGTGTACCCCAATCACCGAACCCTTCCTGACAGATTTTGTTGTTTTTGTTTGAGTTGTTAAGGCCAATGTCCTCTGTCTGATTTAGAATGGTAGTGATTTACATCTGCCACAAGGTGGCGTCATACTGCATATATGCTCTTGGCTGTGAGTCGTTTCCTGTCATCCAGATAATGGCACATATATCTGGTAAAACAAGCTAAGATTTTGACATTAAATACCATTAAGGGCAGTACAATCTATGTTTGAATTTATTTGAAGATTTTCAAGCATTTGAAAAAGCAGTATTGTTTTTGTTTTTTTAAAAGTTTGCACTGTTATGGCATCAGTTTTAACATGATACCGCTTTACAGCTGAAATGAATGATTGTTCTGAGATAAATCCAGCTTTTGTATTTTCTTTTCTTATTTATTTTATTTAATGAAGACTCAATCCATCACTTTATCTACCTATACATGTTTTTACTGAACATTCTGGCATTTATAATTAATGAGTGATGTTTATTTATTGATTTTATTTTATGTTATGTTATGTTATGTTGCTTTACTTGGTTTAAATGTTTTATGTCCATTATTGATGTGAATGTGTTTTTTTAATATAATAGTGAGACCAAATAAACTATTAGGTGAAATATTTTGCGTAGTGTTTAATTTTTATTTTTATGCTTTACTCTTGATTGTCCGTGACCTCTTTACATGTCCCTAATTTTACACTATTAATATTACTAAAATAGTTTTCTTACAAGTGTTTTCATTGCTCATAAATCAAAACGGGAAAAAACTCAATAATAGATCATATACAAGTAAGGGAAGGTACAAGACTATGCAAGGTTATTAACTGTTAATTTAATTATTCTAAGAGCAGTTGTGGTGTCTAGCATAACTAAGGCAACGGATTGACCAATTGACCTTGTGACCTCTGACCTTGATCTGTACGCCCAGCAGGATGAGCGGGAGGTGGCGCTTTTACAGATGGAGGAGAGAATGAGTGAAGTCGAGCTCATGCTCAGAAACCTCAAACTGTTGCTTCAGGAGAAAGTGTCTCAGCTGAAAGAACAGGTACAGAAATGCACAAACATGCTCCCCTGCCCTTTGACACATTCTTGATGCTGCATTTTACTCCAAACCAGACTTCCAGTTGAACCGTTCTGTTCTCTCTGCTTCTGTAGTTGATCAGGAACAGTGAGTCCGACGTGTTGATCAAAGACCTGTACGTGGAGAACGCTCAGCTGCTCAAAACCTTGGAGAAGACCGAACAGCGTCAGAAAGTAGCAGAGAAGAAGAACTTCCTGCTAGAAGAGAAAATTTCTAGCCTCAACAAGATCGTCCGTGACCTCGGCCCTTCCCCTTTGACCCCTGCGCCCTACCACTTTACACGCTCCTGACTTTACTGTATTACACACAAGCCATTCCAAACAGTCAAGCTACAATAAGGACAACAAATGCAGGTAGTCCATATGACTTGTGCACTATATTCTAAGTCTCTGAAGCCATACGAAAGCTTTGTGTAACTGACCGAAATATAAGTATTTCTTTACTGAAAATGTTCCCGTTTGCCATACAGCTCAAATCTCTTTCCCAATCATTTTCATTTCTGGGTGAACCATTCCTTTAAAGAGAAACATCTCTATTGTAGTCTTCCGTTTTCTTTCAGGAACGAACATGTCACAATATTCCTTGTTTAAATAATTCTTGCCCAAGGCATTTGCAAAAAAAGGGGGTTAAGCCTGTTAGTAGTGTGTTGAAACCATAGAGCTTGAAATTTGTGGTTATGATAAGGGTGCAAAGCACTTGAAGTGGTTGACCAATCACAACATACTGGTCCAGATGACCAATCACATTGCACAGAGCACATTGTGCTTTTTGTAAGGAGGTACTTCATAGAAGCAGGAACTAAACTGAGTGTTAATAACAGATTGGGAAGAGAGGAGCTGCAACAATGTAAAATAAGTGAAAATTTAGTTTTTTAGCATTCAAGCATGAAAACATATTCTTAGTAGACCCCAAAATCAAGACTAAGGGCATATGGCTGCTTTATTTTAATTTTTTCATTGCTCTTAATGATTTGATTTGAATTTTATAGCGGTTTCTTTTTACTGAGCCGTACTGTAATATTTCTGGTGAGTCTGGACGTTAAACTGCAATTGGAAGGTTGTCTTAAGGAATGGTGAAATTCCTTAGGCCTAGGGAAGCTTGTCCAACAGCTGAGGCCCCAGTGTACACACACACACACGCACACAGCCGCCTGTCATTACATAGTTTTCAGTGAAATGTAAACAAGGTCAGTGATTCCCTATGTCTCAGAGAAGGAAATTAAAGGGCAAATGTCACACTGTTTATTCCTGTTTGTTATAGTGCATTTTATGTCTTCAGGATTGTTTAGTTAATATAAACCTTTTCACTTGAGAATGTGCACCAAAAAAATAAAACATCCCATAACGTTACTTTAATTGCAGCAGGACTTTTTGCTGTATATTTATTTTGTGTAACTATTTTTCATTTATGAACTGTAATCATGCATTATGAGCACTGTGAATATGAATAATAGGGTATCTATTAAAATATTTATGTGGATTAAAAGAAACTCCGGGCTTGGAGACTTCAGCCTCATGGTTACCACTGTATAATTTTGTGTGGAGAAGAAAATTGCTGGTTATGAAGTTTCATTTCAGGCGTCTCTCAGCGAATGCAGTTTACAATCTTTGGTGGAAAAATGCACAGAGATTTACAGGCATTTAAACATTTTGAAATTGCTTTGAATTTGGTGTCCCTGTGTTTTTAGCATTGTAACAGCCTTCGGTGAAGTATATAAGCTATGCTTTACCACTATTTGTTATGAAAATGACGTTAACTTACTTTTACGTGTTAATTGTATAACACTTGAATGTAAAAACATAAAACTTTCTTTTTTGTAAAAAATACATAAAAATAATAGTTTTAGGAAACATTGATAATGAGTTTTCCTTTTGAATGCATAAATATTGCACATTTCTCTTTAGCAATATAGATGTGAAAACTTTCTTTTATAAATATATGGAAATTAAAAGTACCGAAATAAAGGTTTTTACTCCATACTTTTATGTCCCAATTGTTGTTAAATCCCTCAGGAAATAAAGACAAATAAAACAGACCCTATATTTGTACCCTGTTCGTGAGAAGTGCCTACTTATCTTTATAGTAAACATGATGTGTTGAATAAACCATCATATTTGTCCTGCGAAGCAATAAAAAAAATGTGACAGAAAAGAAGTTCGAGAGTAAAATATTTCCCACAATGCACTGCACCTCTAAGGACATGCCTTCGGGAAGGTCTGATCTGGGATCAGTCTGCTGCGGGGAGTGAGCGATCTAGAGAGAGGTGATCTAGGAGCGGTTAAAGACACTTTTACGTTGTGCAATATAATGATATAAAAATGATTGTGTGCGTAGTTGAACGGATACTTTAATGCGTTGCTAATGTTAGCTCTGTTTGGGATATAACGTACTAGTAAAGCTCTTGAATCTGAAAAAAATAAGTGAACTAATCTGTAATCATGCAGTTGGAAGTTATGGATCCAAACAGCTGATCTGAGATCAGGTAGCGGGGGAGGGATCCAGTGAGAGCTGGTCTGGGATCAGGAGGAGATGGTGAGGGTTGGGTGGACACATTCAGCTGGTAAAAGTTTTCGTGCGCTTTTCTCTGGGCGTAATTTAGACAGCGCGCGCGGGGAGCGCTAATTAGTCGTCGAAAAATATTCGTAATGTTCGACTAAACACTGAAAACAACGAAGCGTTCGCTAAACGCAACCTCGTTTGTTTTGTGTTAATGTTTACAGACTGTAGCCATGATGACTCGAAACTAGCTATCGGGCTACGCTCCGAAATGGTCTCGGTTCTGCGTGTCAGTGCGAATCTCGATCCGGATTTCAGGATGAAACCGAAGTCTAATCGGGCCAGAATCGATTCGGATTAACGATGCTCTCCAGAAAGAAGAGTAAAAACGAAGCGTCCAAGCCAGCCGAAGTTCAGGGCAAATATGTGAAGAAAGAAACTTCCCCGCTTCTGAGAAGTGAGTAACTTTTAAGTCAATATGCCTAACAAAACATACAAATAAATAAATAAATCTGCATTTTTATGTAATGTGGTCATTCGGTGCATGTTGAGCTATGGAACTTTTGAAAATTTTAAATACAAGTCAAGCTATGACTTACAATATGTACAGTTACATAGCCTATTATCAGCCAAATGGTGTCTACCTTTTGCATCAATCAAAAGATATGTGCCACATGCTCATTATTATTATAAATAGTAGAAGTAGAACGTTTTTGTTTTTACACTATTATATTTTAATGTTGCATAGTTATTTAACTCTAAGTCAAAGTATCAGGGCATAATTGGATGAACAGTAACTCAAGGGACAAAAACTTCCAGTATTAACATTCCAAATTAGCCACAAGCGTGTTTTGCATAGTATAGTTATAGACTTTGGATTGATGGGGACATTTTTTTTTAAATCCAATTATTTTCACTCTTATTTTTGTAAGAAAAAAAGTGCTGTTCTGGGGACATGGGAAAATAATTGTAGTCCAGGAAAATTATTTAAATACGTAATATGCTTTTTTAAATAATCTCATTCGAAATATAAGTAGTTGCACTTTAACATTATAAATGTCATAACTTGCATTGGGGACTTAAAAGGCAAAGGAATCTAGAAATGATCAGTTTCAAGATCTTTTCCAATCGGCTGCAGTCTATCTGTGCACATCTGGAGCAACTTAAATTGGTATCACTTTAGCACTTTTTGTATTCTGGAAAATGGATGTAAAATTGTACGCTAAAATTAATCTTAAGCATTCTTTGACTTTGCAACTTAAACATTGTTGAGGATGTTTTGATCCACTTACCCTAGGTTTCTCTTTTCTGCCTCTCGTTTGTTTTTTTCTCAGATTTAATGCCCTCGTTTATCCGGCATCCAACATTTCTTCGGCGTGAGCCGCCGTTAGCGGAGCCAGTTCCGGCGGGGGTATCTGGTGCAGGTCCGTATTCCTCTGGTTCTGTTGGGGACGTTAGCGGCCCCAAGAGTTTCCTGCGCAACGCACCTCCACGGACCCCCCTCGAAATATCCCGCAGGGAGAGTCATCGGCTTTCTGCCCCACCACACCTTCATCGCGATTACTCCCCTTCCTCGCCATCCTACATCAGCGATGCTGGTTCGGTGACGGAGAATGGAGATGCCGGCCCGTATTACTATCCTCCAGAGCCGTACTACAATAACCAACCCAGACGAGCCCACAGACAAGACCACTTTAATGAGAGCTACAGGTACTATGAACACAATGAACTCAACTACCCACGAAACCCAGGACAGCCCCAGACGCCCCAGCCACATAGTCGCCCACCCCCAGGTGAGGATTATCATCCTGTGTGCATTCACACTCGCATGCGTTATAATAGACTCCTCATGAAATAACAAACATGACTGTCGCTCTTTACTATAAATACACTGCCATAATCTGTCTCTATTTATGAGACCATATTATGCTGTTGACTATATGAGACTGGGTGTGCCGCACACCTCCTGAAAAGTAAGCAAAAGCATTTCGATGAACCCCGCCCTCTCCATGTAAACAAATGGGACTTAAGCCAAACTTAAACAATCAAATTACACGTAAAACAATTTTTTTGCCAGTTTTTATCACACTGAGGTACCGGTAAGTTAAAGTGTTCGTTTAAATAGGTTTGGTTTTAGTCGGTTATTTGATGATTTACAACGGAGGTGTGACGTCATGATTGACAGCTATGATTGACAGCTTCTCTGAGTGATGTAGTCATGGAGGCAGCAACAGCCTTTTTTGGGATATGATATTATATATATGATTGTATTTACCTTATTTTAACAAGCCTTCAGTTGTCCTACAATCAGCAGACATAAAAATTGGAGCAGTCAAGCTACTTAAACAGTTCAGGCGCGTGTGCTTGTGAGTGTGGGCAGGACTTTGATACCGTGGCTCTACTACACGCTCACTACTGTGCAGACTCACTATAGGCTACTGTCTTTATGTTGTTTCTACGTTAATTTGGAGATTAAATGTGACATTATTACAATATAAAGATATATTAAAAAACTTTAATTTGTTTTATTAATCGTGATTAGATACAGAAAAAATTTCCAATTAATTAAAAAAAAATTAATCGATTGACAGAACTAATATATATATATATATATATATATTAGGGCTGTCAACGTTATATAAATAAAATAATAAATGAACAATATTAAATTAGTATATTTTTTATGTTATAAATGTTCGTGTTTGTGTTATAAAACCGGTTGTGCTGATAAATATTTTTTGGTGTATACTATATATATAATAAACATCAATATTTACCTGCATATATTATTTTCTAAAGCATTTTAATACAAAAAATGTAAGTGAACATTTCTGAATGATGCAAACAAGTCCCAAATTTGCCACAAATATACATAAATAAATCTTAATAATTTTTGCCAGCCCTACTCACTACATTTTCTACACACACTTGTGCTCAATACACACACACACACTTTCTCGGCTGTCACTCTGGTGCGGTATTTCTCATTGCGTGTGAGATTGACAGAAATGTGGATTTTTCCTGTTTGCCCTTTTCTTCACCGTGTGTGTGTGTGTGTGTGTGTGTGTGTGTGTGTGTGTGTGTGTGTGTGTGTGTGTGTGTGTGTGTGTGTGTGTGTGTGTGTGTGTGTGTGTGTGTGTGTGTGTGTGTGTGTGTGTGTGTGTGTGTGTGTGTGTGTGTGTGTGTGTGTGTGTGTGTGTGTGTGTGTGTGTGTGTGTGTGTGTGTGTGTGTGTGTGTGTGTGTGTGTGTGTGTGTGTGTGTGTGTTCCTTGTGCTGAACTTTTTGTAGTCTTCTGGGGGCTGTTGTTTTATATTTGACCCTGCAGCTGTGACTTGTTGTTTTCTCCCCATCTCTCTTTAATTTCACTCCTCCTCCTTTGTTTTCAAATTCAAATACACAAAGAAACATTTACTGCATGCAGATCTGTAATACTTCACTATGTTTGTGCTTTTCTAGCAATCGGCCGTGTGCCAGCAAAGTCGGTGGGTAATCTGACGACGATGAGTGGAGAGGAGATGGTGCTTCCTCCTGGCTGGATTGTTGATTGGACGATTCGAGGCCGGAAGTATTACATCGATCACAACACAAACACAACACATTGGAGCCACCCGCTGGAGAGGGAGGGGCTTCCGCCGGGGTGGGAGAGGGTGGAGTCGGCTGAGTTTGGAGTGTATTATGTTGACCACATCAACAAACGTGCCCAATACAGACACCCCTGCGCGCCCAGGTGAGTGTCGAGATGTTCCAGCACATTCTCAGACTATCTGGTGCCATTTTGTATCCAAAATACACATGCAACCTCTGCTCTCACTCTACCTCAGTGTTCCACGTTATGACCAGCCCCCTCCCCCGCCAGTCACCTACCAGCCCCGCCCACCAGAACGCAACCAGCCCGTACTGGTGCCAGCAAACCCGTATCACACAGCCGAGATCCCAGACTGGCTGCAGGTGTATGCCAGAGCCCCACTAAAGTAAGTTTCACAGTCATAGTCACAGATTGCCAAACCCTGAGGTGCAGCAATCTAACAGCAAACAGAAAACTCTCACATACACTCCAATCTGCATCACAGATGGCCGCATTGGTGTACAGCTTCAATGGTTGTAATGGGAGTGCTTTCCTTTTGAAGTGTCGTGTCATGCCACACTGTATGTGTCCAGTGTAGGCCTGATGTAACTGTATTACTTTTCTGGACACATTTATAGATGCCTCTAATTTGCCTCTTTGCATTGGAATTTTAAAACATTTACTCTATTTTAACCTTAAATACTACAGTAATTATAAACGTATATAAAAACAATTTCTTTAAATATATAGATAAAAATGGTATTTTAAATGGTCATTAATCTCCTCAAAATATTCAATACATATTATTGAACTAAAATGTAGTACATTTAGTTAATTAATAAAAAGATACACTTGAGATGTTCAGTCACTTTTGAGCGCCAAGGAGTATGAGTGTGACCAAAGTAAGGAATACGGGTACAACTTGAGAAAAACATATTAATGTTTTCTCTTTATCACTCCCCAAATGCTACTGTAAATGTCATCAGCTTAGTCATTAATGCACATTATGTGTTAATATTTCCCAGAAATCGCTGCAAATATAGTGAACCTGCTGTCTATCCTGCTTAACAGAAGTTGTTTGGCTATCGAGAGCTCCATGAACCGGTGCTGAGTGAGAACTCTGTTTTTCAATGGCTCTGAACTCTATAATACAGGGTACCCGCGGGGTCTTAAAAGCATTGAAAAAGTCTTAAATTTGATCATCTCAAATTAAGGCCTTAAAAGCCTTGAATTTGGTAAACAAAGTCTTGGATTTCGTTACAAAGGTCTTATATTTTTTGCTTTTCCTACGATTAAGTTCATACCGTAACAAAATGAACTGTTACTAATGTAGGCTAATTAAAAATTCATGCAGCGTTGAGTGCACCTTCATCCGCGCTTCTTCAGCAGTGTAGAGCGCGCGCGCATGGTTGCCAGATACTATTCATTCAAACCCCAAATCAGAGCTTTTCTGTTAAAAGAACATATTTTCTACACGGTCTTTTCAATAGTATCTGGCAACCATGGGCGCGCACGCGCTCTACTGCTGAAGAAGCGCGGATTATCTGAAAACACAGACAAGCTGGAGTTCAGCGATCTTTATTTGAGATTTTCTACTTAAATTAAAGTGTCACTCAGTCGGTCTGTGTTCTGTCACGAGCCGCTTGCGCTGTTTGTGCGACTAAATCTGCGATCAAAAGTGTTTTTAATGTAGATCATATTATACGAGCAAGAATGCAATGTTTCCCGAATATCCACACGATTTCAAATGTGACTTGATTTTATACAACAGTTAAAAAACAACAAAAGGGTAACATTAAGTGATTTACTGCATAAAACAGTATAGTCAGGCTTATTGCTCTATTTTGCAACGAAATCTGTGGCTTTGAACGAATCGTGAGATTCAATGAATGAACGACTCGATGACTCGCTCATAAAGACAGTGAGTTACCGCCACCTACTGGCTATTTAAATATAATATTTTTATTAATATTAAACGTTTTTTAACATTGCATATTTATTGAACATTGTTTTATTTAAAGCATTATTTATGTTTAAAAGGTATTATAAAGGTTAAAAATTTAATGGAAAAATGTATTAAAGGGGGCAAATATTGTCCCTTAATGGAAAAGGTGTGACTGCAGTCTAAGTGGAAGAGAGGGGGTACTAGGGGGTACGGCACTCAAAAACATAGGAGAACCACGGAATTTAGGAAAAGGGATGTGTAGAATTGCACAAGTGCTACTGCTAAAGAGTGCAGTGTCAATTTCTCATAAGCTTAATTGAATGGCCTAGAGAGAATAATTATGACATTTTCTGTCTAAAGACTACATATAAAATAGCTACCTAAAGTAACTGCAGTTTGACTAAAACTAATGACTAAAAGTTTGCATTAATAAGCAGTTTCGTCTGAAGATGAAGACTAAGACTGAATCAAGAATGGCTGCCAAAATTAACACTGGCCTACACACACGTGCTCACTACAACGGTGTTGCGTATGTATTAAATATGACTGATCATTTAAATAAAATGTTTTATTTAATTCAAGTAGCCTACATGTACATAATTATTTTCTAGGGTTTAAAATTTATACAGATTTGACATTTTCCCCTCATACTTATGTTGGAATCGGTACGAAGTTGGCATTGAATTTCATTTGAAATGGTATTAAAAAGGTCTTAAAAAGCCTTGAATTTAAGCTGGAGGATCCTGGGGGTACCCTGATAATAGAATTCAACTGATGTGCAGTCACAGGTGTGCACCTATGTATATCAGCTATGACTTCAAATATGTCTCTTCTAGAGTTTTGTCAGTTTGATTCTCATATTTAATTAAAATGTTACAGATTGCACATTTTTATTTTAGTATTTTCTATATACTATTATAGTATTAATTCATATTTTGAATTGGAATTTATTTTTAGTTATTTTTAAATTCAGTTTGACATTTTTTTTATTTCTATTCAGCTCAGGACTAAAAAATGTTCATCCAATCATTGTATTCGTTCCAAATGCAATGATACGATGTCCTACCTGCTTGTCATGTCAACATATATATTTCCATACCTGCTCACGCAGACATCACGTCATCAGCATGTTCCGTATGCAGAGTTGTGGACACAGTCACAGACTTTTACAGTTCCTCCTGAACCAAAACAACAAGCTTATGCTGCGTTCACGCCATATCATAACCATAAATACGAGATGGCAACTCGTGATGTTCTAGCTGGAGCTGTTCTGTGTATTTAGGCGTTTCTATGTCAACACTATCAATGACGAAATTAATCTGCAGCAGTCAGGTGTTACAACTAAGAGCTCTGTAAGTTGCTTAAAGGCGTGGTAAAGTATGATTTCACTTTTCTAACTTTAGTTAGTGTGTAATGTTGCTGTTTGAGCATAAACAACATCTGCAAAGTTACAACGCTCAAAGTTCAAAGCACAGGAAGACATTTGCTTTTAAAGAAAAGGACTACAACAAACTGCTGGTAGGGACTACACGACATTCCTCCCGGGTTAGTGACATCACCAACCCTAAAATGTACATAAACCCCGCCCCCGGGAACACGCAGTCCATGTTGAGAAGAGGAAAAGTTGTTGTATAAGAGTACATTTGTGAGTCAGCTCAAACTGTAGCATCTGTCTTTTCACATGCAATAGAAAGTCACTCTGTGTGCATCTCACAACAGTTCCTATACGAGCGATTTATAGATTACCATGGCATGACAGAATATCCTAATTGCAGATAGTTAACTCCACATCAGCAACATAAATTCATCAACTAACCTTTCAGAGACGTCCTGTTGCTTCTACATGTTGTCACTTCTTCTTGAGTCTCTCCATCTTTGTCTGACTCCGTTATAACATTAAAGGCAGAACAGTTTCTGTCATTTTAGTGTGTCTGTGTGAGGTAATCGCAGCTGCTAACACACACACACGAGCTCTTGAAATCCCGCCCTCTGCAGCAGCTCATTTGCATTTAAAGGGCCAGGCACAAAACGGTGCGTTTTTGCAAATCCTAAAAAAGTGACAACTTTAACATGCTTTATAAAAATATCTGTGGGGTATTTTGTGCTAAAACTACACGCACACACACAATCTCTGGGGAAATCCGAGATTTATTTTACATCTTGTGAAAATGGCATTTTACCACCCCTTTAACTTCTTTGAGACATGAGGTAATTTAACGCTGTCTTTTGTCTCGTGACGCTTTGCAGACTTTGCTGTGCGTGTTCATGTGTTTTGAAGGAGGCGTAAGAGAAGCTCTTTAGAGACTCTAATGCTTTCAAAGCTAGCTTGTTGATAGCCTCTCCAACATTGCATACCCTACCTACCTTTATGCAGCCAAAGTGTATCTTAAAAGCTTGTTTGGTGATAAATATGAAAACCCTTCTAAAACCAACCAAGAGACCACTAGGTTTGGAAACCTGCAACCCAGTTTAGGCTAGATTACAATGTTTTTTCAGTAGTGACATCAGCCCAAATAATTTTTTTTTTATTGAAGAGAGCCATAAAGTTTTTCCTTGGCTGCCTTCTGGAAGCCACCAGAGTCTGTACACATGTCGTGATGATGGAGTCTTGTAAAGGCCAGTGTCATTAACCTTCAGTCATATCAGTGTGTGTTTGTGTTTGTCTCAGGTATGACCACATCCTGAAGTGGGAACTCTTCCAGTTAATGGATCTGGACACATATCAGGGGATGTTGAAGCTGCTTTTCATGAAAGAGCTGGAGTGCATCGTTAAATCCTATGAAGCATATCGACAAGCGCTGCTCACAGAACTTGACACACGCAAACAGCGGCAGCAGTGGTATGCCCAACAGCCTGCCAAAAACTTCCCTCCGAACATGTGACTCGTATGAGACACACCAGCGTTATCAGTGCCTTAGCTGCTGATGCAGACTCTCATTTACTTCCTCAAACAGCTCCAAATATAAACGCCCAAAGAGAGACGCCACACAAAGCATGTTGGAAACTTTACACTATTACGCCTATGTAGATTATCAGCCATTATACGGCTGTGTGTTATGAGTCTGTGCTTTGGTTTTGACTGTGTGTTGTGAATGTGTTTGCGCATGATGTCAGGACTCGCTCCTTCTTTATGGCATTGTCTGTATGGACAATCATAACTATCAGTTTTCAATGTTGTATGTTTTATCAGACTCTGCGCAATAGTAGTTTTGCTTTTTGGATGAATCTCATAAAAAAATGCATCCAGTTCACATTTTACCCCTAAAAAAAAAAAGGCATTTAATGGAGTTTGTAAAGAAAATGAAGCTTGTTTTAGGATTAATAACATCGGCTTAAATGAACGGTTTTACCATTAAATTATAAAAATAAAAAGCACAGTTTTTTGCATTACAGTAATGAGAGATCGTCATGGTGCTTAATTTTCTGTAAGTAAATTATATATTCTTTCTTTCTTATTTTTGGGGTGAAATATGGCTTGACCATTTCTGTGAGGTTCATCCTTTAAGATCTGGGTGGATTCCTTTTTTAAGGAATTTGCTTCTTATATTTAAAGATGAAACTTTCAGGCTGAATTGTCACTTTGGATGACGTGATTGTGCCTGTGGCATTTGGGGTTTTTCAAGAGGTTATTGCCTGTATTTTTCAGTTATGATGATGTTTGTAAAAACTATTTTAAGCATCAACACTAAATAAACCAGGATCTTGTATTGTGCGCATGTGTGAGGATGTTCTTCCCAATTAAGATTATGCTTTTCTCACCTCTTTTCAAAGTTATTTTTATTTTTTAATGGAAGTAGAGCAGAATACTTCATTTTCTGTTTTAATCCTCATATATATATATATAATTATATATATATATATATATAAAACATTTTAACTGAATTGAAAGCCCTTCTTCTACATCTCTTGTGGACATCTTATGTGTAAAGATAAAGCAACTTGAAAACAAAAATAGCATCATCACAAAAAGGTACCTTGGGCCTCAATTCCATGGATTTTATCCTACATCAAGAGTGAGGAACAAATCGGGATTTATAAAGGAAAGGCTGACGTGAAAATATTCTAAATCGTATGCCAACGGAAGAGCATGCGTACAAGCTTTTTGTGCCTAGACCAGTATTAAACATTTTCTAATGTTGTTTATTCAAATGTGAAAATAGAGTATCATGTCCAGTATGAATTAATATATGTACATAACATATTAACTGCTTCGTGATAATTACGTAACATGTTCATGAATTCCTGGAATTCATAGTGCGGTACTTCTGATGAACCATAAAGAGATATTCCTGGGTGATCTGTACACTGTAATAATAATTATTCACAATTTTTCTTTTGTCAAATAAACTTAGATAATTAATGTGGTTCAGATAGCATAATATTTAGAGTTTCTATTTATTAAACCAATCTCCTTTATCTGTCAACTCAAATTAACCAGGTAACTTTCTTTTTTCAAGTTAAACTAACAACAATTTTTTACAGTGTCGATGGATTTGATCCGCTTGCATTTAAGATGAACTGCAGTTTATAAAAAGGGATGCATTTAGGATAATTTTGTGCGATAAATTTTATACATCTAAATTTAGGAAACTATAATACATTCACATTAAGGATCGTTCTGCACACATAAATGAGCCCCATAGTCATTCATGAGCATTAGTCTAACGCATTTTATCCTAATATAAGCTAACAAAACAATTTATGATACTATAAATGTCAGATTTTCCTGGTGATTTTATGTTATTAAAACAAGCTTGGCAATTTGTCTTTTCCATACAAGTAGGCTTTTTTTAAAGGTTTGATGTCTTTGAAAATGGTTAAGATTGCCCTAAATATGATGGGATGGAAGATCCCTGCATCAGGTTATTTGGCCCATGATAATGACTACAACTTGTGTTTTTAAACATGTAGTACTTTATTCCCTTATAAATAGCACTGAACTCAACATACGACATCCATTACAAAATAAGAACAGACTCCTTTCATGTGAGTGTCAGAGAGAGAAACAGTATTTACAGTGAGAAGATGGTAAAATGGTGATTCAGAACTAATACCGTGACTTTCGACTGCAGGCGCAAATGGTACAGTCAGACTGAATCTTTTGAGACTGTTCAGTCTGATTCTCGTGGTCGTCTGACTGTGGGCCTGAGCTGTAGGTGGAGGATGTTGCAGTGGTGGGTGATAGTGACGATATGTTCCTGTTGCAGCAGTAAAGCATCGAACAGTCCCGTGCCTCTTTCTCTCTCTGACTGTACTGTCCACAGTGCATCTGCGTGAAACTGTGTGGGGTCAGTTTTGTTTCTTGTCCTGCTCAGGCGGTTGACCAGCCTGGTGTCCAGGGAAAGCGTGGTTATACAACTGCCTGTGGTTTGCTGCTACACTGTACAGCTTATACAGAGCCTGAGCGAGAAGGACAGGAAGACACAACATGTTAATGTGAGATGTATCTTTCTGTTTGTATGATGTTGTGGGATTGTGATTGTAAGTAGACGGATAAGTGTGTGCAGGTACAGTTACCTCATTTGTGCTTCCCTGAAACAAAGAGATGAGGAAAGCAGTTAACAAACTTTGGTTTAAAATAAAAACTTGATACCTGATTTTATACAAATAAAATCATGAAATGATGACAGAATTCATTCTTTTAGTTAAGTGAAAAAAAAGAAAAAATGTTTTAGTGTATATATATATATATATATATTTAAAAAAAAATCTTACTGATCACACTTTTTTAATGGTTATATATATATATATATATATACACATTACCATTAAAAAATGTGTGATCAGTAAGATATATATATATATACACTAAAACATTTTTTTTTCTTGTAAAAAAATCTATACTTTTATTCAGCAAGGATGAATTGAAATTGATTTTAAAAAGCGACATTTTTTTGTTTAAAAAAAAAACTTTTACTTTTTTTTACTTTCTATTCTATTCTTAATCAAAGAATTCTGAAAAAGGTTTCACAATTTAAAAAAATATTAAGTAACCGTTTTCAACATTAATAATAATCAGAAATGTTTCTTAAGCACCAAATCAGCATATTAGAATAATTTCTGAAGGATCATGTGACACTGAAGACTAGAGTAATGATGCTGAAAATTTTGCTTTGCATCACAGGTATAAATTACATTTTTAAATATATTCAAATAGAAAACAGTTATTTTAAATAGTAATAATATTTCACAATATCACAGTTTGTGTTCAAATAAACGCAGCCTTGGTGAACAATCTTACTGACCAATATTTCTTACATATCAATATTTCTATAGATAAACTATATCTAAATACACATACCTGCTTTCAAAATAGGCTTCAATTATACTGCACAATTTTAAACTGCATGCATGGTATATTGGTATTGGCTGTTGGTCGTAGATTTTTTTTTTTTCATTCATCATTATCAGTCTATTTGCATATTTGTTTTTAAATATTTATTTCCTCTTAAAGTGTGTGTGTTGTACCTGATCCCACAGCGCGCCGGCCACCTGGTCAATGACTGCGCCCAGTTCTCTGTATTCTCCTGAGTAGCGGATGTACGCCCATGTGCACAGAGTGATGAGCGCGAAGCCCAGCACCATGTTGCAGACGCTCGCGATGACGTCCACGCCCACGAACCCCGTGATCCCTGCGGCCACGTACATCACGAAGATCACCACGAACAGTGTGGCGGGTGTGCGTGCCGCGTGGAAGATGTTCTTGGAGTCGTTGTGTTTGATGTACTGCACGAACGACTCGTCGATCTCCGTCTCCAGCTGCAGCAGGTACCGCCGGCTGAACTCCTCCCCGCCCATTTTCTTCACACTGCGAAACAACGCCAGCGACTCCTCGCGGATGTCCAGGTGACGTGCCTGGAGCTCGCTCGGGGCGAGGAAAGGCCGATCTCCTCCGCTCACCTGGGGGGCGTAAGACACGTGATGAAGATGAGTCGCACTGATATCATTTATGACAAGAAACCAGCTGTCAGTATCACACTTACCACCTCCATCTTCCTGTTGTATAGATCTTTAGCTGCGGCCACTGCGGCCAGATTATTGGCTTCTGCTGTGGCCTGTGCACACAAACACAGCCTAACACTGTCATACTGTAGGATGCTAACAGCTCTGCATGTAAGGCTTTGGAAGGGGAGTGTTCGTGCTGAAGGCTAAGAGGTTGTACCTGTAACATGGATTTTGGATGTGGCAGCTCCTCTCCCTGGTAAATCTTGATATATGCCTGAAATCATAAACAGCCGCTCAGTTCACTCGAAGAATTCCAAAAATGTCATTATACTGTAACAATTATAAACTCCATACAAATTAGGGATGCAGAATATATTGGTGCTTTGTTGGCTATAGTTTCTTTTTAATTTACTCGTATCATTTGATATTGGGTATTTAATCTAACACTGATATATGTAATCTTTAGCAAAATTTAAAATTAATCCTTTTTTTATATATTGTAGTACTGTATTATAATGTTTTGATGCCTAAATACACTTGTTGCATTTAAAGGATTTATTGTATTTTTTATTTAGACAAAATAGTATAATATTGTATATTATATAAAGACAACCGTTTGGAAAATATTACAAATTTGAATTATTATTGTAATTTAAAATAACTGTTTTCTATTTCATTATATTTTAGAAATGTATTCCTGTGATCAAAGCTGAATTTTCAGCATCATTTCTCCAGTCTTCAGTGTCACATGATCCTTCAGAAATCTTTCTAATATGCTAATTTGCTGCTCAAGAAACACTTTAAAAACAATCAATCTATAAAACAGCTGTGCTCCTTGACATTTTTGTGGAAACCGGGAAACATTGTTTCAGGATTCTTTGATAAATAGAACAGCATTTATTTGAAATAGATTTGTTTTGTTTGTAACAACGTAAAAGTATTTAATGTCACTTTTGATCAATTTAATGCATTTCTATGGAATACAAGTATTTTTTAAATTGTTTAAATGTCCTGACTGACCCCAAAAATGTGAAGGTATAGTGTATATTTAATAAACATAAATATATTTTTAATATTGACCACTATTTAAGAAAGGGAATTTAGCGCAATCTGACTTTTAATATCGTTGAATGCCTAATGAAAAATGTCAATTGGTTCATTTATATATCATTACTGGTAGCAGTGATTGCACAGCTATCAAATCTATCACCTTGAAGTACTCCAGGAGTCCACGACAGGTGATTTTGCTTGCATTTATCTCTTTCACGTCCAGGTTTTTGGGCCGTAGTAACCATGGAACAAGCACTTTGAGATTATTGGTAAACTCTTGATCGATCTCTGAAACACATGATTGGAAATAGGTGTTTTTGAACACTGTTTTTGCACATCATGGCCAGTGCTGGGTAGATCAATTCAAATGACATGATAAGCATTGTAGTTTGTAACGTAATCATTACACATTTTAGTTAATGGAATCTGATTACTTTTAGATTACTTTTGACCTAACTTGTCAACTTGTATAACATGAATATTATAATCTTGTACCATGTTGATAAAAAATGCAAAGAGAAAGAACATAAAGTGCATTAAATATTACATAACATCAGGGTTTCCCTAACTAGAATTTGGGAAGAAGGAACTGCAGGGGGTTCATACATTTATGACAAGTTAATAATTCGTTTTTAAAAAAAGAAGTAAAGTTAAATTATAAGAAATACATAATTTGAGAGTAAAAACAATCAAAACACTAACTAAAAAGGATTAAACATCTTATTTGTTTGTGCTGTGTGGCCTCTCAATTTTCCATGTAATTATATTCACCTGACTAGTGGCCGGTCTGTGTGTGTAATTCCATAAAACTTTTGAGAAAGGAAAATATAAAAGATAAAATAGAAGAATTAGGGAGAATCAATGAATTCTGAATAATTTTCTGATTTTTTTTAAATATTAAGTATATATAATCAATAAAAAGGAAATGTATTGTGATTTTAAAAAGTAATATAATCTAATTACAAGTATTTAATGTTTGGAATCTGATTACGTAATCCAGATTGCATTTAATCAGTAGAGCATGAGTAACGTTCCACTCAATATTCCTCTCTACGCCAGTGCGCCTCGTTCAATCGCTCTAAAAGTCGCTTAAATCCCGTTCCGACATTAAATTTCTGTGTACTATACGTCTTTCTGTTTGTATAGAATTTCTTGAACAAATCTCTCAATTATAGTATGCCTACAGATAACAGTTATGATATGTGTGGCTTTAAAGCAATATAATATAAAGTGGTGTAAATAAACGTGACGTGATGATGCCAAATTTCAGAGCTCGTGCACACATATCCACATCGCTATAATCAGATGCTTTCTGTACTGCCGTTTTCTCACCGCAGTTATTTTTGTTATTGAGAGGAAAGCGCTCAGCACATATTTATGGCTTCGGGTTGTTCGTTAACAGTGTTTTGCTGCAAAGACATTTCAAACTTCTTTTTACCCCTGAGCAAAGAACGAAAACGAGTATAAAACGAATCTCTGCTAACTCCACACTTCCTTTCAATTTCTTCTCCTTCATTCTTAACTTTGATGTTTACTGTGCATTTATATATAAGGTTCGCAACTTCATTAAAACAATATTTGAACTCCATAACCAAGAAATCACAAGGAGCGAGCGGCCCTGATCAGAATCTGAAATACTCACATGCTCTGATAATCAGTTACTACCCAGCACTGTTCATAGTAAGATGCTAACATAGCTTACACATGTTTGAGCTCCGCTACTGTAGACTTACCCCTCAATCTGCCATCAAAGTGTGGGTTTGTGGCCACCTTGAGTCCCGGGTGTGGCATGAGGAAGCAGGAGATGTTGGTGAAGCAGGAATGAATGTGTTTCCTTACGTTCTGCAGCTCCTCATGTTGATTCTCTGAGATCTACACATAAACGCACATTAGCGTTGGTTCTGTAGGAATTAATTCTGAATATTCACGTTAACCTTTTCATAAATATTTGCCTTTAATCTTTTCTCCAGGAATTTCATCCCTCCCTCCTGTCCGTAGGGAAACTCGTATGGAAAGCTCCAGTCCCGCACCAGAAAGATCATTGACTTGTGAAATAACACAAACCAGATGATTAGTGACGTTTGTTTCTACCAGTATCATAAAAATGCATTTTATAATGACAGTTTCCTGAGGAACATTCTGTTTCAGAATCATCAGCACTAAAAGAGGCTGTCAGCAGAAGCAAATACCTGGAATGGTTTGAGGAATGTTTCTTCCATGGCCAGTCTGCCGTATTCAGTGAAAAGCTACACAGGTCAACAAAAGCACACGTTTAATTAAAAGCGTACTCAAAAGTGTGTGAAAATTGTTTTTATAATTAATTATATATGGTTTTCTGTTTCAAATGACAAAAATGTCTGCACTCGTGACTCAAATGTCCTTTTTAAGATGTTTGTTCAGTTTTTTCTGTTTACGTGCAAAGAATTATGGCTTACAAGCGTGTCTGGTTTATCTAATTTCAAGCATAGCGCCCAGCAATAGTCAATCCTATTTTATTGATGCATTTATTTTATTTTATTTGTACTTGACATTTCATCTACATGTAAATGCACATCAATTAGTACACTCTGTGTTATAGAGCTTTGTAAATACATTTTGAATTAAATGTATTACTGTCTAAAAGTCTGATAACTAATGGGTGGCAAAATGAGTCTCTCTTTACCTGCAGATGCTGAAGATCATCTTCCTGAACATTCTGAGATATGTTATACACCTACAAAGAAAGAAAACGACAATTCAGCTGAGTTGCATTAAGAATATGGTAAACAGGAAGTTTTAAGGTCACAGTTTTTTTTAGGAGGGTGTTTTGTGTAATGCTGTTTGTGTACAACCTGCATAGAGCTGATCATAGTACTGAGGGCAAATACAGTAGCTGAGTCACGGAGAGTAGACTGGCTGTCGAAGGTCCCCTGTGTGTCCATTAGCAGCACTGCCACCTACAGGCAACAGGACATAATGCATCCCTCCCATAAAAACCACATACTAAAGATCCTCATGAAATGATGTTAGATTATAATTATACTCAAGTCATGACATTGAGTATACACTACTGTTCAAAACTTTAAAAAAAAGAAGAATAAAATAATACTTTTATTCACCAAGGATGCATTTAATTGATCAAGGGACAGGGTTTAAATTCATCATCTTAATCTAGAATACTTAATCAGGGGTTTAAGAAATGGCTTTCTGAAACATATTAAGTACAGATTACTTACACCTGGAGTCCTAAACTAAAACAAGATTAATTTAAGACCAAATGTGCTAATCTGATTAAGCGCAACTAAGGTTGCCTATAAAACACGGAATGAACCACGCAATCTTAAAATTTAGGTTGAATTCGAAATCGTCCCCTATACCCTCAAATAGGGTGTTATTTGAGGGGACAGCCATTTGTAGTGCTGTCTGAAACCATAGTGGACGTTATTGAGTGCACTTATTCAATTCCACACCCACATTGCACTGCAATAATGAGTGTACAGCCGATGTACGCTTAACAGTGTCCACTCCTTTTCATTCACTCCTTCAAGTGAACAGTATTAGTGGACTAACTTAGGGAATAGTGAATGAGGGTTTAGGGGGCGATTTCGGATTCAGCCCTGGAGTAGCTCTAGTCTAGTCAGGAAATCAGCTTATTAAACTCTGGACTAGACTAAGTCTAGGGCTATTTAAAACCATGACAGGTTTAATAATCTGGTTTACAAGGTCAGTTTAGTCTAGGACTAGGCTTGAGCTCTCTCCGGGAACCCGCCCCCAAAAGTGACAGGAAAGACATTTATAATCTTACAAAAGATTTGTATTTTTTTCTATTGAACTTTTTGTTTTGTGGAAGAATTGTGAAACCCGTTTCACGGTTTCCACAAAAAAATTAAAAGCTGCACAACTCTTTTCAACATTGATAATAATAAGAAATGTTCTTGAGCAGCAAATCAGCATATCAGAATGATTTCTGAAGGATCATGTGACACTGAAGACTGGAGTAATGATCCTGAAAATTCAGCTCTGATCACAGGAATAAATTAAAATATATTCAAATAAACAACATTTACTTTAAACTGTAATAATATTTCAATATTAATATTTCTGTTTTTACTGATCAAATAAATGCAGCCTTGGTGAGCATAAGAGACTCAAAAACATGAGAAAATCTTACTGACGCCAAAACTTCAGTACGGCAGTCTAGGTAGGGGTTTTCGGTAGGTTAAAGTGAGTCTTACCTTGCTGCCATCTGGTTTGTCCACCAGGAAGACCTCACTCCAGATCTGAATCCCAGTGGTCTCCCGCTCCGACCCTCCTCTCCATGAGAATCCCGTCAGCGGCTCCTCAGGGTCACCCAGCCACTCATCACTGGCCTAAACACACACACCGCATTTGAGACTAGTCTGAGAGCACGTTTTTACACTTTAAAGATGAGTTATAGGCAATCTGACCTGGCTGTACATGTAACGCAGCATGAAGTCCATGAGGAAGGATTTGCCCTTGCGAAACGCTCCTGCCACGGAGATGGCCACCACCTCTCGGTCTCTGAGCTCTTCAGCCAGCAGGATCTTACTGAGCGCCGCCTCGTCCAGCTCAAACGAGTGGTCGTCCTTCACCACCAACACCTGCACTGGACGGGCCCGTCCGTCTGTCTCCTCCTCCTCCGAGCTCCAGTCATACACGTTCTTATCCCCTAAAGACCCTGAACAAAGACACATTTAAATATATTACTCCTGAAAGTGCAATGACTGTTATGGTGCTAACCATAGACGTAATATCATCCAGCGTTATAAGCAAACCGCAGCTGATAGAGACGCCCTGTACTGTTAATGATCTTAAAGCTGTCTACTCGATAGATCATAATGTTTGAGTTGCACCGATGACGCAACTATGATGGAGAATTTCAATATCAGATGAAAAAGTGACACTGTTTGTTAGTTGATGGGAGCGGTAGATTGCATTTTGTGGCGTGTTATTTTAGTGTTATTTATATATATTTTAGTTTTTATTATTATATTTTTATTTTATATTTTTCAGTTTTAATTTTATTATTAGTTTTTTATATTACTATTTAGGTTTAATTCATTTTTTTTTCTGTTTTAGTTTTTATTTATTTAGTCATTTTAGTGCTTCAATTTAGGCTTAATTTCAGTTGGCTACAAAAGGAAACTTTTCTCATTTACGCTCAGTTCAAGTTTTTCATCTAATATTCATATTTTGTTGTGTGTAAGTTGTGTGAGAGAACAGCATTAATGAATTAAGTGAATTAGTGAAGCATTAATGCCATGTTATGCTTAAGATTATCATCCGTTTGAAATCAAATTAGGCCTAAATTCAAATCAGAGATGAGTGTTCACAGCACAAATGTTACGGAAAAAAAAAAATTTAGAGGCAAAGACTCTCTTTTCTTATAGCATTCTCCAGGGAGAAATGGCGGAGTCACGGTTTAGTGAAAATCCTAATGGAGGTTTACTGATGATCTCGACCTCTGTCATCAAGGCCAATGTGATATGGTTCATTATTAGTTTAGAAGTCCATCTCTTTCACTTCTCAGGCTTCTTGATGTACAAACAACTGTTAATGTGTTTTTAAGCATCATATAGGTATGTGAACCAGCAAAACACCAGAGGTTGCTCTGGGGGATCTGCCTGTCTCATTGATGCATTAGTTAAGCATTTCTTAAATGCAATTGAACATTAATGGATATTGACATGGGAATGAGAACATGTCTAACATAACATTTTCAACCAGGGCTAAAAGGATCGTAGTGGGTCAGATTCAAATTATACGGATGTGATGAGTCTGTTCACAACATTTGCCATTTGGTTAGTACCAAAATTACACCAATATTGTCCCAACACTGTAAATTATTTACATTAAAATGTCCTTGTACAGCCCTCTCTCATTATCTCTCTCTCTCTCTCTCTCTCTCTCTCTCTCTCTCTCTCTCTCTCTCTCTCTCTCTCTCTCTCTCTCTCTCTCTCTCTCGTCATATTCACCTGGTCAGGCCTGTATGGAGCAGTAAGCATCACACGGCAACCGTATACATTATATAAACCAGCATCTCTATACAGGCCTGTAGCAGATGTATACAGCTCTGCTTATGTTATGTGGGTCACTGACTTCACACATAGTCAAAGCACTTCTGATTTTAACCACTGCAATGAAGAAAAACTATGACGCGTGATCTAATAAATGCACAATGAATTCGAGAAATAAAGCATATTATTGACCGGAATTTGTAGGAAATAAATAGGTTGGTGCATTCGCAAACGACCAATAATTTGCGTTCCCATTGACATTACAGTAGCCTACTGCAAATGTCACACTGCTTTTAAATATAGATCGTACAGCAGTAAAATAGCTGTCAACACAGACACACACGGACAGATACAGGGCGGAACAGGGCTGTGGTCCGGACCAAATCAGCTGATTTGGACAGGGAGGAAAATCATTGTTTTTGTCTGTGTGTATTTATGTGTGTTCTTTAATATATATACACAGAGTATCTATGTAACAGCATCCTCATAATTTACAGAATCACACAATAAACCCGTTGCATAGGGTGTCTGTCTCGCGTCTAGATGGTTTATTGTGTTTAAAGATGGACTCACCCCAGCTGTCTCTGTTATTTTTGTCTCGTGCCATGTCGCACTGGGTGTTTTGTTCAGTATTCGGGTCGGGTCTTGTAGGTTCGGTTCTAAACAGCGATCATGAGACGAATGCGATGCTGGAAATCAGCTGCGAGTGATGGAGGCTCATTCTCATCTGAACCCAATATGCAGCGCACCATTTGACCGCCCAGTGGCGCTGTAGGACGCTCGGTGGTAAACATCTATATGAAATAATAACTTAACTGTAAAGGGCGGGGCTTAGAGGCTCTGGCTTTGTCTCTAATTGGTCAGGTACGTTTGGTCCAAATAAAAGTTATCATATTTGTATTGTATTATTTAAATTGCCTGTTTTTGTTGTTCTCATTGTCATTATTTCCGATTCAGACCAAGTCAATCGCGTAGGCTACGTGTTAACTTACTTTTCACTGGTGTCAGGCATCAATACCTAGAATAATAGATAAAAAAAAACCATCTGCTTTTTACACAAATGTCTCTAAAACAACAACTGAAATGTTTTTAGTGTGGCAGTGGCTTAATGAAAAATTATGCTAATGCGTAGTTAAGCGTCAGGCATGGTCGTGTCAGTCTGGTTTCTGTTGAGGAGTGTGTTTTGTTGAATATTCGTTTGTTACATTTAAAATAACATTACATTGCATTGTGTGTGGCTGAGTGGCTCTGGCTCAGTATATCCGTCAGATGGCGCTAGGCGAACACTGTGGAAAAGAAAAGAAAAGAAGAGAAGGAAGAGAAAGCCATCGTCTTACTGAATGAGTTTTGTCAAGTTCATTTTAATGCACTATAATACGCAATAGACAGTTAAAACAATTTAAAACAACATGATTATGTATGAAAATATAAGCTTTACACATATCAAGACACTAAAATAAATAACACCAGTTAATATTTTCCCACCATTATTTATACAGTAGCCTACCATGTCACTGTCAGACCATATTTCTAGTGCAAATAATGCACACTGAAACAGCGGTGAATTAAAGTGATGCTTAACATTGTGCCTGCCCTAAATATATCGTGTTTGTTTTTTCTGTGTGTATCCGTGTGTCTTTGCGTGATTCTGAGTGCGCGCGTGTGTGTGTGTGCGTGTGTGTGTGTGTGTGTGTGTGAGAGAGAGAGAGAGAGAGAGAGAGAGAGAGAGAGAGAGAGAGAGAGAGAGAGAGAGAGAGAGAGAGAGAGAGAGAGTGTGTGTGTGTGTGTGTGAGAGAGAGGTCTGATCTGGCTTCAGTTGAAGTTTGCGCTTCTCTCTGTTCCTGTTTGGATGTTTTTTTCGATGCAAAATGAACTTCGTCATTTAGGAAAACCTCTATATCTTCGTGAGTTCAGAGGACAAATATTAATCGCACAAATGGTAAAGTTTAAATCAAAGTTTCTGAATTTGTGATTTATTTCGTGTTGTAGTTTGACGCTGTTTATAGCTTTAGCATTAGCTTCGGCTGAACTTTACTGTCACTCAGAGCAAACGGCAGTTAAAAACACTCATTAGCTAAATGCAAGTATATATTTGTAAAATCTGGATTATGCTTTTGATTTGAATGTGTATATTTGTCTGTATAAAATGAAGTTTAAAGCTGAAGTGATTATGTGAGATTAGTTAGCAGAAGTTAGCCGAGTTAGCTTCATACACGGACATTCAGACAATTTTTTTTTTAAATTATTAAACTTTAAATAAGTTAAACTCTCTACCTTACTATGAGGGGGATACTTTTAATAACAACCGATCTGTTTTGACAGTTTAGAATTCCTGACATACTTTTGAAACGCATCTAAATAAATGTAAGTAAAGCTTAAAATATCCTGTATTATATACAAATAAATACTTTTAAATTAAATAAACATCTGCACCAACTACACTATTAAAACAGTAAGTTAGTTTTAACAGTAGTTTGCTAATAGTTCTGTTTGTTGGAAAAGTCCTTATAAAACGATTATTTTATATGATTTTTGTCCACATATTGCTTCTGCATTTTCATAAAGTATCTATCTATCTATCTATCTATCTATCTATCTATCTATCTATCTATCTATCTATCTATCTATCTATCTATCTATCGTATTTGTCTGACTATCTGTCTGTCTGTCTATGTAGCTGCTATCTATCTGTTTGTTTTAAGCTTAGGTGTGCTGCTGGTATTAATGATATGATGTTCTGGTTTCTGTTATTTTTCAGGGGGATGTGGACTGCAGGTCTGTTGTGAAACTGAATCTGGGTCATTAAAGTAGTAAATCCTCCAGTCCGACATGATGGATCTGCTGGGCCGGTCCGGAGGGGAGATTCAGCGCAGAAACCCGCAGAACGACTTTGAGCTGATCCAGAGAGTTGGCAGCGGAACCTATGGAGACGTGTATAAGGTACTGGACACATTATTCCCGGCATTCATGAGACAACTCTCTTATAGAGAATGGGAATCTACGTCACGCCGTGTTACATTCCGGTTGCCGTATTTTAGGCACACAATCAGGAGCACACAGTGTCAACAGACACAAATCAGCAGAGAAAAAAAATCTGTTTTTATATCAATACTTTTTTGAGAACTGTTGCTTACAATCGCTTAAAATAAAACAGACTTAAAAAATTAATCAATTTTAATATCTAACAAAATGTAATCCCTCCCTACAATCAGAAAACACGCAAGACCTAATTCATTGCTCTTTTGCAGCTTATTGCTTTGATAGCTCTCACCACAAACCATGTAAATGTTGTACTGCCATTCCATCTTAGTTTTACTCCGTAACTCACTGATGTCAGTATTTTCATTCAGTCTTGTTCACTAAGAGAGCCACTTGTATAACTGCTAAAATAATAACTACAATATGGTTAGTTCTCACATGGTGGATCATGTGTATTATTGTAGTATATTTTCATATCGGACTAAACCTGCTCAATGTTAAAGCATTAACTAAGCCATTATAGACAGAACAGTGTGACTTACTGTAAAACTGCTTTGAAACAGTGTGCATCGGGGAAAGCGCCATACAAATAAATGACTTGACTTGAATTAATGAATAAATAAATATCTATAATTTATGATATACATCTATAAATATAAAATTTATAAATCATAAAGACACATTTTGGTTAAGTTGTTTACTTCACTGTGTTTCACTTTCACGCTGGAAAGCTGAAAAATCACACCTTTTCCATGCTGGCCATGAGAACGGCTATGGCTAAGTTGATGACATCAAGTTCCCATTCTCAGTATTCGCTGTAGACGTGATATGGGATATATGTATGTGTGTGTGTATGTATTTAGTTGTTATTTGCTTTCAGTTTTAGCCAGTTAAAACAAATTTAATAATACGCGTGATTGTAATATTTCCGTGTTGGATCTGGAGTCCAGCCTTAGGCCCTTTTTAGGCAACAATTTGCATACAGAGGGCTAATGATATGAAGCAGTAGCAAGAGAAAATAATAATGTATTTATGCATTTAGTTAATATTGTTATATTTTTAAGTTGTTTAGGAAGCCACAAACTCTCTGGCAAAGTCACAGTCAGGAAATGTTTGACTATCGCACCATCATGCCACTCGTGGACAGTGGACGTCAGTATCCTGCATAGATTTAAAGTTCTGAATGTTAAGAGGCTCGTTCATTACCTTGCGTTATCCTGCCATGGGTTCATTTACTGCCTTTCCAAATCCCTCAAGAGAAAAAAGGCCATATAAGGTCAGAAAATGTCCCAGTAGCAGCTCCTGAGAGAAGAATAAGCTTCTGACTATATTAGTGACATGTGTGGGTTGCTTGTTTCCTACAAAAGAGCGGTTTGTTTCGAACTTTGGTTAGTGTTAATAATATGTAAATGGACTTAGCGAACTCTCCTGTGCTGTTTCTTTTAAAGATAAAAACAAACAAAAAGATAAAAAACCATTAGGAAATTAAAAAGGTTAAATTATTATTATTATTGCTCATACCCGAGTAACAGATTTGAACAAATTAATAATCCTTATTATTGAAATTTACCTTATAACTTTTCCAGCACCGTGTGCGCTATAGTCATGTATGAAACCTCAAATCGTGCAGTATGTTGACTCTGTTGAGATGATGTGTGCTATTGCGTTTCTAAGCAATCATACATATGATTTTTCACATTGTTTATGACCCAGGCCACCAAGAACACTTTAGCAACTGCATGGCAACACCCTGGCACTCTTCAGAAAATGTAAAAAATCAAGTTCTTGGTTTATTCTGGATATAAGCTGAATTAATTTTTGGGACTTGTTCACAAGTTTTAGCAGAAAATGTAGTAGACATAAGTATTAGAAATGGAAAAGGCATTTGGGATCTCTTGAGTTGAACTCTAAATTATACTCAGGAGGTTTAATGGTGATAAATCATACTTGATCTCATGGAAACTTTGATCAAAGATTTATTAACTTGCATTTGGCTTGAGTCTGTGTGCAACATGAGTGTTTAATTTGTTTATTTGGAGACTAAACACACACACATTGTCCCCCAGGAATTTGGATGTAGCCAGCAGTCTGGAAGTGCTTGAAAATCTGGTGAATTGTTGTAGTTTCCATTCATTCAGCGGTGTGGGGGTGTGTGGGTGTGTGTGTGTGTGTAGTGTACGTATTACATTTACTGTTATTGATTGCTGAGCACACTTCCTGTCTGGGTGTGTGTGTGTGGCTGCTGGTTATGTAATCTGAGGGTCTAGCATTGATCCGACCGACTACATTAGGGACTTTTCATAATGGTGTACGGCCTTTTTTTCTTTCTCATGAGGGATTTGGCAGGGAAGTAAAATGTTAGTTATTCTTTTAAAACAGCGGAGACATAATTTTGACCAAACAGACAATTTTACTAAAAATTATAGAATGCAGTAATAAATAAATAATAAAATACAGCTTAAAAATCATTAAGACATTTAAAAAAAAACAAAATCTTATTTAGGTACACCAATATTGTTAATTTGAATAATATTTTAAATTGTTGAAGTTTTATGAATTCAACTGATTAGACATGCTTTTTTAAATGAAAATTTAACTGTCGTAAAACCATTACGACAAAAAAAATAATTTAGGGGAAAATGAACAAAATTTAAAGGAAAAAAAAAACAGATTTCATAGAGCAATATATAAAATTAAAGTACATAGTAATAAACAGACATTTTCACAGCAGTATTTTATTGTATTTTTTATTTTATGAAAAGTTATAATTAAAATAATTAATTTTTGTTTACAATATTGTTTGTTTTAATACCTGCAGCAAAATCAACTCGAATATTCAGCATAATGTTAAACCATGGTTGACAGATCAAAATGGCCCAGGACTGGTTTAGTGGCCACAAACTAGATTAGGAATTGTTTCTGCTTCATAATGGGTTACAGTATATAGTTTACAGATTCAAATTGTATTAAAGGGGGGCTATTATAGCCTGGTTCTATCAGACTCTCGTACATTTAATTTGTACAGAGAGTCTAGCCTCTCTCCATTGACAAGCGTTAACTTCCTTGAAGACGGGGACTCTGTTGAAGTTTAAAACTATTGGATCTGCCCAGAGTCACTCTGGATCTGCCATAACCAATCGCTAACGTTTGGTCGTGACGTATGACGATGCAAACTAGCGCACAACCTCAACGTTCTCAGCCGCTCCTTCTGTTCGCTGATTGGTAGTGCTGGGTATCGATTCAAATTTCAAGAATCGATTCGATTCCGATTTTCAAGATCTTGAATCGATTATCATTATTCGATTCGATTCGATTCGATCCGATCTGATCCAATCTTATATTTTTAAAATCAAAAGTTTTAACTGTTCATGAACAATCAAGTGTTTGTATTAAATAACATTCACAAACATACATTAATGTTGTAAAAATGTATTGTTCACTCAATGTGTTAGATGTTAGATAATTAAGGCATTACTTTAATGAATGGTATCTTAATGTAGTGTTACCAACTAAACAGGAGATAAAACGTGTTTTATTTGACTTGACTGTCCTTTTATTTAATCCAAAACTGCGTTCATATTTAGAAGGCCTTTTAAACTAGATACAACCGCACACGATACCACTTTAGGGGCCGTTCACATATCGCGTTTTATGCGCGTGCAAATTCAGTGAGAAGCACTTCAATGCATCTCAACAGGTCATGTGACAAAAACCAGCGGCCTTTCCGTAACAACATGGAAAGCTCGGCCGAACAGCTGATCATCGCTGTACAGGGCGGCTTTTTATTTCTCATCTCAATGAATATATCTAGTAGTAAAGCTAATGCAAGGGCTAGAAATCAATTAATTATTTGATGATACTTCCTCGTCATCATGGAGAGCGCAGTTTGCACCGCTTTCTCCTCTCCACAAGCGCGTGCTTTCCCTTTGCGTCTGTCGTTGCTATGCAACCATGAACAGAGGCGCGCCTGGAAAACGAATTTGCACGCGCAAAAAACACGCTATGAACGACTCTTTCCTCCTCTCTTGTCAACAAGTGGATTCAGAGAAACTGCATTAGCAGCGCCGCCGGTCGCCATGTCTCGGTGTGTTTATGGGGAAAATGTAGGCCTGTTATTAAATCGATCCTCTGAGTTACGGATCGATCTTTAGAAATTAATATGAAAATCGATTCAGAATTGGTGAATCGATTTTTTCAACACAGCACTACTGATTGGACCTGCAAAAAATTGATTGGAGAAAACCCAAGAATATACCACAATCCCAGACCTAGTCCTGAAGGGAAATGAAAATTGAGCGGAAGTACGTAAGAGGGCGGAGCCAGGCTAGGGCTATTATGCCTTTTTACGAAGTTTATCTTGGTTTTGTTTTTGGGGTGTACTAGAATGGTTTCATGCTTGATTGTTAAAAAAACACATTATTTTTTACATATTTTACATTCTTATAGCTCCTCTCCCCAGTCTGGTTGAATGTGTCGTTTTCGATGAAGCCGCACTTTCCAAAATATGAAATCTGCTGTGATTGGTTAGCTGGCCCAGTGTTTTCTGATTGGCAGCGCTTAGCGTGTGTTCGGGAAATGTCACGCTCCTTCATAACCACGAGTTCTACTAGGATGTAAATATTAACAATGGCGTAAATTTCAAACCATTTCAAGCCCGATTCAGACCCTGACAATGTTAACAAACAAGAGGATTTCGCTAAACGGATGTCAAGCACGGACTTTGCAAGCGCGGATTTCACAGAAAATCATGGTTCATTTTCCTACGGGGTGGTGAACAGTCTTAAAAAAGCTAAAGTAAACACTACATCAATACTGTTGTATATGGACAATAATGTTAGTTAGCAGGCTAGCGGAGACAAAGCTTTGTTTACATCGTAGCTATCATAGCAACTACATAAAGCTTATAATTGGAACTGTTAATAGAAAACACAACTACAAATAATAAGACATACTTGCAAGTTGTGATCCAAACACAAAAGATTGTCCCGACTAAATGGGAATGGCTACGTCTTTCAGGAGAAGCTTACATACAGAGCTTACAGAGTGTATACATACTGGTTTAGAGCTATGGATGCCGTTATCTGGCCTACTTAGTAATAAAAATGTTATAAGAGTTATCTGGTTCAAATAATTTGAAGCTACCATGGTGCTACTGTGTTTTACAGTACAGTGAAGATAGTACAAAGCATTCACATACCGTTACCATTTTGTTTAGTTGAGTGTAGTTATCGATGAATGGTGAATGATGAATTGACAAGAATTGGTGGTACATGTGGCCTGATCCTCTGTAAGACAAACACGCATGTAACTTCCTTCCAAACACTTTTCTCTCTCGGATGTGGACGTGTGTTGTTGTCTCACACATACCCACACACAATCATACTTGTTTATTGTACCCGTTTATCTTGCTCAGTCCCAAGATAAACACTTTTTATGCACTGTTAAATGACACCTGCAGATTATATGGCAAGTTACACTGTGAAAGGAAACCTGTATATGTCTGGGAATTTTGGAAATGGTGTTTTCTGGAGAAGGCATGGAAATGCATAAAATCTTAAAACGTCATTGCGTTTTGTAAGTGCGATCTATCTCTATAAAACTGTTTTTTTAATCCATATCTAGTAATCATAAAATATATGTGGAGAAGGTATGAAAATTCACTGCCCAAAAAGTGTGGGAACTCTAAAGTTAGTTGTTTAGAAAGCAGGTAACAAATGGATGACCCTCAAGTCTCTCTTCTGTGTATGCTCATGTGTTTCGGTGGCTGTCGACCTACTTCCATATGGAAACGATGAGGCGGTTTCCACCAGAGACACAGCTCTCACTTACACATGCACATTCCAGTGTTTGTTTGAATCGGAAACTATTCTCGCTCTTTTTTTAATATTTTTTAATCACTCTACCCTTCTTGTGTTTGTATTCTGCAGGCTCGAAACATCTCCACTGGAGAACTTGCAGCAGTGAAGATCATCAAACTTGAGCCCGGTGAGTATGAAGCCATTCTGTTGTGCTCAAGGAGGTGTAGTGTGAAGTCTGCGGTGAAGCTCACACGACACATCCTGTTTTGTTCTCACCAGAGCAGCATGAAAGAACAAATTAATGATAGTTTTTAGACTGATGTACATGAATGTTGGTGGGTGTGACGATATGCATTTTGGAAATATTACCATACCGGTGCGTAGCTGAAATATTTGCTGCATATATTCAATGGCCACGAAGAGCCATATGTATTGAGATGGGATCTCGACCTCTATAAACTGCATACACTTCTTACTAATGGTAACTTTATAACACAATAAATAACCCACACATTTAACTGGCAAATACCTTGTACAGCCCTATGATTTCCACAATGCAGAAAACGTGAACGGAATCACAGAATCCATAAGAATGTAAATTAATTAAACAATTAAACAAAAGTAGTAGTGAAATATGGAAATAATGTCTATAATAATATATAAGAAATGGTTTAATAGGTTATGACATTTGTTTGTGATGTTAGGATGCATTCTGTGTCCTCGCGTCCTGAGTTTGTTCTTTCAAGGTAGCTTGGCAAGACTGGTCTCCAGGAGAAAGCAAGTCTGTTCTTTGTGATCTTGGAATTGAGAAGTCTTTGTGTGGTCACCATAACCTCTGACTTTCATTCTTCCGGGTTGACTGAACTTACTCCAGACCGTAGTTTTGAAACATGCATGCCTTGAGTAGGCAAGGTGTGGGTTAATCAATTGAGAGTTCAGGGTGTATGTGACGGCATGTTCACCTTGCTTTCTGGAATACCCGCCAGATCTGTTCTGAGAGTTCACCATCATTTCACCATTTAATTTGATAAAACTATCGTCATATCATATACACAGTATTACACACAGAAACTCAAAGCTCTTCACAACAACCTGTCAAAATAAAAGTTTGGTTTCACTTAAAATTATGACAAATATATTACTATTGCACAGTAGTGTATTTCAAGTTATAATAATAATAATAATACAGTTTATTAAAAAGCACAGAAACTCAAAGGTATGAATTACAACCGACCAAAATAAAAGTTTGAAGGTCTAACTTGAAGAAATGTTGAAAGAAATATATTACTATTAGTCTTATTAAAGTAAAAATAACAATAATAATACATTTTACGTTTTTGAGGAATATCACACATATAAACAGTTCAACTTGCCAATAAAAAATTAATTATTAAATGTTCATTTGATTAAATTTCAAAAGAATAACTACTATACGTTGTTAGTTGTATACTGTAAATTGATTCGATTACCACTATTTTTTAAGTAAATTTGTATTTGACATTACAATGTTTGTATATTCTTGTAAAATGTCTAAACTATAAACCGCCAGAATCTTAAAAAGAAACATGATACAGATTTTTGATCATACCGCCTAGCACTAGGCGGATGGCACCTCTCAGCAGAGACCTGTCCCGCTATTTTAAACCACTATGAAGAGTTATGCAGGGTTTTCTTTGGTTGCATCTCACATGCAGTTTCTATTAGTTAATAATGACCATAATTCTGTAATTGCAAGTTGCAGCATTTTTTGCAGACATTATTTAATTATAGACCAAGCTGTCAGTTTTTTATCGTTGTCAGGGCTCCGGAGTCGGACTAACATTTGAGAGCAGTAGCACTGGTGCCACTAAGCTCTACAGATGGTGGCGCTAGCACCTGATTTGGTAGCGCTGGGGGGATTTTTAATCAATTTAATTTAATCATAAAACTACTATCGTTTTGCATGAATAAGTAAGTGCAGGTAATAATATTGCATATTTGATCATTGCAAATTTGACAGTAAAGCACTGAGCTTGAATTGATATGTAGATAGATAATCTAAAAAAGATTTAGTTTTACAAATCATGTAAATTATACAAATCACCTTGATAATATTTAGAGCTTTGAAGTGCTGGAAAAAGTGTGAAGCTCTTGAAAGCACTTGAAAAGTGCATGAATTTCACTCTTAAAAGGTTGTACGAACCCTAAAATGAATAGTGTAAAAAAAAAAAAAAACTATTTCTGCCACAATACCATGGTTAGTGTTGCTACATTAATTCCATGGTGAATGTTGGTGATTTGTTGATTGAAACTCTTTTAATGGCACAATGTTTCTCCTGGTTTCTAAACAACATCAGTGCTGTTTGCTCTGATATCTATGGTTTATAACAGAGAATTCTGCTTCTCACTAGATCTCGCAATTATGTTATTAATTCTGCAGCATATTCAAAAGCTTCCTCACTGGATCTCCCAGCACTGTAATAACGGTGTTGCATGCTCGAGATCAACCCGCAAGTAAACCTGCAGCTCGTGCTGTCTAATTATTGGCCCGAGCTGATAAACGGCAGTAGCGTGGTTTCGTTTCACTTTGTCGCTTGATCTTGACCCGCAGGAAAAATAGTCACAAAATGTGACCATCTGCTTGCAGTCTGGAACCCTGCTTGTGTAAAAGCTGTTTTGTTCTCATGCTCTTATGGCTTTGTTTGACATTAAATATCCCAAGAGATTATTTGAATCATTAAGAGCCTGATGAAATAAAACAAACATGGTAAAAGAGTCAGAATAGGTTAATTCAGTCCTAGGCCTATATATTGGGTATTGATATATATTGACATCTATGTATAAATAGAGGGTGAGACTGCACGATTAATCAAAATGACTGCAATCGCTAAATGGCTTAGTGTGTTTGGTGCTCTGTGTTTCAGAATGAAGTGTGGCACTGTGTGCATTTACACGTGATCCGGTGTTTTCTGCGTCTTGGAGCATCTCGGTTTGCAGGAAATGCTGCTCATTTCCGTCTGTCCTTTGAGTTTTGAATGCTTGTACCGTGTATTGGGAACACAACTTGTGGCAATAATCTTTTCAAGCTTGTAATGAGAAGCGCTTATCCACCTTTTTCCTAACGAGCCTAATGTGTTTTAGATTATGGGAGACACTTCCGGTTTGGGGAAGTTCCACTTAAAAAGACAAATAAGACAAATCATGAAACAAATCATTTCAAATCGTTAAGTTGCGCTACAAATAACCTTTTTCCAATAACCCCTTTGCCAGTTTGACTGAATGAGCCGTATTAATTCCCTTCATGTTCTATTTTCTAGGGCTGTAATCAACCAAAGAAAATCTTGGTCGACTGAAGTCCTGAAATTTTCGACTAAAAATGACGTTAGGAAAAAAAACGTTAAATTAATTAGCTGCGCACTGTGTGCAGTACTTGGTAGCCTTGTTGTCCGCCTAAATGAATTATAAATAAACATTAAAAAAAATAGTAGGCTATTTGCAGTATATTAAATCGTTTTTGACCTAATTATTTTGCACTGAAGTCTGTCGGCTCTGACAGCGTTGCATCACGTGCACCTGCGCAATATCATAGCCTATGATTTCCGAAAATAGTACTGTTGTCAACTAGTGATATCATCACAAGAACTTTTGAGGAATATGCAACAATTTAGACAATTGTTTTTATCATATGTATTATAATAACTGACAGACACTATCATTTCAGCCGTGCAGCTCGCACAGAGTGAGGCTGAACACAGGAGCGCAGCTTCGCGGCTGAGACACGAATAGACTATTAACTTAAAGCTTTACTCTTAAACACAAAAGGCACGTCCATTTTAATAATAAAAAAAAAAATTATTAAACAAACCAGATCAAGAGCAGAAACAAAATAAAGTGCATAACTGAAAATAAAGCATAGGCTCAAAACTAATACAAACAGTGGCACAGCGCATTGCGCATTAGGCTACAATCATTTTTTCCCGTTTTCTATAAAAAAAATAAAATGCTGCTATACTGCCGATGTCTTTGTTGACATGGTTGAAGAGGACTGACTATGAATTAAACGCTCTCACAATTAAATAAAAAATATTCAGCAAACCTTCTAGTAGCCTACTTTCTTCAATCTGTCTCTCTTCTCCGGTGGGTTGGGCTAATCCAAAAGAAGTGAAAACAAGGGGGGTGTTCTGAAGACAGACTGTTAGCTGTGAAACAGGGGTGCTCTGAAAACACCCCCATGAGCAATAGAGAGCCTAAGTCCCTCCCCTTCCGGTCGACCACCATGGGACCTTATTTCGGAAAAATATTGTATGGTAGTCAATGGCGAGAGACAACAAATATTTTGATCTCGTTTGAATTGTGCCCTGAATTACACATATGATGTTTGTCAATTTAAAAGATACATTTTAAAGTCAAGAAAGTCGCAGTTTGATGTAAAACTGTTGAGGTATAAGACTGTGAAAATACGTAATTACAAAGACTACAAACCCAGAAGGCGCACATGCGACGTCATACCTTTTCTCTCAATGAATGAAGCTAACTTTACTGAAGCTAACGTCTGTCATTTTTTCTATAGTCTTACATTATAATCCTAACGTTACGCCGTCATGCCTGACTCGTGTTTTGAGCCAGAATACACACATACGAGCAACGGATCTTGTGACGTAGGCTACATAGTGCGAGACGAGAGATGTAGTTCATCGAGCGATTTTCACATACAACTAAACGTTACTCTTCTGTTTTATGACAAACTGCGACTTTCTTGACTTTCATATTTACCTTTTAAATTGACAAACATCATATGTGTAGTTCAGGGGACAGTTCAGACGGAATAAAAAGATAAGTTATCTCTCGCCATTGACTTCCATACATATTTTTTCCGAAATAAGGTCCCATGAGCCGGAAGCGGAGGGGCGGGACTTAGGCTCTCTATTAGTGCTTTCCACCTGATGAAACGAATGCGGCAAAACTGATGAAACGAGCGCGGGAAAACAGATGAAATGAACGCGCCAAAAAATCGACCAATCAGAATTTTGGTCGAGCCAGAACGTATCGACCAACAATCGACTAATCGACTGGGAGATTACAGCCCTACTATTTTCAGACCTAAGGAGAATAACGTAATGCTTGTTATTAAACAAAAAATCATTGGAATTTCTTACCACTGCACCTAACAATCAGTTTAATATTTTAACCCCAGTTTAATTGGTTGGGATTGAATATTTTTTAAGTACCGGTAAGAGGAGGCTTGGCCATTTCTTGAACTTCTGAGGCTTCCGGTGTCATCTGCTTCCAGTTATTTTAGCTGTGCGAAAACACTCTGTTATGCTGCTTGAAGTTGCAAACCGGTATTTTAGTGTGCGTTTATGATCACAATAATAAAGTAAAATAAGATGATATATTATTTTAGTACCTTAAACATAAACAGACTAATAGTTTTGCCATTTACTGTACATTGTTAATCTTCTAGTTACCTATAGTGGTTAATGAATCGAAAGTCTCGCACATTCACAGAAAATAGCTTACTTCTGCATTGCAAAATAAGGTGGATAGAGAATGAAGTTATTGTTTCACAAGTGTCCTTGGATGCTTTCTGCTTGCCTGAATTCTGACGTAACCATTTCCAACACGTCTGTAGCAGCAATAGAGGCCGACTGTCCTTTTATAGTACCAAGTGTTAACTAAATGAAGTGTGAGCATTTGTTATGTCACTCAAGCCACTTTCACTCAGAGATTCCGGAAAATACACGGATAGTGTGTCCTGGGATTTGTACCAGGATTGTTGAATTTTGGTTCATTCACACTGCCAGTGATTTTCCAGAATCTGTGAGTGCGTTCATACACATCCCGTAAAGACACGTGACGTCAGAATGTGTTGTAGAAAGGCCAGTCTAATCTTCAGCTACCGCTCTTTCCATTGTAGTCGTGCGTCTTAAGTTTACTAATGATCTGCGCTTTCGGTCTCGAGAAACCACGCTCAAGGATTTTTTCCAGATTCGGTCGCACACTATCGCATCGCGTACCGTTCCACAAAGCTGGTGAACGCTCTCAGCTTCAGCGCGGATAGTAAAGAGCTCCTGGTTTCTGCCTCATTCTAGTTTGCAGACATTTTTTCGTTCTTTCTTTGTTGATGACTAACACAAACTTTCTTCTAAGAGCAACAAAATACCCTTTTATGGCATTGGTCCTGGCTTTTGTTCACACAGGGCGCGTTCCGGGACTGATCCCGGCAATGTTACTAGGTCCCCATCCCGGCATCAATCCCGGGACGTGTTTGCGTTCACACAGAAGACACTCGTCTAGCAATTTTACGGCAATTTCCCAGCATCAACGCGCTGTGTGAAAGGGGCTTCAGATGGTGTCAGTGTCAGATCACATAATGCTGATGATTGTTATCAGATTCTTTTGGTTGATCTTTGTTAGTGATTCATGAAATCAAACACTTGAAGTTGTTAAGATTTGCTAGCAACTTGTCTAGATTGGTTAACATCTGGACAAAGTGCGTGAAAAAAAGGCAAATCTGATATCCGCCTGGAAAGCAGGTGTGAGTTCTTGTGTGCGTTTCCCTTTTTGTCGTATGTTAGTCAGCTGGAGTTTTTGTGTGAATCTGAGTGTGTTTGTGTAGAGTTTTGCATCACCTCAAATGGGGAACTGAAAAGCTGACTGAATTCACAACTTTGTTTTGCAGTAGCCACACTTTTACGCTGCTGCAGGAAAGGACAAAACTTGACAACTAAGACGCTTGTTGATGTAGAGGACAGATTTCTTTGCTTGCTCATTGGCTTGTTTACACCCCACCTCATAGAAATGACCCAATCACATCGTAGCAACCATTTCTAACCAGTGGGATCGGATGTCTGTCAAGAGGGCTTTTTTTTTTTTACTGTGGAAGTCTGGGATCTCTTTCCACTACTGAGAGCGGATGGGTGGTTTTTGTCATAGTTTGGTTTGTGGAAATGTTAAATATGAATCCCAACTATAAAATTTGCAGAGCATGAATACTTGTGAATAAGATGAAGTTGTGGTTTCCCCCATGGTGGATGTTTAATTTGGGATCCATTTGATGATCCATTCATTTCTAAATTTATCACAAGCAGCTGGCTAATTATTTTGCTGTAGATTGAGATCATGTGTTTGGTTCTCAAAGCATTTTTGGGCTATTCTTCTGGATTCTCTCTGATCTGTTGTACACAAGTTCTAATATATTGGATAGTTGATACAAATTTCTAATACCAGATAACAATTTGTTGACAGAGAATTTAAGGGGATCTGATCAGTGACGTTATAGAGTAGTAGTTGCGTATGAATGTCATAAGTGAGGCTTTTTCACAGTGTCGTTTTTCTAGTTTTAAGTTTGTACCTAAATAATTTCACATTGTTACACCAACAGTTAGAATTTACTTAAATCCTTTCTAAGAAATGCATTTCGCAGTCTGATAGCTTTGGTTTAAAAGACAATTATAAAAACAATTTGGTGACAAACAAATTGTTTGGAAACACAAAACTCTACATGGGTTAGTATAATCGTCTCCCTTGAATACAACCTTCACATATTATACTGTAATTATAGTCCATGGAGATGCACTATTGGAAGACACATTAGCATTCAAAAGTTTGGGGTTAGACTTTTTCTTTCTTTTTTGATGAAATTAACACTTTTTATTTAAAAAAGATGTATTAAGTTAATCAAAAGTGACAGTAAGGACTTAGCGTTTTTGCAAACAATTTATTTCAAATAAGTGCAGTTTATTTGAATTTTGTATTCATTAAAGAAACTTAGAAAAACTCTCTTTTCACTGTTTTCACCATTTCCATAAAAATATTGTTTTCAACTAAAAAAAAAAAAGTTTCTTGAGCACTAAACCAATATTGTTTTCAACAAAAAAAAAAAAAAAAAGTTTCTTGAGCACTAAACCAGTGTATTTAGCACTAAACCGTGATCCTTCCGAATGATTTCGGAAGGATCACGTGACAATGAAGTTATGGCAGCTGAAAATTCAGGAATAAATTATATTTTAAATTAAATATCACAATATTACTGTTTTTACTGTGTTTTTTGAGTGAGAGTTTTCATAAGAGACTTCTTTCAAAACATTAAAAACTCCTACTGACCCCAATCTTTTGAGCGGTAGTGTATTTTGAAGAATGTCAATAAGGTCCAAAACAAATTAGGACAGAATTTTAATTTCATTTCACAACTATTCCATGAAAATATTAGAAAGTAATGTTCATTTTAAAACCGTATTTCTACCAGAAAGACTCGGAAGATAAATTGATATAACAGCGTATATTTATTAACAGCCCAGCAAGCATGAATTTATAAAGTTCTTTGGCGTAGGCCCCGTCCTTAGAGAGCAATGCGAGGGTAGCGGAATCTGCATATCCGCCTGAAGACGAAGGCAGGGGCGCAGCCGACCCCCCTGGAGTTTAAGGAAGGGACAATCCTGGTGGTGGTGGGGAGGATGAAGGGGAAGGGACCATCTTGGTGGTGGTTGGGGAGGATGGAGGTAATTGGCAGCGTCAGCATCTGCGAACTCAGACGAATGTAAGTACCAATCTTTTATACTGTGAGTGTTAGCACATGATTGGTTAGAAGTGAAGTATTACGTGGCGCGCTGATTGAGTCTTCCTGGCAGAACTTACGCTAAAGCTTTCATTTCTGTGTGAATTCTGGGCATTTGTGATAGGCAAGGCAATTATCACTTTAATCTAAATGGCTGTATAATGATGTAAAGTTGCAGTGAACATCTCAGAAGTGGTTTATCCTCCCCCAAATTGTAATTAGTTCTGTGTTTGTGGGAAATCCAAAAGGTCGAGAAGCTGGGTGATTGTAGCCAAAGGGACGAGTTTAGTCATTGGTAGCTTGATTTATTAGAATTGACACTTACTAAATGCTAACAGCTTGTTCACTGAGAAGTGCATCAAGCTCAAAGGAAGCTGCCCGAGTTCAGCTTTCAACAGACAAACCCTCAGGCCCTGCTACTGTCCTTTACACACACAGTCTCACATTATCTCACATGCACACACTCTTGGGCATCATCTGTTTGTCTTGAGTGGAGAGGAAGTGGTCAGAGCTGGTAGGCTTGTCTTCATAGCTGTGTTGTTTCTTGTTTGTCACACAAAACCATGCACTGTGATGCTGCAGATGTCCTGTGTTGAAACTCAAGTGCACACTGCCCCGAATGGTTGTCCCTTCCAGTCATTAATGTTCTGACAGCTACGTTTCTTTCTGTATCTCAGCATGGAGTCGTGTGAAACAGAGGTGGTTGTGTTTTGTGTGCGAGTTTCCAATTGAAAGGTCTGCAGCCGAATAGAGAAGTGGTTACAGTCAGTTAACATCCATCACTGGGTTGAGGTTATACAACATGTTGAAAGGCATCTAATTTTAAAAATATTAGGTTTCATATTTTTACATTGTATATTCTAGGAGAGGAGGATTTTCAGCTGTGGTGAACAGATCAAGAGATTCTCAGAGCATCACAGTGACAACCAATGCTTATGTAAAGGAAACGGCACCACCTGCAGGAAACTATGCGGTATTCACTGTACTGAAGCCATTAAGTCATAAACAGATCATGGGCTTCAGGTGAAGATGCGTGACAATGAGTCACACGATAAATAAAAACTGTTTAAAACATACAGGTGTGTGATTCACTGCTTTAACAAAGCAGGTTGTGAAGGGAAGAGGTGTGTGAGTTTGGCTGATAACGTCGTCTTCATTCTTCTTTAATAGGCCAGAGGCCACGTCATGATGCATCTAATTATTTGACTTGGGATTTTAGAATAAAATATATGTGAATGTATGGATTGTGTGTATTTTAAATAAAGGAGTAAGTCACTTTATTCACAATTTTCTGTACTATCTTTTTATAGTGCTTTGCGCATGCAGGTCAGTCCAGGACTATGATGATCTGTTCGCACTTGAATCTGATTTTGGCCACATTTAAAACAATAATGTGAACAGCTATACCAAAAAATCGGATCTGAGCAATAAATCGGAATTGAGCGATGAGCGCTAAGGCTCGCAGTGTGAACATAGACTAAGAGTGAATGAGTTCTAGATGAGGAGATTCTGTTTGAATGGGTAACTAAATCACAAAAACCAACTGAGAAGTATGAAAACTAACGAGTTCATAATAATCACTTTTGGCACTGAACACCCAGCCATCTGCTCTCCATATCTGATCCAACCGCTCCGGCTTTCTTTTCACTGTTTAATTTCTACTGCTCTCATCTACTGATTGATTAATAACATTCACATTTCTCTCTCTCTCTCTCTCTCACTCTTTTTTAGGTGATGATTTCTCAATCATCCAGCAGGAGATTTTTATGGTGAAGGAATGCACCCATCACAACATTGTGGCTTACTTTGGCAGTTACCTCTGGTAACAATGGATAACTAGATTTTTCTATAAATGGATTTATTTTAGATGCCTAAATTATGATGTATTTAGATGCCTATTTTGTGATGTATTTATTTAAATGCCTCACATTTGAGTTTAAATATATATACGTTTTGTAAAGATATCTCTCTGTCTCTCTTTAGCCGTGAAAAATTGTGGATTTGTATGGAATACTGTGGTGGAGGATCCTTACAAGACATTTATCATGGTAAAATGGTTGTTTAAAAATCTCCAGTTGAATTGACACCCTCTATTTTTATGTATGACACCACTGAACGTGTTTGTGTGTGTGTGTGTTTGTGTACACGTGCAGTTACAGGTCCACTCTCTGAGCTTCAGATCGCCTATGTCTGCAGAGAGACATTACAGGTAAGATCCTTCAAACACTCACATGGTCTAAACTAAAGGCCTGTTCACACCAAGGACAATAATGTAACATATATAGTTCTAAAAAAAAAAAGTAAAACAATAGCAGAGTCCACACCACAACGGCACAGAGCAACAATATCGTTGAAATCACTTTTAGAACGATTTTTCCCAGCTGATGAACGATATTTTTTTTTACAGCCAATCAGAATCCATCCTGCTTTAAAGAGCTCAAGTATTTAAAGCGGCAGACGAAATAACTGAACCGCACGCTTAGAATAAACAACTATGTCGTCCACTAGTGTGGACACTAATATAGTTATCATTATAGTTATCGTTCTTGGTGTGTACTGGCCTTAATGCTGTAGAGACTCAGTTTTATTAAATTAATACTTTAAACATCTTGAGATAATTAAAGTGTGTGTGTATGTGTTAAGGGTCTGGGTTATTTGCACTCCAAAGGAAAGATGCACAGAGACATCAAGGTAATACAGCGTTATAATCAATGTATCTTTTTGGTGTTCTTCCTGTTTCACATTACATATTTCCCCCTGCTTGTTAATAACTCTAAGCTCATTGTGCAATAGGGGGCGAATATTCTGCTCACAGACAATGGAGATGTCAAATTAGGTGAGAGATTCACAATAAAATTGCTGTGTGTGGTTGTCTGTTACTGAATTTGACTAAAAAAAGTTCTCCCCTTTTTTTCAGCGGACTTTGGGGTCGCCGCTAAAATAACAGCCACCATGGCGAAAAGGAAATCCTTTATTGGGACGCCTTACTGGTAGGCCCCATTCTGTCTGTCTATGATTTGTGATGAAGCTACACTTGAAAGTACATTTAAAAAGCCTGGAAAGTATATTAAAAAATGAAACGGCATCATAATAAACATCTACGGTATTTTCAACAGTGCAGAATACAAGGGTAGAGTCTTATAATCCAGAATGTAAAATGGAAATCTAACATAAGAACAGCAGAGCACATTTAGATTTAAAACATTTAAAGTCTTCCAAAAGACGAAACGTGGCAATAAATGCCTTGTTTAGGATAGAATGGCTCCCTTGGGATTTCTTGGAATCTGGGGTGGGCAACTTGTGGCAACACAGGCGGATGGACGAGGATAGACACACTAAGTGCACGTGAGGTACAGCTTACAAGACAAGAATGCAGCTCTAAAAGTTTCAATGAACGGAACCGTTTTGCAACTTTGTGTCTTTTCCTAATGAAAAACAGATAAAAAGAGGAATACAGTCTTTCAGTTCATGATGATCTATGTGAACTGAGCACACAGGCAGAACCAGCCGTTATGTTATGTTCAGCGCAATGTTAGAAACACAGATTCCCCTCACACATAGAAAACCTGGAAATATAAGGCAGTCGTAAAATTGTTTTTGAGGCCTGGAAAAATAATTTAAAAAAGTTAAAATATCAAAAAAGTCACAGACATTTGTTCATATCGAAACAATTTCATAGCCTGGCTGGCTATTACTGTTGTGTAGCGTAAAGCTAGTCAGCTCTGTTCAGTAAATTAGTCAAACTATTTCACAAATTGGTCTAAATTATTAGTTAGTTAATCTGATACTTATGAGTTTAAAATCCTTTAAGTAATCACAAGTGGCCGGAAAAGTCATGGAGATTCATCAGTTAAACAAGTCTGGGAAAAAAAATTCAGTGCCACATGATCTTTCAGAAACATTCTAGTTATGCCGATTTGGTGCTCAAGAAACATTTCTTATTTATTATCAACATTGTAACATCATAAATGTTACAATCTTTACTTTGTCACTTTTAAACCGTTTAATGTGTTTTTGCTGAATAAAAGTATTTATTTCTTAAAAAAAAGAAATATTACTGACCCCAAACTTTTGAACGGTAGTGTTTTTAAAAGTTGCAGGAAGCCATTTCTTGTAAACACTGTTGTCACCAAAAATCACCAAAACAAACATGCCCCTACCCAAAAGGAAAACACCCCTATCTTGATGCCTCTGCACCCACATTCCCGAGGGTATCGTCATCAATAAGTGAAAGCAATTTGTGCTACTATGATAATTCAGGTCAAATGTCTAATTGTTATTTAGTTCCTCAACTCCTTCGATGGCAAAGTCATCCCTTCCGTCCCATAAAACAAACACCGTTTTCATGAACAGCTCCCTACATAACTCGGACACACTTTGGGAGCCGATTCTTGAAACGGGCGGTCGAGGTGGTTTAGACGTTCCAGGTTTATAATAATAATAAAAATGCAAGTGGACAAACAAGCAAAGATGACACACGAGTGTATTAAAGCAAAAGAAAGAATATCTTAGTTCTGTGAAACACAGCAAAATCAATGTTACTCACATATTGAGAAGAAATAAAGCAACATCAATGTTCGTTTTCATGTCTCTACCTCTCGCGGGTCCCACCGCTTGCCTGATCGTAGCCATTCTTTTTAAAGTTATATTCCCCTGGCCTTTTCCTCTTCTGTATTTTCTCCCTGATCTCTCTCTTTCTTTAGTCGTTCTGCTAATGTCTGTCTTGTGCACTGAGCTCTCTCTCCTATACGTCCCTTACTGCTGATTGGCTACAAGTGTTTTGTTGCTAGGTCCAATCCACTTTCCAACAGAGTTATTAAAAAATTGCTTACTGCGCCTTTAATGTCTCGTCTGCTCTGTGTTTGTGTGTGTAGGATGGCTCCAGAGGTGGCGGCAGTGGAGAAGAATGGGGGTTATAATCATCTGTGTGATATCTGGGCTGTTGGAATCACATCCATAGAACTGGCAGAACTTCAGCCACCCATGTTTGACCTCCATCCCATGAGGTACACACACACGCACACTAGAGTGCGGACCGGGTCGCATTTTTCTGTCCGAGCCCGGCCCGCGTCCGACAGAGCAGTAACCGTACCCGACCCGAGCCCGACAGGCATTAAGATATTTTTGTCCGAGCCTGACATGGTTAAAATCTCATTTTCACATAATGACAAATGTACGTTTCTTTGTGTGGAAAGCCCGCTTTTATTAAGAAACTGTTGGAAGACATTCGGAAATGTACAACAGATGAGCACATCAGCGCACGTGTTTCGTTGTCACAGCTACATAGACAAATTTCCGCACGCAGGAAGACGGATGTTAGGGTAATATTTAAACTTTATTTTAATAACAAAAAACAAACCTTTGCATCAAGTGAAACAGGCCCATTGGCTACCTACATAATAAGCTTTTTTTAAATTTAAAATGTTCAATGCCTCATCGCGCTGATGTGACCGAACCCAACCCGAACACCATTTCTAAATACAGATGGTACTCAACCAGAATGAGACTTTTACCGCCGCCGTTCCCGCGGCGGTAAAATTGCGGGGGTGTATTTGCTGGCTTTGACCGCTAAGAGGCGCTACAATCGCAGACTTTGAAAAGTGTCAGTTTATTCTCTCTATTGTGTAATCTGCCGCCGCGCCGCGGCTCATTGAGAGTGATTGAAATGTGGTAAAACAGATCAATTCAAGTTAAACATGTAGTTAAATGAATTCATATAATCACAAGACTGAAATTAAATGTAGGCCTAATACATTTAATAAATAATGAAAACATTTCAACACAAAACATTGCAATAGAAAAATATTAGGCTACATCAATGAGGCTTTGCAAGAGCAACGTCTTATCAGCGGACCGACGATAGCGCAGTGGACAACGCACCAGCACGAGCTTCACGGAGCTTCAAGCGATGCGAGATCGAATCTCACTAGCTTTGGCTGACAGCGTTAAATGTTTTACCATTCTTGATGCTTAGATATGGGTAACTGTTTATTGAAGTCAAGCGTTTTGTTTAATTATCAATGGCACATTACAACATAAATTTGCTGCCGCTGCACACACGACAAAACTGATGAAGGAAAGATTATCAGCCGATCGCGTCAGAAAATGAAAATGACGAAGCTATCTTTAATCTGCTAAATTATTGTTTTGTGAATCATCCACGAAATTGAGATGACTGACAATTGATACCCGTCATAGCAAAGGAAGACATTTTTAAAAACAGATCCTGGACATTTCAAGGTTTAAATAAAGTGTCGGGGGCAGTTTATTTATTTAAAACAGGGTTGCATCGAGTTAGAGTTTATTAAGTAAGAAACAGAATCTTATTCTTGCAACATTTTAAATCTGTATTGCCAAAGAAATTGCAGCTAAATAAACAATTAAAACAGTAGGCTATAGTCTACAAAACGAAAATAGTTCAAAGCAACATAAATTAAGATTTTCTTTGCTTCTCTCTCGCGCTGGATCTCTTTTATTTTAGTTTATTTAGTCTCCCTGCACTGCGCGCGCCGGGTCTCTCTCGACATTAAACAAGATTTCAGGGTAAAACCCCATTATACAGCTGATAATACTGATGTCGCTGTGTGTCATCCAGACAAATCACGAAAAAAAACTGTAACATGATTGAGTCTTGCTTCAAACAGAATGCCTGGTTGAATTCACCGTACAATAAAACGAGGTGGATCGCGAATAAGCGCTCTGTATCTGCTGCTCACTTGCATTCGTTTAGTTGGCAAGAACGCGTTTCGTCGATAGTTCATGTTTAGATAATGCCAGATTGTTGACAAACACACTACTCAAACGTGTTAAAATTCTACAAAACCAGTTGAAACAAATGGATTGAACACTTCAACTGAAAGTGTGTGTGAAACCCCTTTAAATACAATAGCCTACATAAAACTACAATATTTATAATTTAAGGGCCTACATTTGGACACATCGAGAGATTTATCTTTAAAAGTATTTTGCCTTTGCCTGGTCATCAGGCTCACTCTGCATATGAAAGACGGAACATTAACACCTCCTGAACCCCCAACCCCCCACAGGCTATCTGAGTTTGAGACCGACTCAAAACAAAGAGAAGTCGCAATTCACACTTAATTCTAGACATAGCATTAGGCTAGTAAAGTGTTGATAATGAAATAATTTAATTATTTAGGCTACATGTAGGCTAATATATTTCTGTCACAAAAGTTTATTAATAAACATTTAATTATTTCAATAATTGAAGAAATAAAACGCTACCTCGGTTTGGGCAGCTTTTTCCAAGCAAGCCTAAATACAAACGCATGTTCATTTGTTCAAACGCATGTTCATTTGTTGTCATGAATACAATGTTCAACTCAATGTTAAATTCCACGGGGATCTTTGGATCCTTACAACCAGGGTGCGCGATTTGTGAATTATCTATTAGGGCCTATTATTATTTGTATAGCCTATAAATCTCGAACCACAGTGCTTTGTGCTGCTGCTAAACTAAATAACATTTATATAATATTTATGAACTTAAATGAAACAATATCGCAACATTTCGACAAATAAATTATCTGATCTATTTTTACAATTTAATTCAGGGCGATTTAGCCTAGAGACTACATTTAATTATAGCGAGATTTTCACCCTTGTCCGTTCATCATTGGGAAGCGCTCACAGCTTTTGAGTAGATCTGCACCTCTCGGTTTCATACGGATTACCTAATCAGATAACATTTATTAAATATTTAGACATTTAAAAGCTTTAGACATAGCCGATTTCTTATCGTGACTGAGCGGAGGAAAGTGGCTTTCGGTTCATTTTTGTGACGCGCAGTTCCCGGAGACATGCAGAGACGACAGATAAACTTTTGAATAAAAGTTTGAATATGAATACAAGTTTACAGTTTTGACCGATGTAGGCTAGGCTACTCTACTCTGATCTGTATGACTAAAAAACCACGGAGTAGCCTAAAGGGCCTAAGTTATTTTAGCTGTCTGTTATGAGAAAAATAAATCCAAATGAACGCGCAGCCGCGTCTGTCAAACACTAATTCAACATGCCAGAATAAAACCCGACTTTAGAACAATGGATAGCGCCACTCGGTGTGGTGTGCCAAAATACTTAATTAAAAACTTCAATATTTCATTCAAAATAATCTCAAAACGCTTTGTGACATTTTGAAAGCCGTGCATGCATTAAGGCACTGGAACCATGAACTGAAACTGGTTCTGATTTTATTGTTTGTCGTTTAAACGTGCCTGTTGCATATCTTTATTTTATATATTTTAAATGGTCTATTGGTGAAGTAATTTATAGCATTGGTTACTGTGGAGGGAGGGGGGATTAAAATAATTCAGCAGAAGCAGGGATGTTTAGACCAGAAGGAAATCCCCGTCCCCCCTGGCAAATCGCACCTTATTAAAACCATGTTTTACAAACTCTATATGAACAAAAAAAAAGGCTATCCTGTATAAAAAAAATGTTTTGTTTGTTTGATTGTCTGCATTAATAATAGGCTATGACATGCATTAATAGGCTAATATAAAATGTACAATAATCTTTGTTTGTACGGGATTCGAACCCGTGTCATCCATATGACCGATACGTAAGTTCTGCCACTCGGCCATGAATATACTCATTTAGAAATGCCCGGTTTATCCAATCTCTTCCAGAAAAGCGCTCATCATTCGTCTCATTCCTCAGTTGAGTAGTAAACAAATAATCAGCTTCTTTGCACCTAATTTATTTTTGTTCGTTATTTTTGTTATTATTATTATTTTATCACGCTGCTCCCAACGGGCAATAGGCTTATGTCGCCCACCGACGTCTAGGTTACAATATGAAATAAAGGCTATATTGTTCTCGTCTCTATTTTAAAATTATGATTCTATTTTTCTGTCCTAAACAATGTTCTATAGTAGCCTATTTCATCTGTTAATTAACATTAACCCCGCTTACATTTCAAAATACGGCAATAGCGGCTGTTTTGCACAATGTCCCTCTGCGCCACCTGGCGGTCATTTCGCTAATGACTTTGAAATGCGACTGGATTATTTTTACCGCGGTAGTTTCGCCGCGGTGCCTGTCGCGGCGGTAATAGGCATTCTGGTTGAGTACCATCTGTATCTGTCCGTCGGGTCCTGTCGGGTATACACACACACACACACACACACACTTGTTTTTAACCAAGGCGTTTGCTCTGGGCCTCAGAGTAATTGACCCTTCGCAGGAGTTTGATTGACAGGTGATCTGAACAAACATACTTCGCCATCCGCCATTTTGTCGGACAAAGCAGTCAGGAGAGTTAGTAGATTAACATGGGAGAATTTGAACTTGAAAAGCGGAGTGTACTGACACCTTTCTGCGGTTAAAACAACATTCCTTCTTGTTCATTCATGTTTATTTGATGCTATAAATTAACTAGAAGGAAGAGATGATCGGTTCACGAGCCGCTTTAACTGACGCTCTACAGCGATCTGTCAGACACATTAAAGAGTCACAAAACGGTATTTATTGTTTAAATTTCTTTTAAAAAATGACCAAATTTGAAAAGTGAGACTTTGTTTAATATGTTTAATAACAAAAGTAACCGAAAAGTAACCTGGTCTGTCCTGTCTGTCAGTGTGTTGTCAGTGTCCACTCTGCTCTGTGAAGTATTTTTCACTGCGTGAGATCATGGTGTGGCGTGAGAGCGGCGTAGCTTGTCGGACATAGCGACAGTAACTAAGGGGGTCTGATCTTTGCGAACGGTCAATTGTGAATCTCAATAACTTAATTATACACAAAAAGTATTCTATGTTTAGAGCCAAGATAATCAACCATTAAACTTCCACCACATCCTCACATTATTATGTAATAATTGTTTATCTTAGTTTGATCTCTTTTTATCTCACTTTTTGTGTGTATGTGCAGGGCTTTATTTCTGATGTCTAAAAGCAACTTTCAGCCACCCAAGTTAAAGGACAAGACCAAATGGTGAGTCTCTCTGGCCTGTTTTATGCTCATGTTTGCGTATTTGTTCAATACAGAAATCTAGAGTTTGTATTCTGAACGGTGACTTTTACAATTAAATAAAATCATCTCTTTACGTTTCTGTCTGTCTTATCTGTCTCGCTTTTCCACAGGTCTACAGCCTTCCATAACTTTGTTAAAATTTCTCTCACTAAAAATCCAAAGAAGAGACCATCAGCTGAGAAGCTGCTTTCGGTAAAGGTTTTCTCTGAATCTCCATTTTATCCGTTTATGGTTCCACACAGTTCAGCTCTTTAACTCATTTAGTGGAAGTGTTATGTGTACATGCAATGAAATGCGTGCTGCGTCCCAGTTCGCATACTATCCATCCTAAATAGTATTCAAAATGAGTTGAAACGGTGACAGCTACACACTCAAAAGTACTTTTTTTCCCCACAAAAACAGTACATAATTTTTCTTCACAAAAACAGTACATACTTTTAGGGCATAGTATAATTAAGTGAATTGGGACAGCAATAAACTCACTTTATTGTCACTTATAATATAGAGAATTGTGCACTGACCTCTAAATCTTAAAAATCTCTTATGCTTAACAAGGCTCAATTCATTCGATTGAAAATACAGTTAAAAAAATGTAATATTGTTAAATTTTATTACAAAATAACAACATTTATTTTAATATATTTAGTATTTATCCTGTGAATTCAAAGCTGAATTTTCAGCATCATTACTCCAGTTTTCAGTGTCACATGATCCTTCTGAAATCATTCTAATATGCTGATTTGATGCTCAAGAAACATTTCTCGTTATTATCAATGTTGAAAATAGTTGTACTGTTTAATATATTTTGTGGAAACTGATTTTTTTCCCCAGGATTCTTTGATGAATAGAAAGTTCAGATTTATTTGAAATAGAATTATTACTGAATATGAATATTACAGAGGCCACATCACAAGCAGCCACTCACTACGTTGTCTGTGTGTTTGTGTGCAGCACTTATTTGTGGCTCAGACAAGTTTGACTCGACGGTTAGCTTTAGAGCTACTCGACAAGATGAACAACCCGGATAATCATCAGTCTCCCTTAGGCCAAGGAGATGAAGATGACTTGGAGGTAAAACACATGACTTGTGCGTCTATGAGAGAGAAAGATGGCGAGTTAGTTTCTATGAGTGGGTTGCACCAATAAGGATTAAGCTTAAATCTAGATTAAATCAAGGTTTATTTAATAATTCTATTGCACCAAACTTTAAACCTTGTTTAAAAATAAGCAGGTTTACATTTAAACCATTATTTTGATCCTGGATTTAATTTATATTTAAGATAGATTAACTTAAATCCTGTTGCTCCATAACTTTAAATGGAACTTTTTATATATAGAAAGTTCCATAACTTTCTATATATAATTTAATCAGAGTTTAAACAACAGATTATTTTCGTCCTAAGAGAAACAATGTGAAGTTTTCCATTTAGTCACTGGTTTGATAAACGATTTGTCACTGTGAATGCCAGTTGTTTTTTCTTATCTCGGTGGTTTTGTCATAATTTATGCTGCCATATTACTCCAATAATTTATACTATAAATATATTTCCGGCTTATGAAATCTATACGCACTGCCGCAATGTTTTCACTACCTGCTTGATCAACCCTTTATTCTAATTATCTGCATACCAGTTATAAAGACAGCTGACATTTTACAAGTTTATTTCCTTTATCGGCAAAAGCTACTTGTGTCAGAGAGAGAGTTTCTAGGGGTCAGGAAACGGGGAAATGGAGTCTTAACATTGTTGCTCTTCATTTACAATGGCGAATCCATCATGTTAATCGTAAATGGAGGTTTAATCACAGGTTTGAATTCTAATCCCTGATTTGTTAATCTGTGTTTAAAATTAAGTGCTGCAACACAACTGGATTACAAATTAAACCCAGATCAACAACTCCTTGATTAGCTATAAACTAAATTTAATCCTTATTGATGCAATCCATCCTATGTCTGAAAATGTACGTTGGCGTGTGAGAGTTTATGTGCGTATATATGTGAGCGTTTCAGTGTATGAGTGTTGGTGCATAACTTTAAATGGTAAATGTGTGCGAGCGATTGTGTGTGTGGTATACATGTTTTTAGCACGTTTATTTCTCTGGTTCGCAGCCGCTTGCAGAGCGCCACACCATCCGCTCGTCCCACAACAGGAGCTCTCGTGCTGAAAGAACCCAGTCACAGATCAACTGTACGTGAGCGTTTGTCAATCTTGATGATGATTGAGTTTCCCGAGGTCTTGAAAAATCCTATCTCCCTTAGACCCCCAACAATTCCAGTTGATAACAGAATTTATTTTGTACACTCTATGTAGTACTTGACTAGAAATCTTACATTTCGTTTTATGATATTGTCACTGTCCTTACAAGATAAAATGTTATTTTCCTTAAAAGATAAACCAACCTCCCTCTGAGGATGTCCTAAATAGAATTATTTAGATTCTAGAAAATTCGAAGTTTTCTTTTATGTTTAGAATGTGGGTTATTATGGACAATATTTATTACAGTCTACCATGTCCTTGCTCAGAAGTCGACATGTTTGACCTTTATGTGAGACCACAGACCTCAATCATAAGTGCCTTCTGTTGGTATCACTTTGTTCTTAAAGAGAGTTTTAGCTGTTTAGTTCAACTTCAGATAGAACTGCAAGCCTTGAGCCCCCCTGTGGTGGAGACATGGTACTACATGTGAGAGCTTTAACTCGGAGCTTGTGAAGCAACTCTTGTGCAAAGCAGTAGAACAGAACGTTAAAGATGAGTGCAGATAAGTTATGGTTACATTTTTCATCTCCGTGTCATGCTGGGTAAATACACTAGTATGCTTTAAAGATTTTCTCTTGTCTCTGTATTTCAGTTGATAAGCTTCAGTTTGAGCCTCCTCTGAGGAAAGAGACTGAAGCGAGTGCCGAGATGGTGAGAGAAATATCACAGATTGTCCATACATCACTAATATTAATATACACTACTGTTTGAAAGTTTGGGTCTGTAAGATATATTTTTTTGTTTTTTCAAATGAAAGAACTTAATACTTTCATTCAGCTAGAATGCATTTAATTTATCAAAAGAGACAGTAAATACATTTACAATGTTACAAAATATTTCTATTTCAAATAAATAGAAAAAAAGAGACTTCTTTCAAAATCAATAAAAACCGACCCCAAACTTTTAATGGTAGTGGTGCGTGTGTGTATATATTTAAATGTTTACATGAACTGTATATACATACATACACCAACTCCAGAATAATCCTGCACTTCAGTAAGCTTATAGTGTCGTCCTTCGGTATGCTTGAAACCAAACATGGGTAGATTATTTGCACAAGTCAGGTGTGCAATGAAACCTGACTGACGTATTTAAATGAATCTCTATATCAAACATTTCTTTGTTTCTTTTTTTTTCCCCAGGATGTCACTAAAGAGAATGATTTCTCCTCCCCCTGGAGCCCGTTTACTGAGGGTCCCATCACCTCCAGGTAATCATTAAAAGTCCTCTGAATGACTTTATGAACCGATTTGATTCCTGTTACTGCTGTCTGCATGAAAGCGCCTCCAGCAGTCACTTCCCTGTACTGTCTGCGTCATCTCTGTACGCACTTCCTCCTTTCAGCAGCATCTCACATGAGCTCTGCCTGCATTCCCTCTACTTTGACTGTTCTGTTGTTTTCTTTCTTTTCCCCGTTTTCCTTTCCTCTGTTTCTTTGTGCACTCCTGCTGAAGGAGTCTTCTGAAGAGCGTTGAAGAGGAGTTGTTTATACGGTAAAGAATTGGTTTGTGTAGCTGTTATTTAACGGATCCATAGAAACTTTCACGCAGGGTTTAAAATTAACACTCGCCAAGAGCCCAAATGAGATAAAAAATGGGGTTTTAGTAGTAAAGATTATTAATGAAAATGAATGCATGGTGTAAATAATTTATTTATGGGTGATACGTTTTCCATTGGCAGGTGTGGCAAAAGGTTAATTTTGTGCCCTGATTACACCAAACAAAAATTGCAGATTCATCTCTCCCTGGAACAACCTGGGGTTCAGTGTTTTTTGTTTTTTTTTACTGTGAACTAAGTAGCCCTTTCTGTCTGTTTCTCTCTCTCGGTCTGTCTCTGAAGAGGGCATTTGGCTCCATTAGAAGATGCTTTTGAGGATGTTGATCTGTAAGTGTGGCACCTTTAATCATTAAACATTGACTTAAAGAGTTTATTTTCTTCTTGGGCTTGCTCACTTGGAGTTATAAAGCAACATATTCTGTTTAACTAGTATTGAGAAATATGTGCTGTGAATATACAAATAATTCATATTCAATTACAAACAAAGAGCAACTAAGTCACTCTCTCTGTGTTTCATCTCCCCCTCTCAGTTCGACTCTTAAAAAGGGAGTACCGCCACCTCTACCTCCTAAGGTAACTATGAGTTTGTGTTTAAGCGTACATGGCTATATTTATATTTGTTGGCATGTTTTTTAAATTCCCATTTGTTTTTGCAAATCTCTTTCCCATCAGCCCTCTCAGGCCCGGTCGAGCAGTGTATCTGACGAGTTTGCTTTGATCGAAGGCTGCCAGACAGTGCGGAGGTTCCCGGGCTCTGATAACGGGCCGTTACCATTGGCTCGCAGACAAAGCACACCTGAGAGAGGAAGTAAAACAGAACACACCAACTCAGACTACCTGTCTGTGAGCATCAGCAGCCCAGGACTGCTCTCAAACACCACAGACCAGGGTAAGACCTCACCTCACATACAATCATGTTTACGCAGGGCTGCTGTTTGTGTACTACTCTCATATAGGTGTGTTTGAGACTATATAGATGTGTTTTCTATTTTAAAGCTACCATATGTAATTTTTTTCGCCGCTAGGGGTCGCTAACCTCTTACAATAACAAAGGCGTAGGTTTATGACAGGTCAGTTTATTTGACCAATTAAACTTGTGAGGTAACGCAGCACTGTTTCACTTGGTCTAACGTTACACTATCATACTAAACAGCATTTGAGTGTGTTGAAAGTTATAATGTTATTCTATGTGTTAGTTCGTTTGCTATATGAAACTAGCTGCTTAGTAAGCGGTAAGCTAGATCAACATTAGAATAACATACAGATCATATTCTAACATTTCATCATGTTGAGCTATATAACATTGATTTGTTTTATGTACATTTGCTCACCTGTCTAATAAAAAATGTGCAAGAGCGGTGTCACTGTCAAGTCGTGACACCGTGAAGCTCTGTCAAGTCCAAGTTTGTTACGGACGTGGCGCTCTCGGTATCTCGAAAACGCCACGCTGATATTGATCCTCATTGTAGTTCTCCTTTTTTCTCCCAAAGTCTATTTGCCATGGTCCATAATGTTTGAACGAAATAAGAACAGCGTGCCGCTAAACGTTACGCACTACGCAGTTGTTCACGTCTGTCGCCATGGTTACGTCATGGCTATGGCAGTACGAGCGGAAACCGAGGATAGCGCAGATATTGCGTCATTGACAGGCGTCATTTTTTTCCAGGACGGGCCATTATTTAAAATTGGAATTTCTCTGAAATAAAAAACCTTTGGAGACTTTTGGGATATTGTAAGTACACAACTGCAGGTTATTTTGGGATATTTTGTTAAAAAATTATTAAATATTGTACCTTTAAAGGGTTGGTTGAGTATGATTTCACTTTTCTAACTTTAGTTAGTGTGTAATGTTGCTGTTTGAGCATAAACAACATCTGCAAAGTTCAAAGCAAAGGAAGATATTTGCTTTTATAGAAAAGGACTACAACAAACGGCTGGTAGGGACTACACGACATTCCTCCCGGGTTAGTGACATCACCAACCCTAAAATGAACATAAACCCCGCCCCCGGGAACACGCAGTCCATGTTGAGAAGAGGAAAAGTTGTTGTATAAGAGTAGATTTGTGAGTCAGCTCAAACTGTAGCATCTGTCTTTTCACATGCAATAGAAAGTCACTCTGTGTGCATCTCATAACAGTTCCTATACGAGCGATTTATAGATTATCATGACCGAATATGCTAATTGCAGATAGTTAACTCCACATCAGCAACATAAATACATCAACTAACCATTCAGAGACGTCCTGTTGCTTCTATATGCTGTCACTTCTTCTTGAGTCTCTCCATCTTTGTCTGACTCCATTTTAACATTAAAGTCAGAACAGTTTCTGTCATTTTAGTGTGTCTGCGTGAGGTAATCGCAGCTGCTAACACATGAGCTCTTGAAACCCCGCCCTGTGCAGCAGCTCATTTGCAAACCCTCAAAAAGTGACAACTTTAACATGCTATATAAAAATATCTGTGGGGTATTTTGTGCTAAAACTTCACACACACACACACACACAGTGTGTGTGTGTGTGTGTACATCTTGTGATACATGACATTTTACCACCCCTTTAATATACCCTGGAAATCCAGAGTTCTCGCGAGAGCACAAGTTGAATTTGCTCAGCGAGTTACTCTGATGTCGAGTAATAATGCTCATTAAATATGCCCTTGTATCTGAGCTGCACCAATCACATCGGGTTATCTGATATAGGCGGGCCAGAGGCGAGCTAAACAGATGACGACAGCGCTGTGACGTCGAAGTCATTAGTAAACATTGCAAGATGACTATGGGTGGCTTTGGCCGCTACAATGAACGCGTTAGACTTGGCTTTTTATCTAAAAGAGGAACAGAAGACGGCGCTCAAATCGTTCCTTTGCAAGAAGGAACCAGTTAGCTCCGCCGGTAGCTAAGCGTATGCGGTTTAGACTGTGTATTGTTGTGATTGGTCGTAGTGTTATCCAATTGCGTGCAGTAGGGCTGAACGATATATCGTTATCGTATCTATATCTCGATATGAACTTTCAAGATATTACTATCGAAAAAAGCAACGATATCGACGATATAGATTCCCCCTCTCCGCGCTCGCCCTGCATACAACTCTGGCAGTCACAACAAACATCAGTTTTAGAGTGCCTTTGAATGCACAGCTAAAGCCAGCGCGCACACACTACCAGGGACGTGGGAACTATATTGTGAGAGGGGGGGCGGCGTTTCCATGGTGATGCGTCATTGCTTGTCACGTGACACACCGCAGCAGCAACAGCGCTGAATGAATGATGATCTGCTTTTATGACATTTTTCCTTTTTTATTCAGAATATTCACAAATGTGTTAGCTATGGCATGAAATATCTAATATTCCGATTGTCAAATACATGCAAGTAGAAGTATATTGTTGTTTAAACACCTTTAACGATCGCGTTAGTTGAGCTGTATGCGCGATGGGCGCCGCCGTGCTAGTTTGTGCCGCAGACGCAGTTCAGAGAATCGGATCTGTTGGATTTACAACCTCTATGTTTACAACACGTGAATTCATCCACTTCTCCCGAAATACTTAAAAGTAAGTGGCTGGTGAACTGGGAATAGAATAGAGTAAACACTGAAGTTACTTACACAATGTGTATCTGATATGAATAAAACGTGTCGAATTATAATGGAAAGGATTATTATTACCTCTTCCATAGACATCAGAGTGTAACATATATATATATATATATATATATATATATATATATATATATATATATATATATATATATATATATATATATATATATATATAAAAACAACGGAAAACAAAAACAACGAACAAAACTGATTTGGTGCTCAAGAAACATTTCTTACTATTATTATTAATTTTGAAAGCAGTTACGCTGCTTGATTTTTTTGTGGAAACATGATACATTTTTTGAATAGAAAGTTCAAAAGAAAAAAAGAAAAAGCGTTTATCTTTTGTAACATTATAAATTACTTTAATGTCTTTAAAAAATATCTATTTTATGCAAACAATTACAAAAAAAGTCTTACCATCCCCAAACTTTTGAATGGTAATGTACATTCAGTTGCATATTATTACGGTAAACAATAAATCAACAGTGGGATCAGAATCCCTTGTTTATTGTAGAACCACTTACCAAATATATAAATGGACATATTATTGATTTGAGAATTTTATGTGAGAACAAAAAGACCAAGGAGTGATACGGGAGACCGTTTGCTTGCTGAATTATACAGTTTCATTACTCAACAATATTTGACAACTGAAGTTGACCGATCAGAATGGCATATTCCAGAGAGTTGTAATAAATAATTAAACCTTTCAAATTTCTCTCTCACTCTTTGTAGAGGAAGATTCAGACGGAAGTGTAAACGGAGATGTGTCAAAATCACCTCCTGGCCGTCCCCTGAGGAAAGAAAGAAAAGATTTCCCAGTAAGTGTGTGAGTCTTTGTGGGTGTGTGTCCTGTTGAGAGGAGTGTGACGCAAGAAGAAAATGTGGCTCCTCTACTCATTTTTTCTGTTCCTTTTTATAGAAATCTGCTATTAACGGCCTACCGCCCACTCCAAAAGTCCTGGTGAGTGACATCACGCATAACTTGCTGATTAAATGCTAATATCTGCCCATCTCAATATACAACAGCTATTTGCTCAGTCCTTTATTTGAATTATGTGTTTTATAACTGCCATAATCTCACATATTACCTGTCGGTGTCTGCAGATGGGAGCTTGTTTCTCAAAGGTTTTTGATGGTTGTCCTCTTAAAATTAACTGTGCCACTTCCTGGATTCACCCAGATACCAAAGGTAAACTCCTGATATCTGATATATGGCTGTTACTTAAATGCTACAAGGAAATTTAGGCATCACAACATTATAATGTACAGTATGAAAATGATATTGATTTTGAGATTTGGTCAAACTTTTGTTAAATTTATAGTGTTGTTAAATTAAAATTTGTACTTTTTAAAATTAAGTGTAAAGGGTAGGGTTGATTTTTAAGGGCTGAAATTTTATGTTTTTGAAAGAAGGCTCTTATATTCACCAAGGCTGAGTTTAAAAACAAAATTATTAAATATTATTACAATTTAAAGTAACAGTTTTCTATTTTAATATATTTTAAAATGTAATTTATTCCTGTGATGGCAAAGCTGAATTTTTAGCAGCCATTACTCCATTACTCCAGTCCGTTACTCTATCATTTTATTATGTGATTTGGTGCTCATAAACGGTTGTGCTGCTCAATATTTTTGTAGAAACTGTGATTTATGTTTTTCAGAAAGTTCAAATAAACAGCTGTCACTTTTGATCCATTTAATACGGAATTAAAGAATTACAGTTTATAATACAATATTAGCTGATACCAATAAAATAAATGTAAAAAATCTAATTTCAGGCTGTAAACATCTACTAATTTTTTTTATTTATTTTTTAGACCAGTATCTGATATTTGGCACTGAAGACGGTATCTACACTCTGAACCTGAACGAGCTACATGAAGCCACCATGGAGCAGGTACTGTCTAAACTCTTGCGACTCACCTTTACCCTCGACCCCCAAAAGACCAGCAGAACTCATAAACTGCTGTTTGGATGTGTTTCAGTTGTTTCCACGGAGATGCACATGGCTGTACATAATCAATAATAATCTGATGTCATTATCAGGTGAGTGAGAGAGATGTGGGAGCAGCTCTTCTGTCTTTCTGTTACTGAGATTCTCTGCAGTACCTACATGATCCCTGTCTGTCTTTCTGTCTCTCTCTGTGTTCACGGCTGATTTTACTGCTTTGCTGGCTCCTCTAATGTCTAAATCACCATAATCAGAAGGTAAAATGTCAAACCTCTGTCTTCTATGGCACACGCTCACACAGCTAATATCACATCATCTTTCTAGTCTCATTCTTACTCTGATTCTGATTTTGGTTCAACTTGCGTAACTACAGCTCAGCTTTTCTATGTGCAGGGAGTAATGACTATTCACTTCTGTGGGGCATTATTTCCATTCTCATAAGCACAAATGATGAATTATTTCATATCCTGTGTGTAGTCATACCCTGTGTGTTGTACGTGTTTGATCTGTGTTATCTCTGGTTCAAAGGGAAGACGTTTCAGTTGTATACCCATAATTTGATTGGGCTGTTTGAACAGCTCAGGAAACCTGGACTGGCCACTCAGTTCCACACCCACAGATTCCCTGACAGCATACTGCCCAGGTACACACACACACACACACACACACACACTCACACACACTTCACAGCATATTTGCCAAGATTTATTAGCAATATAACATAAAGAAACACTGTGAATGTTGTTAGCCGTTCTTTCTACGGCTAAAGAAAAGAAAGTTTTATAAAAGTTTTTTTTTTTTACTGTAAATCCAAGAAGCAAAACTTGCTTTGTGTTTTTTATGTATTAAAATATTTAAGTGAGAAAGAGGATTCAAAAATGTGCTTTGATTAATTATATTTAGATTATAAAATAATTGGGTAAAATTTACAATAAGGTCCCATTAGTTATCTTTAGTTAATGCATTAACTAACATTTAGCAACTAACCATTAGCAATACATTTGTTATAGATTTGCTCAACATTTGTCTTTGTTAATGCAGATTTTTGCATTAAAATATCCCAAAATCACAAGGCCAGTGTTATATATTTTGTTAAGTTGATTACTTACAATATCCCAAATGTTTCCAACTATTTTTAAATCGTGAGAAAATTGCGATTTTAACCAATGAAACGGGGCGTGTGAGCTGGGAGTCGCCAGGCAATAGCGTCATATCCGCGTTACCCTCGGTTTCCGCTTGTACTGCGTGGAGTCCTGGACAAATGCGGAAGTTGTAGTTGTAGCGTCTATCAAGCAACAAACGTTAGCTTGTTTCGTGCAGGCGTTATGGAACACAATTATTCTTTACCGGTTGCAGCTGGTTCTGTCGACAAAGACAAGTCCCATAAACGTACGGGTCAATTTTATATATTCCAAATGTAGCATTCGGTAATAGTTATGTTTATGTAAGGAAAGTATTATTGCTTTAGGTTTGTTTGTGTTTAGTTTATTGACATTGTTTATCACGTCTGGTGTTTATGGCCATGTAAATAAATAAAGCATGTGTTATACATAAAGATTAATCCGTCTTTTGGCAAATGATGTGGGCATTTTCGAATGTACTTCTACAACAATTGTTTAGAACGCGTAAAACTGCGCAGCGTTATCACAACAATGAATTCGACAAATACAGTAACATCTATGATAACCAATTTAGTATTAAACCTTACTTTTCTTGCGGTTAATTCATTTTAATGAAATAAAAGGATGTCATTAAACGCAACATTTATAAAAATAGAACTTTACCTCATCCATGAACATGATTTTTCGATTCCCGTCTGACTGATTTACATCCACGGTGGAGTTAAAAACGACAGTTCCCATCATTCCACGCTCCTTCACGTCATCAAGCTATGCTGTTGTTTTTTGGAATGTAGCGCCCTCTAGCGGCAGAAAATCTTGCATATTGTACCTTTAATAAAAACACAGCTGTTCATTGCTAGTTAATTTAAGCTTAGGTCCATTAAACTATATTAACAGATACAACTTTGATTTGAATAATGTATTAGTAAAAATGTATTAGTACAAATTGAAATTATGATTACTTAAAGCTTTAGAAGCATTTTTCATTGTTAGTTCATGCTAATTATTGCAGTTAACTAATGTTAACAAATGGAATCTTATATATAGACTTATACAATTATAATTGTATTATATTTTTATTTATTTCCTGTTCTTTTTTTGAATGTATGTATGCATGCAGTATAGTATATATTTATATTTGTTTTTAAGAGTATATTTAGCTTAATTTATTTTAATTTCCATTTTCAATTTTAGCACTTGAACCTTATATTTCACTTAGTTTCTAAGGCAACATGTCTAATGTCTACTTTTTCCATATAATAATTATATTTTATTTCAGCTTTATTTAATTAACTAAATTGATTTAAAATAAATGTATTTAACAATAACAGCACTGGTGTCTGCTTTACAGGAGATTTGCTCTCACCACCAAGATCCCCGACACCAAGGGATGCCACAAGTGTTGCATCGGTAAAGCTTTAAACAAGCATTCTAGTACACACCCAAACACACCCAAACACACACACACTCAAGATTGAGTTTGACCTCCTGCTCTCTTTCTCTCTCTGTCAGTGCGGAATCCGTACACGGGTCACAAGTATCTCTGTGGAGCGTTGCAGTCAGGGATTGTTTTGCTGCAGTGGTACGAACCCATGCAGAGATTCATGCTTATTAAGGTTAGACACGAAGGAAAGTTGTATTAAATCAAGACTGAATAAAGAAAAATTATGGCATATTATATTAAGAAGATTTTTAATCTCTCTCTCTCTCTCTCTCTATCTATCTATCTATCTATCTATCTATCTATCTCTATCTCTCTCTCACACACACACACACACACACACACACACACACACACACACACACACACACACACACACACACACACACACACACACACACACACACACACACTCACTCACTCACTCACTCACTCACTCACTCACTCACTCACTCACTCACTCACTCACTCACTCACTCACTCACTCACTCACTCACAGCACTTTGATTTCCCGTTGCCCAATCCGCTGCGTGTGTTTGAGATGCTGGTGGTCCCTGAGCAGGAGTATCCTCTGGTGTGTGTGGCGGTCAGTCAGGGCATTGAGCCCGGACAGCTGGTTCGCTTCCAGACCATCAACCTCAATTCCTGCTCGTCCTGGTTCACTGAGATCGGCTCAGGTATAGCTTACACACACACACTTTGCCCTGTTCCTATACCTTGCTGGTGAGAACTGTCAAATGGGCCTAGTAAGCAGAATTATTGCTGTGTATTTGTCTGGGTGTAGGTGGTAACCAGGTTGATACAATCCACGTGACACAGTTGGAGAGAGACACCGTACTCGTGTGCCTGGACAGTAAGTGACAACTTTGAGCACACGTTGATGAACCTTTTTTCACAAACGTAGCAAATACATTAGCTATTGAATATTTCCAATGTTGTCTTTCCTCTGTTCTTGTGTGTGTTTAGAGAACGTAAAAATAGTGAACTTGCAGGGAAAGCTGAAGTCTAATAAGAAACTGGCATCTGAGCTGAGCTTTGATTTCTGCGTCGACTCCGTAGGTGAGAGATTCACCTCTGCTTTCATCCAACTGTGATATGCTTTTAGACTGTTATTTAGTTATTTAGACTGTTATGTTTGATTTGTGTGCATAACCTTCTATATGTTTGTGCCAGTGTGTCTCCAGGACAGTGTTCTGGCCTTTTGGAAACATGGGATGCAGGGGAAGAACTTCAAATCAAATGAGGTAAACACACACAATAGCACTCTGTCTCTCTTAAACACCTTGAAACAAGACTGATGGGTTTCAGCAAGCTGTAGTGAACTGTCAAATAAAATTAAAGAAATTACACTACTGTTCACAAGTTTGGGGTTTGGGGATACTTAAAAAAAAAAAGACTGGCAAGGATGCATTACTTTGATCAAACTTAATCAAACATGATTTCTATTTTTAAAAAATTGCTGTTCTTTTGAACTTTCTACTCCTCAAAGAATCCTGAGAAAATGTATCACGGTTTTCACAAAATGCAGCACAACCGTTTCAGCTTTGAAAATAATAATAAATGTTTCTTGAGCATCAAATCAGCATATTACAATGATTTCTAAAGGATCATGTGACACTGAAGACTGGAGTTATGATGCAAAAAAATTATTTTACTGTATTTTTATTTTATTTTTGCCATAAAATGCAGCCTTGGTAATAAATATCGATGACTTTCAAAAATAACTTGCTGACCCCAAACTTTTGATTGGTATGTTTATATAATAAAACTTAATAAATAAATTATGCATTTGGCAGAGGCTTTTATCCAAAGCAACTTACATTGCATGATTAGTATGTATTTATTTTATCTGTTCACGCATTCAAACCCATGATATTAATGTTGCTTGCTCTGTTTGATATCAAGCTCTTAAATGTGTGTGTGTGTGTATGTATTTGTATCATGTGTGTGAGATGATGTTTCATGTTTCATGGCTCTATAGCGTGTAACAATAAAAGACCAAAGGTCTTCTGGAGGTGAAGCACTGTCTTTATGACATATGATAGCGTGTGAGTGTGTGTGAGACACAGATGACAGGGTGTGATGGATGATGTAAAATTCATGTACAATCAGAAAGCTCCAGCTGGCCAGAGAGTAATAGATTAAATTATTCAGCTGTTTTTCTCCTTTCTGACTCCACTGAAAAGCGCTCTGCACCTACACCCCTCAAAAGATTGTGTCAGTGTGTGTGTGTGGGGTGAGCTTTACGGCCTGCCAGGTTCTGCACCTGCTTTGCCACTCATTGTAGTTTTGGAACATGACACGTGTGATATTTTCAGCCATTGTTTAAAGTTTTTCAGATGGGAGTAGTTGGGCACAAATATGCACAAAACAAACAAATCTGTTGTAGCATTGCTAATCTGACCTCCTCATCATAACACTAAAATGCAGTCAACAAAAAAAACAGAAAAAGTTAAACAGTTCTGACAAAGATCACCTACCTGCCGACCTCTAGAAAGAAACAGAGCTGGGGGAAAAAATATACACATTATTAGTGTGTTTTAAGCAATCATTATTATAACTAGTTCATTGTTATATGATTGTTTATACCTTTCTGACACGTCTCTAATTACTGTTTATTTAAAAAAAAAAAATCTTTGTAGGTTTGTTGTTGAATTCCCAGGTGCATTACAGTTATTTAATCATTTTTTTGTAGTTTTTTTTTTTTTTTTTAAATGTAAGGAAAAGCAAATTTGATTACAATCTGAATTCTTTTTGCCTGTTTTTTTTTATGCATGACTGTACAACAGTGTTATAATAGGGGCATTGCTGGGACATCTCAGCAGGTATACCACAGTTGTTTATTAAAGAATATTTCCACTCGTTTGCAGGTGACACAGGAGATTTCGGACCCAAGCAGAGTTTTCAGACTCCTGGGATCAGACAGGTTAGAACCAGATCAAATCATCTTCGTCTCTCTCTTGCCTTACATCACCACCTTTCCCCTCTAATTCTTTTGTCTCTTGGAAACATTACTCTCCGCTCTCACGTCTTCCCAGAAACTCCGCATGTAGTCTTTTTTTCTTCTGCGCATGTGGACAGAAATAGAGACATGTGGAGGAAAAAAGCCAACAGGGAGAACATGGTGTCCCGGCTGGGTTTGTTTCTATAGTGAGGGAAGCCCTGGGTGGGTCAGGTTTATTGGGGGGGACCTGAGCTTTGTGTGACGTACAGGGTTAAATAAGGTCTGTCAATTTAACACCCAGACTCAATGAGGAGACTTTGTTCTGCTGTCCCAGTTGAGCCAGTAAACTCTTGTCAACATTTTTACTTGTTCCACAAAAGAATGAGGATTTTTGTGTGTGTGTATATATATATATATATATATATATATATATATATATGCTGTCAATGTTAGCGCATGCAATTTCAGTTTAAACGCATTAAAAATATTTTAAGCGTTTTTTCTGTCCTCCTTTGGTTAGCCTTACATTATATAATGATCATGCTCCTATTCATGCAAATGCTTTTAAAGCATTATAGCGTGACAAGACAAAAGAGAACGCGCTGTCTTTGACTGTCCTGACACACACACAACGCAAAGAAAGACAATAAAGTGCGTATCATATCCACGTAAAAACTAATTTTCGCGTATAAATTGCACGATAAACACACTGCGTGCTATAGAGATGCATTTGCGTGAGAACAGGCTGGTTTAATTGTTGTTAATAAAGTCTATTAACAGCACTATATATATATCATAATAACTATTTTGTTTTAGTTTACAAGGCAAAAAAACAAAATGTACAACAACAACAAATGTAAGACAGTCAAGGGCAGTCAAGGCCATCCTTATTGTTGAGCCCTGTAATGAGAGTTGTAATTCATTTTTGTTGCATACGCACTGCCGCTGAGATAAGAAAACTCCTCCCCTTGAGTAAATATCTACTCACGATGCACTGCAACGCTGGTGTCAGATTTCACACTTTAACATGGCGAGCGGTGAAGTGAGGCTGCAGTACGAGGAAGCACCACCGCCTTTCAAATCTGATGTCGGGACATTTCGGTTTTGCCGTTGATTATAATGCAGAGGAAGGAGAAACGGTAAACAATAAATTACTGTGCAAGCATTGTTTTACACGCGTCGCCTACTCAAGTGGAAACACTTCCAACATGACTGCACATCTGCGGCGCCATCACCCAGCAATATCAATGTCTGAAAGCAGGATAGCAGAGCAGGTGATCCAAACAGTCATCCAAAAAGCAACAGTCCCTCGCTAATTCCTTCCAGCATAAATGCCCAACTGGCTCTGAGACAATATAAATCAATGGCAGTGGGGGTGTTTTGGGCAGCCGTTTTGGGTGATTGGAGATGTGGGCTTTCGCCACCTTATGAAAGCGCTCGATCTGCATTGCAAATTACCGTCTCCCACTTTTTTCAGTGCCGAGGTAAATCTCGACCTCTATGAAAACACAAGCAACAGTAGCGTAGCTGAATTGTATATTATACAATATACTAGGGATGTGTACAAGTGGAATTATTTTGCTTTTAAGTAAAATATAGAAAGACTATTGCAATAAAAGTAATTTTTCTCCTTAACCTTTTACTGCTTCTGTTGCCTAAGCATAGAATAGCAAAAAACACTCTGATGTGCCATCAGAATCTATTCTATTGGACCGTGGGCTAACTGTATTGTTGCCTCCCTAATTGACACCACATACACAATGGCCTTGTACCACCCCAAGACCCTTTTTAGCACATTCTGTCTCTCTCTTTCACTCTCCCTCTGAGATCTCCATATTTTATTTACACTGGTAGTGCCAGGCTGGTGTCTGTGTGCTGTAATTTCATCTGTCGCCTGCTGCTGAGGACACCACCATCCTCACGCAACCCCTCTACATTCGCATAATCATGGCTTTCTTCCACCCTTTTACACTAATCTCCTGTATATGATGCGTGTTGCTTCTGACAAGTGTATGTGTGTTAATATTTGCGGGCTTCTGTGTATTCTAGGGTTGTTGTTTTGGAGAGCCGGCCTACGGATAACCCTACCGCTCTCAGTAACCTCTACATCCTGGCTGGACATGAGAACAGTTATTAGCTCCACCTCCTTCAGCCCTTCAGGCACGCTGCACCTGGAGCCGGACAACCACAGCTGAGCTGATGAGCAGACTGTGTTTAGTGCTAAATCTCACTGCAGCCTTATGTCATACACCGCCCATCGTCAGAAACCCCCGGACTTGTCAACACTTCAGGCATTCAAAATCAAATATCATGCAGTTCTACAGCAGCCAGTCATATTTGTGCAAATCAAGCAAGCCATCGCCAGAACTGCAAGCAATAGTGCTCTGTATTCAGTACTATTTTTTTTAACCCTATTAAATGTAATCATTCTAAACATTTTAAAAAAAACATTAAAGCTGCAAAGATTAGAACATTGAGCAAAGAGCGTTGCTGCTCAAAAAGTGACATTTAAGGGAATGGTTTTATTAAACGTAACTAACTTTGGAGGTTTTGTGTTAATGTGGATTTAAAATGTCAGGTTTTCATGCCAGCTAATGGGGAGAGTTTTGGGAGAGTGAGTGAGTGTTATTTATTCAGCGGAGTCGTGTGAGTGAAGCATCTCGCCCTCATGTTACTGAGTGAATATTTTTCTGCTGCAGGTCATTTTATCCTTGTTTTTTTGTTTTGTTTTTTTAGCTCTTTTATTTTCTCCAGCTGAGTAATATTTTCAAATATCAGTTATCTCTTTTAAAAGCAACTTTAATTCAATACTTGCACCATGTAAGCACTTTTGTACATGATCTTTTTATATTTAAAAATGACAAAACATGGGAGATGCGAGGTTACTGTGATATCTCAAGTGTTTCCGTTGCTTTAGTTTTATGTATGCAGCTTTTGTAATAAAAAGGCAGTTGTTAACACTTTGGGATGTTTTTGATTATTTGTGAAAGTCATTTCAGATAAATATCCACACAAATATAGTGAAAGTATTTTAAAACCAACATGTTTTGACATGCTCACTAGGAAAAAAAACTTTGTGTGGGCTGATTATTGTTTGTAATGGGCACTTGGGCAGGGTTCTGTTTTTGTTGTGGTTCTAATTAATTCAAGTACACTGATATACCCAGAAGTACTTTTTACAACTTTATAGTGTAGTGTTTGATCAACTAAGGGAGTTGTTTGTTCTTACACCTTACTCGATAACAAAAAAAAAAAACTCTTGTGAGTATGTGTGTGCCAGACAGTGTTTGAAGGGATTGTTCATCCAAAAATGAAAATTCTGTCATAATTTACTCGCGCTCAAGAGTTTCTTTTGAACACAAAATAACATATTTTGAAGAATATAGGTAACAACAGGGAGGATGGTGGGATATTCAATGTAAGTCAATGGGGCCCATCAACCGTTTGGTTACAAACATTCTTCAAAATATCGTCCTTTGTGTTCAGCAGAACAAAGACATTTATACAGGTTTGAAACAACATGATGGTGAGTAAATGGTGACAGAATTGTCATTTTAGGATGAACTAAGTTATCCCGTTTAACAGAAACTTTTATCTGCGTGCGTCACCTCGCGCTCACTAGCACTGGTGGGTATGTAACGTTAGAGGTTGAAAAAAGACTGCGTTGTATTTGATTTGTCCTCGGAATGAAGGTATTTACGGTCCCACTGCTTTCGGCTCTCGTAAATGACTGATCTGAGGTCAGCTCTTGCGGATTGTTTCGAGCTTTTATCGTGTTGCTGTGCAGACTGAAGCGCGCGCAGACTGAGGCGGAGTTTCGACTCGGTTTCTACGGCGACCGGCCGCTTGTAAATAGCGTGTTTTCTTCTCCATGCGAACTCAAACAGTTTCTTGTTGTACGCGGACACACGGCTGCATCTGTCGTCAGATTCACTCAACACAAACTTCTTCGCTTATGTGAGACATTTCGATCTCAGGAAGTTGCAATTTGTGTACGCTTTTTTTTAAATCGTAAAGCAAATATTTGGATGAGACATTGGAAGGTAAGCTCTCTCTCTCTCTCTCTCTCTCTCAGATAATATAAGATGTGTATTGTAGTTTTTATTTATAATTCTTCTTGGTAACTAGAACTGATCTTGACCACAATCATGTTAACGTTAACAGTAAAACTTCAATTACTCAAAATGCATATTGTCATGTCATAGAAACTTTCAATAAATAATTTCAGAAATAAAATTCAGTGACCAGCTGATGTTTGCCTAAAAAAGTGTGAGGAATTAAGTTTGGTGTCTCTTCCTTCTAGGGGCCCCAAGTGTTATTTTTTTATAAAGGCAAGGGGCCCCAGAACACTATTTTGGTAACACTTTATTTTAAAATGTCCTTGTTGTTACAAGTTACATGTACTCTATAGTTGTAACTTGTACTTATTTTTGCAATTAGACTGTAACAGGGACACCTTAAAAACATTACTGCATTTTTTTTTACCTATCCCTGTATGAGTCATTTACAAGCCTCATATTTGGCTCCATTTTTCTTTCTTTCTTTTTTTCACATTTAGATCAACATCAAGGTGAGACAGTATCTTAAGTGTGTTCTGCTGGTGTCACAGAGATGGAGAAGTATGAGAAGATCAGTAAGATTGGTGAAGGCTCGTATGGCGTCGTGTTCAAATGCAGGAATAAAGACACCGGACAGATCGTCGCCATCAAGAAGTTTGTAGAATCTGAGGATGATCCCATCATTAAGAAAATAGCGCTCAGAGAAATCCGCATGCTGAAGGTAAATGCTCAGTCTGACCCTGTGGGAATAATCCCAGTTTAAACCAGCCTAAGTGGTTTGCTGGTCTTAGCTGGTTTGAGATGGTTCCCCAGCCTGGGCAAGCTGGTTTCTTAGGATGGCCAGTTATTAAATGCCCAGAACCCCTTTAAAACTAGCCAAAAGACAGTAAGACCAGCAAATCTGTTTAGGCTGGTTTAAGATCGCCATTTGTAGACTTGAAGAATAGTATTAGCAGTATGTTTGTCTCATTAGTCAGCATGTGGCAGTAGGATGTTTCAATAATCAGTGTCTGGAGCTCTTGTGTGATTTGCAAACTCTTTCCTTTGAGCTGAGAGCAAAGCCCTGGCCCTTTGAAGATCTGACATGTCAGCCAACACTGGCTTACCAATTATTTTCACTCTGTTATGCATGAAGGGATGAATGGCTTGATGAATATTCTTGTTGTTCCCTTCCCCTCCCTTGAGGGTATTTTTATTATTACGGTATTTGGTCAGTCATGATAGCAGGCAATTATACTGTACCACAGATTTTGGTCCATTTATTTGACTTTGGGCTGTAAAAATGTGTGGTTTTATTAATATATATATATATAATTTTGTCTCTAAACGTAGTGCCAGTTTATTCTAAGTTTATACATAAGGTATGTTTTATGCAGCTGGGGTGGATGGTGACCTAAAGCTTTTTTATATATATTTTCAGTTTTCATTTTATTTAGTTTGTCATTTATATGCTTATGTAATTTTTAGTTCTATTTAACTTTATTTTGATTTGTTTTAGTAATCTAGTAAAGTAGTTAAACTCTACTTTATAAAATAAAGTTTGTATTACTAAATAAAATTTATTTATTTTAGCCTTATTTCAATTACCAAACAATATTTTTTAAATAGGTTTAGTTAACAATAACAACACAGATATAGGGGGGTGTTCATCAAATAAGACTTGAAGCTTTTTTTTAAAACATGTAAACACACACTTAAAGGGATAGTTCACCCAACATTTCCAAACCTGTATGAGTTTCCTCCTGCTCAACACAAAAGAAGATATCTTAAACATTGCTGGTAACCAGACAGTTGAGGGTAGCCATTGAGTAGGAAATAAAATAAAAAATAGCCTATCAATAGGTGTCAACTGTCTGGTTACCAATCAGGTTTAAAATATCTTCTTTTGTGTTGAGCAGAAGAAGGAAACTCATGAAGGTTTGGAACAACATGAGGGTGAGTACCGTAAATTATGGCAATTTTTGTTTTGGGGTGAACTATCCCTTTAATCAATTGTACACATTAAGTGCCAGATTTACTAACAGCTTGCGCTAGCGCAAACCCTCTTTTGGCATTAAAAACTACTATCAGGATTTACTAAAAAACACGCAGTGGCGTTTGTAGGATTTTTTCTTTCAGACGCAAAATGTATTGGAGGAGAGTATTTAAATGAGTCACGCAAGGTTTACTAAGGTTTGCACTCGTCAATGTACTGGTGTTTGCGTCATTATTAACCGCCCAAAAAAGCACGTCTTAAACCAGATGCTAACTGTTAAATTGTGTTGGTCATTATGTAAATGATCTGACTCCGTCTGTGTTCTTTAATGTGCAGAACTTTCCACTATCAGCGCTGTTTTGGAATTGTTTACTAATTTGCCCTGTTTAGTAGGGTCCAAAAGTCTCAGACAGCATTGGAAATATGGACGTTGTATCATTTGAGCTGTGTAAATAAAGTTTTAAGACTTTTGATCATGCAAAATAAATAAGAAATATTTAAGATTATGCAGTATTTGGTCACTAGATTTGTGACATTGTCCATGTGAACTCTTCTGTACTGACTATCATATGTTCTTTCTTCCATTGAAGCACAAGATGTTAATCTCTAATGCTGGAGAACATAATCATCACGTTTTACACCAACTTGTGTCATTCATTTTTACAGCAGGGGGGCAGACTAAATACTAAGATGTTTGGAAAGACTTCTGATTAAATCAGAATTAGATAAGAAGCATTTTCACTAGCGGTCTTAGACTTTTTTTGGATATATTTCCACACATATAAATCCTAATTTGTTGTTTATCATTGTGTGTCTAGCAACTGAAACATCCAAACCTGGTAAATCTGATGGAGGTGTTCAGAAGAAAGAGAAAACTGCACCTGGTGTTTGAGTACTGCGACCACACAGTCCTAAACGAGCTGGACAGATACCCACGAGGGTGAGAACACACACACACACACACACACACACACACACACACACACGCAGACACGCCTATAAAACAGCTCTGTGTTTCTCACACTAACAGACATATTGTTTTTGTTGCCATGACACCCAGCATGTCTTTAGTGGAATGTTTACAGCAGGATGCATTTGCCCTCTGTGGTGCACTTGACTAAGACGCTGTTAAACATTTAACAACATTTAACTCTTTCTCCCGTCCTCTTGATTTACGAGTCAAGAATCAACAAAGCTTACACAAAAAGATCACTTATACATGCACATAGACTCTAGAGTCTAGACAATGAACCTATAGGGTTAGTGTGGAGTTCAGTAGGAGGGTTGAGATAGACAGAAGGCAGAGAAGAATGAATACTAGTTAAAGGGATAGTTCACCCAAAAATGTAAATTGTGTCATTAATTACTCACACTCATGTCGTTCCAAACACGTAAGACGTTCATTCGGAACACAAATGAAGATCTTTTTGATGAAATCTGAGAGCTTTCTGTCCCTCCATTGACAGCTATGCAACTACCACTTTGAAGCTTCAAAAAGTTCAAAAAGAGATCGCAAAACTAATCCAATGAATAGAGCAGTTTAGTCCAAAGTTTTTGAAGAGACACAATTGCTTTATATGATGAACAGATTTAATTTAGATTGAACTTTTATTCACATATAAACATTCCTCAACTCACACATAAGTTGTGATAAACGAAAGCTCAAGCATGTTCACTTGATATGCGAGAACCAATGAGGTTCATTCTCGTGTTACGCAGCACGTTTGAGCTTCCACAGGAACCAATGAGGTTCATTCCCGTGTTACGCAGCACGTTTGAGCTTGTACAAGAACCAATGAGGTTCATTCTCGTGTTACACAGCACATTTGAGCTTGTACAAGAACCAATCAGGTTCATTCTCGTGTTACGCAGCACGTTTGAGCTTCTGCAAGAACCAATGAGGTTCATTCCCGTGTTACGCAGCACGTTTGAGCTTCCACAGGAACCAATCAGGTTCATTCTCGTGTTACACAGCACATTTGAGCTTGTACAAGAACCAATCAGGTTCATTCTCGTGTTACACAGCACGTTTGAGCTTCTGCAAGAACCAATGAGGTTCATTCTCGTGTTACGCAGCACGTTTAAGCGTCAGCAAGAACCAATGAAGTTCATTCTCGTGTTACACTGCACGTTTGAGCTTCTGCAAGAACCAATGAGGTTCATTCTCGTGTTACGCTGCACGTTTGAGCTTGTACAAGAACCAATGAGGTTCATTCCCGTGTTACGCAGCACGTTTGAGCTTCCACAGGAACCAATGAGGTTCATTCTCGTGTTACACAGCACATTTGAGCTTGTACAAGAACCAATCAGGTTCATTCTCGTGTTACGCAGCACGTTTGAGCTTCTGCAAGAACCAATGAGGTTCATTCTCGTGTTACACAGCACATTTGAGCTTCTGCAAGAACCAATCAGGTTCATTCTCGTGTTACACAGCACGTTTGAGCTTCTGCAAGAACCAATGAGGTTCATTCTCGTGTTACACAGCACGTTTGAGCTTCTGCAAGAACCAATGAGGTTCATTCTCGTGTTACACAGCACATTTGAGCTTCTGCAAGAACCAATCAGGTTCATTCTCGTGTTACACAGCACGTTTGAGCTTCTGCAAGAACCAATGAGGTTCATTCTCGTGTTACACAGCACATTTGAGCTTGTACAAGAACCAATCAGGTTCATTCTCGTGTTACGCTGCACGTTTGAGCTTCCACAGGAACCATTGAGGTTCATTCTCATGTTACGCAGCATGTTTAAGCTTCTGCAAGAACCAATGGGGTTCATTCTCGTGTTACGCTGCAGGTTTGAGGTTCCACAGGAACCAATGAGGATCATTTTCATGTTACACAGCACGTTTGAGCTTCTACAAAAACCAATCAGGTTCATTCTCGTGTTACGCAGCACGGTTGAGCTTCTGCAAGAACCAATGAGGTTCATTCTCGTGTTACGCAGCACGTTTGAGCTTCTGCAAGAACCAATGAGGTTCATTCTCGTGTTACGCAGCACGTTTGAGCTTTTACAAGAACCAATGAGGTTCATTCTCGTGTTACGCAGCACGGTTGAGCTTCTGCAAGAACCAATGAGGTTCATTCTCGTGTTACGCTGCACGTTTGAGCTTCTACAAGAACCAATCAGGTTCATTCTCGTGTTACGCAGCACGTTTGAGCTTCTACAAGAACCAATGAGGTTCATTCTCGTGTTACGCAGCACGGTTGAGCTTCTGCAAGAACCAATGAGGTTCATTCTCGTGTTACGCTGCACGGTTGAGCTTCTGCAAGAACCAATCAGGTTCATTCTCGTGTTACGCAGCACGGTTGAGCTTCTGCAAGAACCAATCAGGTTCATTCTCGTGTTACGCAGCACGTTTGAGCTTCAGCAAGAACCAATGGGGTTCATTCTCGTGTTACGCAGCATGTTTGAGCTTCCGCAAGAACCAATGGAGTTCATTCTCGTGTTACGCTTCACGTTTGAGCTTCCGCAAGAACCAATGAGGTTCATTCTCGTGTTACGCTGCAGGTTTGAGGTTCCACAGGAACCAATGAGGATCATTCTCGTGTTACACAGCACGTTTGAGCTTCTACAAGAACCAATCAGGTTCATTCTCGTGTTACACAGCACGTTTGAGCTTCTACAAGAACCAATCAGGTTCATTCTCATGTTACACAGCACGTTTGAGCTTCTACAAGAACCAATCAGGTTCATTCTCGTGTTACGCAGCACGGTTGAGCTTCTGCAAGAACCAATGAGGTTCATTCTCGTGTTACGCAGCACGTTTGAGCTTCTACAAGAACCAATCAGGTTCATTCTCGTGTTACGCAGCACGGTTGAGCTTCTGCAAGAACCAATCAGGTTCATTCTCGTGTTACGCAGCACGGTTGAGCTTCTGCAAGAACCAATCAGGTTCATTTCTCGTGTTACGCAGCACGGTTGAGCTTCCACAGGAACCAATGAGGTTCATTCTCGTGTTACGCAGCACGTTTGAGCTTCCGCAAGAACCAATGGAGTTCATTCTCGTGTTACGCTTCACGTTTGAGCTTCCGCAAGAACCAATGAGGTTCATTCTCGTGTTACGCAGCATGTTTGAGCTTCCGCAAGAACCAATGGAGTTCATTCTCGTGTTACGCTTCACGTTTGAGCTTCCGCAAGAACCAATGAGGTTCATTCTCGTGTTACGCAGCACGGTTGAGCTTCTGCAAGAACCAATCAGGTTCATTCTCGTGTTACGCAGCACGGTTGAGCTTCCACAGGAACCAATGAGGTTCATTCTCGTGTTACGCAGCACGTTTGAGCTTCCACAGGAACCAATGAGGTTCATTCTCGTGTTACACAGCACGTTTAAGCTTCAGCAAGAACCAATGGGGTTCATTCTCGTGTTACGCTTCACGTTTGAGCTTCCGCAAGAACCAATGGAGTTCATTCTCGTGTTACGCTTCTCGTTTAAGCTTCCGCAAGAACCAATGGGGTTTCATTCTCGTGTTACGCAGCACGTTTGAGCTTCCGCAGGAACCAATGAGGTTCATTCTCGTGTTACGTAGCACATTTGAGCATCCGCAAGAACCAATGGGGTTAATTCTCGTGTTACGCAGCACGTTTGAGCTTCCGCAAGAACCAATGAGGTTCATTCTTGTGTTACGCAGCACGTTTAAGCGTCAGCAAGAACCAATGAGGTTCATTCTCGTGTTACGCAGCACGTTTGAGCTTGTACAAGAACCAATGAGGTTCATTCTCGTGTTACGCAGCACGTTTGAGCTTGTACAAGAACCAATGAGGTTCATTCTTGTGTTACGCAGCACGTTTAAGCGTCAGCAAGAACCAATGAAGTTCATTCTCGTGTTACGCTGCACGTTTGAGCTTCCGCAAGAACCAATGAGGTTCATTCTCGTGTTACGCAGCACGTTTAAGCGTCAGCAAGAACCAATGAAGTTCATTCTCGTGTTACGCTGCACGTTTGAGCTTCCGCAAGAACCAATGAGGTTCATTCTCGTGTTACGCAACACGTTTAAGCTTCCGCAAGAACCAATGGGGTTCATTCTCGTGTTACGCAGCACGTTTGAGCTTTTGCAAGAACCAATGAGGTTCATTCTCGTGTTACGTAGCACATTTGAGCTTTCGCAAGAACCAATGGGGTTCATTCTTGTGTTACGCAGCACGTTTGAGCTTGTGCAAGAACCAATGAGGTTCATTCTTGTGTTACGCAGCACGTTTAAGCGTCAGCAAGAACCAATGAGGTTCATTCTCGTGTTACGCAGCACGTTTGAGCTTGTACAAGAACCAATGAGGTTCATTCTCGTGTTACGCAGCACGTTTGAGCTTGTACAAGAACCAATGAGGTTCATTCTCGTGTTACGTAGCACATTTGAGCTTTCGCAAGAACCAATGGGGTTCATTCTCGTGTTACGCAGCACGTTTGAGCTTGTGCAAGAACCAATGAGGTTCATTCTTGTGTTACGCAGCACATTTAAGCGTCAGCAAGAACCAATGAGGTTCATTCTCGTGTTACGCAGCACGTTTGAGCTTGTACAAGAACCAATGAGGTTCATTCTTGTGTTACGCAGCACGTTTAAGCGTCAGCAAGAACCAATGAAGTTCATTCTCGTGTTACGCTGCACGTTTGAGCTTCTGCAAGAACCAATGAGGTTCATTCTCGTGTTACGCAGCACGTTTAAGCGTCAGCAAGAACCAATGAAGTTCATTCTCGTGTTACGCTGCACGTTTAAGCTTCCACAAGAACCAATGGGGTTCATTCTCGTGTTACGCAGCACGTTTGAGCTTGTGCAAGAACCAATGAGGTTCATTCTTGTGTTACGCAGCACGTTTAAGCATCAGCAAGAACCAATGAAGTTCATTCTCGTGTTACGCTGCACGTTTGAGCTTCTGCAAGAACCAATGAGGTTCATTCTTGTGTTACGCAGCACGTTTGAGCTTGTGCAAGAACCAATGAGGTTCATTCTTGTGTTACGCAGCACGTTTAAGCGTCAGCAAGAACCAATGAAGTTCATTCTCGTGTTACGCTGCACGTTTAAGCTTCCACAAGAACCAATGGGGTTCATTCTCGTGTTACGCAGCACGTTTGAGCTTGTGCAAGAACCAATGAGGTTCATTCTTGTGTTACGCAGCACGTTTAAGCGTCAGCAAGAACCAATGGGGTTCATTCTTGTGTTACGCAGCACGTTTAAGCGTCAGCAAGAACCAATGGGGTTCATTCTCGTGTTACGCAGCACGTTTGAGCTTCTGCAAGAACCAATGGGGTTTGTTCTCGCCTGCAAGCAGGTTTCGTTGAGCTAATGTTTATGTTTGCTGATCAAAGTTTATATGTGAATAAAAATCTAAATTGAATCTGTTCATCGTATAAAGCGATCTTAGTCTCTTCTGACTAAACCGCTCATTTCATATGGATTAGTTCTACAATCTCTTTATGACCTTTTTGAAACGTCAACGTGGTAGTTGCATAACTGTCAATGGAGGGACAGAAAGCTCTCAGATTTCATCAAAAAGATCTTCATTTGTGTTCCAAAGATGAACGAAAGTCTTACTGGTTTGGAACGACATGAGGGTGAGTAATTACTGACAGAATTTTTGGGTGAAATATCCCTTTAATTACATTTTTATTGCCAGCAATATAGTGACATATAACAGAGGCAATAAAGAAGCATTTGATTCGATCTATACAAGGTAAATTCACCTTACTTTAACAACATAAATCAATCAATTGCTAGAAACGGAGCGGGAAGTCGTCAGACTTATTTAGACCCACCCCGGTCTGTTACCATTAAAAAGAAACCAAAGGTAGCTGCTTCCTTAATTGTTAACGTTATCATAACTCTAAATTACATATTTATATATAAACATGAAAAACACAATCATATTTTAAATACACACCATATATTACCACAGGTAACAATTATAGTACTACCAACAATGGTAATCGATACCTACAAGGTAAGATAACACAGCCTATGAATACATGAGTACCTACTTCACCCAACGATTAAGCCCCGCCCTCCTTGTACTGTGGCAAGACCTTCTGTTTTATAGAGTGCTTTAAACTGGTGAATGCTTTGACATTGTTTGTGTTCGAGCCCCAGACTATTCCATAGTTTAACCCCGCATACAGACACACAGAAACTCCTCCTGGTGGTTTTGACCGTTGGTATTGAAAAGTTCCCATAGCTCCTCAAACAGTACAACTGCTCTCTCTGTGTGAATAACTTTTCTTTAAAGTAGAAGATGAGGTTTGTGTTCCTGTAACTGCATTGTGATGCTTTTGTGTGTGTGTGTGTTCACTCAGTGTTCCAGAGCACATGGTTAAAAGCATAATCTGGCAAACGCTTCAGGCTGTGAACTTCTGCCACAAACAAAACGTAAGAATTTCAAACTTGTTGCAACTCTTATCTTCTCAACAGTATTAATAGTAATCGTAATAAAAATAGTTATATATAATATAATATAATATAAAGGCAGCTGCATTTATACTGTGTAAGAAAAGTGCCATATTATAAAGACATATTGTTTCTAAAGTTAAATAATTAGCTTTTAAATATTTAACTGTATTACACCAAGTTATTACAATATTATCCAGAAAATATTTACTTTATACGAAGTATAGTCAATATGTTAAGTGTTTATATTAATTAAGAATTAATATTATACATTTGGTTCATTTCAATATGAAATTACAAGTCTAGAAATAAATGCTTTTTATTTATCTATTTTAAAATGCAATTACAAATCTAGTCTAATGTAATACCATTAACATAATGTAACATAATGACATAACATAATAACAATGTAAAAATCTGGATGCGGCAACTATGGAATTGTATCTGCCACTTGTTTTAGTAGACCCCCAACATCATATGCCTTGAACTGTATATTTGTTTCATGGTGTGTTCAAGCCATGTCGTAATTACCGTTATTCACGTGGTAGTAGAAGCTGATGCTAATGCTAATTACAGCATGTACATTTTCCACCTGACTTTTTTCCACTGTACCACCTGACCACTGCAGATTTAAGCTGTGTTCGACGTGAAGCAGCGCTGTTTAACCGTTTTATTTTCGGTTATTACGACATGGCGTGAACGCAGCATAATAATATTAATTACCAGAAGAGGCGGGATCCAGATCCAGCCACTCCAGAATTGCACCCATTTAAGTGGTTCCACCTGTTTTCAGTCAGTTTAATATTAGTAATTCGTCTTAAAACATCTGATCTACAAACAGTATTAAGGCAGTGGTTCTCAACTCTGGTCCTGGGCACCCACTCTACACATTTTGTATGACTTCTTTATTTACCAATATATTAAGTTGGGCATCATCGACTTGTGTCAGATAAGGTAGACATACAACATGTGCTGAGCGGTGGGTCCCCAGGACCGGAGTTGAGAGCCACTGTTTTAAGAGACTCTCAGATTGATTCAAAAATGTGTGTTTTAGTGTATCCACAGAGACGTGAAGCCTGAAAATATTCTCATCACCAAGCATCAGGTCATCAAACTCTGCGACTTTGGCTTTGCCAGGATCCTCAGTGCGTGCAGTCCATACACTTAAACCACACACACTCTGCAGCTTCACCGTTTCATTCATCTAATGGCTCACTCTTTTTTTCAGCGGGTCCATGTGATTATTACACGGATTATGTAGCGACGCGGTGGTACAGAGCTCCAGAACTGTTAGTGGGAGACACACAGTACGGCCCGCCCGTAGACGTCTGGGCAGTGGGGTGTGTGTTTGCAGAGCTGCTCTCTGGCGCCCCCTTATGGCCGGGCAAATCTGATGTAGACCAGCTGTATCTGATTAGGAAAACTCTGGGTAAGAGACACACATGTGACTCTAGCTGTTTATATCATGTGTGAATAGATGCATGACATGAATACATTTTTTTTTCGTGTTGTTGTGTTCATAGGCGAGTTGATTCCTCGGCACCAGCAGGTGTTCAGCACTAACCAGTTCTTTAGCGGAGTTTGTGTCCCGGAACCACAGGAGACGGTAAGATGATCATTAACTTTTCATTCATATAAGTTAATTTCTTATGAACTTTTCATAAGAACATTTCTTATGAACAGTTCTAGAAAGTAAACACACTCTACATGTGTCTTATGCACAGGAGCCTCTTGAACTGAGGTATCCAAACCTGTCGTACCAGGCACTGAGCCTCATGAAGGTCAGTTAAACACACACACACACACACACTATTCATTCAGAAGTCTACTGCGCACTCAGAACCAGAACCTCTCTGTCTGTCTTAGGGTTGTCTGCAGATGGATCCGGCTGAAAGGCTGTCCTGTGAGCAGTTACTAGAACAGCCATACTTTGACAGTTTGAGAGAGGAGAATGAGAGTGCGACACGTGAACTGGACCGGAAGCGACGCATACGCCAGCCACGCAAACACCTGCCTCCTGGGGTCTGTTGCCACGACTACAACACTCACACCTAGGGCTGGGCTGTATGACCCTTTATAGTGTGCGTTGATAGTTCAAGCTGTTGAATTTATATATAGGGTACAAAGGGATTAAAGGCGCCTTTGATTTTATTTTCCTCTACACTATGCTGCAAAAACTTGCCACAGCACTTTCCAAAACATCCGTTTTTTAAGATGCACGTGGAAATTTGCCTGATCCTTGATGCGAACGCGGGCAGCAGCGCAAAGTTGATTCTGAGCTAATTTGATCTAATATTTGATTTTTGATTTTTTTTTTTTTACATTTTGTAGATTTAAGTAGCAAATGAGAAAAGCAAAATATATATATATATATATTGAGAAAAAGGTCTTCTTAATGATTTTCATTTCATTTTGTTCAAGCTAATTGAAGCAACCGGTTTTAGGAACAGAAGAATATGTAAAAGTATGGTATTTGGGGTCAAAGATTGGGGCGAAAGGCACAATAATTGACATAATAAACAGCTGGCTGACTTTTGTTGACATGACATGGTTAGATTCAAACTGTAAATATCATACATTAAGTTGGGTGTCCACCTTAGAGATAATCACCATATTTATAATGAAACAATCATATTTAAAAAATATGATAATCATATCATACAATAAAATATAATTTATTGTTACTACTGTAAATCTATATTACATTATTATGGGATTCAATTCTTTCAGAATTTTTACTTTTAAAATGATTTTGTTTCTCTATTTTTAAAATATATTTTTATATTAACATTTTAATGACTGTATATTTATTAAACAAAAATTAATTTTATTTATTCAAATAAATAGAATATAGTTATTTATATATATATATATATATAAACTTTGCTAAAGTGATAGTTTTGAACAAGTATTAACTTAGACATTATTAAAATGTATTTTAGCTGAAGTATTTGTATAAATAATGTGACTGATAATAATAAATGTTTATTTTAAATGACATTTTATAATATCATCAAAATAATATCTGTTATCTTAAATTGTAATTATTATTATTTTTTTTATTATTTGACTTGGTGAACATAAGAGACTTCTTTCATAAACATTTTTAAAAAGCACAAACTTTTGAACTCTTTTGGTAATATTTCTTTCTTTCTTGTCACCCAAAAATAACTGTATTGTGAAAGTAACTATTAATTTAAAATTATTTAATAAAACATCTTGTCATACTGCCCATCCCCACTCTCACGCTCATAGAAATCCCTCATTTATTTTAATATTTCAAATCCCCGTTCCCTGTTTGTGTAGTATCTGCCTCAGTTGGCCAGCAGTACTGTCTTCCCAGCCGTGGAGAACAGAAAATACTACAACAACCTGCGCAAATTCAACTGTCATCTGCCCAACATATGACGGACGGCGACTCATCAGCAACCCGAGAACCGAGCGTCCACCTCCCAGCTGGTGTGTGAGACAGACAAAGGGCTCTGCTCTGCCTGTAGAACAATGATGTCACACTGCCAAAGCAAAGACTCACAGAAGCATTTCTGTTATATGTAAAATGACAACAGCAATAATAATAGCATTACAATTGGATGTTGTGCTGTGCTTGATAGTTTGATTAGAAACTGACATCAGTGCTATAGAAGAGTTTGCTCTGTGGGACAGATTTTTTTTTTAACCTCTATTATTAGATACAGATATTTTTCTTAATTATAAACGCTAATAATGCTTCATGTATGTTTGAAGTGTGTATATATGACAATAATTTGTAGAAACGTAACCAGGCGCAAAACCGAATCTGCAGACTTTTCTGTGGAGAGACTTTGTAACTCTGCAGAATGCATTTTTTCGTAAAAAGTGTAAAACGGAATTGTGAGTTGCTGAAAGCAAATTAGCCAAAATATTTAAGAAATGAACACACAAGGGTTTGAGGATGTGTAGAACTTGTAGAGAAATCTTTGGCTCTTTCTGTGTTCCTGGACATAACCCTGTGTTTTGTTTGACAACATTTATTACCCAATTGTGGACATAATGATCTTTATTGTTGCCTTTACGACTGGTGCTAATAATTGAGCCACTGTCTCGCACCAAATGCCAAATTCGAGAGACATGATGAAACGCAAACATGTTTTTTGTGTTGAGATGTATAGATGTAAAATTAAATTGTTTTTGTTTGTTTTCAGACTAAATCATTAAAGATCTTTCTGCAACATATATTTGTCTCTATAGCTTCTTCATAAGAAACGAAGCAAGAAATGTGTGAAGAAAAAAACTAATTTATTGTTAACGGCAACATAAGATTGTACATCTACCCAGGGTGGTCTGACTAATCACTATTTAATTAATTAAAGCTGATTCGGTGGGAACCCGGTGTTGTTGATTTGCCTTTAAAGCAAAGCTGCTTTCTGGATCCGTCTCTGGGATGCTCAGTTGCTTGGCTACTGTTGCCACAAAAGTCATGGACATCAGCCAGAGGGGTTGTCTGGCCTGGTCACAAGGCTGTGAGAGTAGTGTTGCTCCAAATGTGCTCTGAGAGACGATGTGATTGGTTAAGCAAGATCCAGTTCTATGGCGAGTCTGGGAAGTGCGGTCTGGAGTCTGTCCACAGTCTGATCTTTATCTTTTACACCAGGGAGATCACTGAGAAATAGCAACTCCAGGTTCCTAATACACACAAACACACAATCTGAGGTAACGGTTGTTACTCAAACCAATGTGTCGTCCAGGGCTGTGTATAGGGCGTTTTCAAACCTGTAGACTGTTTGCTTTGTTCCGAAAGGGACTTAGGGTTCGGTTTGCTTTTACAAGCTAACATTTCAAACCATACCAAAATGTGTTTATGCAAGTCGCATGTGAGTAAAACTGTCCACTAATTGGTCAGTTCACCTGTTTACGCTCCTCTGCGTCATTCATCAAGATGAACTGACAAGTTCGCTCTACGGGCTTATTGTGGCTTTATCTGTAGCTGTCGTGACACATGCAAACACTTGTACGAATATAGCCTAAATTCCATCTCTGACTGATAAATTAAATTTAAATCACGGCAATTGCCATGTTCATTTATGCCTAAACGAACCGAATTAAGGGAGAAAACCCACCAGGTTCTGAAACAAACGCTCCAAACGAGGTGTGAAAACGCCCAAGTAGATCGTAGAAACTTTTGGCAACATTGGTCTCTGTTCAACTGAGGCTCACAATGCTTCTGGTAAAAGCATTCCTGGCTGATAAGTCTTCTGATATTTGGTCATTTGAGATCAACGTCGTCATTTGAGATCAAAATGTGGAGAAATATGCAGTAATATGGTGCTAAATTGAAATGAAAGATGCTGTTGTCATACCTGAGTTGATGAAGAGCGATCAGTCCTATATCTGTCACATTACCACAGGAAACTACCGTCATGTTCTTCACACTGTCCTGCAGCGTCTTTATTTGACTCAAACGCTCCAGACAGGCGTCTTCTATATAAATACACTTATTCAACCTGATTTCCTCCAAGTGCTCGAGACCCTCTAAACACAAATACAAAGGCAACCTTTATTGAGTACAGTAGGTGTACTGTATAGTGCGGTGTACTGTATAGTAAAACTAGATGTGTGAAAAGAGAGAGAACCGCACTGTATCTGTCAGTGTAAAACACCCTTTGCTTTACGTCACTTTTTCCCACAACTGAACCTCTCATCCTCACCTGTGACACACAGACAGTGTCTCATCCTCACCTGTGACACACAAACGGTGTCTCAGTGTCTCACCACATCTCACACACACACACGGTAGCGTCCTCACAAACTTTCCCTCTCTGGGGTCTAATTTAATAAATAATGCAAGATTGTTTTGCTGGAGCAAATGGAGTAAGAGATCTTGGCCTTCTCCATTCACTAATGATTTCATTAAATTTGCATAGGTTATGTACAGTAACAATGCTGAAGGTTAAAAGATAATTCTGCTACATAAAGGTAACAGGGTGAGGACAGAGTGTTTATGTGTTTCATCGATCTTTTGGCACTGCAGCATTCACTTACCCAGGTGATCAAAACCCCGATACATGATGCAGGACTCTGTGGCATCAATAGCTTCTATCCTGTACCGGCCCAACGGCCCAGTCGGGAGTCCGTTGTAGTCGTGCTGCCAGCGGTCGAAGCCGCGGAACCGAACTTTGGCGCCACACCTCAGAAGCCACTCGGCAGCTGCTCGATCAGGACCCACTGCTTTAATACGCTCATAATCAACTCTATATTGATCAAAGAACACAACAATTACTGAATAATGCATCTGGAAAGCCGACGTGACAATTTAAGCAGTGACTGCACTGTCCTGCTGTGTGAGTGTGACATGCCATCTAAAACCAGTGATAGACCAATTAAGCATCTGCTATTTAGCCATTTTTAATGGATAATGCACATTTTCAGTTTTGTTCAAACTACCGTTCAAAAGTTTGGGGTCGGTAAGATCTCTTATGCTCACCAAGGCTACAGTTATTAGATCAAAAATACACTAAAACAGTAATATTGTGAAATGTTATTAGAATTGAAAATACAAAAATTCTATTTGAATATAATTTAAGATGTAATTTGTTCCTGTGAATTCAAAGATGAATTTTCAGCATCATCAGCAGTCTTCAGTGTCAAATGATCCTTCAGAAATCATTCTAATATATTATTTGGGTCTTCTCAAGAAAGATTTCTTCAAAAAAAATGATTAATGAAAGGAATAGTTCACTTAAAAATGTAAGTTCTGTCATCATTTACTCATCCTCAAGTTGTTTCAAACCTGTATGATGTAAATGATGACAGAATTTTAATTTTTAAAGTGAAAGTTTTTTTTACAGGATTGTGTGATTAATAGATAGTTCAAAACAGCATTTATTTGAAATAGAAATATTTTGTAACATTATAATGTCTTTACTTTTGTCACTTTTGATTGATTGAATGTGTCCTTGCTGAATAATAATAATAATTAAACAAATCTTACTGACCCTAAACTTTGAAACAGAACTGCATATCTTATTTGTTGTAATCAAAACGTACTAAAATTTATTTCACTAAGTGGCAAATGGCAACACAGCTTTTTGGCAGTGGTATTGGCCAATAAAAACTGTCACTATTTTGTACAGTATTTTTCAGAGACTATGGAACTTTTGAAAATTAATTTGTCATACTTCAGGACTGTTTAAGTTAACTGCAAAAAAGCTAGGAGGTGATTACAAATCAGTAAAAAGCACCCATATCTATAGCCTATATATACCGGTACACTTCACATCCACTGGACAGCCAACAACATTTTTAAAAGTATAAAACTGAACTGCTAGATGCTATTACTTTAAAGTGACAAGTTTAGACTCTAAATAAGAGCTGTTGTTTTCGAATTACCACATTTAAATTAGTCTCTGTAGAGATTTCTCACTCTAAGGAATAGTCTCTCTAGACATTAGTCCCTTTATATGTATCTATGGCTATTTTGTTCCTTTTAACTGGCCTCAGGTGCTTTACAGTCTGCTATGGGTTGGGAAAGGAAATAAATTATGACATTAGAGAACTAAACTAGTCACATAATTGTTGTCTTGGAAAAATATTCAAAAATTACTTGTTGAAGACAGCATTGAGCCACCCCCAGAACTCTCGACTGCCCCCTGGCGGCTGCTTGCGTGCGGATAAAACCATCCGCGCAGACCAGCTCAACAATCTCATGTCTATGACTAAAATAAAGAGAGAGAAAGAGACGACACGTCAAAGCAAGAAGACGCATTGTTCAAATACACTTTCTCATAAAAGATCGAGAAGAATGTGTAACGTTAAGTTACGTTGATAGTCATGTCATTGAATCTAGAGGACAACATATTAATGTATCAAACCTCTAAATGCAGTACAGATCCAAGAGAATCTGTTCTAATCTTATTCAGAACCGCTACAAAAATAAATAGTGTGAAACTTACAAAACTGACCGTGTGGTTCGGGTAGTGAGTGCTGTTCTGTTTATGTGCGTAGTCTCTGTTATTTACATCCCGTGTCCTCCATGCGCGCGCATTGATCTTTCACCCTTTACGTCACCCCGTCCCGCGCTCCCATTGGTCAGTGAGTGTGCGACCTGTGCGTCAGGGGCGGGGCCACGAAGGACAAGCTTTCAGCGCCCGAGCGAAGAGATTCCTTAAAACAGACCGGGTCAAAGACGAGCAGCGAGCACTATGATCACACGAGCATGATAAGTCTGTTAGGGAAAGTAAAAACTTACTTTGTGGAATAATGATACGAACTTTCTGTACCGGATATGTGTGCGCGCGTTTACTGTCACAGGGATCAAAGTCTGCAACGTGCAGAGCTGCACACCACAGCGGGTGAGAATAACAACAGCTCTACTAACGTTACAGAGTACAGTACACTACAGTGTATTTATAGTGACAGAAAATGTTCTGACTGTTGTGTCACACTTAGAATCCTATTTAAAGTAAAAGTTGAACTATGCCTTTAAAGTCATAGCTGATACTGAGAAACAAATAATTATTTCTGGTAAATGGACAAATGTAAAAAAAAAAATTCTATACCGTTTTTAATAAATAAATCAAACACTATAACCTAATCAAGACATTTAATATGCTACAAGTAAATTGATTCACAGCATTATGTGATTTTATAAAGATTACATTTAACAGTGACATTAAACTATTAGTGTTAGTAAACATCAACTTTAAGTGAGTGTTCGATGATGACAAATCGTAAAAATAGATGAAATGCACAAATACATTTCCAATCTCGGCTGATAATATACCATTATATTGTGTAGCTCATTCGATGTGGCTGTTATTGGCGGAGGGATTGTTGGACTGGCCTCTGCCAGAGAGATGATCCTCAGGCACCCAAACCTCACCTTTACCCTGCTGGAGAAAGAGAAAGAGCTTGGTGAGTGTGCATTGGTTCTTCTAGATGCTTATTCATATCCATCCTGATTTCATTTGAATTTCTTTGGTGTCTCCCCTCCAGCTATCCATCAGACAGGTCATAACAGTGGTGTGATCCACAGTGGGATTTACTACACACCGGGGTCTCTTAAGGCTCAGCTTTGTGTCCGTGGAGCCACGCTGACATATCAGTACTGTCAGAAGAAAGGTGTCCCTTATAAGAGATGTGGCAAGGTGAGAATGAGCACAGGCCCCTTAACACCACAGATACCAAATCCTGGTCCTGACAAAGAGATTTGTCTCTATAGTATCTAGTGTGTATATGTGTGTGTGACCGCAGCTTATCGTAGCAGTGGAGAAAGAGGAGATTCCACGTCTGAAAGCTCTATATGAGCGCGGTCAGAAGAACAATGTTCGAGATCTCCAGCTGATTGACGCCAAAGCCATTCGAGAGAGAGAGCCGTACTGCAGGGTGAGTGACACCTGTTTGTGTGTCAATGAGAGATTGGGTACATATTTTCCACGCGTGTATCATTCATTGGTTTGATCAATAACCAGCAGATTGCACCTGGTTCAGGTGACCTTAGGTCTGCTGTTTCAAACACTGATTTATTAACCTATTTATGACCGTCGTCTATGTGTTTGAATGTTGTTTGACGTCTTTTAATCTCAGTAAAGTCAGTTAACGTTTAGCTTCACTTTCACTAAATAAAAAATGTGGAGGTCGGTAAGATTTTAAAAATGTTTTTGAAAGAAAAAGTCTCTTATATTCATCAAAGCGGCATTTATTTAATGTAAAATTCAGTAAAAACAGTAATATTGTGAAGTATTATTACAATTTAAAATAACTTGTTTCTATTTTAATATATTTTAAAATGTAATTTATTCCTGTGTTGTTAAAGCGACATTTTCAGCAGTCTACAGTGTCACATGATCCTGATTTAATGCTCAAAAAGTATTTCTTATTATTATCAATGTTGAAAACAGTTGTGCTGCTTAGTATATTTTTGGAAACTGTGATAAAAAAATTGTAGGATTCTTTGATGAATAGAAAGTTAAAATATCATGGGCATCAAATCACTGTTTGTTTTGTTTATAGATAACATTTTTGTTAAATAGATAATGCTACAATAACAGACTGCAGTGTGACTTCCAGTAATCTGAATTTCTGTTAATCCAAAATGAAAAGAACAAATAGTTTCACTGATTATTTCAGAAAATGAAGCAGAATTTCACTTGCTCACTGGTGCACCCCTAGACTCCAGGAAGTTCTGTAGTGCCAGCTAGTCAGATCTGCAAAGAACTGCTGATTTCAGCCAACCAATGGCATTTTTGTGTGCAATATGCATCAAACAGTCAGAACGGACTGTACATGAAATAATGTATGAAATCATTCCTTTGTTTATACATAGGGCATCATGGCATTGGACTCTCCATACACGGGGATCGTTGACTGGCAGTTAGTAGCTCTGACCTACGGTAAAGACTTCCAGGAAGCAGGTGGGACTGTGATGACAGACTTTGAGGCATCGGACATCGCGGTTGCAGCAGAGAGCCCAGCTGGGAGTGCTGAAGGTGAGTCACGTGACCTGATGTCCCAGACCTCTTTCTTTTCTTCTTTAATATAACTCTATTCAACGCTTTATGTGTGTTTAGGGCTGAAATATCCCATCACCATCAAAAGCTCACAGGTGAGAAACTGAAACGTATTTATCATGTTTTTATGATTTCAGGTCTGAATCATGCCTTAGCATGGCTGTGTTTGTGTGCAGGGGAATGAGGTGAGGTGTCGGTTTGTGTTGGCATGTGGAGGCCTTTACTCTGATCGTTTGTCTGAGATGTCTGGCTGTAGTTCAGAGCCCCGTATCATTCCCTTCAGAGGAGATTACCTGGTGCTCAAGCCAGAGAAAAACTACCTGGTCAGGGGTAACATCTACCCTGTGAGTAGAAACAACACACACACACACTTAATCCACAGATATATCAGCGTGTCTTTAAGGTCTCTGTTTGTGTGCCGAGGTGCCAAACCCACGCTTCCCATTTCTTGGAGTCCATTTCACTCCTCGAATGGATGGTAGTGTCTGGCTGGGCCCAAACGCAGTGTTGGCTTTTAAACGAGAGGGGTATAAACTCTATGACTTCGACACACAAGACTTCATTAATGCGCTATCCTACAGGTACATACTAATACACATTGGCATATACACTACTGTTCAAATGTTTGTCAGTTTTAAACAAATGAATGAAATGCTTTATTTTAGCATGGATGCATTAAATTGATCAAAAGTGACAGTAAAAGCATTAGTGTTACAAAATAGTTATATTTCATGCTGTTCATTCTATTCATTTAAGACCTGAAAAATCTGTCATGTTTCCACATAAATATTAAGCCGCAACTGTTTTCAACACGAGAAATGTTTCTTGTGCAGCAAATCAGAATGATTTTTGAAGGATCATGTGACACTGAAGACTGGAGTAATGATGCTGAAAATTCAGCTGTCATCACATGAATAAATTACATTTGAAAAACATATTCAAATAGAAAACAGTTATTATGAATTGTAGTAATATTTCACAACATTATACTGTTTTTACTGTATTTTTAACCTTTGTAAAGTTATATCCAGCTTTACCTGCTATGTTGCTATGAAAACGACATGGCCTAAAACTAAAATGACCATGAAAATAATGAGAATAATTGACATCTCAAATAATAAATGGTTTAACGGGCAAATTAATGTGGTTTTATAAAATTTTAAACTTCACGTTTTTGCTTTAAAAATGGTTATGTAGTAAATTGGCCCCATTTACTGCCATTCTTCATAACCTTTATTTTCTTTTAAGAAAATGAGGGACAAGTCGAAATACGTTTTTTTTTAATGGTAATCAACATGCCAAAATGCTGTCGATTTGAGCAAACTGAACCCTGAATATTCCTTTAAATACATAGGGGTGTTCATTTAAGACTGAAAACTGTGTATGTGTGTAGGGGTCTTCAGAGGCTGGTAATGAAGAACATTGTGTATGGAATGGGCGAGATGTATAGAGGTGTGTTTCCCAGTGCTCAGGTGAAGATTCTGCAGAAGTTCATACCTGAACTGGGCCTCAGTGATGTCCTCAGGTACAAGCACTCTATTTTGAAAGGTTATAAGGGTCATGCTTGGTGTCATTTATCACCTCAAATAGGGCTTTTGCCCTGCACACACTGGCCTGTTTGAAAATGTTGTTTTCCTGCTTGTTGGTCTGTGCAGGGGGCCGTCCGGTGTGCGTGCAATGGCATTGGATGCCGAAGGAAACATGGTGGATGATTTTGTGTTTGACGGTGGGAATGGAGAGCTGGGCAGCCGGATTCTGCACGTACGCAATGCACCGTCACCCGCTGCGAGCTCCTCTATGGCCATCGCTGAGATGATTGCAGATGAGCTGGAGAAAAGATTTCAACTGTAGACATAGCTCAGATGACATTGCCATCACCATGATAACACTCTCATTCTTATACTTTAATTCAGAGTATAAAAGAATAATTATAGAATAAAACTTTAATGGTATTGTGAGGAACAGTCATAATGCAAAAAGATTTCTGGTGCTCTTTTTTAATGTATTTGTATTTAATGTATTTCTGCAAATAATGCAGATTTTAGGAAATGTTGGGAAACTATTATTATGTCTTTGTAAATCTAATGATTACGGAAAGAACTGCCGTAAAGTAATGTACAAAGGTAGTTGCCTCTTAAGAGAATGTTCACTCCATATTTGTATTGAAAAATTTGTTTAAAAAAATTAATAAAACATGACAAATTGTTTTTGGTGGGTTTTCAAATTATCTCTAAGCTCTGATGTCTGAAGAGAGTTATTGAGTAATTCAAAAACAACTCTTCTGATTTATTCCTTATCAGGGTTTTCAACCCATATATAAAGCACACATTTCCTTGACATAACTATTTTCTACCATAATATGTTAGGTGAACATGTAATGTTAGTTGATATTATTGAAAGTTTTTTTTTCTACTGGAAGTATTTTTTAGAGCTTGGCATAACTATAAAATTGTAAATGGATAAACCTCGTTTATCCAGGTTTTTCAAAGCTATAGGAACCCTGATACTTCAAAGAAAAGAAAAAAAGACGTTGAGGTGAAACATCTTGCTTTTTTTGTGGCTTTAGCTTATTTTAATCCATGTTTTATTTATTTTTTAATTTAAAGGGATAGTTCACCCAAAAATGACAATTTTGTCATCATTTACTTTAACCTCATGTTGTTCCTAACCTGTATGAGTTTTCTTCTTCTGCTGAACACAAAATAAGATATTTTAAAGAAGATTGGTAACCAGACACTGACAGTTGACGGCACCCATTGATTTCCATAGTAAGAAAACAATACTATGAAAGTCAATGGGTACTGTTAACTGTCTGGTTACTGAAATTCTTTAAAAACTCGTCTTTTATGTTAAACAGAAGGAAAAACTCCTGCATGTTTGGAACAACATGAAGGTGAGTAAATTATGACAAATTTTTCATTTTTAGATGATCTATCCCTTTAAGTAATCTTGAAGCCCATTTAGTTTTGCTGTGGGCCCCGGCCCCCTGTAACCACTGCTGTAAAGGCTTAAACCCATTTTCTAGTGCATGAATCTGCTCAAATGTCCCCAAGAAAAAGTGTTTACATGATTTCTTGGGTGATCGTGTCGCTATTGACCACACGATGGCAGTGGTTGGCTGGAAATTTGGGGGGTTTTAGATATAGGAACTAAAATAACTATCAAAAATATAATCTGTAAATACCGCTGACAAGGCACTATACGAAATATAGCATTTAAGATTAGTCAGTGCTTTTTACTGAATGGCAAAAACAATAGTTTCACTGTAAAAAGTACTTTTGGAAAACACGCTTGAGTGTATGTGTGTTTATTGTGCCAAAATAAGACATACGGTATCATATCGTGTATGTGCTACGTTGCTGCGCTTGTTCTCTCTCTCTCTCTCGCTCGCTCGCACACAGCGGGCGATCCCTCCCTCCGGGCTGCGCAGATGCGGGAAGCGCGCGCAGTGAGCAGCTGTGATTACACCGTCATGGACACGAGCGCACCACATCAGAGTTGAATCGGGACGTTGCCAACAACAAAAACAAAGACATTAGCACTCCCCACTTTTAGTCGGAATATAACGGATTCAGACGTCGCTTGTGTGACTGGAATATGCCCAGCAGACGGACTCTCGCAACATGACAGTCTCGCGCTGGAGGAACTCCTGCTCGCGCGCTTCATGAGGAGTCTCGAGGCCACAGAGCCGCCGCGCGCCGCCAGATGTGCTGTTGTTAACCGCAGCCAAAACACCGCGATACGAACACCAGCCTGACGACGCTCAACGCATTTTTTAACATTTCCCCCTGTGTGAAAGTCATGACATCGGCTGTCCTGTTCGAGGAGCAGCTGGGCGAACTGCCCGACTAGCATGTGCGGCTAATCTCGGGTGTATGTTAGCGGCTAATTAGCGCACGAGCGCTGCGCGAGACACCCGCGACACTCAAACGGCTGACAGGACAGAGACGCGAACACTTTCACACTCGTTGAAGCGGCTTAATTTTAATTACAAGCAGTTTTCCTTGCAGAATGCGGTGTTTCACGTGTCTAAAAGCCTTACTGGCCCGTAAATGTGATAGAGTCTGAGTTTGTTTTGAGTGTGTGTGCGCGCCGCAAGAGCGGCTAAAGTTGTGTGGTTGTTCCCGGTGCTGGGAGCGCGCGGGGCCGATGCAGAGCAGCCATGCAGCACGACTTCAGCTCCAGCGAGGAGAGCAGCGCGAGATGGCGAGGCCTGTTCGTGCAGGCACTGCGAAAGGTACTGACCCTGTTCGGTCCCTCATTCGCACTTTTCACAATGTTTACATTGAATCTCTGGCGTAATGAGTTAGTTTTAAGGAGTAATTGTGCAGAACTGAAATCCAGAGTTCACCCCGTATGGTGATTTGCACAGTCTGTTTTTAGATGTTCCTGAAGGATGCATCCGTGCAAGATGCAAACAATGTTTCTTTACTATTGGCCACGGCCCAAACACCATACAATTACGGTTTCATGCATGACACACACACACACTCACTTTGACGTGACATGTCATGTTCAGTGTCTAGGTGGAGTTCAGTGTTGGCTTTTACTTTTTGATGGGGCTTTTTACCTTTGACCAAGCAGTCCAATGTGTAACTAACTATCATGCACTGTTACTTCTATGATTGAGTGATCTCGGGGCTTCCCTTGCCAGAATAAATGTCAAATGTATTACAAATCTCCCTCATGTCTTCTCACTACTGCAAGGAAAATATCTCGGCACCATCAGGAGACTCTTGGAGCAGATGGTGTGTGTGAATGTTTGTGGTTGTGAGAGAAAGATTTTGGCTGCATCTGATCTGATGCTGAAAATGATTTTTGATTCCAAACAAACAAGAAAACCCTTAGAAATGTATTCGAAGTGAGTGACTCACTCAGACACTTGAATGAACTTTGATTATAAACAATATATTTACAAATAATTGCTTAAAGGGATAGTTCACCCAAAAATTGAAATTGTCATCATTTGTTTATCATCATGTACCCAATGTTGTCCCAGACCTGTATGTATCTTTCTTCTGTTGAACATAAAAGAAGATATTTGTTTTTTTCATACAATGGAAGGTAACCGCAACCAAAACTAGTTAACAACATTCTTCAAAATAATTAGTGTTTCTCAGAAGAAAGAAAGTCATACAGGTTTGGAACAACATGAGAGTGAGTAAATAACAGAATTTCATTTTTGGGTGAACTCACTGTCCCTTTAATTCATTCAAATTCACATAAAGCAAGAATAACTGATCCCAATCGGGAATAGTGAACAATATTATTATTATTATTTACTTTTATTGGAAGAGCTGTTCTGTATGAGTTATATTATTCATCCAAACCTACACTTTCAAGAGGTAAATATACAGAGCATCACTCTGGATGTGCACTCGCATCTTTCATTTTCTCTGCCTACTCTCCCATTCTCCACATCAATACTTTTCTGTCTGCTACTATCATCCCCCCATCCCTGGAGAAGACAGAGGGGTAGAGTGTGTGTTTGTATCTGCGTGTGTGTGTATGTGTGTTGTGGGGTCCCAGTAGAGTAGCTCTCAGTGCCTAATGGAGGACAGCATGTAACCAGACACTAGAGCGGAGATCACAAGCCATCTCTCATCTGTGTATTTGTGTGTGTGTGTGTGTGTGTGTGTGTGTGTGCATGCATGCATTTGCTTTGTGTTTTCGTCAGTATTTCACTTTTGGACTGCAGAAGGAAATTAAATCTGTATTCAAACCTGTGCTCCCCTTTAACCTTTCACCTGTCGTAACACAAATGCTGTTCTCTCTCACACTTTTCTATAACTGGTTTTGCCACAGTACCTGAACAGACTGCATTCCTATTAAAGGACACAGCCCAGTAAGGTGGGAGGGGGATAAAATGGGAAAGAGTTTTTTTTTTTTTGTCTCATTTGTCCACCAAACTGAGAGCCGAGAAGGTGTGTGTGCATATCAGTGTACGTATGTCAGATGATGTCATGCTGCCTTTGTAACAGTGTAGCTTCCTGTGTGTGTATATCTATAAATGTGTGAGAGATCTGTGATCCCAGACCAGATTGATTTTTTTTACAATTTATATTTTAATTTATGTGCTTTTTGTGTTTCCATTCCTCCCCATTCAAATGCATCTGTGGTTCCCTTTATAACGTTGCTCTGTTTTTAAATGTGCAGGTGCAGTTACAAGTACATCCAAACCTGTCGGCTAAAGAAGACGCACTCCAACACATTGAGGCGCTCATACTACAGCTCCTGAACAAGCTGTGTGTCACACAGCCTAGAACAATAGCTGATGTCGAGGTACGCACACACCAATGATGGGCGGTATTGTGATATATAGTGTACTATGGGAAAAATATGTCAACTGGCAGAGGTTGTGCTGTACATATTGATATATGCTAATATTAGGAGTCAGGGCTGCTTTACATTATTTACCTTTGACTGATGAAGAAACATGGAGAAATGTAAAAAATGGATCAGAGTATGTCCCAATCAAGACAAAGACGGTTTTGTTATTTGAGGGTGCAACATAATATTCGACTGATATTCCAATAGAGGAGTGTGCTGTGTATGTCAGCTGTTTTTTAACAGCTTCAAATGAAGCTCATCCGATCAGAATCTTAGTCTAAACTTTTTTCATATAACTTAAAAAATTCGGGATTCAGCACGATTTTGATATATGCCGATCCGATACTCTGTGTCTGTATCGGCTCCGATACTGCCATTCTTTGCCGGATCGGGTGTGGTTCAGGCGAGACCGATCCAAATTCGATATTGTGCGTATACTATTCTTTGTTATTGTTAAGCCCCACAAAAGGCACAAACACATTATAAAGCACCACAAAGTTTTCGTGCACTATATTATACGTGTTCTGAAGCCATTCTATAGTATAATGTTAGATAGAAATGAATATTTAATTAGTTAAATTCAAGTTCACGTAAACTTTTTTTCCCTCCACTGCTTCTGTCGGTCATTCTCCATTCAGCATCAAACAGCGCGTCACGTTCGGTTACGAGAGTCAACACGATGAAACTCTCTCCAAGATGATTCAACGTTAATATTATTATACTTTATCTGTAAATAAATGTCTATGGTTTTGCATAAAACAACTTTTATCTTGCTGGACTTTATTGCTGTACCTTAATCATGTTACTTTCTACGGGGTGTCTGTTAGATCACAACACTTGAGTAGAGTCAGAGCACTATAATTGTTCTTCACACGCACATAGGGGTGTGACGGTTAGTATATAACCGTGAGACCGACGGTTATAGTTAAACACCGTCATTAGAACTCTATAACCGCCAAAACCGTGTTATTAAAATATTTTTTACAAACATTAAAAAAAGTTTTTTTTTTCTTTCATTTTTTAGATAGGATCATAATAAGCGCAATATATCGGGAGACGTGGTTTTTACCACTTAATGAAGTTTTGTTTTGTTAATCGTAATTTTTGCATTGTAGAAAGCCTTTCTTTAAAGCGAATTTCGTTTTGTACAAATTGTATCTTAATTTTAATAAATGTTTCATCAACCAATTGCATGTATTTAATAAATAAAAAGCAAATATAGCAGACAATATAATAACAGTGACATGCAGGCGCCTGCGCGCCGCGTTCACTTGCATTGCATTGTGAACTGGATCGCATCTCATCGTAAATGAATGAAACTATGCCTCATGCATTAGCATTAAATATCTTTGCTACATCCTTTCTAGGCGGGTGCGGCTTTGAAATTTGGTCAAAAAACGTTGGTGCGGATAATGAGTTTTGTTATGCGGTTGCGGATGAAATAATACCCCATCTGCGTATCTCTACATCTAACAACATTGAACACTACACAAATATGAATTAAAAAAAATATATTTAAGCGATTAATTCCCTATAGTGACAGGAGGTGCCGGAGATCTCCTTAATAAACGGAGGTCTGAAATCTCTGCCCCTTTACCGATCAGAGCGCGCGCTGACACGGAGTTAACCCGCTATCTCCAAGAACAACTCTACGGCTAATCCACTGGTGGAGAGACAATGAAACACACTATCCGCTCTTAGCAAAATTGGCACGTAAATACATGTGTATTTGTGCTACAAGCACAGCATCAGAGCGAGTTTTTAGCACTGCAGGTAACATAGCCACCCCTGTCAGATAGTCACTAAAACCGAGTGAAGTGAACATGTTGGTGTTCCTGTCACGGAACTTGGAAGTCGAAAAAGATTAGGAATTTAAAATGTCATTGCACTTTTTTTGTTTCCTGTATTTAGTTAGTTTAATTAAGGTATTATCACAACAATCGTTGTTTGACTTTTCTTTTTTTTTTCTTTTTTTGATAAAGGTATGTAGATTTTATGATTTGTAATTTAGGCCCAGGCTACTCATTCATTTTTATGCAGCTCTTATAGAATTTAAGTAGCCTACTTTTTTACTGTGTGTGATTTATTTAAAACAAAGCAAATTATTATATTTTTTTTTGTTAAGGATTTGTTTACTGTGTGTTTACACGCACAGTTACTGAAATTGTGAAAACACAAATACTATTGCATAGATTGATACTGTATAATACACTACGCATCAATATGTCTTTCCTTTGTGCTTTTAACTTTTCAATGCGTGCGCTGCGCGCTGTGAATCGTGTTGCTTCAAGCGCATCATTCTGTGCTCGGGATGCGCATAAGCGCTTTGTGCCGCACTGTATTGGAGCGTTTCATATTATAATACTTTTGCGCAATGATGAAAGATTATTAATAGCCTTTCTTGTTCTGTCCTATCTATCATATATTGCTGCCTCATTAAACGGCTGCGCTATACATTTAAAATATGTCTTAATTTATATACTTGTTTATATACTTTTTCATGAATATATTTTACAACAATATAAAGAGCAATGTGTAACGGTTTATCAGATTTAGTGCTACACTTATTGTCTCTTAATTGTTTTCCACTAAATCGTTTTTTTTTTCACTAAATGTTCAGATTTTATACAATTGGTGTGCACTCGTTATTTTTCTAGAGTAACTTTTACTTCTGGATTATCTAGTTTACAATTTTGTCATAGATTATGATCATATTTTTTTTATGTGTTTTTCTTTATAATGAAGTTGTCTGTATTAAGTAGATTGTGTTTAACACACAAAAGAGTGATTATCAGTTCAACACACAGAGTTGTAGAAATTCTACTTGATTTTAAAAAAAAAACTGCGGTGGTATTGCTCAAATACACTCTAGTTGTTTTCACTCTCTCTGTTTATTTTCTTTTTTTCTATCCGAGGCAAAAACCACTAATCAATCTTTTTTACATATTTGTTTCCACAAACATTGAACATAAAATCTGATTGACGTTAATCTATTTACTAGTCTTCTCCACTAGATGTCCTCCTGTTATGGCGGACACAGGTGCGCCTTTCAGCATGAAAGACGTTCAGGACATTGAAGGAACTGTCACTGTCCTAATCGGACCAGTGCTGCATGGTCACGAAAGTTTATCATTTGCACGCATTTTTAAGCTTTGCTAATTTAAACATTCAAGCTCAATGGTGTGCTGTGTGAGAAGTTTTGTGAGACGCACATAAAAAGCTGCGGGTCTCAGACAGCATGCAAACAATACAATTAATTTTCTTTCATAATAATAATAATAATTATTATTATTAATAATAATAATTATTATTATTATGAAAGAAAATTAATTATTAATAATAATATAAACATAGGCCTAGTTTATGTCTTAAGTGAACGTAAACACTTAAGGCAACACGTGTATCATTATATTGGATCCATGTATTGTCTTAAAGTGACAGCAGCATAATATTCCTTAATATAATTACTATTATTAATAATATAATAAAAACATTTTTTTAATGTTAATCAAACAACAAAAGACAAAGAAATCACTCACTGTGCTTCACTGAATATTTTTTGGGCAACTTTAATAAGGATTAACCTTTATTTAATTTGTACAGTTAAGATTATAAAATAAATATTTATTAGATAGTAGTTTTAGCTTGGGTATCAAAATTGGAATCCAGAATTGTTAAATTTCACTGGTATCTATAATTTTGGTTGCATAACCTTATTTATTACAATAAATGTTTAATTCTGGGTTAAAAACAATATTTATTCATTTATTTAATTTATTAAATAATTTTGTGGTGGGGCCAGTGAAAATTTTAATCGAATCGAGATCTTGAGAATCGGAATCTAATCAAATCGGGACATTTGTAATATAACGTTTGTGTTATTTTAATGACCATGTGGTAATGGATAATTGGATAATACAGGTAATTAAAAACTGTAATGAGATGAATAATTCAGGTCAATTATTCAAGTTATTTTCCCCATTTAATTTAAATGTGTATATATTGTATAAAAACATGATCAGTTAACAAGTCAGTTAAGCTGATAATTGTCAAAGCAGCACGACGCGACACGGCACGACAGGTAGGGCTGGGTATCAATTTAGTTAAATTTCGATCTAAAGAAATATATTGTAATATACTGTTACATTCAAAGATAATTATTTATAACATTCTATAAGATTTTGGTTATGCTGCCCATCATTAACACTACAGCCCAGCACTATTAAATTAAATAAAAGAGGTCTTTTCACCTTTGGCTTGATGTGTGTTCACAGGATCGTGTTCAGAAGACGTTCCCGAATCCCATCGATAAATGGGCCATGGCAGACGCTCAGGCTGCAATCGAGAAGCGCAAGCGAAGGAACCCACTGCTGCTGCCAGTCGACAAGATACATCCACTACTGAAGGTGCAAAAAACAACAACACTCAAACACACTTAATCTACAACATTCACATACTATCACACAGAGTAACACGTGTCTGGTTTTGTGTGTGCAGGAGGTGCTGGGCTATAAGATCGACTATCATGTGTGTCTGTATATTGTTGCTGTGTTGGAGTACATCTCAGCCGACATCCTCAAGCTGGCTGGAAACTACGTGAGCAACATTCGACATTACGAGATCAGCCAGCAGGACATCACTGTCTCCATGTGTGCTGACAAGGTCAGAAATGTGTGTGTGTGTGTGTGTGTGTGTGATTCGTCATGTGTGTGCATAAAAAGTTTTTGTTTCCTGAAAGGATGTTATGAGTCAAAAAAAAAATTCACTAAGTACATTTAGTGATATTACACCTTCAATTATTAGGATTGTCATAAGAGTATCACTCTATTGTGTCTGAAACATGGAGAAAATCCTTAATGCCTAATTAATTATACATTAAATCAAGATCAGCAATTAATTAAGAAACAGAAACTAAGTCATTTGCAGTCTTTGTTACATTACATTTTATTATCCATGAAGTTCATCAAATCTTAAACCTGCAAAATATGTCGGTGGTTCTAGGGTCATTGACAAATAAAGTCCTAAATGATCAACTAGATGAAAAGTCTAGTTTAAAATACTGTACATATCAGGTTCTGAGAAATAATGTTTTTTCAGTCATGCTGGTTTAATGTTTCTTATTTCATGTTTTTACTTTCATACCCTAAATAAATTGTTATCTAAAACAAACCTATCTGAATTATTTTGATGCTGACTGACCTTGACAGACATTGTGCTCTACAGAGGTCTGTGATATTATTATTATTATGGTTTATAATATCAATAATGTTCATACAAATAATTATTTTGATTAATAACAAAAAAATAGTCCTAAACGTATGGAGCTCCACTCCATTACACTAAAGAAATAATGAAAGATTATTCTGGACTAAAAGGTCTGAACACTAAGAACCATAAAAAATGTATTCCATAAATCACAGTAATAAGTTGCAATTAAATATTTTGATGTATTAAGAGCCTAATATTGCTTTTGTGTGCCTTCAGGTGTTAATGGATATGTTCGATCAGGAAGAGGAGATGGGGCTAGTGTCGCAGAGTGTAGAGGAGGTGTCTTCCTCTGGTGTGCTCACATATGATGATCTGGTGCGTCTGGAGATCGCTGAGGAACGTCAGTATCTACGGGAACTCGATCTCATCATCAAAGTATTCCGCCAAGCCTTTATGTCCAATAGCAAACTCTTCTCCTCTCAGGTGTGTTCTTCTGACCAATCAGAACATGAGTTGTTTATGTAAATGAGCATACATACTGACATCAATTTGCAGGGATTAGCTCTCTACATTCTCTTTATTATCATTTATCCTCAGTTTTCTCTCTCTCTGTGATGTGTGTAGGATGTGGAGCTGGCATTCAGTAATATTCTAGAGGTCCATGAGTTAACAGTTAAACTGTTGGGTCTTATTGAGGATGCTGTAGAAATGACAGCTGATGGGAGTCCACACCCCCTTGTGGGCAGCTGCTTCGAAGACCTCGCTGAGGTACAAATAAAGTCATAGACACTCATGAAAGTTCACAAATGAGAAAGATCATCCACAGCTCCAGGAGTATATTTGAGTGCTGTTAGAAATGTATGTGTCTGTTGTGTACAGGAGCAGGCATTTGATCCCTATGAGACACTCTCTCAGGACATCCTCTCTAAAGAATTCTGTCAACATTTCAACACTCTGATGTCCCGCCCCACTGTTGCTCTGCACTTTCAGGTCAGCACCATCACTGATTGTTCACCCGACCAACTTTTTCTTATTTTATTTTTTAACCAAATAGGTCCTGAATTTCTGGGTTGTGGGTATTGTGCATAGTAGAGTGTGAATAGTTTTACTCATTTCTGCAGGTTTCGCACTTATAATGTGGGAAATTTCCACAAAAATGTGTTTACTATTACATGTAGATTAGATGAGTAAATTAATCCAGACAGAATATCAGATCAAATCAGTCATTTGAAAACGGTGCGAGAGATTCAGTGGTACACTCCCCCCCCCCCCCCCCTAGATGTCGCTATATCTCTCTAAAACGACACTTATTTTTAAAATTAAATGAAAATATATTTGTTTTTACGTTTAAATTTTCCATCTTATTTATATTTTAGTTTAATACGTTTTTAACAACAATACTGTGCATCTCTTCTAAATTCAAACCTGTTTAAAAATAACCAAAATCTCCAGACACTAAGGATTGTGTTTTAATTTTGTACTACTTTATTAATCAATTCAATTATTTATTTAGATATGTTTATTTTACTTAGGCTAGTGTAAAACTCTAGCCTAACTGCACTGTTTTTATAGTTGTGCTTATAAAGACAACTTGCTCCTTCATCAGTTTAACTAGGAAATCATATGTACCACATTTTAAAGGCAAGTAATACAATCTGAAAAGAGACCTGTGGGGACAGAGAGAGCGAGGGCGGTGGAGTCAAAGCCTTTATCTCTGCAGGCATGAGCTCAGATATTCTGTCTCATGTGGTGTGTTTGTGTGTGTGTGTGTGTTTTAGTCAATTGCAGAGGGTTTTAAGGAGGCAGTGCAGTATGTGCTTCCTCAGTTGATGATGGTTCCAGTTTACCACTGCATGCACTACTTTGAACTGTTACAGGTGAGTACTAAACATTCACACTCGATCAGTAACCTATAGGTATGTAATCTTGCGTTATTTGAGGTTCATTGAGATCATTGTCCCTGTAGCAATTGCAGGAGTGCAGTGAAGACCAGGATGACAGAGAGTGTTTAAAACAGGCTCAGACTGCACTGATCAACCTACAATGCAGCATTGAACGCATATATGCTAAACACCAACCACGGCGCAAACAAGGGTAACAGAAACACCAGGGCTTGCACAACTATTTTTCTGTTCCAAACACCATTTTCATCTCTCGTTCTTGTGACTCTCTTTTAGGGAGCCCCTATATCGGTTATATAGTCGTGCATCTCGCAGTAAGCAGGCAGCAATAAAGCGTATGAATGACATCCAGAAGAGTATTGATGGCTGGGAAGGCAGAGATATCGGGCAGTGCTGCAGCCAGTTCATCCTGGAGGGGGCACTCCTACGGGCTGGTGCCAAGCATGAACGGCACAACTTCCTGTTCGACGGCCTCATGATAAGCTGCAAAGCCAACCAGAGCTCCCGGTTGCCAGGGGCTGGCAGTGCGGCAGAGTTTCGTCTAAAAGAGAAGTTTGTGTTACGCAAGTATCGCATCGTAGATCGCGAAGATTCACCAGACTTTCGGCACGCATTTGAGCTGGTAGGCCGTGAGGAAAGCAGTGCTGTATTTGGTGCGCGTTCGGCGGAAGAGAAGAGCGCGTGGATGGCTGCATTGGTCACGCTGCAGTACCGGCCCACTCTGGACCGCATGCTGGACACCGTCCTACACCGCGAGGAACAAGCACAACCACTGAGGCTGCCATCACCAGATGTCTACCGGTTTGCCATCCAGGACTCTGAAGAGAACATAGTGTTTGAGGAGGGAGCGCAGAGTAAGACTGGAATCCCCATTATTAAAGCTGGGACAGTGGTCAAGCTCATTGAGAGGCTGACGTACCACATGTACGCAGGTACAGAACATCAATCCCCCTAGTTCAAAAGGTTTTTAAGATCATGACAAATGTTCTGTCAAGTGTTTAAACTCTTGACAGACTGGTAGTGTGTGTGTTGGTTATTTGTTTTGGTCCCCAAATATGTTTTTATGTACATTTCCTCTTTTTCTTACAGACCCAAATTTTGTGCGTACTTTTCTGACTACATACCGCTCTTTCTGTAAACCCCAAGACCTGCTCACACTACTGATTGAAAGGTAAAGAGCACATACACTTGTGTCTCATACGCATGTTCATACAAAAGTCAGTCCTTGATGTGTTAAAGCTGTCCAATTCTACACTTAAGTAAATTTTGCATAAAGTTCTAAACATGTAGAATTTTTTTGTCTCTGGCCTCTGCCATGCTGTTGTATGCAAATGTCCTGTCTTATGATTGGTCACTCTCAAAGGAGCTTTTGAGTCTGTTGCATTAGATCACTAAGTCTTTGTACAAGAGTTTCATTACACTGCTGAGCAAACATCTGCATTAGAGAAGCATCAGCTAATGAAAAGAAAGGAATTATGTAGAATTTTTCAGTGTTCTTTCCACCCTAAAATATTGACATGTCTGTCAAAGGAGTTTGTTTCCTTTACACATTTAATTTTAGGATGTACCGTATATGCATGTAATTTGGTTGTACTTGTTTCCCCATGGTGCTTCAGGATTGAAATTCCAGAGCCCGAGCCATCAGAAGCGGACCGAGAGGCACTCTGGAACGGAGAGCAACCAATGGCAGCTGAGCTTCAGAGATTTCGCAGGGAATACGTGCAGCCTGTCCAACTCCGGTAAAACAAACACACATTCTCAATTGACCCTTCGCAGGTAGCTTGATTGACAGGTGATCTGACCAATCATACTTCGCCATCCGCCATTTTGTCCAACAAAGTAGTCAGGGGAGTTAGTAGATTAACATGGGAGGATTTGAACTTGAGTGTACTGATGCCTTTACGCAGTTAAAAAAACATTCCTTCTTATGTTCATTCATGTTTATTTGATGCTATAAATTAACTAGAAGGAAGAGATGATCGGTTCACGAGCCGCTTTAACTGACGCTCTACAGCGATCTGTCAGACACATTAAAGAGCCACAAAACTGTATTTATTGTTTACATTTCTTTAAAAAAATTACCAAATTTGAAAGGTGAGACTGTTTAATATCAAAAGTAACCTGGTCTGTCAGTGTGTTGTCAGTGTCCTCTCTGCTCCGTGATGTATTTTTCACTGCGTGAGAACATGGTGTGGCGTGAGAGTGGCGTAGCTTGCCGGACATAGCAACAGTAACTAAAGGGGGGCGGGTCTTTGCGAACGGTCAATTGCCATGCACACTCATACCTGATGCACTCATAATATTATAACAATTTAAAATAACTCTGTTTACTATTTATATATATATTTAATGTATTTTATTCCTGTGATGGCAAGGCTAAATATTTAGCATCGTTACTCCAGTCTTTTGTCACATGATCCTTCAGAAATCATATGTAATATGCTGATTTGGTGCTCAAGAAACATTTATTTGTATTATCAATTATGTAAACGGTTGTTCTGCCTAATATTTTGTTGTTAACATTCTTTGATGAATAGGAAGTTCAAAAGAACAGCATTTATTTGAAGTAAAAAATTGTTGCGACAATGTTAGTCTTTGATGTCAATTTCGATAATTTTAATCCATTCATTTGATTGAATACATCCTTGCTAAATAAAATAATAAAATAAATAAATCTTACTGACCCCAAATTTTTTAACTGTAGTGTGTTTATTTTTAATTTTTTTTGGTCTTTTTTTTGTGGTGGTGGTGGCTTGTTTTTGTAAGACTCACATGCATCCTGTTGTTGCTCCATCTTCTCTGTGGTCATTTCAGTCAATGTGCTGTTGTATATAAGTTACCACAGTGAGCATGTCGGTCTGATGTCTGTGTGTGTCATTAGGGTTCTGAATGTATTCCGTCAGTGGGTGGAACATCACTTTTATGACTTTGAGAATGATCCTGAACTCTGCGGAAGACTTAAAGAATACCTCACCAGTACCACACAGCTTAGAGGTACGTACACACTCTTAATACACATTTATACACACCCTGACATACATTGCTGCAGATTCTCATACATGCACGCATACTCGATGAGACACACACAAGCTCAGAGACTGATGTAGGATGTTCTGTTTTCAGGTAAATCGATGCGTAAGTGGGTGGAGTCTATAAGTAAGATCATGAGACGTAAGATACAAACTCAGTCTAATGGCATTAGTCACAACATTACCTTTGAGAGCCCACCTCCTCCTATCGAATGGCACATCAGCCGTCCAGGGCAGATCGAAACCTTTGACCTCATGACTCTTCACCCAATAGAAATTGCTCGCCAGTTAACACTTCTAGAGTCTGATCTATACAGGTGAGCCAATCAGAACTTTAAGCATGAGAATAAGAAAGACAGTACATTAACTAACTATTGTACATTTGTATGCATAGAGCCGTTCGTCCATCTGAGCTGGTAGGCAGTGTTTGGACAAAGGAAGATAAAGAGAAGAATTCTCCCAATCTGCTGAGGATGATCAGACACACAACCAACCTCACACTGTGGTTTGAGAAGTGAGTAACTAGCCCTTAGCCAACTGCATCGTCTCCATGAACAATACAACACATTTTATCTTGCAGAAAAAAACATTATCACCAGTCTCCAAATTTTAAATTCTAAAAGTACTTTAATCCTTTGTTTCTCTCTCTGTCACTCAGGTGTATAGTAGAGGCTGAAAATGTGGATGAGAGGGTTGCTGTATTCTCCCGGATTATTGAGATCCTGCAGGTGTTTCAAGAGCTCAATAACTTTAATGGAGTTTTGGAGATTGTAAGCGCCATCAACTCAGTACCGGTGTATCGTCTGGACCACACCTTTGAGGTGACCTGTTCATTTATTATTGAATGCACTCACAATGTGAATCTGAATAGTAAATGGCAGATAACGGTATATGTGGTTTTGTTGTTTACATGTAGGCCGTGCCTGAGAGGAAGAGGAAGATTCTAGAGGAAGCCGTTGAACTTAGTCAGGATCATTTTAAGAAATACCTCGCCAAGCTCAAATCCATCAACCCACCTTGTGTACCCTTCTTTGGTAAGAGATAGAGCTGCTTGTAACAAACTAGCATGTATATACAATTACACTGCTCTGCAAAAGTTTGGGGATGGTAATTATTTTTTTTATGTTTGAAAATATAATGTATTCCTGTGATGGCAAAGCTGAATTTTTGCAGCCATTTCTCCAGACTTTAAAAAACAGTTGTGTTGCTTAGTATTTTTGTGGGAACTGGTTCTTAGATAAAAACAAAGTTATTCAAAAATTGAAACCTTTTATAACATTGTAATTATACATTTCTTCACTGCCACTTTTGATTCATTTAATCGGTCCTACCTGAATAAAAGCATTAATTTCTTTAAAAACAAAAATCTTACTGACCCCAAACTTATGAACAGTAGTGTACGGCTTATGTGATGTTTCCTGTCTGTTTTGTGTATTCAGGTATCTACCTGACTAACATTTTGAAGACTGAAGAGGGGAATCCAGATTTCCTAAAGCGTGACGGAAAAGAACTGATCAACTTTAGCAAAAGACGCAAAGTAGCAGAAATCACTGGAGAAATCCAGCAGTACCAGAACCAACCCTACTGCCTCAAAGTAGAACACGACATAAAGGTTTATATGTTCATCAATCACTCGCACTGTTTTCCTATTCCCTGCTCTCATTCTCATGAGTTTAACCCTTTACTCTCTTCCTGTGCATGTAACAAAATAACCGAAGCCCTATTTTTTTTCTGCATTGTAAATGTTTTAATCTAACCACTTCATATATGTGTGCAGTCTGCATTGTGACTGATTGATTTTTATTACAAAAAACATCGCCTCTGTTTTATGTCTAGGACCACTCCAATGAACACTACACTTTTAAAAATTATAAATGAGTAATTTCGGCTCAAAATGGCCCGAGGAGAAAATTAGATTTGAGATTGTCTTTTTGTCTTGCAGAGGTTTTTTGAGAATCTGAATCCAATGGAAAACATGAGTGAAAAGGAGTTTTCTGACTACCTGTTCAACAAGTCTCTAGAGATCGAACCACGGAACTGCAAACAGCCATCCAGATTTGTGAGTTTTTGTTAAAAACATTTTATGTCATAGTTAAGAGATGAATCAGGATTTTAATGTGATCAAATAATAATTAAAAAAACACTTTTTTTTTTACATGTTGTTTAAGATTTTTTACAACTTTTAAAGTTATTTTTAAAGGAATTGGTCACTTTAACATGAATAAAATGGAGTCAGAATGTGTTTTCATTTTTACAGTGGGTAATGTGAAGTGTTTAAGTTTACACGGTATGTTTGTCTTGCAACTGAGTGTGTTGTGTCATATAGCCCAGAAAGACTATGTATCCTCTGAAGTCTCCCGGCGTTCGGCCGGTGCGGCAGGCGTCAGGAGGAGGAGGAACGCTGAAAGGTCACCCAGTGCCTTTAGAACGGGAACCACCTCACAAAATCACCTTCAGAAGCATCGCAGAAACAGAACCTGAAACCCCTCCTTCTCTCCCCACCTCTCCGAACACACCCACGCCTCCACAGTCTGCCAGCTCTGACTTTAACTCTGTGTTCATGGAGCACGACCTGAACAACTCCTTCGGTGAGAGAGGAGATCTGTGGCAGCTCAGTGGATACCAATCAGCTACAAACAAAATTATGCATGACTTAAAGGGTTAGTTCACCTAAAAATGGAAAATTCTGTCAGTAATTACTCCCCTTCATGTTGTTACAACCCCGTAAGACTTTAATCCTCGGTACACAAATTAAGATATTTTTGATTGAATCTGAGAGCTGTCTCACTCCTTCATAGGTTTCAATTGTAATTGAAACTTGCCGCCCCAGAAAGTTAGTAAAGACCATGTTTAAAATAGTCCAAGTGACAGTGGCTTCACTCTCCTCAGGTTCACTCACCTCTGAGTGAGTTCACGCAGCCTACGTTCTGACGTACAACCCAGAAGCGCTGCGCTGTTACACTACGTGAACTCACTCAGAGGCCCACACAGAAGAAAATTAATAGTTGAATAAAGTCGTTTTTTGTGTGTGTTTTTTTGCACACAAAAGTTTTCTTGTCTCTTGATAAACCTATGGTTGAGCCACTGTAGTCACTTGGACTACTTTAAACATTGTCTTTACTAACTTTCTGGGCCCGCAAGTTTCAATTACAATAGAAGCCTATGAAGGAGTGAGACAGCTCTCAGATTTAATAAAAAATATTTTAATTTGTGTTCCGAAGATGAACAAAAGTCTTACGGGGTTGTAACAACATGAGGGTGAGTCATTTCTGACATAATTTTATTTTTTTTGGTGAACTAACCCTTTAAATGCCATTTTGTTTTTCTGCAGGTAACACCATATTTGCCCCAGTTTTGCTGCCCCAGTCCAGTAAGTTTTATGATTTTCCTCAAGCAATGCTCTTCTGCTTATGTTATTTTGTGACCGACCATAAGACTGTATACTTCTTTCTTTTTGTCAGAGTTCCAGTCTGTGTCATGTGGCAGTTTACACCAGTTGATGGGCGATGAGCTACTTAAACCCCCTCCATTACCTCCCCGCAGGAAAGATACCTGTTCAGAGTCCAAGGTGACTTACATACTGTGTTTAGGAAGATACTTTGAAACTATACGTCAGGGATAGGCAACTACGGTCCTGGAGGGCCTCTGTCCTGCAGAGTTTAGCTCCAACCCTAACTAAACACACCTGAACAAGGCAATCAATGTTTGCAGGATTACTAGATAGATACAGGCTTGTAGAGTTGTTATGAGGGCTGAAGCTAAACTCTGCAGGACAGTGGCCCTCCAGGACCGGAGTTGCCTATCCCTGCTATATGTGCTACTCATGATTTAAAAAATTAAGAGAGACACTTTTACAAACTACAGCTTTTAACTAAATATTTAATTGCAAAAAAACACTTAACACTCAAAATTAAAAAAAATTTAATCATTTCCTAATGTAGATTTCCCGATACCACTTTTTTCCAGAATGAGTATGATACTGATACTTTAATTTGTTTGTGTACTTACCAATACCTGTATTATCATTGCATTTGTAATAAAAAAAAATGGGCATAGAATGCAATATGCAAATCATATTAGTTGGTTTAATTTGTTTAGTAATAGATGTTTTCTCTAGTCATGTTCATGCTTAAATTATGCCTTATAAAATGTATGAGCTTCTCTTACTTTCACTCTTCATTGTATTATTCCATCATATTTTATCTTTCATTTTATGGCAGAGCCCACATTTAGAGCTGCTCCAGTGCAGCGATACAATAATCCCTACTGCCGCATGTTGAAGTACATATCCATTACTATGGGGTCCAAAAGTAGGAGAACACTTGTGAAAATGCTTTCTTTTCACAGGCTAAATTCATCATGTTGTGCCGTCACATTCACACGAGTGCAATCTATTCTTTGCAGAGTTTCAGGTCTGAAAGTCCTCCCGCCATTCCACCACGACTGCCTCCTCCTCCTCGCCTGCAGCCACGTGTTCCGGTGATCAACGGGCCGACGGAGGGGCCGCTGCCGAGCCCCCCACCCCCTCCGCCCCGCGATCCCCTTCCAGACACGCCTCCACCGGTTCCACAACGACCACCCGAGATCTTCATCAACTACCCGGTGAACATGCAGCCATCTCCAGGGATCCGTTTCCATTGGGACTTCACCAGCTCGCCTAGCACTCCCAACACCCCACCTGGCACGCCCTCTCCCCGTGCTCCGCCCCCTGGCACACCTTCTCCACGCGTGCCTCGCCGCCCCTGCACGCCCAGCTTCAGCCAGCCCATTCTGGTCCACCTGCCCCCACCCACTCAAGCACCTCCCATACCGCCTCGCCACAACTCCACCTCCGCGCTGCCAAAACTGCCACCCAAGACTTACAAGAGAGAACTCTCTCAATCAACACACACTCTCTCACAGCCATCGCTACACACTCTCTCGCTAGTCGACAACAGGGACAGCAACGAATAAGAGCATACCGCCCTAAAATAGAGACGCGAGTGTGTGTGTTTTAACATTGTTTAACCTGGAACCAGACAATCTGATGCTAGTCGAAACCTGAAGATGGTCATTGCTCTTGAGGAATGTGATTCACTCATTTTCTTTCACGTTCAGCATGCAGAGCTACGCAAGGTCATGTGCTCATCAACAGCACATTCTCGAATGAAAATGCAGCTCTGAGGCCTTTCACCATCATTAGACTCTGCTGTGGATGTTTATTTGGTTGCAGGTCAAAGGTCAACCAGGGTTCAACCCGAACACCCTCAGCACGCCTCTCTTCAGTTGCCTTTAACTCACAGCTGTGACCTTGACCAGAGATTGTACCCTTCAGGTGAACTCTTGACATTTTGGTGAGGGTTTTTCCTCACACTATTTAAAGCCAATATGATGTCTTAACCCCTCCCCTCAAAGGCGTACTCATCTATTCATCGATTCATCACAAGCTACACCCCTCCACCAATACTTACGACTCGTGATTTTTCGCTCCAGACTCTTAACGTGCCTTCAATATCAGTACTGAACAAAATTGAAGTGTCTGAAAGCATTCGCCTTGACCATGCTTAGAACAAATGTCTAGACAACACCTCCGTTCGTGCGTGTGTGTGTGTGTGTGTGTGTGTGTGTGCGCGCGTGCTCCAAGTATTCTGTACAGAGTAACATATCTGCCCTCACTTCTCACCTCGGCGCCCCAGTTGCTGATGTATCTACTGACAATCTCAGTCTGAGACCCACCGGATTCACACACTGTTGTAGAGTGTTTGGTGTGGACCAGTGTCAAGTTTGTGTGTCTTAATAGTGTGCGGTGAGCCTTTTTTTGCACTTTAGGGCAGTACTGTTACAAAGAAGCAGAGGACTCAAACTCACAATCCTGTGACCTTATGACCCTGTCCTGCTGACCCACGTCCTCTGGGCTGGCCGGGACAACCATCGGGCTGTGTCCCAAACTCATGTACTTAGGGACACAGCGCTGCGGTCCGAATGTTCAATTGTAAATCATGCCTCCTGCTTTCATTCAGGTCCTCTCATTAACCAAACCAGGTCCACACAGGAAGGGCTTTGTCACCAGAGCAATTCCTATCAAATTGACCATGGCGATCAGCCATAGAGGGACTGCAGTGTTTTGTAGTGATGTCACATCCTGTATGTGTACACTCATACTGGCCTTTCCCACTAAGCTGATTTGTCAATTGGTTTGAAGTGTTAGTAAATCCCCAAAAACTCACTGTTTCTGTATGTGTGTGTGTGTGTGTGTGTGTGTGTGCGCATTCAAGGCCTGTAACTGCTTTTGTACCATGTTCTCCATGAGACTCATTAATAAACACGCAGTCTTATTTTCTACGGAATGTTTTTATTCCTCTAACTTTGTGCACTGTTACATTTAAAGTGTTTATTTCTCTCTGACAAATCCGATCATGCTGGAAAACTTTTGTTGAATTTAGCTGTGGTGAGTGTGCTGTTGCTGCATGTCAGTTCACAGTGAGAGGAACTGTTGTCATTTATTTAAAAAAAAAACAGATGTATGATTGGTTGCACCAGTGCAGACTCATGAATATTAATTGTTTGCTGGCATGAGAGTGTCAGACTGTACTGCAGGGTCCTTCACTGTCCTCACTGTCATGCCACACTGCTTCTGCCCGCTGGACTCCAGTACCTCTATATGCAGATCTAAAACAACAGATGCACACAATACCACTTTGAATTGCCCATAAATGGCATCACACAGTTTTAAGTTTAGCACAGGGATAACTATGCACATAATTGTATTGACATTTCAGTACTGAGCTTTCAGATAAATCTTCATTTGGTATGTTTGAAATAGCACACCACCTGCCATTTTTGAAGAGAAAAAAATAGTAGTTTTTTTATTATTATCAACTATGTAGGCATATATAGTTTTGGGTTTAGTGGCTCTGCAGACAGTGACCTCAGAGGTGAGTGCTGTTGAATATGTTGCTAAAATTAAGCAATGAAAACCAACACTCCCAACTTGACACTGCAATTTTATTGGTGCAGTATCTTGTGCATTACATGCTTTTGTAGTTAGTTTTGTTGAAGGACTTAACAACAGAAGTTGTGATCATCTTTTCTTCCTCATTTGATGTATATAAAAGTAAAAGAGCTTCTCTAATGAGACTTAAGGGTGGGACTTGATTTTGTCTTTTGGGAATTGATTGGATCATTGTGGTTTGCTAATTGCTGCAGTACCATTTGAGTGACAGGTTGCTGGGATTATTGTCCCGCCCTTGTGGCGGGGAAGTGATGTTGTTGCGTGCAGGAGGGGAGGGGACATAACTGTTTTTTATTAAAGATTATAAGGGCATATTTAATAAAAAAAAGTGTGCGGGATTATGTACATTGAGCCAGTTATCACAAAATAAACCCAGACACTTTTACATTATCCCTTACATAATAAAGATTGCAATTGCATTATTACATAAAATTAAAGTTAAAATATATATATATTTTACATACATGGATGGGACCAGCATCCAAAATGAATGCTTACCAAGAGCCAAATGCTAAATAAATGGTCTTTAGTTCAAATTTAATGATAGGAATGTTAATGTGACTGTTTGAAAGACATTTATACAAAATTACATAAATGCATAATGTTCCAGTTAATAACATAACGTAAGTTTTGTTTTATTCCTACTGACCACCAGAGGCAGTGTAAACACTATTGGATTATCGCAGCGCCAGCCAGATAGGTTGAGAAAATATACCAACAAAATCAAGTAGATGCTGAGCCCTGCGAAAGAGGCTACTGTGGCTTATAACCCCAGGGGTTCTTTCGCTTTCTTGCCTGCTTGGGGGGTTGTTTTTGGTTAAGTGATATATTTGAGCTGTCAAGTACAGCTTACAAGAGCAACAAGATATCGTCCTCACAAATGGTGTCAGAGCGCATCTACGCCACTTCAATGGATTTTGAGTATTTTAGCAGTAGTTTGGTGAGGTTTGATTTTTATTTGAGTTTCATTGCTTTTCGTTGGTAAAACTGGTGTTTTCCGTGCCTATAGGTTAACAGTCTCCCTTTGACATAATCATCTATTCAGTGTCCTGAGTGTTTTTCCTCAAATTTATGTTATTCTCCGTGCCCCTCAGTTCAATCCATTGGCCATTTTAGGCCTCTTTTTTGGCAGAAAGGAAGGAATCCTGTTATTTTTCTCGCCTGTTTCAGTGCTTCATTACCATCATTCCGCTTGACTTTAAACCTTACGGTGCTATCTGAGGGTGTTATTATCGAGTAAATATGGCGCAGCTAGATGGCCACTGGTTTCCCACTGATTTGTAAGCTGTGTCGTAATAATCTTCTCCCGGACGATGGTCACGACGTCTGCCTTCCCTGATGTTTAGAATCAGGGAGCTGGGTAAGAGTCTATTGATTCCCCTTGTTTTTCACATCCTTCTGACTTAGATGTGCTTTCTACGAGTGGTTCGGATTCTTTTTTTCGTGATCATGGGGATGCTGTGGATGTTGCTGCACAACCATCCCCTCAGAATGTTTTCACTGGTTATCCAGCAGTGGAGGGGTCCAGTTGGAGGTCTGTTCAGTCCAGAGGTGGACAGTAACAAAGTACATTTACTTAAGTACACTTTTTGAGTATCTGTACTTTACTTGAGTATAATTTTTTCTGGAAACTTTTACTTTAACTTCACTACATTTGAAAGACAAATATCGTACTTTTTACTCCACTACATTTCTGTCAAGGTCCTTCAGTAGAAAGTAGTAACGTCAGAGATTAATTTGGGTTGCAGGGGTCACATTTTGGTTGTAAATGAAAGTCTGGTTGACGTCAGAACTCGACTGATGTTGGTTTCTGACGTCAACCGATTTTCAACCACAATACAACATCTGTCCAACGTTGGAGATTAATGTCAATCTGACATTGGATTCTGACATCAACATGATTTTAATTTTCAACGTTGGGTTTGGTCTTCTAATTGTGAATTTTGTCATTGTTTTGCAGGAGCACACTAGCTTATAGATAACAGTAAGGCTAACACATTCATACTAAAAGCCAAAAAACTGGGAACAGCCATTTGGGTGTCCGAAACCATTGTGGATGTTATTGCGTACACTTATTCAATCCCACTACTGGAACTGTGTTCTAGAAATAAATGAGATATTAATATGAGGGGAGGTAGGCATAAGGTTCTGTAAATTGGCTATTACATGCAACAATGCAACAATAATAAAACAATGCATTTACATTTACTTTTATACTTAAGTATGAGTACTTCTGTACTTTTACTTAAGTAAAAATTGGTCTTTACAACTTTTACTTGTAACGGAGTAATACTTGACCAGTAGTATCTGTACTTTTACTCAAGTAAGGAAGTTGTGTACTTTGTCCACCTCTGGTTCAGTCATCTGGACAGGTCCAGTCCTTTTCTAATGATACTTTGGCCATGCTTCGAATGGCAAATGCTTCTTTTTTTTTTAGGACTTGATGAGTCACCTGTCCAATCTGCCCAAACCAACGTAGGCCACAGGCAGGCCACAGCTGCGACTACTTTTGCCATGCCACCATGTAAAAATTTGGGGGCTGAATTTTCAAAGGTTCTGGTCCGCCTAAGTGGCGCTCAAAGATTGCTCGGACGTTAGCATCTATGGCTGAACCAGATTGGGGTGAGTTGTGATCCGGAAATAGAGCAGCCCGTTGCAGCTTTTGTGGTGTCTCCTGACGAGGCTCTACTGTACAAGGAAATGTGCGATGTCCCAGTGCGCAATGTGGTCGCACAGAACCATTTCTAAATATGCATACGATTCTGTTGCTTGCATAACCCATGCAGAAAACACAATCTTTTAGCTACTTGCCGCCACCAGTACGCTGGAAACCGCAAATGTTGATCCCTCGATTTTACAGTTTCTGCATTTTTGGCAATGGGCCATGTGAATCACTAGCTGGGGTAGTCTTACAACCATGCTTTTGGAAGTGTTGCTTGCCTAAGCACGGCTACCTGAGGACTGTAAGAAAACCTTGAGAGATATTCCACTTGTTACCGGGCATCTTTTTGGTCCTAATGTTCCGTAACTTGGAAAAGAGGGTAAAGCTGTCTGAGCCCACTCGTCAACTGATGGAGGAGCAGCGCAACCCTACCTTTAGGATGCCAGCTGTTCAGACTGCCAGCATGCTACACCTCAGTCCCAGCCCCCTCAAAGGCCTTGTGTTACTGAAGATGCTAGAATTTTTCGGCCACCTCATTGCCAGTTGCCAGGAGGACTCAGTCAGCTTCTCGACGTGACCACTAAAAGTCGTAACACATAAAGCCTGAGACACTCAGGCCGACGGTCGATCATTTTTAGAACAGCTGGAGTTCTGGAGGACCAACACAGCAGACCCCTGGGTGTAGATGACTCTGAGCAGGGGATATACTCTACCTTTTTGACACTGGCCTCCCAGATTTTAAAGAATTGTTCCTACGATTATCAGAGACGCAGTTCGTTCAATGGCTCTCTCTCCGAAAATTTGTTCAGTTAGAGAACGGAGCCATAGAAAAAGTTCATCTCATATAGGGAGGTGGGTTCTATTAAAAATAGTTTTACAGACAACATTCTTCGGTCTGTGACAGCAGATGATTGGTTTTTAAGTGTCAATCTGAAAGATGCATACATTCACGTCCCAATTGTTGTTTATCACAGAAAGATTCTGCGAAAGTTCTACCTTTCAGTCTTTCCCTTGCTTCTTGTGTCTTCACAAGGTGTGTGAACACAGCTCTGTCTCTTTGGATGAGAGGTATGTGTATTCTGCCTTATTTGGATGACTGGCTTCTTTGTGCCCCCTTAAACGGCAGGCTGTGCAAGGCAGACTATTTTTGAGACACGTACAGAAGTTGGGTCTTTCTGTAAACGTGAAAATGAGCCATCTGATTCCAACACAGGACACTACATTCATAGGAATGACCCTGAATTCCCGCATGTCTGCCTCCGACTCAGGAACGTGAGACGAACATTCTGCAATTCTCGGCTTGCTTTCACCGGGGTGTGTCTTTGCAGTACTGGGTGGTCCTACAACTAATAGGGTTATTAACGGCTGCTACAGTGGTGATTCCCCTGGTTTTACTCCACCTCAGGTTGCTCTTTCTAGGGGTCGAGTACATCCAGGAGAATGGAGGCTTCATCCAGATGTAGTGCAGGAAATCTGGTTACAATTTGGAAGAGCAGAGATGGATCTTTTTGCTTCAGAGATGACCACTCACTGTCGTTTATGGTTCGCAAAGACGTAAATGTCCAGTACCTTGGGCCAGGATACACAGGATGATGGCCAGCAAGACCATGGTTTCCTTTGTTGCTGAGACTTCTGACAGGCAATAGAAGCTTTTTCCCAAGAAAGACCTCTCCCAGCTGGAGGCCAGCGTCTGGCACCCGGATCCAGCTCGTCTAGAGCTTTGGGTCTGGCCATTGGGTTAAATTCTTCTCTGGAGCATTGTGACCCTGTGGATATTCACACCATCTCTAATGTTAGGGCTTCTTCCACACGACAGATTTATGCTTCCCGTTGGAAGATGTTTTCTGCATGGTGTGAGGAGCAGGGCTTGATCCTGTAACATGTGACATTCCGCGCATCTTAAGCTTTCTTCAACATTTTCTGGAGGGGAGCAAAGTGGCTTCCACTTTGAAAGTGTACGTCGCTGCAATTTCTGCATATCATGTTCCAGTTGAGGGACCTTCGCTTGGATCTCAGTCTTGTCTGCAGTTTTTTGAAGGGTCCACGCCATCTGAAACCTGCTCTGAATCCTCACTTTCCTGTGTAGGATTTGCCACTCGTGCACAAAGCATTGACATTAAATGGATATCCTTGAAGACTGCTTTTTTGTTGGCTATTGCTTCTGCGAAATGAGCCAGTGAGTTGCACGTGCTATCTGTTAGCGAATTGTGCTTGCGTTGGTTGCCAGATGACTCTGGGGTGGTCCTTACTGTGGCTTATAACCCCCAGGGCTCAGCATACGTCACTACTTAGTTGGTATATTCTCTCAACCTATCTGGCTGGCACTGCTATAATCCAATACTGTTTACACTGCCTCTGGCGGTCATCCGGAATTCACAGAACACAGTTTCATGCATAACTCGCATTCCCTGAGATAACGGGAACGTGCATTGTGTCAGTAATTGACGCTTATGGAGAAAACTCAGTTTTTCTCTGAATACTGAAGCCTGATTGATTAACGTCTGTGTACCTCACAGACAAATTACTTTTCAGCCCACCAAATGGGCAGGGCCAACTGTCTAATTAAATCACGCTGAAAGCCATTTTCGTCAGAATTTTTCGACTGGGGTGCAGTAGCATCAACTCTCATACAGGCGCAGTAGCACGGCAAGCTACGCAGGTGCACAGACATGAACCAATCAGAGTTTTTCCCATAACCGTCAGTTACTGATGCAATGCGAGTGAAACTTATCGAAAGGGAATTGTTTTTATAACTGAGGTTATTAAATGTTTTGTTGTATACTGCACATTTTGGTCATCAAGGTAGCATGCTATTCCAAAAGCCTCTTACCGTGATTGGTCAGTCTCTTGCTGTTGATTCATGATTTGATTGGTTGAGCTGAAAGACACAGAGTTCTCTTTTGCAGGAGTCACATCACTCTGAAAGAGAAAAGGTGAATGGTTTTGTTAATGTTTTGGTAGTATTTACCTCTCCATTACAGACTAGCATGAACTGTATCTCAAGGGGTCATGTAAAAAAAAACCAATTTGCTCTTCTTGAATAAAACTACATAATGTAACTTACACATCTCAAAACGTTGTTGAAACTAAGCTGCAAAAAATTGTCATCCCGAAATTTTGATACAGCACAACGGGATTCTATGGGTCAAAAAGACGGTGTAAAATGTTCATGTGAAACTCAATTACAATGTTTTTAGTGCAAAACAGCTTGAACGACATTATAAGTGGACATCAGGGGAAAACATTATGATTAAAAGTTGTAGGATGCAGTAGTCTTGTGCTACTTTTCGTGTGATGCCTCAAACCTGTGAGTAAATTGGCTCCCAAATCGGCCGAAAGGCACTGGCGGGGATTCTGTGAGGTTTTGGGGCACGAGTTTTTCCTTGTATCCCAATGCGAACCTCGGCAGGAATAGGAGCCCGTCTGGGAATCTGCCACGGCATGAATAAGCTTCCCCCCGTCTGTACGGCTGAAGTTTTGTGAGTGTATGAAGGTTTGAGGAGAACTGGAACTTCGTTGTCCTCTTCATCCTCATCCTCATCATCATGAGCCTCCGCTCCCCTGAGCCGATTTAAAGTTTCATCTGGGCTACAGGTCGTCACAGAGGAGAAGTCAAACACGGATGCATCGGCCACGTCGCAGTCTGTGTCCCCGTCGTCGAGACGAGGGGGTGGAGGGCACAGGTCAGATGTGTAAACGCGTCCATCAAGCCCCGGAGACCCACAAACACGTACGGCCAGACCAGCCGAGGAGCTCTGACTCTTGGCAGCAGTGGTGAGGTTTCCCCCTACGTCAACAGGTGGCCCAGGGTTCAGAAACCGACCGGCCTCTCTAGGATGACAAACGAAGGGTACGCAGATGGGACCCATGTGGCTCTGCCCTGCGCTGCCATTCCACTTGTACTCTGTAGTCCAGCCACGAAGTGGCAGCTCACAAATATGCTCACGGCCATTTCTGAGGGGAAACAGTTGCTGTTTTATTAAGTAGATAAAAAGAGTGTAATTTACATTTTCGCAGAATAAACTGTTATTGTCTAATATAGCAAAATAAATAAGTCAATCCTTATTATGCTTAATCTAATTGTAAATTACAAATTACATATAGTTTACTTGAGGGATTTTTAAAATAGATTTTTTTTGCTTTACATATATATTGACCTCTAATCATTTTGAATCAAAATGTCATAACTGGATCGCAAAATCCAAGCAACCCACCTCAATTTATTTTCTTTTTCAATAATCTGTCGCTACCTCGGTTTCATCACCACTTTATGTGATGATAAGAAGAAAAAATGTTGTTTAAAAATGTAATAATTGCCATTTATTTTGTAATTGCTCTACAGCCAATCGAAATTATTCAAATATAATCTGTACTTACAGGCTCCAAAGTTTGATTCAATTTAATACATTTCAGTACATTTAGATTTGTTTAAATCATTTGTAAATGATTTGAAATTTGTATTGTAACCCTTAAAGCAGGAATTCCTTGACTCTATTTAACCTCCCTGAAGTTTAATTTAATGTGTTAGAATTTGCTTTATATATTTTGCTATTTACTATATGTCATTTTTAAAAAGATATTTAATAGAGGTTTATCTGTATCCAGTTATGTAAGTAGCCAGATTCAAATGTTATTTGATCAAATTATTTAAGATCTGCATCATCTCTTGAAATTGAATAGAAATAGCTCTCAAACCAAGCTTGATCAGATCATTTTCTTCCAATTGTGGTGTTAACATGAAGGCATTTTATTCTGATTGTAATCAGTGTGATTTTTAACAGATTTTTAGGCTATATGCAAATGTATTCATTTCATTTAAATGCAGTCAAACTAGCTTGATAATTTTCCAAGAAAATGTGACTGATGTAGCCATAAAATTACTTGTCTTAAAGTGACTTTTATTTTGCTCTAATTTCTGATGACACACTGGAGTACCTTAAGATGCCACTGGGCCGAGGTAGCGTCTGTGAGATGCCAACGCGACAGCATTTCCTCTGGTGTACAGTGCTGTCTATGCCTGCGCCCGCTGTGACACTGGCTGAATCCACATTAGTGTTGGCACAGTACTTAGTAAAGGCGGAAGGACCACCGTCGGGGCTCTCGGCACAGCACCTGCTTCTCAAACTGCAGACACACTAAAATTAGCATCAACCACCTGCCACAAAAGCCAGCTTTAACCAGTTAGACAGAATAGCACTTCGTAAAATTCACATTTACTGAAGCCTTACATGACAGACAAAATAATCAAAAAACACTGACCCTTGTTTAGGCCCCACCCCCTCTTTGCATGGCCCCGCCTTCTCCAAGGTCATGTGACAGCTTGTGCAGAGATCCCACAGCACCCGCTCGCTCTCCTGTAGTGAACACCAGTCTGCGTGCCCAGCGCCAGAACTGCGTAACAGAGCCTGGTGGAAATAGGAAGTGCAGTGGAGAAGATGCAGTGTCTTTTGTAGCAACACTGGAAATTAAAATCCCGTAGAAAATCGCAGACTGCATTTTAGGAAGAAAATGTACACTTTTTGTAGTGAAGTGCTTGACAACGATTTAGTTTCTCAGACAGTGCAGTAGTGAGCAAAGCAGACCTAAGGTGGCACGAGTTCAGCAATGCAGTAATGCCATCTGGGCCTGCTCAACTGTGCTGCAGCATTCAGTGCCAACTGACGGGTTACAACCCTAGCGTCACGTCTAGCATCACAACATTTTCTCTATTTCTACATTTATAAGTTCAGAAATATCTTGACTATATATTCCTAAATGAAATACAACATCAGCTGTTTAATTGAGTCAGGTTGCACATTTCTGTAATATTCTGAATATTCTGGATTAAATACAACCTCTTGAACTCTGTTGACTGTTGCTGAGTCGAAACTGCATAAGGGCATACTACTCTTGCTATTTCTGCCATAGAAAGATATGATAAAGGTAGTAGTACACTAGTATGCGGTCCCAAATTCAGCACGTGTCTATGCCATGCTGTCGATTACCACAGAAAATGTTTTTGACTCATCTCTCAGTTTGTAAAAGCTAACAACAAACATGTTTGCAGTAATGTACTTACAATGGAAGCTCATCGAGTATGTATATAGTACTTTAAATTAATAAAATGTGCAAAAATATTAAGCAGACCAACTGATTTTAACTCTGATAATAATAAGAAATGTTTCTTCAGCACCAAATATTAGAATGATTTCTGAAAGGTCATGTGACACTGAAGATTATGATTCTGAAAATTCATCTTTGCCATCACAGGAATAAATTACATTTATTAAAAAATAATAATAATATTGCATTTTTACTGTGTCACCTTAAAAGGATGTACACAATTGAAAGGGGTGGTATAATTCCCTTTTTACAAGATGTACATTAAAATAAGTCTCTGATCTCCCTTGAGTGTGTATGTGAAGTTTTAGCTCAAAATACCCCACAGATCATTTTTTATAGCATGTTAAAATTTCACTTTTTGAGGGTGAGCAAAAACTCGCCGTTTTTTGTGCCTGTCCCTTTAAATGTAAATGAGCTGCTGCTCCCAGCAAAGAGGGTGGTGTGTTAGCAGCTCCGATTACCTCACAAAGACACACACTGAAAATTTTAAAAACTTTTAGCCTTTTATGTTAGCTGGAGTTAACTATCTTCTGGTCATTGATTAGCATATTCTGTCATGATAATCTATAAATCGTGTTCCCGGGGACGGAGTATATGTACATCTTTAGGGTTGCTGATGTCACTAACCCGGGAGGAAGCTTGAGTAGTCCCTACCAGCCGTTTGTTGTAGTCCTTAAAACGTGATTTATGTAAAAGAAAATATCTCCCTTTGCATTGAACTTTGAGCGTCATAACTTTGCAGATGTTGTTTATGTTCAAACAGCAACATTACACACTAACTAAAGTTAAAAAAGTTCAATAATAATCAACCACACCTTTAACATATCAAAATAGCAAGTATTGTTTTTATTACGGCTAACAATTTATTTAATTTGTTTTTACCAAGTTCATTTGCAAGCATGTGACTCACCTGTATAATGTTCAGGTATGCGTGGATGCGGGAAACAGGAGCGAACAGCAGTGAAAGCAATCTGCAGCTCTCTATCTCCTCCTAGCAGACAAATATTGTAAATAATTACATGAAACCAATATTACACAGAAGTAAAAATCAATTAGACTTGTTCGTACACTTATATATAAAAGGCCCTGGTTTCTCTAGACACATTTCATAGTCCCTTGCATTCAAAACTTTAAATATTGTAACATGTTTCATAAAATGAAACAGGAAGATCTTGCCTGGGCGTTTTGTGGATTGTTGTGTGGTGAAGTCGTACTGAACTCTGTTCTCAGGACAGTTCCCAGACCGTACACATATCCAAGATATGCATCAGAGAAAGACTTCTGCAGAGAGACAAGTAATGAATGAATGCACTTATTTTTAAAAGTAATTTTTTTAAGAGCACCACTGCTGGCATTTATTTGATCAAAATGTATGGTAAAAACAGTAATACTGTGAAATATTATAAACATTTAAAATAGATGTTTTCTACTGTAATATATTTTCAATTGTAATGTATTCCTGTGATGGTAAAGCTGAATTTTCAGCATCATTACTCAGTCGTCAGTGTCACATGATCCTTCAGACATTATTCTAATATACTGATTTGCTGCTCAAGAAACATTTCTTATTATTATCAATGTTGAAAACAGTTGTGTTTAATATTTTTTTGAAAACGTTTTTTTTTAAGGATTCTTTAAGAAATAGAAAGTATTTATATGAAATAGATTTTTTGTAGCAATTTGAGTCTTTACTGTCACTTTTGATACATTTAATGAGGGATAACAGATTCATATTTTACATTGTTCTGTCCAGTGAGACTGAGAAAAGCCTCCCCAGCTGCACAGCTTCTCTCATTCGTGGTCAGGCGTTCTTCTAATGTGTTGCGGAACAGCAGGTGGCGCTGTAGCATCTGATCAATATGCTTTACAAACGCCACACTGTCTCAGAAACACACAAACACGCTTGTTATAGTCCGTGATACAGACAGAGATAAAGAGATGGCATGAAATAGTGATAATATAGTTCTTTACTTTTGCTCTGCAGATTTATATTTCTCAAGAAGCTGATTCAAACTAGACACATAATTGCGCTCAGACTGCAACAGCATCTCCACCACACCGCGCCTCCTGCCTGACAGAAGGAGACAGAGGAACATGAGGACCCACATGTGAATATTGAGCAGTTAAAAGTCTCGATGAAGAGGTAATTTACCTCGCCGTAAACAGCTGTGTGTTACCTGGCAGGAAAGAGCATCTACACCTGACAAACAGAAAACAAAATCGCTGAGGTTTTTTAAATATAATTTACTTCTCATTTAATTCCCACCACGTATTATTTAGTACTAAACCGTTTATTTTGTATATGAGCATATATTTTGAAGTCACTTTGAATTCAAAATGGACAATTCTTGTTTTTGATTTAATATTGCAGTATTTATTTTTTAAATGATGTATCGCGCACATCATTTTGCCCTTATAATTTTTAAAGTCATCATGAAATCAAAATTGCCAATGCATATTTTTAATGGAATATTGCAATAATTATAAATTATTTTTCGTTCACATCATTTTATTTTATTCATGTTACTAATTAATTAATGTGCCATCTTAATCTGTATTAAAAATAACTTCCCCTCCCTCTTGCAGAGACATCTCTTCTCTGATGATGTGTTTACTGGCATTAGGGCGGGACAGCCTGTTACTCACATGAGGTCACAACCATCCAATCAATTCCCGATGGACAAAATTAAGTCCCGCCCAAGTTTTATTTCTTCAAGAAGCCATTTTAACTTGGATATACGTCACAATAGGAAAGAAACGATTATCGCAACTTCCATTTCATCCCAACTTTAACATATATATTTTTTTTAAATATTAAAAATTATTTTAAAAATATTGTATAGAATCATTACAAATATTTTTACCCAAAAAATTAAAGCTCACCTGTATTCTGTCTTGCCCATTGCCACACCTGTAAGCCCTGTAGGTAACAGTGTATGAGAAATGCTCCGCCCACAGATGAAAGGGGAGGAGCCTCAGCAGCAACATCGCTCTGTCCGATACCGTCATCCACTCCATTACTGTATTCATACACACATTGGAACACACAGTTTCAGTCTTACATTCTATGTGCATGCGTGCGTGTGTGTGCATGCGTGCGTGTGTGTGTGCGTGTGCGTTTAAACGTGTGTGTTTACTTCTCTCTTCCTGGATTCTCTGGTGGTTTTCTGTCTTGTGTCTCACAGAGCTGACGAAACTGACAACGTACCTCCTCCAGCTCCTCCTAAAGAGACACATGAAAAAAGTGACTTCAACGCATACAGATCAAATTTTTTTTTTCTACTTTGTCTTTCTTTCCTTGACCTTGTGGTATCTGTAATTGAATTATTGTCATTTATGTAATGCATATTTGTATTTTAATAATTGTCATTATTAGTAATGTATTGTTTGCATTTCCTACCTAGGGACTACAGATGTAAATTAGCAATGTTGCTATAATCCGGTGCGTTTACATTGTGTATTTTATACTGATTTTAATTAACGTGCTTTGTTCCAATTAAATAAACAAATAAATAAATAGATTTATAACACGTGTGTGTGTGTGTGTGTGTGTGTGTGTGTGTGTGTGTGTGTGTGGCCTCACCTTGAGGGACAGCACCAGACTCTCTAGGTGAAGTGCGCGCTTGTTGCAGCCATGTCTAGTGTCCTCCAGCTGGCTCTGCAGCTCAGTATCTCCCTGCTGAATCTGGTTCAGCTCCAGCAGCGCGCGAGAAAACCCTGCCCGCAACTCGCACACCATGCCTTGAACCTGAACACAACCAGATGAGACTCAATACTCAATGAAGATATTTAATCATTGTATGCAGATTGCACTCTTAAAAAGGGGACCTATTGTGCTATTTTTACAAGATGTAATATAAGTCTCAGATGTTCCTAATGTGTCTGTGAAGTTTCAGTTTAAAATACACCACATATAATTTATCATACCATGTTGTAAATGCCCATTTTTGAGTAAAAGTATCTTTAAATGCAAATGAGCTGCTGCTCCACACCCTGCTTTCCAAAATAGGGCGGAGCCTTTACAGCTCGTGCCTCTGATACTCTGATTCTTGATTCAGTTAATATGAATCAAATAACAAAAGAAAAACAGAAAATCAGTCACTGCTCTTGATTGAATCATAGCTTTAATAAGAATACATTTCTTACTTAAATGCTGATATTAAATGCTCTGGCGAGGAGATAAACATGGCGGACTGTGTACAGTCCAGTTCACTCAGGGCGGGGTCTATGCTAATAGGGCAGAGTTGTTCTGAGACACTGCTTATGATTTATGGGGATTTAAAAAAAGGAGTGGGTGGATTTTTACCATTAGGGTGGTTGTATGTACACACTGCCGAAACATTTATGTTCAAACACCATGTAAAAGTGAATTTTGCATAAAAGGTCCCTTTAAAGAACATTTTGGAGTCAAGCATGGCAAGACATTTCTGTGATTTTATGACTTAATTTCCATAATTTTTCCAGACCCAGTAATCTAAATTGATCTTTTCTCTAAATATTTTTGAAAGACACATGTCTATTGGCCCATTAAGATGTGAGAAATTGCATTTAATGCTCATATAAGTTTCTTGTTATTACTCAAAGGTGTTGAAAGATTGTCAGTGTGTGTTTGTTACCTTAGAGATCTCTCTTTCCATGTCTCCCTCATGAGATTTCCTTTTCTGTGTGAGGATACACAAACATCATAACACACAGTCTCAAAGGTTTGCAAACATTCTCTGTGGAGAAGCTTTAATTTGCAGGTGACTACTGAAATGTATGTTGGTGTAATAAAACACAATACAACAATATGATTATGATACTTACTAAGTAGCCATGATCATCTTATCTATTTTTTATTTTATTTTATTTTAAAACAATTTAGGCACCACCACAAGAGTAAGGCCTGATCATCTATCCATCTTATGTTTTTTAACAAGTCACCACAAGAATAGTAAGCCCTAATCATCTACCAATTTTTGGGACAAGTCACCACAGTAATAGTAAAATCTGAAACTACCAACATTGTGGGGGAACAAGCCAGCACAGTAAACATGATAATAAACGTATAATGTTTAAAATAAGGGGTTTGTGTAAGTGTTAGATTTAAGGCCCGTTCACACAAAGGACAATAACTATAAAGTTAACGATGAAGATATAGGCTAGCTTTAAATACCTCCTTCACTGCTTCTATTAAATGCGCGCGCTTGTGTTTTTACCTAGAGCTGGTCGCCCGACACCCAGTCAGCGAATCCCAGGTGGGGGAAAGATACCTGCCAAAGAGCTGCTCCACCCTACAGCAGAGAGTGGCAACAGATTTATAAAATTAAAAAAAATCTTCTTTTTTTTTCATAAGTATTTCACAATCTTCTAATTTCTTAAAAACATCTACAGTCTTGTACAATACACATGTAAAATCAAGTAACTTTAGGCTGTATCAAATATAGACAGGAGAGCGACAGATTAATAATTACATAAAAATGCAGTGTTCTACACAAATCTTTATAATCAAACTAAATTAAATTAATGATGAGTATGATGATGACGACCGTGCAGCACGCGCCCACTTACCAGAAAGCAAATCTTCAAGATTTCTTTTTCAGTTTAAACGTTATTCCATTTCTCTGACATAGTGATGAACTCATGTTTTAGTAGTTGTCTCTCCCTGAGCTCTTGTATCCCGGTGTCCCGTCTATCCGGTGTCGTGCACTGCGTCTGACTGCGGGAGGAGGGATAGGACACGGACTGACTATGCGCGCGCCGTCCGGTGTCCCTCTCGGGATCGTTCACGCGCTCTTGCACAGTCAGCAAAAGAGCGATTTTCTGCTGCTTTATTGCTCCATTTCACTTCCACTCACATGTATTGAGATCATTAGGGACTCTATACGTGGTTTGTGATTAAATTTAACTTGAATACAAATAATATTTTGTGCAGTGGTAACCAAGTTAAAATAAGTTCCATACGCACATTTATATAGCTCACTTCAAAAATGCAGAAAAACTAAACGGGTAAAAGACTCATTAATATTTAATTCACAGACTTAGCGAAACTGCGGACAGGGCGTGTCTTATATAAAGAGAGGCGTGGATTTTACACATATCGAACATGATTGGACGAATCCTTTCAGTATGTTTTGAAATTTCCACGCATGCGCAGTGGGGAGTGGTGTTTCTCGGTGAGTTGAGTTCGATTGTTGATTTTCTCGCTTACAACTGTGTCTATATGGTAAATAATGAATGCTTCGGATGAATAACTTCGAGTTGTCGAGTGCGATAATATAATTAGTTGTCCAAACGAGAATATTACTGCATATATAAACATTGTAATGTCACCCATACTATTGCTAATAAATGTACACTAAAAACATCTGAATCTTCATATGAACATCTCAGTTCCTTTCCCACATGATAAGCACAGCCATCAGAACAAGCTGCTGTTTGGATATCGGTTGTTTGGATGTCAGTGTCTGGGTTGATTAATGGTCTTGGTGTTTTTGTTTATGTGCATGGTAGACTGGGGAAATGAGGACAAGTGAGTTTGATTCATCTGACGAAGAGGATTTTGGTGAAGAGGAAGCCACACCTCTTCAGATCTCATGGTGAGCAACATATACATGTGCAATTTTGCATTTACATACTCAACATAGATTGAAAGTGATTGTGTGTGTGTGCTTTGCAGGTTGTCTCTGTCAGTGGTGGAGTGTTCCCAGTCTCTTGGCATCTGTTCCTTACCTGGTAAAATTAATTGATAAATAATTATTATTACTAAATTAAAATATTCCTAATGTAATATTTAATTTTTAAATAAAATATTTTTTATTTTTTATTTTACTGTACAACTGTAAAATAACAATGCTAATTTAAACCAAACTAAAAACACCAGACTATGAGGTACTTGTGTGTATAGTCATGGGCAAAAGTTTTGGCAGTGACATAACATTTTGTGTTTCGAAAAGTTTGCTGCCTCAGTATTTGTAGATAGATATTTTTTTTACATTTCTATGGTATACTGGAAAACAATAATACGCATTTCATAGTTTTTAAAGGATTTTATTGGCAAAAACATTCAATGTATGCAAAGTCAATATTTACAGTGTTGATCCTTGACCCTCTGCAACTCGCTCTAGCAACTTCTGGGCCAAATCCTTCTTTGATGAAAAAGTGTCGGACAAAACTTGGTTTGAAAGTCCTAGTAAGATTCAAGGCTTCTCAATAAATGCGAGACACGTGCTGATTCAAGTGGTGCATAGAATTATACATGTTACTCAATTTAGTTTTTGGAGTAATACAGTCCATTTCTCCAATTTGTGACAGATGCAAAATAGAAGAGTTCTCTTTGTCACACATGTTTTGGTTTTCTTAAAAACTACTGTGCTATTTTAGATTTTCAAGCCATGATGATCTGGTTTGATTTCTTAAAATCAAGCCGGATCATGGCCTAGCAATTTTGGGATCTTCTGGGACATTAACTCGTCCAATGACCTTATAACTCTCCATGCTTCAAAACATGGTTGCGGGAATTGCTTTATGTCATAAAACTGGAAGGGATGCGGTTTTGTATATGTCTTTATGTTCAGTTGATTACGTTTGCTAAAGTGATTTTGGTCACTCTTTGGTAATTTTGGCATTTTTTTGGGTTTGTATATTATGCAAAAAAAAAAAAACATCACACACACATATATATATATATATATATATATATATATATATATATCATATATATATATATATATGAAGAATGACAGAATGATTTCACATGACTAGTACTTGTCCACACTTAATGTGCTGATGATATGATTAGTAAAATGATATTAGCTGGTCATTTTGTGCAGCGCAAAAAATAAGTTTTTTGTAAAAATGTCACTCTGCACACTAATCTAGAAACAATGTGAATCAACACCACAACAACTGTGGCAGCAAACAATTTATGTCACTGCCAAAACTTTTGGCCATGAGTGTAAATGCTTCACTCTGAAACACACAGCGAACATATTTAATTACACTGCAGACTTTTGTGATTTGAAAATAGATTTTTGAAAAGCCATAACGTTTCGGGTTTTATTTTGATTGATTGCACAGCCTTAATTTCTGCTCATTTTAGGTTGCAGATATAAAGAAATCAGAAGAAACCTGCAGAAAGATGTTGGTGAGTCTAGCTGACACAAACACACACACAGTAATGGTTTAATCCAGTGGTTCTCGACTGATTGGTTGCAAGTCTATAGTGATCAGTGATCCAATCAATTCCTGGTGACAAATCAAGTCTCGTCCTAATTTTTGTTCTCCGTCAAGAAGCCGATTCACTATATACGTCACAATAGGGGAGAAAATACGATCACAATTTGTTTCATGCTAGTTCATTTGCATAAGTATGGTTTGTTTCAAACCCCCAAAATTCAAGAGGCTAATTTTCCTATTCAGCCTATGCTATGCTATATGCTATTGCATACAAGGCCCGTTCGCGGTAATATTAATGCATTTCAATGTTAGGATATTTTGGTTTACTTTTGTACAATAAACTATTTTGTTCACCACTTGTTGTTCTGAAGCACAGCCAGTTGAGAAGCAGCAGTTTAAAGCATGTTGTGTGCAGTGTGTGCATGCCCCTCTGTGATAGGATAACTGTGATTTATCTGTGGTTTGTGTGTAGCTGAGATGTGTGATCAGGGTGTGGAGGACGTGTTTGTATTCTGCACCAGAGGAGAGCTGGTGCGCTACAGAGTGCCATGTCTGCTAGAGGTTTATTCTCAGAGTGGGCTGAGAGTGCACCACGTCCCCTTCCCGGACGGATGCGCTCCAGAGCTTCCTCAGTGCTGCTGCATCCTGGAAGAACTGCACGACTGCCTGCAGAATCAACGCAAGACTGTCATACAGTAAGAGTAAAACACTCTCAGTTACTGCATTCAGGGATATTCTTCCCCTTCCAGGGAGAAGAAATGTGATCATTTTTCCTTTATAACAAATTCAACAGAAACGTTTATTTTCTATACGGTATATCAAACCTTTTAGTTTTAAGCGAACTTTATTTTAAATTTAGTTTTAGGACAGGTACATGTATTAATGTTATTCAGTGTTCGTTTTTTAATAGAAATGAATACTTTTATTCAACAAGGATGCTTTGAATCGATGTGAAAAGTGACAGTAAAGACATTTATAATGCTACGAGAGTAACAAGAGTTCTGTTTCAGATTAATGCTGTTCTTATGAACTTTCTATTCATCAAAGAATGTCAAAAATGTCAGTTTACACACAAATATTAAGCAACACAACTATTTTTAACATTGATTGATAAAAAAAATATTTATTGAGCTGCAAATTAGCATATTTAAATGATTTCTGAAGGATCGTGTGCTGAAAATGTAGCTTTGCTATCATAGGAATATTTCACAATATTAGTGTTTATACTGTATTTTTTTATTGAATAAATGCCTTGGTTTGCATAAGAGATAGCACGTATATGTATGTAATACATGTGTATATATATATATATTACATGACCATTAGAAGAACATCAGATTCTAATTGTGCTTGTGTTCCTCCACAGTTGTTATGGAGGTCTGGGACGCTCAGGACTAAGCAAGTATCAAATGCTCAAAATGAGCGCAGTGTCATGATTAATGTTAGTCCCGTGTGTGTCATTAGGAGTTTTAACTTGTGTTTCATTGTCACAGTTGCTGCATGTTTGCTGCTGCAGCTCTCTGTCTCCATCACGCCCAGTGCCGCGCTGGAAATCCTGAGGGAGCTGAGAGGAGGCGGAGCTATTCAGACTGTCAAGGTAAGAGGCAACATCTGAAAACCTAGATACAGCACTTCCCTTAAACATACAACTGAGTTAATTATGCTTCTTCATGCCCTCTAATAGCAATACAACTTCCTTCACGAGTTTCGGGAGAAGTTTGCAGCATATCAAGAAACCAAAGAGCGGCTTTCAGAGAGATCAGTGTCCCGATGATCAACCTGACATTCAGATGATTTGAAAACAGGAAAGAAAGTAAAAAGACTAATTGTTTTGCTCTGTGGATGTTCTCTACCTTGATCATGATTGCATTTGTTTCTATTCTGATGACACTTTAAAAATTCTGTACTTTTATAAGTTGATCTAATAATAGTGTGCTTAATATATAACTTTACCTTTGCAATTAAATGAGCCTTGTTCACTTAAATGTGGTCTTAAGTGGCCTAAACAAGATGTTGTCTGCATTAATCCAGGCCAGTGGATCAAATTAAGAGTGATGCTTATTGTGTCTGGGAAACAATATATTGCTTATGTGAGCGACAGTGATTTGAATGGCAGATTAAATTCATTATACAGTTGTTGACAATATTTCTTGGCAATTCTTTCGTACCAAAGTGGCCATTGGTAAGGGGATATATTAAGTTTGTAACCATTACTGGTAACAAGTACCAGTGCCTTTACATTGATCAGAGATACATTAATAATCACAACGATGCAGTTCAAGTGCTATAATTTAAGGCATTATTGAATGATAATAAACCTTTCAGGTTTGTCACATGATCGTTTTAATATAGCTTGTGCAATGCAGTGTCCTGGTTTTGTTTTGTTTCTGATAAATAAAAAAGCAATTAATATTGTTGAAAACTTGTGTAAACCAAACCCTAGTTTGACATTGTAACCAAATGGAATAAACAGGATTTCATACAGAGAAAACGGCATCATAAAATAAGCCATGAGTTAATGTATGGAGAACTTTATTGGGAACTTTAAAGCAATATTACAAGCAAAAAAAAAAAATCACAATTTACTACAGCTCTTGCAAGACTTTATAACATTCAAACACACATATCAAGCTGGATTCACTCACACACAAATGGCAAATGAAAAAAATTCTAAAACAATCACAGGAAAATCCAAAATAACCTATTACTCTAAATATCACCTGGGTGGTCCAGCTTGGTGATTAGGAACAACTGCATTGACTGTCAGTATAGTCAAGGGTCCTTCCACACAGCTCTGCTCTGAATCCAGACGCAAACTACAGCATCACTGAAGGACTGAAGATTGCCTGCGATTACTGACGGGATAAAAAAAATCTTGGCACACAGATCATGCCAACATCAAACCAGTGTCCAAAATAGAATCCAGTCATCTCTGCTATCTCACAAAAACAAAAATAAAATCAGAAAACAATTCCACTTAGAAATACAAAATGCACACAACAAAATTTAAGCAAAAAAGGTTACATGTTGAGTATTTCCAGGATGTATGAGCGAAGCAAAGCCTTCAATACACTGAAAGCATCAGTCCTCGTTTGCTTCCAACATGACAGAAAAACAATGGTTTTAACACTTGAAATGGAGCATTCATCTGGTAAGAACCATCAACGTGAAGAAGACCAGCCTAAGCTCAAAAACATGGTATTACAAGATCATGAATGACCAAAGCAGCACACAACTCTGAGGGTCAAATTAAAGAACTGACTGAGCAACAAGGCAGTAATATAGTTCAAATAAAATAAGTCTGTAAAAATGCTACAATCAAGATCTTTATTTTGCCCCACAGTTTGAAAACACAAGAGTAAAATCTATGCACATATCCATCAGCAATATAGTTTTGAAGCCCTTGTGCATCTGCTTTGGACATGATCTGGTCAATGTAAACCGTTTTATCTCATCTACTGATGCTTTCAGTGTGTGAAGAGGTTTGGCATTGGTGCGACGTGTGTATAGGTCTAAAAAGGTTGTACTTAAGAGTTGGTAATCATTTATTTTTGCATGTGTTGTTCTGGAGTTGTGCGGGCAGCTTGCGTCCTGAATCGTTCTTGGCTGATGAGGAGTAAATAAAGTCAAAGTCCATTTGAAACAGCCAAGCAGAACTGAGAGAGATGTCCGAGTCCAAGCTCCATTTGGGTTTTAAAATCAGCATCTCAAACGCCTTCATATACACTTTGCAGCTGTATCCAGATTAAGAGCTCACCAAAACATAGATCATCCTAGAATAAAAAGACCAGAGAAACATAAGCACAGTGATCGAAAGATTAAAGATGAAGTCTCATGCGTTCAAAAAACGGCAAAAACGTATTACAAATATACAATATAATATAAAATATTTAAAAATATATATTTTTGTACAAATAAAATATATTTTAAATTGTAATTTATTCCTGAGATGTCAAAGCTGAATTTTCAGCATCATTACTTCTGTCTTCAGTGTCACATGATCATTCAGAATCCATTCTAATATGCTGATTTGCAGCTCAAGTAGCATTTAAAAAAAATATATATATTATCAATAATGAAAATAGCTCAAAATGGTGCTTAATATAGTTGTGGACACAGTGATTGATATACATGTATGTATGTATATATATATATATATATATATATATATATATATATATATTTTATATATATCTTTTGAGGATTATTTGATATATATTTATATATATATATATATATATATATATCTTTTGAGGATTATTTGATAAAGTTAGAAAGAGAAATCTTTTATAACATTATACATTTCTTTATGGACACTTTTGATCAATATGTGTCCCGGCTAAATAAAAGTATTAATTTGTTTTCTTTCTAAACGTTTGAACTGTAGTATATAAGATAAAAAAAAAAATATATATATATATATATTTTGAATGTTTCTATATGTTAAACAATTGATAAACAATTAAACTGTACATACCCGTAAAGATAGTAGAAAAACGAGAGGAGGTAGAATGCAAGTTTGCACCAGCCCTCCTTCTGACAGTACGCCAAAATGTCTGCGTTCATTATCGTAGTGGGGTCATACAATCCAGGCCCACTCATCACAGGGCGGCTCATATACCTGCACACAAACGAACACTTTATGTTGCACTTTGAGCAAGACACAATGCTAACTAATAACTTATTAACTTTAAAGACGCTAGCTTGACACATCTGCTGAGATGTTTGATAAATATATCCAGCAAGTGTTTATCTGTGATTGGTTTGGAGCTGAACGCCCCACCCACCTCCAGACGTGATAGGCCAGCAGGGGCATGTTGAGTCCAAGCGTCAGCCATTCTGCGGCGCACAGGAACATTACGCAGAAAAACACATGGATGAGGTACTCCGGCAAGACGAGCTAAGGAAACCACACAACACATGATCAGAAAACAAAAAGCATACACAGATCCATCTCAGAGACAGAGTTCTATTGCGCCTGAAGACTGTGCCCCAAATCTAGCCAATCAGATGTAATCATTAGGATTACCACCAACCAACCCATGAGCTCTAGTACTTGCTAATCTATGCACACATCTAAATCTCTCTAAAATCTCAGAAGAACCGGATCTGCAGAGAATAACTGTCAGAAATCATTATTTAAAGCAATAATAATTTAAATATTTACATTTAAAATCAACCAAGTGACATTAAATTACGTAGTATAGACTGAAAATTTAAATTAAAAAATCCATATGCAAATAGTATGCGAAGAATTCAAGGTCTTAGAATTCAAAGACCTTTGATCCATTTAAGAACTTATGACACCCTAAAGTTCAAAGTTCAAACCAACCAAACACCTATTCCTACTCAATAGCCTCTGAAACAGGTTATCTATTATTATCCCAAAGCTGTTGAGGTTTGTAAAGAATATACTATACCCCATCTGCTTTAGATTTTGTCAAATATAGAGAGCAGAGTTTCTCTTATTAGGCAAATAGAACATCTGGCCATTAGCAAATTACTGTTAAAACCCCCCCAAAAGCAGACAAGTCGACATTTACTACACCCCCATCCCCCAGCCCACATACAAAGGTATTGGAACAGAGGCAGGATTGTGTTTTTTACAGGGAAACAATGCCAGGCAGAGTGAGAAGAGCAGCCATGCTGAGGAAGGGAGAAGCTACAAGGACCCCAGGCTGCCCCTGCCATGCCTGATCATAACCGGTAAATGAAGACAACACAATGAAGCCCATGCAAAAGAGAAAAAGTGTGTGTTCTGCTTTCGCCCAACACAAACACATATTAAAAATGTAAAATTCAAACTGTTGATGGTGATTATGAAGTAAAATTGCCTCAAAACTCATTAAGCATATCCTTCTGAGAGTGATCGGACACATCCAGCCAGAAATACCAACTCTGAGTCGATTCTAAGGTATACCATTCCTCAACTCTAGATTAATGTGCACCAAAGATGCTCACTACACCCACCCTTCCTTCCCATCCATCATTAATCTCAAGCGTACTTGAAATAATGACTTCTCCTACATCATCTTAACGGTGCAATTGCTTTACAGCGGTGCCAAGTTTATAAGAACACTTTCTAAGTGAGACATCATAAATGGAGTTAGTCGCTCTGGGTAAAGAGCAAACGAAGGAGGGGGGGACAGAACGGCACATGCATGTTCTGAGCATTTGCAAGTCTTTTCAGTTAACACTTTTCCCTGTAAACCACTGTCTTTCCTACACTCAAGTATACACCTGCGCAGACATCTGTGCCTCCACCCAACCCCACACTAACGGACTAAACCAGCCAAACATCCGTGAGATATAAGCAACCCTAAAGGAGCCATGTGTTTTGTTCATTCAGCAAATGTGATGGCATTTGCAAGACGAGACAACCTCTGTAATCAAGCTGTTCAGCTGGCATAAAGCAGATCCTGTCTCCCTGCTTGGCATGTTTGTACATTGAGGTGTTAGTTAACTGAAAAGACATTTGTAAACACTCCGCTCGTGCACACAGAGAGACTGTTACTGATCTTAAGCTGAATTCTGGTACCAACCTTCAGAGCAAGCCTGACCCTTTTAATTTTTTTCACCCTGTCAACTGTCTTTGAGCCAATCAGAGGAAAAAAGGTAAAAAGTAAATATTAAGAAAATAAATAACAAAATGCAAACCAGAAAATCGAACGAAAGTAGTGTTAGTGTTGGAAAGCAACATTCACTGCAGATGATTTCATCGATTAGCAGAACAGTGTTGTGATAGAAGAGAAGAAACAGGAGTGCATGCATCACCCGGCACCTCTCCAAAAACTCTCACTTACCGGGTTTAATGTGTTACATTGGTCTATAGGATTCTTATAGTCAGTCTTCAGCTCATCGAATGCAATTATCTAAAAGTAAAACAGGGAAAATAAGTTAAGCACATGATCCAGGAGTAAACATACAAACAATTTCCCACATATTCCCACATCATCATATGTCAGGAATGTGTTATTCTTTCAGAACAACACTTACAAGGTTTTTTAAACATTCAGAAATATTCTTGTGCTGAATGAATAATTTAAAACAATTAATTTACAAACGGACTATAAAATACTGACAAACAAAAGCTTAATATTTCATGAGATTTGTGTTGCAAGAGAAATGATGCGAGTTTAAACTGCTTTAATACAGAGATGCAAAATTCCTTATGCTTTTCTGTTTCTCTTGGTTTTGCCTGTCCTGTAATCCTCAAGTGTTATGTCTTTTCGACTAATTATGCGGTGTATTATCATGTATGCCTAAATCAAATTCAGGTTGTAATTGTTTACTCATGAAAATTGGTAATGACATTAAATCCATTGCCAAAAGTAATATTATTGTATGAAATTCACACGTCCCAATATTTAACTCTTGGGGGGGCAAAAACAATATTCCAGTCACTATTGTGACGTGAAAACATTTGAATGTATTTGGCATATTTGAGCAAAGGCAGAAATGTGATACTAGTTCTGCACTGAAAGTTGTTGTATCTCTGAAACAGGTTAATGACACCAGGCAGCATTGAGGAGATATGAACAATGGTGTTGTTCTGTCCGCAAATAACTCACAAAATTCTCTCTTCATTCTCACAAAATCATAGTTGTAATTCTAACATGCAAAGGCCCAACACATGAGAGGTACTAATGACAGACTTCACTGCACTGTTTTAGTTATTTATTATCCTTTTGAGATATGTATATAAAATTTAATATTATAATAATAATATTATAATAATAATAATAATAATATATATATAGCCTATATACACATACAATACATTGTTGATTTTCACAGCATTTCTGATTTAATTATCACTGATCTGTAAACACATGCACGAGAGCCAAACGGGAGCGCGCGCCCCATCCGCCCATGATCACCAGTATTAGATGCGACAGAAACTAATAAACAACGCGTGAACTAAATGTGGCTAACCCCGTAGATAACACGTTTAAATACATAGAAATACCCTAATTGTTTAACGGAAGATTAGCGGCAATGATAATAATGGGTGTCACCAGGTTGCGCTCGTGCCATTCATTCGCGTTTGTCTCGCGCTTTGCTCTATGTTGAACTAATGCCACTATCCACTGAGTATCGGAGTTAAAAACCTTAACGAATGTGTTGGAGTTCTATTCAAAACACTTACATGCCAAATAGCGAAGAAAATGAGCGCCGCCGTCAGCAGAAGCGCCAACATATAACAAAAGGCCGCGAATGTGAACGCCATTTTTCGCTCATGTGGAATGATCCAAACCGACGACTGCTGTGACGTTGAGACAGCTGTACGTCACGTGACTGGAGAATTCACATGGATCCTCGAAAAAACGCGAGAGCAAGGGACCCAAGTATAAATAAATGAAATAATAATAATGTATTAGTATTTCATTAATAATGAAATAATAACATCCTCCATGCCCATATGTTTTTCGTGGAGCACAATCATGCATGTTCACATATTCATAAAGGCCACATCTGAATTTAAAAGAGACTAAAACGCCATGAAGTAAAATAGTCTACAGACCTTATCTCCTGAAGCCATGATAGCTTTGTGTGAATAACATATTTAGGTTGAAATTTGTCTAAGTCTAATTGATTAACTTCATTAGTAAACGTAATGATTAATGCTTATTTTAAAAGGCTAAGAGACAAAGATGCATACTGATAAATAAATATAATATTATTAATAAAATGTGCTGAATTAATTAATAACATTAACACAGACTTTAGGTCCTATAAAATACTGGCAAAAATCACAAACATAAAAGTTTGAAGAGCCTAATATTTGAGAATATCAGTGAAAGTGATGTGAGATTGAACTGCTTTAATATGGAAACACAATTGCTGAGCCAAAGAGATCTTCTTGCATTTCTCCTTGTTTTGCCTGTAAACTCGCATCTATTTGACCCATACCAAGTTTAGAAAATATGCAATATATATAATCCACCAGGCCTGAAAAAAGGTGATCCTGCTGAATGCCATTGCTGTGACTGACATTATACAAATCTCTTAAAACCTTTCATCTTTTCATAATAAATTGCTGAAGTCTTCTATACTTGTGCTGAATGTTATTCATGTTAGCCTAGGCTACTATAGTCGTGGTTGGTAAAATAAAAAAAATTAAAAGGAATTTATTTATATAAAAATAAAGAGGAATTATTCACTGAGATATGTTATGGAAATGTAAAGCCAGCTAACTGCAAACAAACAAGACATACTCTGATGGAATTTTTCACTTCCTGGGGCAAGATGAAATGACATCATCGTCAGGTGATGCATGTTTGTTAAGGACTAGATCAATAACGCCCAACTAGAGAGATTAAATCAAAACCACATGAAACAAACTGTGGGTAGAATTTTCTAATGCTTTGTGCCATTAACCTAATACTGTTTTACTAATGCAAACCCAGCAGTCATTGAATATAGAATTGACTTGCCATGGTAATGCGCATGGCTAAATCACTTGTATTTGCCTAATGGAATTAGATTTACTCTCTTAGCAGATACTTCCTTCCCAAGCCAACTGAACATTAGTCTTAAGTGTCAGTAACCAGGATAAGTCTTCATTGCCATCCTAAAAAGTAATGGCCATTATTCAGAACAGAATAATGTATCACATCCTTACAACCAACTTCAACCAGTAACCTTTGCTAAAACCAGTAAGATACTCAAAATCAACGCATGACCTAGATATTACATTTTAGGCTAGTTATTTTTTGTATGACATTATTTCACCCTTTGCTTACTGTACAAATGACTGAAAAACACTACCATGAACACACATGATGCACAACTAAGAAGTTTACAAATAAAGGTATGAATCCAATCAAGAACACTCTCCAGTTAAACACATGGTCAAGTTTTCAAAGGAAAAAAACCTTCTATTTAATTATTCAAAACAGCAGACAAATGTAATTGAGACACATATTGAAAGGTTAATTGTTTTTCTGGTATGAAGAGATTATAAATGACCAGGAAAAGCATCTTCAGTCATTAAAAATTTGACATTAAACACATACAGTTCACTAATGTGATGTCCACATCATATAAACCACCAAAGTGAGCAATCAGTGTTTAATAGGAAACGGCACTAATCACAGGTGATACAGGTTGTACAGATGTACGGAGATGAGCCTGACCCACATTAGAGCTCACAGATTCTGAAAGACGCAAGATCTGCAGAGGTATTACTAATCGAAACCACAATATCACTTCCTCCAACTATTTGTATTACTCTGTTCAGCTGTAAACATTTAATAAATTTCCAGTGTTTACATTTTGCCAATAGAATGATTGTTTTTACATAAATATGGAAATAGCAATGCAACTCAAGAATAGTGACACCGGCTTTATTCCAGTGTTTAGCTGGACAAAGAGAAAGAGGAATTCATTAGGAGATGCCGCCAGTGGCCGAATAACACCATAGCATAGCATAGATTGTCTGGGTGATGTATAGCTTACCCCCTTTCCCAAAAAAACAATAAATCAAAATAAATGAGTCCCAGAACTCTCACCCAATTGTCCTCACAGATTCTAGATCCTTAGTGAAGATTTATTTGTCAGGTTGTGAGCACAGATTTAAAAAGGCAAAACAGAATACATTTATGACACTCATGACAACAGTTTAGATACGATAATCAAATGCTCTCTCCCAACTTCTCCCGACTTCTGAACCCTTCGCCTACCATTACAGTTCAACAAATATCAAGACAAAATAATTAGTGTTTGGTCAAAAATACTCCAAATTAGAGGTAGAAAAAGCATTACGAAGGCCCTTGAAATATCAGGGCATTACATGAAGACATAACTGGGAAAACATTTAGAGTTGTCAACTAAGACATGTTAGAGTTTTAGAATGTTTAAATCTGTTGCCAGGTCATCTATCAAGAAGGATAGCTGACATGGGATTGCCTAAAATCACAACATGACCCAACTATCATGGCAGTAAGATTGGATTACCTGTGCAGGCCAGTACATACTTTACTGCTCAGGGATGAGAGTGGAATGGTTCAGAGTACTTGTGGAATTTGCTTTCATATTTTCTTTTCTTGTCTTTGCACTTCACATGTCATCTTAAACTGGTACAGGCGGGTTTAGAGTTTGGGCAGAAGCATTCAAACATACACAAACAGACAGTATCAGATGGACTATGGTATTCTCTCCGTTTGGAGGTGATGGTCCCATCTCTGTCACTCTTTAAACATGAGTTGTAGCTTGTTCGGTCTGTTCTTAGCGGAAGAAGCCCAGTTTCTCTCTTAGCCACTCCTCTGTCAGGTCTTCAGTGTTCCTTATCTCAAACACCTGAAGAAAAATTATATTTAGAAGCCATTCCCACTACACTGCTTTAAAGAAAGAACATCACTGGGTGTAAGGTCAAGTGTTTCACCTTGGTTAGTTCAACCGTCTGTACCAGTTTGTTTTTGCTGCCAGCATACATCATTTGCTGCTCAGGTTTGCATCCTGGGAAAGTGTGTTTCATTTTAGAGAATTGGAGACATATTACTGAATTTGTGCATATTGAATTTTTGACAAGTTTTTTTTACCAACAGGACTGGAGAAGATAAAACACAGAGGGTAGGACACTCTCCCATCATCGTGCTCGTACTTATAGCTGTAGACTACAAATGTGTCACAGGTTAAGGAAACTAATGATTGTTCAATGTTGAATGGAAAATAGAACATTTCTTGAAAGTCCCATAAGTTACTAGAGTTTAAATCATGGTGGAGTACAAAGTGACTGTTTTAGTTAAGGATATCTGGGCTGTCTCTCTGGTAGCTCGTTCTTCAGATCTTCAGGGGAAATATCCTACAAGAAATCAAACCCAATTGTAACCTGCACTGGAAAGCCGTCTATTATGTATTCATGCAATAACAGTGGTTATATGATGTGTGTGTGAATGTACCTCATGCTCCTCCTCCAGAATCACCAGCTGTTTGTCTTTATCAATCTTCACTGTAACCAGAGGAGAATACAGCAATATCAACATTCAATCCTCATGGTATATGAGAAAGTGTGAGCATGTGGACCAGTTTGAGTGTTTCATTTAAGTTCAACTCACTGATGATGGCAGCATTATTGGTTTCCTTCCTGAAGCGGAAATCGCGCAACTTTTTCACCAGGTCTTCGTCCACCTCACACACGACTAAAGACTCACTCTGCACACACATATTTTTCTTATTACTATTTTTTCACATTTTTAAATATTATAAAATCTATCAATGGTTACATTTTATTTTAAGGTGTCCGTGTTACAGTGTAATTATACAATATTTGAAGTAGGTGAATTATGTAGACCAAAAACAATACAAAAGACAAAAGGACAGCAGCGTGTAAGTGTATTTATTTATTTCCTCATTTGATTTTAGTTGTCGTTGCTACTATGTTAGACTAACAGGGACTAGTCACAGCACTTGCATATTGTTGGTTTGATTGCTTCTAAAGTTCTCCTCATTTTCAGTCGCTTTGGATAAAAGCATCTGATGAATAATTAAATGTAATTTTAATTTATATTTTGGTTTCTTTAAAATAGCCATCCTCCTTTGTATAAATTACAGCTCAACACACTCTCAGTCATATTATAACCATAGTTCATTAGGTGTATCCAGTGACCACATTCAAGGCTGTTTTTCCTCTCGTCTTGTCGATGGGCTTAGACATGAAGCATGTCCAAACTTTTGACTAGTAGTGTATAAATAACTAATCAACCTGAAAAACTCCCAATTACTGGTAATCTCTTTGAATATGACTGAGTCATACAGGTTAGGGACACACACAGGGTTGAGAGTTTGTCAATTAAAGTATATCAAATAGAAGTTTAAAATTAACAATCTAAATTAAAATGCTAAAAATAAAGACGTACAATATTAAACTGACTTTATAATGACTAATATTGTATTTGACAAAGGGGTGCATTGGAGTCAAAAAGGTTGAGAACCACTGACCTATAGTAAGAAATAACCAGACTGAAAGCAGAGAAAGTGGAAACTACAATGCATTTCTTCTGATTGCGAAATTGTTATTCTGTTAACAAACTCCAATTCATATCAGTTTAATATAATCCTATATTAACAATAAAACCACCTGTCTACTTTAACACCACAACAACATCCAGCTGTATGGGGTCTTCAAAGATTAGGAGTTCACAAAACTCCTGCATTATGACAATGAGTGTGGGTCATCAGGAGGAGAACAACAATCACTTTCTTAGCTGTTGATGTGGCGGACAAAGTGGGCAAACGTGTTTGTCGTGCAGTCCTGGTGGAATGCGAAGAATTTATTTCATTGCATTGTTTGCCATTTCTGCTCTGTTTAAATTACGTCGTTTGATCGTGACTTGACGTGCCATTCCAAGAAAAGGAACCACACCGTCTCTTTGTCGCCCAACACAGCAGATTTTCCAACATTTCCTTGAAATACTGAAGTGTGAGCAGAGCACGTCCCTTCCCGCAACAGGAAATGAGAATTCCCCCGGAGCCGCCGGAATTCCATCATATCACTATTATGTAAGGCAATCCTATCTCGTGAACATTCTAAACAGAGTTTTAGGGTAAATGTAACACCAAACGCGCCTTTATTTAGGTAAACTTTATAAGTCTGTGTAGGAGAGGGGTTGACATGCAGCTCATCACAAAGCACTGGGTGGAACTGCAACAGGGCTCTTAAAAAACAACAACCTCTCTAACATACACATATCACTGACCCTTGAGGCCTACGGCGTTATTTGGAAATGCTTCCGTATTATTATACATCATATAAGACAACGCCTCCATTCAAATGTTTTTATTAATCCAAGCCAGTTTTTGTACTCACCATTTTCACAGACAGCACGAGCCCAGCAGTGCAGGAGTTATACCGTGCCGCGTCTCGTGACGTTCCTTTGACCAATCAGAACGCCTGAACGCGCTAGGCTTTGAATGGCTGACCGTTCCAGGATCAGTTCGTTTTACCCATAAAAGGCCGAGTTCTGTCTGATTCCAGAACAGCAGCGTTTTGACATGAACTCAGACTGATGTTCATGGAAAGAACTATCGAATTAATGCTTCTATCTCTCCCATAGACTGTATAAAACAAGATATCTCCGCACCTACAGGGATTTGGTTGGATTACTATCAGTTCTAACTAAATAGCTAACTAACTAACTATCGAATTAATGTTTCTATCACTCCCATAGACTGTACCTATAGAACAATAACAGTATATAAATATAAAACCATTTGTAAACAGATTGAAACACCCATTTCTACAGGGACGCTCGTCAGAAATATAATTTTGTTTTCGCACAAAAAAAATGTAAGCGAGTCTTTTTTTAAATTTCATATATTTAATGTAGAAAATATCAAATTAATATGTTGTTGTTTTTTATGGGGAATGTATGTATCAATAACTTAAAAAGATCTAAATGCTAAAATATCCCAAACTGTCTTTTGAGCAACAGAAAAAATACATAAATCATGGTTCAAATTGTAGATTATGTCCCAAGTTTTAGGATCAGGGTAGCAAACAATTTATATATATCATAAATTGACCTCATAGGTTGACTGACAATCAACAATTTTGTCAACCTTGAACTTCACATCAACATTCACCAGTTGTTGGAAAATCTTTGTTCGTGGAAGGACATTTAAAAAAACGGAAAAGTTTATAAACCAGTTGTGGGAGTGTGATTCATTTTATTATGGTTGTTTTATTTTAAGCATCCCAGGGTTGCAAACCCCCCTCCTCACACTCCGTCACAGTGACCCTACGCATGCGCAGATAAACCGGCCCATCCCTCAGATAACACGCCCATCGGGGAGCATGCGCGTGTATAGCGCTCATATCTGATCTATAAACACAGTAGATTGTTCTGTGCCTTTAACTACAGCGGTAAATGTCTCATCCATATAATTTGCTGCTCACATTGTTTTCAAACACGCTGTTGAAAACCCTCAATATTCCAGTTATCACCTCACTTCCTGTATAGAGTTTAGTAATACTGACTTTCGGATCTTTTCGGGCGACGGGACCTGGTGCTGCTCAGAAACCCGTTTCTTCGGACCGCAGGCCCTGATCCAGTCGAGGTGCTTGTGCTCACAAAACTGCTCACATCTCACCCGAAATGCGCATGTGTATAGATGACACAGTTTAATTTGTGTATAGTTAGAATGGTGCCTGATTTCATCTTAAACCAGATCATTTTTAAATGTATATTGTTTTAAATAACCATTTGCGACAGTGTACAATCATGTGACGTCTCTCTCTATTAATAGCGTACAACTAGTTGTCTAGATGTGCTAGTCTAGATTTATGACATATTATGATTTGCATACAATTGCATGACATTAAATGTCACTTCTTTTTTCTCTGTTAGGTCATGGCAGACTTTTCGGTAAGTTTTTTTAACTGTTTATGAATAATTATTTAATTGTTCACTTGTATCATTTTGGGCTTGTATTTCCTCCTGTGTTAGTGAAATAAGAAACTTTGTTTTTTATCCATGTTACCAGCAGTAGAAATGACTGTACTAACCTTAGTAGACTCGGTTATTTACATTTCCCATCAATTTAAATTAGTATGCTTAATTCAGCAACTATATTCAATCATTTTGTATAGTTATAGATATACCCAAATATACAGTATTATAAAATACAGTGGGGTCCAAACGCTTAAGAGCACTAGTGGAAAAGTTTCTATTGAGCATTCTTATATATGATCATGTTGTCCAGCATGATTTGAGATGATTTCAATTCACATGATTAATGTCACAAATTTGCTTTTAATTACTGACCTAGAATATTAAACATGATTCATTTTACATCATACTGTTGCTTTGTTTTTTTTCCAAAGTCCTCAAAAAAGTTTATTTACTAGTTTAATTTAGGGTTTTAGTCCCATATCTTCAATCTGGTCTCAGTCTTTTGAACTCCACTGTTTGCCCTATTAAGTCTTTGGCTTTGCACCGATAATAACAGATCAAAAGTATTTTTGATAAAATGTTCAGTTGATGTTTCATTTGCTGTGATATCTCATGCATCTTCTTTCTGTAGCTTGCGGACGCAATCCCAGATAATGTTTCTGGTGAAGCATCAAAAACTAGGCACACCAATCCATCAGCTCCTGGAAATGGTGCTCCGCCGCCCACTAATCCTGGATGGCCTGGTGCGGCTCCTGGTGGCCCTAATTTCCCATCCTCAGGAGGCCCTGGCCAACCAACAGCCCCTTCTGGCTTTCCCCAGAGCGGGCCATCTGCCCCTGGTTCCGTTCCACCCGGCCCAGGAGCCCCGGGCCAGTTTCCTGGAGCCCCGGCTGCCCCGGGTGGATACCCTCCAGGTCCGGGCGGATACCCTCCAGGTCCGGGAGTACCTGGACAGTTCCCCTCCAACCCTGGAGCTCCAGGACAGTTTCCCTCGATGCCAGGTCAGTTCCCACCAGGTGGGGCACCCATGCAATACCCTGTTCCTGGACAGTTCCCTTCCCCACCTGGGGCTCCACAGGGCCCATATCCAAATGTGCCTTACCCACCAGGTCCATCTGGGCCTGGCATGTACGGCCCAGGAGGCCCTGGTGCCTTTCCACCAGATGGAGGCCCAGGATATGCAGGAGGAATGTTTCCCCCAATACCACCAGGGTCCTGGGGTACACACGGAGGGGGCTTCCCTCCTCAACCTGGCCCACCAGGAGGCTACGGTCCTGGGCCCATGGGACCGTACGGAGGGCCTGCAGCTCCAGGTGGAATGCTGGTGAGCAATTATGACCGTATGAATGGGTGAATAATAGGGCTGGATATTGACACAAATTTCAAGATTTGATTCGATTTCAGTCCACAGGCTTGCAATTCAATTCAGTTTCTAACTCAATTCATAAGGATATACTGTATATCAAGTACAGTTACATGAGAGTTATTTTTCTCCCTGAAAATAAGTGATAACTAATCCTGTAACTATATGGGGGAACCCTGTCAGTTGGTACATAACTATTAAATAAAAGGTTAAAATTAAGAGCTGATTTGCATACAAACATTTAAATTGCGCATAAGAAAGTTTTTATAATAGTATACACTTTTTAATGATAAAAATGAAGTTTCTACTTTTTGAAATATAAACATTTAAACGGTCGCTGACGTAAGAACTTGTTTTCATGAAAGATTTGTTCAAAATGTATTCATGTTGAAAAACAGGTTAAGTAAAAATAGAATTAAAATGTAACATAGTGCATATATTTAGCAAAATTAACGGCTCCATTGAATGCCTTTTCTGAGGTAACATTATGTCACAAATTTTACAAGCTGTTGTATCAGGGTCGGTTGAAACACTAATTGAGCGATTATATGAGACTTTTATACCATTGCTTTTAGTAAGTGTACTATTTCTTTCATATCTTTTGATGTTCATTCGTGTTTATTTTGTGCTGTAACTAGTAGTACAGAAGAAGAAATGATCAGTTCACGTGCTCCCGCTTTCCTCGAATCAGAATCGGATCGGTTTCGGTTCATTAAAATGATAATCGATTAAAATCGAGAAATTAATATTGTCAACCCAGCCCTATTGTATTAAGGGATTTGCATGTGTGAGTCCGCATATAAGTGTGTGGGATTGGCTTGGTTTGGTGGTTGCTGGGGATTTGTTTTTCGGCCTGCTGGAGTTTATTTGATCAAAGTGTTGGTGACATAAGTGTTGCTTTCAGGGTTGTAGGTTTAGCTCTTGAGGTCTGGGATGTTCCTGCGGTGGTCTCATTCTTCTGGGTCACGTTAAAACTACAGATCTCAAAAGCTCCTCTTCTTGTTTTTCAGCCACCATATAGACCTCCATATTTTTGAGCACAATGAACCGCTCAGCCAATCACAGGAGGAGGACAGCACTGCAGCCATCACAGAGACCCCAGTTAACATCCAATCAGAGTTCTGGACATTTAGCACAAACTCATGCTGATGTATTTGCATATCACCTTTGCAAACAAATGCACATATTTAATGTAGCTGAGACACTTTCTGCAAAGTACACTCGTGATTATTTTAATACTATTGACAGGTGTATGTTTTAATGATGTTATTGCTTAAAAAAGAGAAAAAATAAATAATGCACTTTGTGTTTATACAACAAACAGATGTGTGTTATTGAAATGAAAGGTTTTTAATGGGCTCAATTTATTGTTTGTTAAAAGTCAGCTTTTGTCAGATATTTTAGGTAATGCTGAGAAGCTTTTTCATAATTGCACTATCAGTCAAAAGTTTGCGGTCAGTGTTTTTGAAATTTCTTATGCTTACAAGGCTATGATCAAAAACACAGTAAAACTATTATTATTGCAATTTAAAATGACTGGTTTCTATTTAAATATATTTTAAAATTGATCGTTCATATATCATTCTAATATGCTGATTTGGAAAATTTGATACTTTTTTTTCAGGATTATCTGAAAGAATAGCATTTATTGGAAATGGAAATATTTTGCATCATACATTTCCTAAAAGTCACTTTTGATCAGTTTAATGTATCTTTGCTGAATAAAAATATAAATTAATTTTATTAAAAAAAGATTGTACTTATCCCAACTTTTGAAAGGTAGTGTGTGGTTAATCAGACCAGACTTTTTTCACTGAAAGGAATAATGAGTCAGTGGGTGGGGTTTGGAATCAGGGATGGGCAGTTTATGAAATTTGTCACAGTGTTGCCATAGCAAAGTTGTTTATAAACTTGGTGTCATGTGATCTCTGACATAGCATTAGCTAAAATAAGAGAAAAAAAAGGGAGGTGTGTTTGGGTTTGGTTTTGGTGTTTGCTGTTTAGTATACATAAGCTTTTATGACGTTGAATAATAAGCTTCTCTTAGAGTATTATATTTCTCTATAGAGTACACATTTTTTTTTGGAAGTTGGAAAAATATTCCATTGAATTGAACAGTCCAGTTAAATGTCAGGGAGGGCTTCGTGTTATTTTGCACACTATGGAAAAGCCATTGAATTTTATAATGAAGAATGGAAGAAAGTTAGAGACATAATGAGTAAATGGATGAAACCTGTCAAGTACTTCATGTGTAAAACTCTGAGCCCTCAGGGGAATTGGGCTAATCCAACATTAAGATAATGATTATGCACATATTTGTTCTTTGTACTTAATCACAATTTATTGGTATGTACAATTGGTGATTGTACCAAGAAAAGCGCTCTATAAATGTAACATTATTATTGTTATTATTTTATTAAAAGTTTTGGGGTCTGTAAGGTGTATTTGAAAACTTTTACTCTGCAAGGGTGTATTACATTTATCAACAATTAGAGTAAAACATTTTAATGTTACGAAAGATTTCTATTTTGAAAAAAAATGCTGTTCTTTTGAAATTTCTATTCATCAAAGAATCCTGAAAAAAGCAGTTTGAGCAGCAAATCAGCAAAGGATCATGTGACACTGAAATTGAAGTTATTTTAAAGAATAATATATATAATAATATATATAATAATATTACACAATTACTGTTCATACTGTATTTTTTATCAAATAAATGTACAAGATAATTATTTATGCATTTATATAAGCATAAGAGACTTCTTTTAAAAACAAAAAAAATGTGTACAGACCCTAAACTTTTGAACTGTAGTGTATTTGTAAGAGATTGCAATTATGTGTCTCTTATCTTAATTGTGCGGTCATATTTTGTCATATAGAGTTCATTTTAGGATATAGATCATAACGTGTAGCTGCTTGCAGGTGTTTTCTCCACATCTCCATATGGTTATTGGTGGATATTATTTTAATAGTATCAGTTGTTATTGGATATGTAGTCATACATGCTAATTTCCCCTATTTTTGCATTTAGATTACCTTTGCTGTCATTTAACACTTATTTAAATTAATTTCTAAAATCAAGTAAATCTGTGAAAACACTAATAATTAATAACACTGTGAAAAATAATCTTTAGCATATCTCAAAATTAATATCCAGGTTTCATGCTGCGTATTATAATGTACACTTACAGCATTTATGGTTAATTTTTACTTAATCCGCCTTTTATTGGCTATCAGCCATAACATGCCAGATATAATTTTTTTTGCATCCCTATTTGCAATATCACTACAATGTCAAGGATGAAGGATAAATTCTTACATATATTCTTATTGTAGAGACCTGTTAAACCACTTCAAATAACTTCTGTTTGTGTGTATGTGTGTTTTAGCCATTGCCGTACGATCTACCGCTGCATGCAGGGATAATGCCCGGCCTCCTGATCACTATCGTGGGTGAGCCAGTACCAGGAGGAAACAGGTAACACACACATTTATGTAACAAAACACAGCATTACTTCTCCGTGTCCAAAGCAAACACTCACTTTTTTTTTCTTAGGTTCCATGTAGATTTTGTGAGGGGGCATGATGTGGTTTTCCATTTCAACCCACGTTTCCATGAGAACACCATCGTACGGAACACAGACTTTGGAGGCTGCTGGGGTCCCGAGGAGAGAGATGGAGGCTTTCCCTTTGTGCAGGGCAGACAGTTTGAGGTACGGCCAGGAATTTAAACCATGCCTGATTTCAGTTGAGTTCCCATAGGCCACGCACACACTGTAAGGTTTTCAGGAGTGACAACCGCATTGAAATATGGGATTGAATCCCCTGAATTATCATTCCTTGTGTGTACTGTGTACAGAACAAGACTCGCTCCTGAAATTGGCAATGATTGACACCGTGGTAACCATAGCGAAGTCCTGGCATATTGCGCGTTTGGTTTTGACCAAAGTGATATTACCGTGACCAAAGACTCGTTGTGTTCAGCAGTTTGAACCAAACCACCGTCGACAGAGGCAGAGTTTTGTTTATGTTTGGAAGGCAGCTTTGCAGAGCCACGCCCTTGCAGTATCAAGTCCACTTATTATAAGCGTCTTTGGGCTTGTTGATTGGGCTTGGCTCATCCAGTTTATGCAGTTATTAAAGTAGACGGGTCCTGATCCTTGATCAGATCTTGATTTTGATTTATTTAACCCTCGTACCTCTTTCCCTGTGGTTTTCTTGCACTGCACTGTGGAAGTAACGGTTCAAATTTCTCATGGTTCGTTTTTTTATCACGGTTTTAGGGTCACGGTTTCGGTGCGGTGTTCAGGGGGGAAAAGGACTATGGTCAAATAAAAACAAGGAAATTATGAACAAATAATTAAACTACAATCAACAGCGCAAATAATACAAATAAAATAAACTGTGCATTTCAGGTTATTTATCTTACAGTACAGAAATTGAATAAAGTAATCAATGTAAAACAATATTGCATCTAATATTCACTGGATAAATAAAATAAATATTAATCATTCTTAAAGTTACAAAAGCTATTTAGTCAAGAGCAGTGAGTGATGTCCTTGTCTTTTGATGTTTGATTTACATTAAAAACACAGACAGAAGGAATATTAGGCTGCTGTCACTTTAAGAATAATGCACAGATCCAAAATGATACACATGCATCTTACGTTAACTTAAGACATGAACTACGACGTTTGTTGACATATTTTTTGTGTGAATTTGTCCGTTCAAGCACAAGACTTGAAAGAGAACTTAATATGTGCTCGCTCTACACGCTTTCCGTGTTCGCGCCTTCTTGCGCTTAAATGTTTAAAGGGTCATGAGCTCTTTCAGCTCAAGTCTAGCTCACAATATTTTTGAAAAATGCAACTTAAATGGGCGTGGATGGCTGTGAGAAGGGAGTGGAGTGGGTGTGGTATGGCACGGCAGGGATAACTGTAATTGGCCAGTGGCCCATGCATATCGACTGTCATTAAAAATCTGTGGTAAAACGTGAGTAAAAAATCCTTGATTTTTTTTTTTTATAGCAAAGTTAAAGTCTAATGAAATACACTGACACCTTATTTCTGTCCTTTCAAAAGTAACTGAACGCCCTGTAATCGAATTCTATCGGATAAAACATTAAATGTACATGTATGATTATAATGTCATTATAAAATATATAGTTGTTTATATACACACTATAAATGCATATATTTGAAAATAATATATTTTCCGCTTAAAAAAAAAAAACGTTCCGTGCATAGCCTCGATCTACGCGCCCCCTGAACCCCAATAATAAAGATGGACAGTGACATAGAAATTTACAGTGGCAGCAGTACACAGGGCTCTGGAGGTGGAGGAAAGATATGCAACGCACTTAAACTATTGGACCCTGAATACAAACACTTGCGTCCATGATTGTCTCGCTCATCGACTACGCACTATCACAGTTTGACATGTCTGTCATTGGAAAGATCCACGTGGTGTCATGAATAATTAAGAGACAGTGTCTTCTCATAGGATATGAAAGCTCAGTCTCATTAATAATTCTGAGAGACCGACGATGAGTCATCAAAGCACGTACAGTGCACTGCCACGTCACATCCTGTGACGTGAACACGATGAAGATTTTAAACCCGGAAGACGAAAATAGCGGATAAAAACTCAAATTTAACCATTTTCCCCCGACTATTAAATCTAACAGATACTAACATTGTCTTCAATGGTCTTCAACACACCTAGCTCTGTTATAATCTCAGAAATTTTGGTTTAGGGTTTCATGACCCTTTAAATTGGCAAGGTTTAAAGCAACATGTGCTGAACAAGTTTTATGATAAGATAAGCCTAATTCTGTCTTACGTGTGTTTTCCAACAAACCATATTATAGATGCATATGCATCGTCAGATTTAAGATGAACCGCGGTGCAAATGTATGCCAAACTGTGGGTGGAGAACGGTACAGTTCGATTTTTTTACTGAGAACAGAAGATGTGTTTAAATATGTCATTAACAACTAGTTGTTCAGTTCCGTTCTGTACACACTGCGTAGGATTGTGTAAAAGCGGTTTGTCACTACCTGAACTTTTTGGAAGTTGAATTCAGTTAAGTTACTGAATGTGTGTACAGAGAACAGGACTAAGCACTAAAAGGTGAATTGACAACCGAACTTAGCTGCAGTGTTCATGGCCCCTAATGTGTTTTCGTGTGCAGCTGAAGATCCTGGTGGAGACCGACGGGTTTAAGGTGGCTGTGGACGGGGTTCATCTGCTGGAGTTTGAGCACAGAACAGGCGGGATGGAGGATGTCACTCGTGTGCACATAGAGGGAGACCTTACTCTGTTCAGTGCAGCTCCCAGCATGATCTGAAACACAGGGAGCCATTTGACAATGCTGAGGTGACACATTAAGTCATTGGTCTTTAAAAAGTATTGATTATCTCCAAAAAAGTGGGACGAACAGAAACAAATAAAAGTTATAATGATATATCTGTTACCCGTCTCTCCATTGCAGATTAGTCAAACACATGATCGCCACATGATCTAAACAAATGAAATCCAGATGTAGAGAAAGTGTTGACCCGTCTGAGAGGTCATCAGGACACTGATATCACTGATGCGTGTCTAACGCACCGTAACTGTCTGTTTTTCCTCATTCTCTGACCCGTCAGAATGCATTATGCTAGTTACCCTTTTGCATGTATACCGGAACATGACTAATTTTGTAAAAAATCAAACATGTATTGCCCATTCTTTCACACGCCATGTTTATAGCTGTCGATCTAGGTGTAAACAGGCTTTAATTCAGGAAAACTGCAGTCCAGAGCTGTGACACTGTGCTGAATTACATCAGATCAAAATGGCTGAATATTCTTTTATTTTGGTATGAATGTTGGAAAATGTTTATTATTTTGAATAAAACCATAATAATTAAAGCATTGTGATAAAGGAGATAAGCAAGTAATTAAGTCAGAATAAATGCTGTATTACCCCAATTGAAATGTGCTTGGTCATATTATATTCTGCATGTTGATCTGAGACTGGAGAAAGTATTTTAACATAAAACGTACACACTTCAAAGTTTTGCTCTAGAAGTATGCACTTCACTGGGCATAGAAACATGCACTATTTTAGTAATGTGACAGTGTGAGTATTGGGGCACACTGCCAGGTCATGTTATAAAATTGTGTCTTTACACCATAGACCCATTTGTCATTTGCATCTGTTTTAGCTTCTGAATTTATGTTACGATTATCAGCATTATATAGACCTTCCTTCGTCTTTCCACTTTTGTACAACTGAAAAGTTGAAGGTGAACCATCACAATGTTGTTGGTGTGAAAGCATGCATACTATTTTGGATTAAAAATATAACTGGGACACAGAGAATGTGATTACCATGTTTTGGTTTACTGAACACACTAAATAATATTTGCAATGTTTTTTACATGTTAAAATATTTTTACACTGATATTAACACTAAGAACATAATATAGGCCAGACTCCAGGGACCATGATGCTCTTTCCTATTTCTGGGAACTCCCAACATGAAATTAAACTATATAATATTAATAAAAATATGATATAACATGTTTTTCAAAGAATAAGGGCACAATTTCTTCACACATTGGTGAAGCTATGTGCGATTTCGGTCTGCACAGCGCCGCTTCAAGTCAAACACACCTAGGCTGTGTCCGAAATGGCATACTCTCGTCATTAGGAACTTGTTTTGAGTAAGTAATTACTTCATGACTGCCAAAAAAGTATGTTCTATATACAGTAGTCAACATTTGAAGTGGATCAAAACCTTTCAACTAAGTTATACATGAATTTTGAACAATACCCGTTCTTGTCTTAGGACAACTTTGATGAACTTTTTTGATCCACTTCAAATGTTTACTATTGTAGTATGAATGTGTGTAGTATGAATGTGTGTAGTATGAATGTAATCTGGACGCACTGCATCCGCCATGTTGTCATTATCATGTGACCTACCTGGGTCAGTTATGTCACTTCACTGGCACTGCCATTCATAAGTCCTCTCCCGTGGCCTCATGCTGCATTCACAAGGGGCATCAAGTGTGAATGCACAGGATAGTAAAGTGTCCATCATATGCACACTTCAGAATCTCACCGAAAATAATAGGTAATTCGGGTACTTTTTGCCTACTCTTTTATGAGTAGGCTACTGTGATTTCAGACATACTTTTGTCTCATACTGTTTTCCGCCTACTATATAGTAGGGAAGTATTCAATGCAGCCATAGACATACTTCTTTAGTCAAATACTGTTTTCCGTCTACTATATAGTTTTAGTCACATATTGTTTTTCGCCTACTATATAGTAGGTAAGTATGCGATTTGGACGCGGTAATAGACATACTTTTTTAGTAACATACCTTTTTTCGCCTACTATACAGTAGAAGTGTTTGTGATTTCGGATGCAGCCCTAGACTTACTTCTTTAGTCATATACTGTTTTTCACCTTCTATTTTTAGTCACATACTGTTTTTCACCTACTAAATAGTTTGTCACATAGGCTACTGTTTTTCACCTTCTATATAGTAGGGATGTATGTGATTTTGGACACACCCATACACATACTTCTTTAGTCACATACTGTTTTTCACTTACCATATAGTTTTAGTCACACACTGTTTTTCACTTACCATATAGTTTTAGTCACATAATGTTTTTCACCTACTAAATAGTTTTTCACATACTGTTTTTCGCCTACTATATAGTTAGGAAGTATGCGATTTCGGACGCAGCCATAGACATACAGTAGGCCTATTTTAGTCAAAAACTGTTTTTCGTCTACTATATAGTTTTAGTCACATATTGTTTTCTCCAACTATATAGTAGGGAAGTATGCGATTTGAACGCAGCCATACACATACTTCTTTAGTCACATACTGTTTTTCACCTACTAAATAGTCTGTCACATACTGTTTTTCACCTACTATATAGTTGGGAAGTATGCGATTTGAACACATAATATATTTCTTTAGTAACATACCTTTTTTCACAGTTGGGATGTATGTGATTTTGGACGCAGCCATAGACATACTTCTTTAGTCACATACTGTTTTTCACCTAATATAATGTCACATACTGTTTTTGCCTACTAGGGAAGTATGCGATTTCGGATGCAGCCATAATGTTTAAAAGATTTGTTCACAAATCACGAATGAGTCGGTACCATAGACTGTAAAAAAAATAGGTCGGTAGCCTAACATTACTCGTTGTTGTCAACCGGTCACTGATTCACTTTTAGCAGTCTCTTTCAAACAAGTCGACTGTGCTGATATATGGACATTTGACTGGTGTGGAAAAACTAGCACAAATCTTACAAATAAAACACACTGAAAATATGTACGACTTGAGTGTATAATAGTTTAAAACAAGTTTTTTTTTTTCAGCCAAGAGATGCAAATTAATTATTTTGTTGACAATGTTCTATTTAATAAAATTACAATAAACATCTAATCGAAAAAAGCAACAACATCAATAGTCTATGTGATAAAATGGGACGTTTTAGAGCATGTACTGCACAGATTTCTTTGATTCAATATGGCGAACTGTTGCAAGAACAGACTCCCGAAGATGAGTCAGGCGTCCCGTCACTGCGGTGCACTTTGAAAGTGTTCCGGTGGTGTCCACTAGGGGGCAGTGACGGGTGCGCTCGTGTTCCCGGCAGCATTAGAGAGGAAGCAGGCGGAGTTCCGCACGCTTTAGGAGGCTTTTTAGCTGTTTCGGGAATAAAAAGTAGAACTTTTCCGACATCATGAACGGATCCGCACACGGCGTGGCGAGCTTTACAGATATTACACTGAAAAGAGGCCCGGCTGGTAAGTTTGGCTCTCTCCTCGACTCCTCCTGCACTGTTGGAGCTGTTGAAACAGAGTTCAGTCCGGCGGTTCGGTTCTGTGCTGCTGGTTCGGCCCGCTTCAACAATAAGTGCTGATTTAACCGACGCCGTGAACCCGAACAGATAAACCGGACCCGAATGGTTTCTAGCAGACGAGTAGATCGGGTTTATTTAGAGACGTTTGTGTTATTTTGAAAGCGAAAGTTCAGAACCAGCACAATACACCATCAGAGATATGGACCGAGATATACAGACACATTTCTGGCAGATTCGGGCACACTATGTTTGGCTGATATTGAAGTCTTTCGGTAGTTGTGGGTCTGGATCTGTGCAGGTTCTGAGAGCTGACAGTCTTAGCTGCCTGTTGACTTTGATTAAACTATTATATAATGCGTTGGTGTGTGTGACCTTTGTGAGGTCATGTACTAGACTGCTCTGATAGCTCTGGACTTTGAATTGTGATTAAAGGGTATGACTTTAAAACAATAATATAATCTTCATACCACGTCATCAACACTATATGTCAAGTCAGTCTGTTTAACTGATACCATGGTAGGCTGCAGGCCCACCCTACAAACCATTTGTCAATATTGGAAAGAAAATGTTCTTAATCCCCCATAAATTAAATTAGATTTAGATCCCTGGAGTGGATCTGATACAATATTATTTAACATGATTTTACAATAAAACAATACCAGGTGCAAAACTGTCCACCAGTGTGCATTGATGTACTATCCTACATTTTGACCTTCTTTTCTTTTTAGTTTCAGACTCTGTTGTCTTGCCGTACATATTCAGATTTATCTTAAATAAATTACTTTTTAAAAATCATCCATGTGTTTTTTGTTTAATCCCCCCCCCCCCTCCGGTGACGTATGCCGGACTTCTCCAATAGTTTAGTGATACCCACATTTAAAAATTCAATCAACTACTAATTTGGCTTCTGTTGTTTCTTTTTTCATTTTTTGATAATTTCAATCACTCATTTTAAGTGTTTTGATTAGCATTTCTTACATTATGCATTAGCATAGATCTAAAATGTTTCTGCACAGCCAGCTGTGTGTGTGTGTGTGTGTGTGTGTGTGTGTGTGTGTGTGTGTGTGTGTGTGTGTGTGTGTGTGTGTGTGTGTGTGTGTGTGTGTGTGTGTGTGTGTGTGTGTGTTAAGAATGAGACCGCTGTCTTAAGTGATGCCTGGTTGGGATCATGTCTGTTTGTACACTATCTCTGTTTCTTCAGAAATCACATTAAGGCCTTCTGACCCATAGTTTAATCATGTAAGTACTGTAGTCCAACCAGGTGCTGTGTGTAACATCCTCTCCGTCTCTGTCAGGTCTGGGGTTTAATATAGTCGGTGGAGTGGACCAGCAGTATATAATGAATGACAGCGGAATCTATGTGGCAAAAATCAAAGAAAACGGAGCAGCCGCGCTGGACGGACGTCTGCTGGAGGGAGATAAAGTTATTGCGGTAAAACCACTGTAAATTACTGAACAATCTCAACAAATTATACTTTACTCATGCTTAATTCTTGAATATCTCTGTACTTAACTGTGAATCAAAACTGCCACTTCACCAGAGCAGAAGGGGATACATTTTATAATAAAAACATTAATTAAACTTTACATATATAGACGTTTGGACGGTGTCAGTAAGATTTTAAAAAGGTCTCTTATTCTCACCAAGGCTGCATTTATTTGTTAAATAAAAACCATACTATTGTGAAATATTATTTCAATTTAAAATAACTTCTTTTTGAATATATTTTAAAGAGGTCATGAACTGGATTGTTTTATTATTTTATAATGTTTCCTGGGGTGCCCTTATAATGTTAGTATGATTTTTACTGCAAAATTTTTCATAATTTAGAAATAAAAGGCATTTTTCCTAGCCTGATTTTAGCCTCTTATTTGAACACTGTTTTAAGGGGTGTGTCTGCTGTGAGGCTTCAGTGTAAATGCCCACTGCTGTGATTGGCTCACATGTTTACATATGAAATGGCTAGTATTACATGTGGAACTTTTACTATGTTTTTACTATTACAGCTATCAAGATGAACAAATCGTGAAAAGTATTGTTTAAAGCATTATATTTAAATCTATTCCATCACATGAAAGGTTGCCGTGATGAGCACTGAGCAGATGATCATACATTCTTGATCGCGTGAATAAAGATCTCATTATTGCAACGCAATTTTTGCACTCACGAATGATTTCACCAAATAACAATGCAAACACGACGTAAATGCAGTAAGAGCTTCGTTGTGCAGTGTAACCACGTCATTAATTTCATAACGAGTTTTGGCAAGTGTCCAAATAAACTCGCACTGTGTAATTGACAGTTGGGCGTTTTGGAAAGAGAGCGTTCTTTGATCGCTTTCTGTACATAATTTAATCACAATTTAAATAAGATTATTTTCATCCTACTAAGAGAAACGATGTAAAGTCGATAGTTTAGTCACAGATGCATAAACTGTATTGAACGATTTTGAGAGAAAGATAATCTATCTGAAATTTGAATAATTACACATCACTGATCACAGATCAGGCATTATTTAGAATAAACATGGTCGCTTACATGTTTGTGGCGTTGCTGGCAGATCCGTGTCGTAAAAGTCAGTTTGCAAAGCCTGTATCGTAAATTTAAACTGATTTACTGATTTAATAAAGTTTAACCATGCATTCCTAATATGGGAATCCGAAGAAAGCTTATGCAGCGACTTTCTTCTTCCACAACCAGGCACTGCACAATATTTTGTAAACGGCATGTTTATTGCTTGGTAGCTCGACCTGGTGTTGTGCCGAATTTCGACCCCCTGCCAAATTATTTGTCAGTTCCTGATTGCCTAATCCTAACCCCACCCCTAAAGCGGTGTTTGATACCCTTTGACGTCATAGATCCCCACTTTGAAAAACCTGTCGTTCGCTGGGCCTGGTGTCAATAAAAGGTTTTATTGGACTACAAGGAAGTTTTCAGTTCTGAAACTTACAGGATATTCTTATAGTATGATGACCTCTTTATTGTCAAAAGCTCAATGAAAATTTTATTTCTCAGTTCATCACCTCTTTAAAATGTAATTTATTCCACTGATAGCTAAGTTGAATTTTCATATATGCTCGTATTTTAAAATAAATGATGAGTACGTGATTGTTTGTGTAGATAAATGGCCAGAAGTTGGACAATCTGTCTCACGGTGCAGCAGTGGAGCTGTTTCGGTCTGCAGGGGAGGATGTGCATCTTCGCATACAGCAGCGAGTAAGTACTGCTGGCTATCGCAATTGTGATGTAGATAACATCTCTGGGAACTGTCAATCAATCTGCTTGACTTACATGTGTTTGTATATGTCTACAGCCTATTCTGCAGAACGGCCCCATAAGCTCTCGTGCCGATGGAGAATCTTCATCTGCCTTTGGTACATGGACAATGTATACTGTAGTCGCCCTGGCAGTAGTAACAGCAGGTTTCATCGCTTACAAACGCCTTCAGCTGAACCACCGGGGGCCCCGGGGCCCGTTTTAACCCATCACATTTTATAGACTAAAGCTTTTTTTTTTTTCTTTGAACTCGCCCAAACATAACCAGGGAGTGAAAATGGAAACCCAGTTAATGGAAGCACTGCAGAATGTGCAAATTTTCTTTAATTGTTTATGCCATGTTATGATGACACGCATGTAGCTGTAAAATATTTTCACAATTAATTTGGTGATAATCATTGGCGTTTAACCAGAATACCCAGCTTGCCTGATGACATCGCATGGTGGAATAAGGGAACATGGATGATGAGCACACTGTTTGGATCAACAGCTGCAGAAACCTCTGTAATCCGAACTAGACAGATCTACGGCCCGCAGGCAGGAGGCCGAGGCCAAGCTGTGTTTCTGGGCAGAAGACAGGCCCACAGTGGAATGATTTTTCTCGTCTTGTACCTCCAGAGAGTGCTTGAATGAGCCTGAGGTTGTACCATTAGATTAATTGAGGTATTCTTGGGTACCTGCTTGTGCAAGAGTATGTTTGAAAGCGTGAATGTTGTGGGTTGAGAGTTTTTTTTATTATAAATGCTTTAATTTCTCTCATCCATGTTGGAACATGCAGGATGCATTTCAGTGGCTGCAGTATGGGAAGTGAAGCCGTTCAGTTTGTTTATTTGCCATCAGTGCTTGGCCTTGTATTTGCTCTTCTTCCCTCAGGGGAAAAAAACCCAGTAGGTGAAACTTGTTAGAATTCACAATCAGAATGAAAATCATGTAATGTTGATGTTGTAAATGGCTTGTGTTTCTGGAATCATCTTGTACACTAATGTTTTTCTTCACCTCAACTCGTGCCTTGCCAAGTCGAGCTGCTGGTCTCAGCGCTGCTGCCTGTCTGCAGTTTTAGGGGCGGCAGCTCGTGCTGCTTCTGACTGTAATATCTGTCCTGTAACTGACAGATGTGTTTGTGTTGTCATGGCTGATCTTCTGCAGGTCTGTGTGGATAAAAAAAACACATGTAAAGGCCATGTATGAAGTGCTCATTCACGTTTCACAGTTTAAATAATGTTGGATTCACATGCATCAAGCATTGAATAAATCATTTGTTTGAAAAAACAATTTACTTTTTGCCTCAGTATTTGTAAAAAAACCGGCGAAATCATTGATTGTATTGAGAGATATCTAAAAAGTGAATTTTTTACATTTTAAGTTGTATAAATTAGAATTAATTTATTATGAATTTACAAGTGTTTATAAATTAACATTGACCTACCGTAGTTTAATGGGTTCTTTAAAAAAAAAACTAAGCCTATATGATATCAAATGCATTAACTAATGTTAACAAGACAAATTTGTATTTGTTGTAAGTTTTGCGGAGGGACAAGTTGACCTTCAGTCACGGGTTAGTGACGAAGAGAACGCATCACACTAATGTTTCCATACAACGTTGCGAATAGGAATAAAGCAGTGTTTCCATGTGTTAAGCGGACGAAATCGTCACACATTTTTAGGTGCTGTGAATGAAATGCGTCTGCTGGTTAGTCCAGTTTATCCAATCACATCCACTGTTGATACAAAATCACGTGATTTATTTGGTAAAGGGTTTCCATCGTATGCGCATGTCGTCTTTTCGCCTCGGATAAAAAAATGGTGCATGTTTAGAATGTATGCGCATCTTGGTGTTTCCATTCAGCGTTTTAATGTAATATCCCAAAATACGCACACAGAAAAAGCTCCATAAATGTCTTTACAGCCACCTTCAGGATTTCACAGGAATTCTGATTTCTTAAAGGGATAGTTCACCCAAAAGTGAAAATGCTTTCATTAAAGGGATAGTTCACTTTGAAATTAAATTTTGGTATGTTTTAGCTTACCTGAAGTGCATCCAAGATGTAGGTGTCTCCGCAGTACTTTCAATTTTGATATTTTTAGGTCAAACCGTTCTTGTCTGTCAGTCATATAATGCAGGTCTATACTGTCTCTAATAGCATGCAGAGAAAAGTCCAAATGAAAAAACTCCCCATTGTAAGAGCACATTGATGGCCTAAGACACGAAACAAGTGGTTTGTGTGATAAAACGAACAGTATTTATATATAGTTTTTATCTCTTTTACACAACCACGTCCAAGTGATCTGTTTACTTAGTCTGCACAAGCGCCGCAAGGCTCCGGAAGTGATCTCTCGCGCGTGTACGTCACTCATTGTTTATACCAGAACCTATGCACAGAACAGAGTTTGTAGGTAGTACGGCTAATAGAAATGGTACTAGTTTGTGCTTATCCGGGATGTTTAAACCGTTGTAAAAAAAAATACATTTACGTAAGCTCGCACAAACTCATCCAGGAGACCACTTCCGGAGCTTTACGGCGCTTACGCAGACTAAGTAAACAGATCACTTGGTAAATACCTGCATTATATGACTGACAGACAAGAACGGTTTGAACTAAAAATATCAAAATTGAAACTACTGCGGAGACAAAGACACCTACATCTTGGATGCACTTCAGGTAAGCTAAAACATACCAAAATTTAATTTCAAAGTGAACTATCCCTTTAATTACTCACCCTCATGTCGTTTCAAACCTGTAAGACTTTCGTTCATCTTCGAAACACAAATCTTTTTTAATGATCTTAGAGCTTTCTGTCCATTCATTGACAGTCTACGCAACTACTACACTTTCAATCTTTCAAGACATCATTAAAGTATGTGACTAGTGGTTTTAAACAGCAGGAGGGTGAGTTATTATTAATGACAGAGTTTTCATTTTTGGTTGAAATAACCCTTTAAAATTAACATTATATAATAATTATAGCTTTATAATATAATAAACATTTTGAATTTTGAAATTTGAGTTGGATATGAACAAATATTATACGATTTTACTGTCGTTATAAAGCAGCTATTGGTCAAAGCAGGGTTTCTAACTGGATTATTTTTCACTTTCACTAATGTACAGGCTATGTATAGGCTACAGATCTTATATGAACAGGTGTGTGTGTGTGTGATACCAGTATAGTAAAAATATTGCTATCAAAATATTTGAATCCCTTGTCCATAACCATGACTGTGTCCCACTGAGATGACTGACTCCCGATATCATGCTGTATGTGTGAGTGGATGGGCTGTCTGCTGCTGTCTCTCTGTCTAAATGGATAGACTGCTGTCTGAGAACGGAAGCACATGCCTTTGACAAATGACTACTGGTATGCGTGTGTTTGTGTCTGTGTGTGTAGTCGTACTCCTCATCAGAAATCAATACACTCAAAGGCAGCAGTGATTGAATGCACTTAGGAGAGAGAAACAAAAGAGAGTGATAATGCAGTACTTCCTCTGCTGGGGTCTTATTACATTATGGCTAAAGCAGAAAGAGCGGTGGCATCATGGTTAAATATTTGGTTTATTTACATTTACTTCTAATGTATTTAGAATATTGAATAATCAGCACCCGCTCAGAACAGATTACCTGTTCTGCTGTTTCATTATTTAAATGCACTAAGCACAAACAATCGAACAGTGCAATTTTGCTCAAACACCATCAATCAAATACTAAACCGAAAACGAAAGCCTCACCAGGGTTATACTGTATAGACAGTAAGCATGCTAACTCCCTTTCCCCCTCTCTGTCACAAATAAACCCTCTGAGCGATGAGCACCAGCTTAGATGAGCTTCTGTATTAATGCACTGTCAATTTTTTTCCAAAATCACTGTAAACAATGGAAACGCAATGTAACCGGACGCAAAAAGCACCAAAAAGAACCGCAGCTCTAAACAGATGTAATGGCCTGCAGGAATTCTGGGAATTATGTCCTCTTCATCCATAAAATATAAGGTGGTTCTGTACTTTTCTTTACTACAAAAACATATTTGTAACAATATTTCACTGTAATCTATATGGATTGCCTTGATACATATTTATTTTTTAGTAAATTATAAGGCCATGCAGACTTTTTACAAGAAAAAAGTTACTTATTTTGCAGTAAAATCACATGTAGCCTATTGCATTTTAAAATATAATTTAATATTTTTGTGTTTTATATATTACCTTCCTATATACAGTTAAGTTAACCAATGATCTTGTACCATTTAGCATTTTTACGTTCTTTTCCTTTAAAAAAAGAAAAAGAAAAAAAAGACAGTTTGTAGTTTATGTCAGTTTACAAATTCTTCAGATGCAATTTTAACATAACGCTGTAATTTGGAGATCAGAATACGCATCGCCCCCGCCCCGATATAACGCTCTGTGCGGATGGAGGAGGGGGATGATGAACGCGCTGCGTACTGATCGTGATGATGATGATGATGATGATGTAATAAGCGCACGCTCCGCTGATTCTAGTGCATACTAGATTCCTCACGCTCGCGACCCGGCTAAAGTGATGTCACCATCAATAGAGTGAACCGTGTTTAGGAATTTTCACACCGTGTCTGTGCTGCTCAGCGCGGCCTCCATGAGGACAAACCCCGGGACTGCGGCGCTGATGGCTGTTGGGGTCGGAACTGCACCAAGCTCCCTTCGACATCACATCTGCGACCCCTGTGCTCAGACAAGCGGCAAAACCCGTGCAATCGAAACACGCGCGAGCGCGCGCTTCTTTACAGTAACATTCTATATGGAATATTGGTCATCTTAACGGGAATTCAAACTCCTGATTTGGCTGACAGTCGGTCGTTGTGCATCACATCAACTGCGCCCTTTCAGGACTTTTTTTTGGTTAGTGTCTACCATTGAGAACCGGTGAAATAGGTCTTATTCGGTGCCTGTGCTCTCTTCCCCTCGCGCTAACCGGAGACTGTCCGCGCGCTGCGCACTCAGAGGCCACAAGTGCCTGTTTTCTCTGGCTAGATTCACCATTGATGGAAACTGATGCCCTGTTGCCTTTCCTCGCCCGTGCCTACCTCTGCAGCCACTGTTTCTCGGTTTGTAACGCGACTAGGCCCGCGAGCCCAGCTAAACATCTAACAGAATGACTCTCTGATGGATAAAATGAAAAAAGTGGATCATTTATGTAGTGTTTTGCTCTTTTGGATGTTGGAGTAGCGACTTTGCTGTGTTTTGATCTTCTTTGGATCCGAAACCCGGGTGCGCGAGGGGCTCGAGAGCAATAAACGCCCGTTATTTTAAGGGACCGGCGCTTCTCTCTCAGGATGGCAAATGAGCCCGTTATTCTTAATGTGTATGACATGGTAAGCATTTTAACCCTTTGATTATTTCATCCTTTACACTATTTATCATAAACTTCGCTCCTTTTGGGCTCTATTTTATAACATTTTGCATGTTATAAAATAACTATACAAAGGAATGGTGGTCATAGTGTAGTGATGAAGAATCTGGAGCGGTAACACAGAGGTTTCATTTTGAAAGCATGTTTTCAAACCTACTGAGTCTGAAGCAAATTTGACAGCGGTAAGTTATACGGGTAGCCTATATGAGAGCGCGTGTGTTTCTCCTCCCTTGCTCGAGGAGGCGCTGTAACCCCATCACTATCTAAACACTCGCACTAGACAGACAGAACAGTGATTGTGGTCATTCAAATATTTCTTTAGGAAGTAACAGTTCTTGTCATTATAGTACTAACAACATGTCTGTAAAATGCTGTATATTTTATGCAATATTATGTTATAAAACCACAAGACAGACATTTTAACATTAAGAAAGTGACTAATAAGTACAAATGGACTTTATTTTACATAAATTTAATAAGACGCTATCTAAATACCATATCCAAATCGAATGATATAGCAATTAAAGTATGTATTATAAGTTAATTCCCCTGGAATACACACACACCGTATAATACACTGGGGGTGGCATAGACTAGTCTCTTTTCTGTTTACATTAAATCATGTTCTGCATGTTCTATTATTCATGAAGGGCAGCTGGTGCACCTTTTTGGCCACACATACATGTTTTCTCTCAATATTCACCCCTCCCCCTTCACCTTAAAGCTTATTGTGTGTCTGTGTGTGTGTATACCATTCATTGATTTGAATGCTGACAGGATGCAGAATTTAGATAGATAGATATCCAGACATAGAGAAACAAATACATTTACAGTTACCTGTATTTTCCGGACTATAAGTCGCACTTTTTTTCATAGTTTTGCTGGTCCTGCGACTTATAGTCAGGTGCGACTTATATATAAAAATTAATTCATACGGACTGAGATGAACCAAGAGAAAACATTACCGTCTACTAGGGCTGGGACAGTATGGATGTTTTCTTACTGTAGTTGAAAAACAAGAAATTCCCCTGGTATAGAAATAAACTGCTTTAAATGCATTCCCTGTTGACGCTGTGGTACGGGCTGAGTGGATGCAGAAGATCCAGGGGGGATGACTTCAACCCTACCAAATTTTTAAATGCATATAATCTTCTGTGTATTTCACCTGTGAGTTTCTATGCTTTCTATTACTGCATTTATTTTGTGCAAGTGAGATGACTAAAGAGCATCTGTTTCATACAGTAAATAATGATCTGTCTGGTGTTTATAAGCAGCGCATACAGTATTTTACTACGTGTAAAATATACACAAACGTATAGTACATTTTTGTGGTAACGTTACCTAGAGTTAAAAATGTAAATGTAAAATATGTGATGATAATATTGATAGAGTAAGTGAAAATATATACGCAGAATTGAGAAAATAGTATTTATGGAGATAAATTGTAGCCTATCACATGGCAAACGTGTGAATGTTCACGGGGTATTTTATTTAACAACTCTAATCGTAGTTGTAACTATATTTACAGTAGGCATAATTGTCATTGCGTATGCAGCATGAGTCCAATACAATCTTCTGTTCGTGAACAGTTGTATTTCATTCATTAATCTGACTATGCATCCATGCATTTAATTGCCATTGGCTTGTGTGATAGTAATATGGATCTTGGTAGTATTTTAAGTTTAAGTATTCTATAAACAACTATAAAAGGTAATTTTCGGCTTTCTCCGGCTCCCTGCACCGGGCATAATGCGAAACCGGAAGTGTCTAAGTATAGCGGCGGGAAATATCGGGCTCGGGCAGAGAATCTAAGCTCTAAACAGGACTAAATGTCTGTCCTTGGTCTTGGATTTTGTGAAATAAATTTAGAAATAAATGTGACTTATAGTCCAGTGCGACTTATATATGTTTTTTCCACTTCATGACGCATTTTTTGACTGATGCGACTTATACTCCGGAGCAACTTATAGTCCGGAAAATACGGTAATTAAAACATGATTGTATGTTGATGTCATTCTCCCTCTTCTTCTCTTAGTACTGGATAAATGAATACACCTCCACTCTGGGTATTGGAGTCTTCCACTCAGGAATAGAGATCTACGGCAGAGGTAGAGTGACATATTAAGCTTATTCAATGATTTAATCTTTTTTTTTTTGCATCAAACTCTAGACCTCTTTTGGAACCTCAGTCCCATTTTTTAAAGAACTTCATTACACAGTGGAAAAGTTTGTTTTAGCTACTGGGACTACAATTAGTGGACAATTAATCAGTTTCCATTGCTGATATGTTTAGAGTGTAAAATAAAAAATACTATGACAAAATGAGGGTGGAGATAATTTAGAACTGAATGAGCAACTGAATATCATTCATCATTTCAGTTTATTTATTTATTATTTAAGTAGTTGTTATTGGAGTGGCCACATCTAAGCAATGTGACACATATATCACTTATTGCACATGTTTTTGTTCATTTAACAGTCACTGATGCAATCACTGCGATCTGAGCCTTGTCACTAGCATTTGAAGGCCTGTGTAAGCTTGTGGCAGTGGACTGTTGTCTGTAGTGAATGATGGAACACAACAGAAATGAAGAAACTGTTGCCAATTAGTGATCCGAGTCATAATAAAGTGACAGAGAATATGCTGTCTTCTTTCTTTTTGTACTCTTTTACACACGCACTCAGCTCTGAGGAGTGAGGACTGAGCCATGATCTGTGGGATCTTTACTCTAGCTTCTCACTAATACACAGATATGTGTCAGAATAGGAAAGAAAAGATGATTGCAATTGCAATAGATGTATGATGTGTATGTGATGTACCGGTATATCCAAGTGAAACGGCTTCTCGAACAAGAAAATATTGATTTTGTAATTAATTGGATTACATTTTTAGGCTTGTTGCTTCTGCAGTCTAGCTGCGCTCGTCAATGTCAAAATGATTGAGATGATTAATCAAATAAAAGAAGGTACTGTTCACAGATACCACATATGAATTCCAGCATTACACTTACATTTTTAATGGTGAAAGAATGCGAGGTAGGAAATAGGTTGCTAAACATTTAATTTTTATGATAGAAATTTAAAACGACAAAAAGGAATATCCAGGAAAGCAGCAAACCACTCCACTTTATGTCAGATTTTGCTGTTTTGAAATGAAAATAATAATTTACTGTAACTGGATGCGATGAGACAAGAAATATTTTTTTTTGTTTTTGACATATTAGGCATACAAATAAGAGTGAATTTGGGCATGTTTTAAAATAAAGATATTATTTGCTAATAGTTTAGATTGATTACTGTACAAAGTACATTGGTCTTCCTAATGTTCGAGACAGCCTGGATTTAAAGTGGAGTATACTGTTCTTGTAAAATTTCTTCTAAAGTGACAGTCCAAAAAAAATTCAGAACCTACATTATTATTTGCTGTTTTGTTTCCATTAGAGTTTGCATATGGCGGCCATCCATATCCCTTCAGCGGCATTTTTGAGATCAGCCCTGGAAATGCCTCAGAACTGGGGGAGACTTTCAAATTCAAGTGAGTTGACACACACACACACACATGAGCAGTAAAGACCATATCACAAGTCCTGTTTTCTCTACAGAGAGGCTATAGCTCTGGGTACAACAGACTTTGCAGAGGAGGACATTGATAAAATAATGGAGGAGCTGGGAAAGGACTTCAAGGGGAACGCCTACCACCTGATGCACAAAAACTGCAACCATTTTTCATCCTCGCTGTCTGAGGTCAGTTTACTCCCCTAATGACTTTTTCTGTCTGTCTTTTATAAATGATCGGACTATAGGCCATATACAACCTCACTGACTGATGATGACGACATATATGCTTGTAATTTTTCTACATTCTCACATTTTATTCTCTCTCTCTCTTTATATAGTTGCTGTGTGGTAAAGAGATCCCGCGCTGGGTGAATCGATTGGCATATTTCAGCTCCTGTGTACCATTTCTACAGAGTTGTCTGCCTAGAGAGTGGCTCACGCCTGCCGCGCTCCAGAGCCATATCTGCATGGGGCTTCGGAAGGAGAACACACACTCCCACACACACGATTCCAGCGACGATGAGCCCTCATCTGCCCCAGAGGCAGGCGCTGGAACCTCACACAGCTGCAGACACACCCGTGTGTGATCTCACGTACACACACACACACACAGTTTTACACTAATTTGAACACGCATACACTCCAACCTCTGATCCTGCTGCTACAGCGCCTCCTGCTGGGCTGGATGAACACCAGACCTCATGGCGTCTCTGAAAGGGGAAATCAAAGTCATGTTTTTTCTGTAGAGCATACAGGGATTTAAAAACCTTGCGATGGTACTCTTAAAGTTTTAGAATTGTTTGATTTTCTACTGAGATTTTAGGGAAATCAAAACAGTGTTTGCCATTTAGTGTTCTCTCTCTTATAAGTAGGACAATATGAATGATGGGTGAACATGATGGACTGCCCCTGCTGGTGTGTGACAGCACTACAGGCCCTTTCAAAAATACTGAACTTTCCGTAGTCAATTCATTTCTGTTTGTCCCTTTGACTTTTAATCTCATCTGGGTGTTTCTCTAGATTTAGCCGAGTTTGCTGTGTATTTAATTATTTTCTATTTTGTGATAGAATAAAACAGTGTGTCATCTGCAGAGGAATTTACATTCCTAACCTTACTTTTTTCCTCAGTACTATACTAATATAAATCTGCTTTAATTTAATGATATGATGTCAAACTAATGCCATCTTTGGTTTACGTTTATTTTATTTCGATATATTTGGCTGTATTTGTTTTATACATTTTTGTTTCAATTAATTTACAATAAAAGGGCCGATGACATCACGTGTCTCACACACTGACAGCAGTTGGAAATTGCAGCCTTATAACTGTAAGCCATTGATATGCTGGACTCAACTGAAACAAAAGACCCCTGTTTTTCTGTCGTTGATGACACAAAGGGGGCATTTGTGAGGGGGATGTTGGGTTGGGGGGGATGTTGGGTTGGGGCGTGTGGGTGGGGTCTGCACATCAGGTCTGGTATCAGTAGGCCTACTGTAACAGTGTTGTGGCTGAATGCAAGTGATTAAGAGAGATAGGGAATGTGTGTTGCAAAGGTGTTAATTGTCATTTCTCTTGACTTAAGTTATTGTGCTTTTAAAAGTGCAGACTGAAAAGAGTGATGTTGATATGTTAAAATGAGTCATCCACACCTCGCTACATCACTTTTGCATGGATTGTTTTTCAGTCGGGAGGAGTCAACGCCAGTTGACAAAAGTCAAAGCCAGGCTGCAGATTTTTCTAAAATCACGTTGTGTGTGATGGGCACAGACTCCAGTTTTTTAGCTTCAGACTGATTCCATCCAGTCGGAAGATATCAAACATGTTTCTGCGTGACTTTGTTGTGTTTTGAAAGTCTGGTAGTGTGTGATCTTCAGTCATTTAGAATGGCCAGTTTTCCTTTGTAACCTTTTACAACATCAGCAAGTGTATGATGCCTAGCGTTTTAAAATCTCTTCAGATTTGAAAAGTAGAGAAGTGTAATCCAGCCTCAACAGTAAATGAAGGTAACAACTAATGGTTGTAGGGTGTTTTCAGTCTCCATGGCTCTGGAATAGACCTTAGTAAATGTAGATGCCATATCCAATTTTTCAAAAATGAAAAAGAAGCTCTAAAGACAGATGCACAGTTCGCTCAATAGGTTGATTGACTTATGGTCCTATAGCAATTTTCTTAATACATGTCTTACCACAAATTTTGTTAGAAAAGCTAATTTTCAGTGTTTCGTCAGCTAAAAGGACATTATGTGTTTGTTTATGAAATAGTAAAAAAGGTGTATACATTGACTATGGTCCATATCAGAGTAAATTATACATCTCTCAGTATTATTTTGATCTTTTTGTGCCATTTTGCCTCTCTCATTGCAAATCTTCTCTAGAAACCCACCTTTGCCGCTCAGGATGGCATGGCATTGTAGGTGGAAACACCACCCATGAGTCAAATCTATGGGAAATATGTTTTTGGTGAAGTATTTATAAAATTGAATTTTATATTTGAAATATGATTCTGTTTACTGTTATTTTGTCAAAGATCTTATCAACCTGTAGAGCCTAATTCTTATGATGCTATTTTTGTTTAATTTAGTCCGAGGCCACAACTGAGATCTTTTACAGCAAAGACCCATTTAGTAGGCATTCCCCACTGGTGCCATTTCTAGCCTTGATTAGTACTTCTTGTTTTGATGTGATGGACAATTTCAGATATTTACAGATGAATATAGAGAATAAAGAAACTAAAAGGTTTTCCCCTGAATGTTATTGCTGTCACGGGGTGGAGAAGGGGCATTGTCATTTCTGAATATTTTTAAACATTAATTAAATTAATTCACACCTAAGATTAATTGTTCTCATACGACTTGATATGTTCAGCCTAAAGATAATCAGGTCATGGAAACTTCCAGACTGGATCAATCCGGGACCGGCTCCAACGGTGTTAATCGAGTTAAAATGTGTAAAGTATAAAAGTATAAAGTCTAGCAAATAAATATCTCCCAGGACTTTTGATTAAAATATATGGTATAAGCACGAAGACGTCGTGAAATGACCATTTTCAATGTGTTTACGTCTTTACAGTCTACGGTTTACGTACGCATGGCGCATGCACGAGACTCTCCTCCCATTACCCTCCCCCCTGCGCGTGAACACGCATATAAATGCTTCCGCGCGCGGCCGCGTTCCTCAGTCTCGAGACCAACGCCATTTTGTCCAGTAAGCAGAGGTGAGAGGACGAAGTCGAATTCTTAAAAATACTTTTTGTTTTAGATACATAGTTAGCTAATCGTTTTGTTTGAGTTTAGTTAAATGCAAATATAATTCGTTTCAACGGTATTTTGTCCGTTTTTACAGTTTAACATCGAGTAAATCTATCTGCGCATGCTGACTGGGCCTCGGCCACACGCCTGATCCGTGTTCGCCATATTAGTCGTGGTTTATTCTGATCTTTTAGAATTGATAGACGGTTTAGTTTTAGCAATTTATAGTTGTTCTGATTTTTTTTGTACTCTTGTGCATGTATATTGTAACTTATTAGTATAAATTCGGAACAAATAGAAACGTTAGATAAATCGTCTTAGAATCGATGTTTTGTTTTATATTAGTTGCAAGACCTAGTTTTACAGAAAACCTTCTCGTTTTACGAATCGGTTGTCGTGCTTTTGGGTGTTTATTAATGCTGATTCGTGGACTTTTATAAATGATTATCCAGTGTTTATGCAGTGTGTGACCAGCAGGGCGGCGCACAAATCCTCTTTCCCGCAGTGCAAAGGACACGTTGCCAGACTGTTGATTAACAGTCCTTTCATCCTCCATTCCTAGATTTCCTTGAATCTTTTTACCAACATGAGTGGGTGTCGCGTGTTCATTGGCCGTCTGAGCCCTCATGCTCGGGAAAGAGATGTGGAGAAGTTCTTCAAAGGATACGGACGGATCAGGGAGATTAACCTGAAAAACGGGTTTGGCTTTGTGGTGAGTATTGACTCTCTTGGGGTCTAATGTGCGAGGTGGTTGTGTTATGCGTCTCACCGCCCCCTACTGTCTGATTTCCACAGGAGTTTGACGACCACAGGGACGCAGATGACGCAGTGTATGAGCTGAATGGAAAAGAGCTGTGCAGCGAGAGGTGAGACTGAACCCAGAAATATGGATGTACATGTTAGACTTCTTTCTTGTAGTTGGTTTACAATGAAAACTAATCCAATTTTCTAAACTCTTGTTTTGTCTCATTTTAAATAAATGTACTTTGTAATGTTTCATTAAGATATTGGCCTTCCAGTGAAAATAACAGACTTCTCTTTGGTCATGTATGCCTGACTTGTCCAATCATTTAGTCTGTTTAATCTGCCCCTGCAAGCTCATGTTTATCTGCCTTCACTTTTGAGTGCAATGTCCAAACCTCAATCTAATCAACAACCAACACATAAAACCAGTTCCTGGCCTTAATTTCTCTTTTTCATTAACTTCAGGGTGACTATCGAGCATGCCCGCTCTCGCAGGGGAAGAGGTGGTGGCCCAGGAATGGGAGGACGTTTCTCTCCCCGATTTGGAGGGTATCGCCAGTCCCGCAATGGGGGTTCCAGGTGTGATGTCCCAGCAATGTGAGAGTTAAAACTAGGGGTGTGCACGATTATTCGAATTTTCGAATATTCGATCTTTAATTATTATTCAAAAAAAAAAAAAACTATAGAATTTCATTATGTTGCTTGCTATGCTGGCCGTAAATGCAGTGATTCCAACGCAGTTAGAATTAAAATGCACTGGGTGGCGCTGTGGAGCGTGTTTAACAAGTTTATTGTATTTGATCACAGTCGTCTGCTTCGTGAAGTTGGGAATTACTGAGATGAAAATGATCTTACTAAATGATATTACAAAATGGAATTACTTTTAATCAATGAAAATTAGTTATATCACCACCACAATGAGAAATAGCATGAAATCCAAAGAGCAGTCGAATGAGGAACGACAGCTGTCTATCACTGCATTCACGACTGCAGGTAAGCGCAGCTGTACCCTGAGTGAGCAGAGATGAGAACTTATCAGATAGCAAAATATGATGAGGGAGACAGGTTTAAGAACAGAAAACACAAAGTGCTGTCAGAAACTTTGCATAGCACACATTACCTTTGTGTCTCTGCAACGTCTGTCAGCGCAGCGTGTTTTCTCACATTAGAGCATGTATATTTTTTCTAAACATGAATGTGAAACAACATACGATAAGCATATGCTGACTTGAGTGTATATGTACGTTCTGTATGATAACTGGCACAGTTTGCTTTATTAGCTTTTTTTTTTCGTTTGTGCTGCTTGAGCTTAAATGCTTTTGTTCTTAATATTTTTGTTTACACATTTTGTTTGTTTTCAACTAAAAAAAAAAACCTTAAGATGTTATGTTAACTTGTTGTGTATATTGCCTAATTGTAAGCTTGTTCAGAAACGGTGACAAAAACTAAAAAAAAAAAAACTTAAACTTAAAAAATAACTTATTTCTCATTAAAAGTAATTTAATTAAACGAATGTTAGGTTTTTATGAGCCTAAAAATTTGAGTGGAATATTTTTGAAAAACGCCCATCCCTAGTTATCACACGCGGTTTGTTCAGATACAGTTCAGTCAAATGAATTAACCTCTGCCCCTTTTTCTTAGGTATGGACCACCAGTGCGCACGGAGCACAGAATCATTGTGGAGAATCTCTCCTCTCGAATCAGCTGGCAGGTGAGCATCCCGAGCGGTAGCAGCGGAGTGGCGTAGCAGCCTGCTGTTGTAGCGTTTCATCATCCCTGCATTTCTCTTGCCTTTGACATCAGTACAAGCACACAAACTATTAGTTATCTTTGTTACTGTTAAACTGGAAAGTAGAATTTCCTCTTCACCTCAGCCAAACCTTGCATAAGTAAAGAACAAAAAAACAAAAAAAATGATGAATTGAATGCTGAAAGGTTCTCTAACCCAGACCCATGTTTTTCAAACCTTTTCTTTAACAGCTGTGCTCTGGTATTCTTTAATTGGAGTTGCATGCACAGCCTGCGAGGTGCATAGCGCCCTCCCCTGGTTGTGTTCTGAATAGTGTCCCTCTGGTTCCTCACCCGACACGCAATGTCTGCCGGTCTAAGTCTTGGCTGGGTCCGTAGCGCCAGGCAGAGCCGTAGCACAGGATAGCCTTAGAGGAGCTGGGTAGCCGCTCTCTGGAGGGTCTGTGATGTCAGATCTGCTCCATCCTCCCGATCTGCTGTTTGGGTCTTATTCTGTTGGTGCTGAAGCGGGGAGGGGTGCAGGGTTTTGGCCCCTCCCCCATCCTCTCTCTCTGGTGGGGTCCGTTCTTACGGAGGCCGGATGGGTCGAGTCCGAGGTCGTTTTAACGCTTCATTGCTTCCGTTTGCTATTTGGACAAGTGGCTCTTTGCTAATGCCTTCTGTGGTTTGGAACGGTAAGTAGCTCATCACACTGGATAGTTACACGGTAAAGAGGGTTCTGTCACTTAAAATCTGGCGTTAGTTGTAAATGGAGAAAGATGCTACAGATTTCCGGTAGGTAGTTGAGACTTGCACAAAAAAAACTACTTAACATCATGAGAAGAACCAGTTCTCAGGAACTAGCTTAGTCAGGCGTGTCTCCATCTGAGGGCTTTGCTTCCTGCTGTTTCACACAATCTAAGACTCGTGTTGGCAAAAACGCTCTGGTAGTTTTATAACTGGGACAGATCCACAGGTAAGATGACATCTGTTGAGGGAGTTTTCTACAGGTGCGCCAGTGCACAATTTAGAGCAGATGCTGCAGACTGCAGTGTGTATTTAAAGTGGGTGCTAAACTGCAGTGACTCAGTGCTTTTGAGTATCTTAAAAACGTGTCATTAAGTGATTTTTGCTTTCCTGCAGGATCTGAAGGACTTGATGAGAAAGGTGGGAGAAGTGACCTTTGTGGATGCACACAGGACCAATAAGAATGAAGGGTAAGATCTTGTACCATATTACACACAAGACTGTTCTGACCGTCACATGCTAGTAACTGAGTGTGTCCTGGTTTGTTTTACAGGGTGGTGGAGTTTGCTTCACACAGTGATATGAAGAATGCCATCGAGAAGCTGGATGGAACAGATCTGAATGGGCGCAAGCTCAAGCTGTATGAGGATCGCAAGAGGAAGTATGTAACAGACAATCGCACTTGACTTCACACTAAAATTTGTCGCACTGACAAAATCTGAACTTATTTCTCTTCTCTCCACAGTCGCAGCAGGAGTCGGTCCCGCAGCAGGAGCAGCTCCCGATCCCGTTCACCCAGTCGGTCCCGCAGCCCTGAGCGTGGAAGCAAACGTTCTCGCAGCCGCTCAGTCAGTCGCACCCCAGAGAAGACTACCAGCAACCGCTCTCCTTCCCGCTCTCCGTCTCCTCCGAGGAAACAGAGCCGCTCACGATCTGCATCTGCAGAGAGTCAGCACTGAAACTAACTGTGTGTGTGTGTGTATGTGTGCGTGAAGGAGAGAATGAGCTTTTTTCACTTATTAATGTGGCATCTCATTGTGCTACTTTAGTGTAAATTACTGACTGAGTTGAATGGATGAATGTGTGTATGAAGATGTTTTGATTTATTTCTTATGGTAATGAGCTGGGTGGGTTTAAATGATGATGGAGTGGGTTAAGACTAGATATTTTTCAAGAATGTCTCATTTTGTTTTCTATTTTTATTTGATCAATATCAGTCCTGGAGTACTTCTGTAGAGAACTTAAATGTATGTGAGTTTTGTTTCTCAAACTCACCTGTTAATTTTTGTTTTTGAGTCTTTATGGTTGTTCAACAGAAGGTTATGCCTGTATATACACTCTGGAATAAAGTATATTGGTATTTGGCAGAGAGAGATGGTGTGTTTTACTAATGCCCTCACATAATGTGTGAAGTTGATCAGTTATGGATTGTTTAGAAACACTAAAGTTTAATATTCTAACTATTTGCTATGAAATCAACTCTTTTATTTGATTTGGATGGAAGATGTGTGAAGCTGCAGATTTTCAGGTCAGTCCACTAGGTGATGCTGTTTCATTGCTTGCAAAAAGAAGTTTAAGATGAGACCAAACAGATTTGATCTTGACATGGTCATTTATTAGAAATATATGCTTGGTTTGGGTGACTGGAAGAGATCAATTGGATTTTATTTTAAAGTTTTGGTTTCTAACTAAATGTGAAATCCCCTTTTCCAGAGGGTTGTGTCAAACAACTGGCTATTTTAGAGTATTTGACAGCGATTCAAAACAAAACTCGATAGTTCCTGCTTTTTCTGAGAATCGATACTGTTCCCAGCTAGGGCCTCAAAATGTACACAGCACAGAACCTGGGTTTATTGATTCAGTCAATACGATATGAGGAGCACTTGAAACCTGCATTTCATAAATTGATCTCTGTCGCTATGAGGATCTTGGAAACCACTGATTGAGGAATATGAATGAGAGGTAATATTGTTTCTTCTGCCGTGTCCAAGGACAAAACACCCTCCCTCCATGCCTCCACCAATCTGTTTTTGCTCATAAAACTGTGTCCTCGGCAGGCACGTGCAGAGGGGGGGGCTTTGGGTGCTCGAGCCCCTGCCCTTTTTCAAAATTAATCAAAAGTGCCCTTCTCAAACAAATATCATTGATAATATTGTGGTCAATAAAACAAAATGCATTTGCTTATAATTTACATGACAATGTGCACAAGACTAAAGTAGCCTAAATTCACGTTTATTTTTACGTTTCTGTCAGTCTGAGGTGTCGTTGCTATAACGCGTTGCTATGGGTTGCGTCACTTGCGTCAAGTTGTGCGTGTCTTGCTTCGGTCTTGACTGACGGTCTCCATTTTCGAGGGTCTAAAACTCCGGAGTAGTGTGTGGGCGGCAGGCATAACCGTAGCAAAAGTTATGCGTTTTAAAATGAAAATGTACTAGTTTACACGTAGGTATCCCACACAGTCTGTTTGGGAACCGATGCTCTCGAGCGTCTTTCAGTCAGTATGGCTCGACGGCAGAAAAAAAAAAAAAAGCTTTTTTTTTTATTATTATTATTTTTTATAATAAAAGGTTCTGTCGATTCAATTAAAAATCCACATAACACATATTTTAAAATATTACTTAATTCGCTGAAGCCTGTTTGTCATGCATAATACACCGACCAATCGTCATCTGGCACAAGAAGTTCAAATATCATTGGACGGTCATTTATAAATAAATCATTTGAAAATTACATCCAGACGAATTGACATTGAAGTGATCTGAATCTCCGTCGTTGACCTAATGGATGTTAATTGACTACAAACCAGCACTAAAAGTAGCATTAATGGTAAGTATATTCAAGTCACTTGAATTTAGTCTATATTGATACACCGTTTACCATTATGAAACTATCGTAGTTTGTTAAATGAAGCCCAGGCCTACTGCAGGCCTATTATGTGAAGTGTAGGCTGCCTGACAACAACACGCGAAATGGTGACTTTATTATTTTAACATTTTTGAACACACACATTACTATTTTTTTTTTAAAGTCCCTTTTAAAGTATGCGCTTTAAGCCTGCATTTATTTGATCAAAAATACAGATTTTTTTTTCTATTTTAATATACTTTAAAAAATATAATTTATTTCTGTGATGCAAAGCACATATATATTTATATATATGCCCTTTTTAATATTTGAGCCCCTGCCCCTGAGGAACTCTCTGCACGTCCCTGGTCCTCGGTGCACTGCGACGCTTTCATTCTCAAGGACAAACAGATAAAATCAAACTACAAACAACTGAAGTGCATTGAGATCAGATTGCTGAGAGCAATTTGTGACGTACTGATGAGAATGAGAAACATGCACAAATAGCGTAGACAGGGGAACTGTTAATTACTGCACATTCAACTGGAACAGCCTGTCCTTTTGCTCTTTCTATTTCACTGTCAGTCACAGAAGATGCAGCATTCTGTCTGTCTGTCTGTCTGTCTGTCTGTCTGTCTGTCTGTCTGTCTGTCTGTCTGTCTGTCTATCTATCTATCTATCTATCTATCTATCTATCTATCTATCTATCTATCTATCTGTCTGTCTGTCTGTCTGTCTGTCTGTCTGTCTGTCTGTCTGTCTGTCTGTCTTTCTTTCTGCTGGGGTCCAATCCATAATCCAATCCATTAGTTACTGGTTACATTACTTTTGCGTTACTTTTTCTCACCAGGGCAGGATTTGTTTGTTTTTTTATTAACAAAAAAATATCTATTTTTGGCAAATGTAAAGGCCACTTCACACCACAAGTCCAATGAAGGAAGTGGCAAAAGGAAATGGCAATTCACGCCTACTTTCAGCTGTGCTGCCATTATTTGCATTTCACAATACTAAATCTAGCTATTTTTGTGCAAGTCACAGGAGTATAATAAATGGGAAAACAAAGTAACCTGAGTTACTTGAAAAAGTAACTCAGATATGTTGTTGTAAATGTATAATTAATGTGTTACCGGTACTTGGAATAGTAATCTGATTACATAAATCGCGTTACATGTAGTAATGCGTTACTCCCCAAACTGATTGCCATTAGAATGCTAAATATGAGTGTAAATGATGTCCAGGATACGGGAGTTGCACTTTTTACTAGGACGTATTTTATATATGTTGAAATATTTAGCCAACAATAATATAATAGGCCTATAAATTATAGAATATAATAGAATATACAGTATTCGATATTAACATGCATTATTATGATTTATAAATATTTTATCTGGACCAACTTCATTTTACAGGCAGTAGATACAGTAAATGTTCAATGCATGGGTTTTGGAAATAAGCCTTTTCATGTTTCAGAATATCAGATTTAATTTGCTTTATTACAAAAGTCTAGTAGCCTAGTATACAGTAGGCTAGGCTTAAATCAAAATGTCCAGTACTCGCAAGCTCTATAATAATGTACTTCAACTGTACAAAACTATCATGGTGTGACTGCTCGTTTATAAACAGCACTAAGTACTTTGTCTACAGTTGTCCCGTTATTTATACTGACCATCCCGAGTGTGCAAGAGCGCAGATGCGCCAGTCGCGGGTACAGCGCGGGGTCACGTGACTTCCTGCGGCGAGTGACTGCTGCTGCAGTTTCTTGTCGCGAGCGCTCGGTGCACGGTGTGGAAATTCCGAACCACAGCGGCATGAAGCTGCACGCACACACCGCACGCGAATCGCCACGCCACCCGTGAACGGTAAGGCGTCTCCGTAGGGCAGCGGATTTACACCCGTTTTTAGCGGAGGGGGGATTAAGATCCAGCGCGATCCAGAGGGAGAAGTTTGCTCACTGCGTCGGGTGGAGGTGAACGGGACACCAGCAGCGAGCATGGCGGAGAGAAGTGGCCGGTTGAGCTTCCCCGGCAGCGGGGCGCTGAACAGACCGGTTCCTATGAACCTCTTCGCCACCTGGGAGATAGACGGCTCGTCTCCCAACTGCATTCCCAGGTGAGAGTCATGCGTGATCGCTCGGACGCCCAGGTGGGCTGTTTGTCAGCGGGAAGGCAGGTGCACGGCGGCAGGGAGTGGTGTGTCGTGTGTGTGTGTTAAGACAGAGAAAGGGTGTGTGAACTAGTTAGTTAGTCTGTCATTGTGCTGCACTGATCGAGCGCGTCTGATTGGACCGATGTCAGAGTCGGATCAAGGTGGCACAAATCCAGTGATGTTCTGCTGATTTAGTAACGCTTTTCTGTCCTTCACCAGCATTAGTCTAAAGTGTTAAAATGTGACCCGGTTGCGCTTTGATCAGTAGTCTTAAAATGCTGTGTATTATTATTGATAGTATAATTCATTTCTTTTTCTGTTATGCTTGGCGCGAACCTGGGGGGTTTGACAGTTCTGTTCGGTCTGCGAACACAAACAAAACTCTTTGGCCATTGTGACGTCAGGGTTCCACTCTCGCGCCGCGCTCGGGTGAGGTGGCACGCGCGGTTTCGCCGGAGGGCTCGAGCTGTCATCAACGCGGACCGGTTTCTTGCAAAATAAACCAGTGAATCTACTAGATGCATTTCAACCAGAACATTTTCTGAGTGACCCAGATATTCAGAGACCGCTGCTTATCTTCTGTCTGAGTCATCAAATTTCTTTCTTTCTTTCTTTCTTTCTTTCTTTCTTTCTTTCTTTCTTTCTTTCTTTCTTTCTAATAAAACGAGCTTGCGTTATGTGTGCTGGCATGCAGGTTGTTTTTTTGTTTCTGTCCCATAATTGTTGTTATGATGAACCATATGGGTGGTGTCCGCAATTGACCTTAAAGAGTTCACCCATAAAAGGAAAATGCCGTCATTATTTACTCAACCTCATCACTTCCAGGAGAAATTATAAAGAGGGACTGGAGCTTTCAAGCTTCAAAACAAAAGATGATATAAATCTCTGTGAAGAAGATTACAAGTCTTCTGAAGCCATATAGCTTTGTGTGAGCAGCGGTTCAAAATGAAAGTCATGATTCACTAAACAAATTGTCTTTTCAATGAGTCAGTTGATTGAGTGATTTCACAAAAGTGTTTTGTTTGTTCACCATTTGGATTGATTCAGTTCTTGAGTTCAACTCACTGACTTAAAGGGTTAGTTCACCCAAAAATGTAAATTATCCCACAATTTACTCACCCTCAAGCCACCCTTAGGTGTATGACTTTCTTCTTTCAGCCAAACACAATCGGTTATAATATCCTGGCTCTTTCAAGCTTTATAATGGGACTGAATGGTACTTTTGTTTGTTTTTAAGCCCAAAAAGCTCCATCCATCATAAAATAAATTCATACAGCTACAGAAAAATATCCATACGTATATCTAATTATATAAAGTTATAATTATAGACAATTTTCTTACAAAAACGCATCGCTTCACTTTAGAAGGCCTTTATTAACCCCTGGAGCCGTATGGATTACTTTTATGATGGATGGATGTGCTTTTTTGGGCTTCAAAAAACAAGGTACCATTCACTCCCATTATAAAGCTTGAAAGAGCCAGGATATTGTTTTAATGTAACTCTGATTGTATTTGGCTGAAAGAAGAAAGTCATATACACCTATGGCTTGAGGGTGGGTAAATTATGGAATAATTTTAATTTTTTGATGAACCCTTTAATGGTCCAGTTTTAACAGATAACATCTCAGTGAAGGGAAGGAATTTTTATGAAAAACGATTTCTCATACAAAGATTAGATTCGATTTCTTTTTATGGTGCTTTTTTGTCATTTTGGATCTTGACAGCCTGTAAAGAAAAACATTTACAGGAGAAAAGTGTCAGTATGGTTGCTAGAAATGAATCATAAAAAAAAAAGTTAAAGTGTTTCAGATGTTACGGTATGCCTGTATATTTTACAACTTATAACTGGTATATTAACATTATATAAATCAATAAAATATACAGGCTTAAATGACCAAAATCTGCTTTTTACAGTAAAATGTACTCCAACCACCAGGTGTATCACAGGTGACAAAATAAAGCCAGATTGGAGCTGTCGAACTAGACTTTTAGTTCAATGGAAAAAAGTAATCCAGGTTTTGAACTACATGAGGGTGATATATTACAGAATTTTAATTTTAGGGTGAACTACCCCTTTAAAACAGCCTGAACTGGAGCAAATGATGGAGAGGAGGATGGGGAATAAAGAGAGAGATGTGCCTTATGAATTCTTGATCATAATAAAAGATTCACAACTGTACCACAGACACATTTTCCCTCGGGCCCTTTGTCTGCTCGCTGTGTGTGTGTGAGGAGCACGACGTTTGACCGTAGAATTCCAGCAGTTAATTATGTGTTAATGTAAAGGTTCCTTCAGCGCACATCATTCAAGCTGAGAGTAGAATCTGAGAGAAATGACTCATCTTATCACAATGAGCAAACTTATACATCCCTGTCTTAAAAATTAAATTAAATTCAGCTTTTAATGAGCTAATTAATGAGCTACAGCTGCTTTTCTGAGCTTTTCGGTTTGATTTCCCCCCTGTGGGCTTCTACTGCAGTGGGTGTGGCCTTGTCTGGAGATACTTTCTGATTGGCTACATCTGATGTGTTGGGCGTGTCCCCAATATAGTACTGGTGAAATATCATATTTAGTTTATTCACCAGCTTTCTGGTAATTTTTATTCATTGCTGATCTGTTATTGTTAGCTAAAATGTAAAAATTGTGTTTTGTTAATTCAAATATACAATATTATAAATATCGGAGGAAAAGCTTAAATGTAAAAAACTTAAATGAAAATGAGAAAATGTTGACTTGGCAACTAACTGAAATAAAATAAGTAAAATAAAGTACTAAAATGATTAAAACTGAAGTAAATATAAAGCTAAATAGAAATATACAAAAGCACAAAATTACTAAAACTTAAGCTAAAGTTAAAATTAAACCAAAAATTTAATTTAAAATAATAAATACTAAAGTTATACTAAAACAACTCTGATTATTGATTTGTTTGCTCTAATTGTTTTTGTGACCAATTTTAAAAGTTCATTAAAACACACCACTTTACGTGTGTATTTGTATGTTTCATGAAACATGCAGAACAAGTGCTTTTGTGTTCGTCATGGCTCATCTCTTTGCTAGTTTAGTTGTCGAGTGTCTTTTGGAGGTTAAGTGAACGAGTGTTTTGAAGAGAGATTCTAAATTTGTGACCTCTGAAGATAGTGTGATCGGTCGTCAGCTTCAAGCTATTCTTGAAGTGTTTGTGGTGGGCTGAAACGTTTTGAATGCGAGTTCAAGCTGTTGATCTCCTTTAATGTTTGATTGTTTCAGTGAAGTAGAGGATGATTGAATTTGTGATGAATGATGTTTTTTCAATAAGAAGAATCCTCATTTAGATTTACACGCTGCAAAATAGGTCACACAATAGTCTGAAGGCTGTGTGATTATTGTGTGTTATGGCAGATTTGATCGATTTAAAGGGGCTTAATATTAGTTCACTGTAGCTGCCATAATCCTCACGTTCAGTTAAGCTGTCAGAGCCGGCACATTCTGACTGGTTGAGTCCTGCTGCAGTGAAAGGAAACCAAAGGTAAACGAATGCTATGAGACACGGGAATGTCAACCACAATTCAAAACAGCAAAAGTCGAAAAGCTAATCCACTTCTGCCTTGTTATTCATTCATTCAGTTTTCAGTCCAACATGTGAAGTGCATTGAATCTTTAATGTGTGAGAAACATTTATTTAAAAAAAAAATTGAACGATTTAAAAAAAGAAGTGAATATTAGATGCAAAACTTTAGCTTAACTTGAAATAAAAAGGTACTAAAATTACTAATATATATATATATATATATATATATATATATATATATATATATATATATATATATATAACTAAAATGACAAAAGTGCTAAATCACTAAAACGTAAACAAAAGTTTAAATGAAAAGTGCAAATATAAAGCTAATCCAAAATGTTATAATAGTACATAAATAGTACTAGAATAACTCAGGAAGTTAAGAGGTTTTTGGAGGTTATTCTCATATCATGATGAATCAAAATGTCCTTGTTCTTTTGAGTTCATTGCATTATGAAAACAACATGAAGTTTAACTTCCTCCTGAAAGACTAAAAAAAACATCAATTGAAACTGCTGGCTTATTTATGACTTCAGAAACCTAAATTTATGAACACATGGCCGCCCACAGTTACACATCAACACCCATTCAGTGGTGAGCATGGCCTGCCCTGTCACGTTGAGGTAACACTGAGGGACTAGAAAAGATATTGTTGTAGTCCTAAACACCAGAAAATTTATTTTTGTTTAATTATGACTGATAGATGGCTTATTAAAATTCCATAATATCTTTTATGAATAAATTAAAAAGCGCATTCAACATGAGAATTGACAGTGGACCGGAGAAAGCGTTAAAAGGTTGGTTCGACTTTATGCGGTCGGCAGCCAATCGCTGTGGGGTTCAGGTAGTGACGACGTCTGTGTTGATCGTCTAAAAAATATGCAGGTTGTGCCTGGAGTTAATGCTGGATTTAGTGTGTAAATCATATTGACATGATATCTTTACTTTGGCATTTGGAAACAAAGCTTGCCTATTTCCAAATGTAATCGCGTGCATCTCTGATGATTAGTCCGTGGCGTGTGTTGAAAACAACATCGATTAAACACACATTATAGCTTTGCCAGCAGCACCAAGCGGAGTTTTCCATAAACGCTGTCAAATACGCCATTTTTGATGACTTGCTCACGGTTTTTATGGCGTTTGGAATGAGGACAGCCTTTTTTGACTGCAACAGAACCCTCTGAACCTTTTGGCTTGCCATACATGCGTTTTGTTCTCTCACGAACGTGCGAGTCTGCTTTCGCCTCAATTAAACACACATGAATCGTGGTGCTCTCGTGAATGCACATTGGAGAGCTAAATTGTGTTTTTTGTGCAAACAAAGCAGTAGCGTCGCTTCATAAAATTGAGGTTAAACCATTGGAGTCACATGGGTTACTTTAATGATGTCTTTACTACTTCTCTGGGGCGTTACGTAGTAGTTGCGTAGGCTGTCAATGGAGGGACAGAAATCTCTCAGACTTGTGTTCCGAAGATGAATGAAAGTCTTACAGGTTTTGAACGACATGAGGGTGAGTAATTAATGACAGAATTGTCATTTTTGGATGAACTATCCCTTTAAATACAATCTTAGACTTTACCGTGACCCTGTGCTGCCGAGTGCGTGCACAAACCCCTTATGGTCCTTTGTATCTTCTCAAGTGGGCATCATTTTTACTCAAACAATAGAAATCTCTCTCTTTCTCTGATTGAACAGGCTGTGCTAGGCTGTCATATTTGTGTGTGTTGGTGGAGTGTGTGCTGTGTTCTCACCCAGAGGGAAGAAACAGTCATGCCTTTGTCTTTTACGCACCCACCACAGCCATTCTCACACACAGACACACACACTGACAGGAGCAGGATAAATAGCCGTATTGTTTATCTGTGTTTTGTTTTGTTGTGTATTTTGAGTACATTTTTGATTCAGAGGGATAGCATATGCTTTAATCTCTTTAATGGGATGACGGTGCAACTCTTTTATTGGTCTGAGTCTGTACATCACTGCCTATTATGGAGCTGTTCAGTCATGATGTCCATTTGTAGGCCAACCTAGAAGGCTAATTTGCCAAGTTCCGTCAGGAATTTTCACTGACCTCTTAGAATAGCGGTTTTCAATGTATGTGTAAAGTGTATTTATTTACATACATTAACTATTAAAACAATGAGTTTATGTGCTTGATGAATTTAAACCATTGTAGCTGTTTCCCCCCCCCACAAACAATATAAAGCAGCAGAACTTTTATCAACATAGATGATAGGAAATGTTTCTTGAGCTGCAAATCAGCATATAGAATGATTTCTGAAGGATCATGTGACACTGAAGACTGGAGTAACGATGCCGAAAATTCAGCTTTGGCATTACAGGAATAAATTACATTTCATAATATATTCAGATCAAAAAAAATTTATTATTATAATATGTATTAATATTGCTGTTTTATGGTATTTTTAAATAATATCATAAAAAAATATAAATTTATATATATTCTTAAAATATAAATTTAAGATAACTAGAATTTCTGAATGCATATGGCAGGAAAGGAACTTTACTACACACACACACACACACACACACGTGCATGTTTGTTTCACTACATTAGTGAGGAGGACATTGCATAGACTTCCATTGGTTTTATATAAGGTTAACATTTTCTATGGCCTGACCCTAATCCTACGTACATCTAAACCTACCCTTAACAGAAAACGTTCTGCATTTTTACATTTTCAATGGGGACTTAAAAAAAATAAAAAATTTGGGTTTCAGATTTTTTGGGACATTTTGTCCCCATAATGCAGGGTTTACCTGAACTTCACACACCCCTCTAAAAGTCAATAGCTAGTCCTATAAAATTCCTCTGTTTTTGTTTTGAATGTTTGCTGATGTCTCCTTTTACACCTGCATCATATTAAACCCAGTTCATCAGGTTCTGTGAAAGCAACCTACGGTGTGTTGTGGTGTTTGATGTTTTTTAGCAGAGCTGTGCTGGTGTCTGCATTTGCATGTGGCCAAAAATGTCAATAATCCTGCTTCTGGTCTGAAGAAAGTCATACGGGTTTAGAACGACATGAGGGTGAGTCAGTGATGACAAAATTGACATTTTTGGGTGAACTGTCCCTTTAAGTCACCAAGATCCTTCTTCCTAAATCCTAAGTTACTTTAATTTGCATTGATATTATTTGTGCTGAAATTATTTATTTTAAACTCTGTTGATAATATGGTATAGTCTATTAGCTGTGCAGCAAGCTTTGTAAAGACTGATCATTAACATTACCGTGAGGTCCAGAGATTCAGAAGATTCCAGACCAAAATGGCATCTGAGCACACCCTAAAGAACAGATGCCTTACACCCTGGGGTTTCTGAGAGTCTGCACTCCAAAGACAAAAATAGCTGGTTTGTGGACCATGACCTGCTCTTTCCCAGAAGCCCTGGTGTAAGCCAGCAGCAGTAGGTCCATGAATTATGGTTATCAAGAATGCAAAACTAGCACGGACATCCTGATCACATGTGCATGACCACACGGCAGCGGGGCATGTCGGTTTTTGTTTAAATAAAGCTGTGATCACAGTGAAAACTTCTTCCTGATCATTGCAGGTGTGTCTGTTTGTTGTGTAAAGATGGCAGGTAACAGTGTTTAACCAAACACTTGATATGAAAACGATACACAATTATGTAATTGACAGCATGCATGTACAAATAAAATATCGTTGACAATTTTTCAGTCAGCTGCACTGTTTTCTGTTCTGCATTTCAGATCTGTTTAGCGTGTGAATTTGAGTCTGTTGGACTGTAAGAGGGATGGGTCACCATGGTTGACTAGTTATCCAACAACTAGTCACTTAGTGAGGTCGACGATCTCAGATTTATAGCCATACGTATTCAGATGGATGTCTTTGACGGTTGTGTCGCGTCTGTTTTTTTTATTGTTCTCAAGTAGACCTTTGCTCAGAAATAACTTCACAATTTTTTTATATTACTTTTAATCAACTGTTCTTAAGAAAAACAGATTTCATTCACTAAACATCACCTGAAGTTTGACAAACAGAAAGTGTTTAAATTAGGGCTGTCACGATATCACGATTTTTCACTACACTGTTATCCTGGCCAAAAGAATCCATGATAACGATATAGCGCGATATCTATAGAAATTTTGAACAAAATAATAATGATATCAGTTAAATAGAAATGAAAAAGATAGTATTATATACATAAAGATAGTGATAAAGGCTATGCCGATTGGCATTGCATTATAAATATACATTATCCTTGTATACAAGCAATAGTGTGTTAATTCTCTTCATGTTTAATGCTAAAAAATTGTATTCAGCTATAGCAATAGAGGGGTGCAGGTATGACGTCACTTTGTAGGCCAACCAGCAATTTGCATCACGCTGGTTCCCTCAACAAAAACCCAATAGGATTTTCCCATAGGCTTTTGGACTATCGGTAAAAACAAGCTTTGATCAACAAAAGTTTATGATACTTGCATGTTTTATCCACCAGGATTTATTATCACAAATTAACACAACTTTTTTGAATTTCGAAGCCTAAATGCAGTCGCCAGAAGTAAAAAGCTAAAGGTAGGCTATAAACGAACTACACCACGGTCTCACAAATTCAACGTCACCATCACTAAGCTTCCGACAACTGTTTTTATCTAAAAACATTTACCCAGAATGTTTGAGTTAGAAAAGTTTTTAAGTTCACAATTACAAACAACTATGCTAAAAGTAGACTGAGTTCACCCCTGTTCGGTGTGATGGCGTTTAATGTCCTCGACAGCCTCTGTAGTCCAATTTAGCCACTTGTTAGCAACCGCCTTTTTCACGAGTCGGGTAATATTGATGTGTTTTGTGGCGTAGAATAGAATGTGAAAGTGTCTTGAGCTTGTTCACCACAGACCTTATTTTAACCATTTTACCAAAAACTCCATTGACTTGCTAAAATGCTAACTCGCTTTCTGCGGTTTGGCCTACAAAGTGATGTCATACCGACACACCCGACACCTACTGTACGTTGGGCTGTCAAACAGATACTGGCGCTGGAGAAGTTACATGCCAATTTATTATACGTGTATTATTAATTTGAAATATTACAGATTATTGCAACACCCTTAGTTTTAGATAAATATGTTAGTATTATAAAGTTTTGTTTAACAATAAGTGGGTGGGTCACCTAGTAATAATGTAGGGTCTCATGATCATTTGGATATTTTTATTTGCCCATTTTACTTATTGGATTTAAAGATGTATCTGCTGTCCTTAAAATGAATGCCACCTTGTTTGATTTCTTTTCCTCATCTAATATAATGATATTCGTTCATCAAGTGTGTTGCAAGTCCAAATACTTGTCACTGTATGCATAGGTGTATTTGTGGGGCATTTAAATGTTTTAAAAATAAAGACTTGCATAGTACTAAAGTAGGTGTTTCTGCAGCTGGAGCAACTAAATGCTTGTGTTTCTGATAAGTGTAAGTGTGTGTGTGTGTGTGAGAGAAAGAGATTCAGTGAGAAAGTAGGAAAATGTAGGTCAGTTGTTTTTACAAGGAAAAGAGATGCATGTGCATGTTGACTCATTTGTTTTGTTTGACTCTTGAAATGTTTTCACCATGTGTTAGTCTTTAACTGCAGTTCTCTGGAAGTTAACACACACACACACACACACACACACACACACACACACACACACACACACACACACGCAGCTGTTGCTAATGAGCTGAATGAAGTTAACTGAGTGTGTCCAGAGAAACGTGTGCTCGTGCTCAGGTGAAACACAGACGGATTGTTTGCATCGGTTAATGTTCTCCTATATTAAAGGCTTAGGTTAGCTCGATCTCTCCTGTCTGTCTGTCCATTTTAAGAGAATCTGTGCTGGTTTCCCCCCCGTCTATCTGTTATCCACAGGTCAGGGACTCCTGTAATCTCACCAGGGTGAAATGAATTCAAATCTACTGTGTGTGAATTACTGTTTATATAGTCCATATCTCTCTCTCTCACACACACAGATAGTTTTATTCCAGTCGTTGGGACAGATTCCAGGTTATCTTGACTCTCTGCTCCATTTAAAGTTCAAACACCTAATTTAGAGTTTCAGATAAAAAAGTAATGTAGAAAAAATCAAGTGCATACAGTTTTCTTGGTAAAAACTATGCGGTTTATCCGTCATTTGCATACATTGGCGTCCAAAAGGTTAAAGGGTCATGAAACCCTAAAACACACTTTTTGAGATTAACATATGTACAGGTTGCATATCACTGAAAACAAAAATAGTACTAGTTATGTTTATTTTTAAGGGGGAAGTGGCTATTTATTTATTTATTTTTCTGAGCCATTTCTTTTGGTTAAAAAATCGAAGTTGAACCAACGTCACAAAATGTGAGATATATGCATTAATTCGGAGTGGTGACTGGCTGGAGAATACCCTCCCACTTGCTGTGATCTCTATAATAAGAATAAGAATTGCTCTCCCACTTGCTGTGATCTCTTCTCTGATGAGGTGTTTATGGGCAGGGCAAGCTGTCAATCACATGAGATCATGGGAATAGCAAACTGCTACGATCCAATCAATTCCCGATAGACAAAATCAAGTCCCGCGGCTCCGCCCTACATTTTTTCTTGTTCGAGAAGCCACTTCACTCCGATATACAAAACAATTTGGAAGAAAAGACTATTGCAACTTCTTTTTTCATGCTGACTTTAATACTGTATGTAACGACACACACGGAATGTCGCATTTAGTTTAACAACAGACGTACCAACACCATGTGTGTACTCATATTTCATTGTCTTCTTCAAATTAAATATATATGTGTGCAAATAATATCACAGATATAGCGGTATGTTGATATTCCTGAGAAAGATTTATCAAAACGTATTTGATTGATTCATGTTAGTTGTGTTAGTCTCTGATTATTGGGAGTTTGTTGTCATAAGGTTATATTTTTAACCCTTATGCTGTGTTGAAAACCCTGTAACACCTTTGACCAAATATTGGATTCAATCTTTTTGTCAGCTTGTTTTCTTTTAATTAGGGCTCGTTTTGTAGCCTACCGGTATTTCTTTTTGGGTCGTTGGCCTCATTGATCTGAGCCTATGCACCTCAGTTTTTGAGTGATAAAAGCATTATTTGTGGATTATTTTGTCAATGTTCAACAAAATATGAAAAAAAAAATAGGCTCTGCTTATCACAAAATTGTGCTTTAATGTTTAACCAGGAAGTTTGTTTTGAAATCCTCTTATCTTGCACAGTCACACTTGTGACCTACAAAAATAGCTTATAAATATCTTATGATGCTATATTATCACCAAATATTGGATTTAATATTTGTTTTTAAACTTGTTTTCTTTCAATTAGGACAGGTTTTGTATTTATTTTTGGTTGATCTGACTGATTGTACTGATTGAATGGAAACAAGAACATCTGACCTTTTGTACAATACGTTCAGTGAACCTTTAGTTCAGTGTCACAAATCTGCTGACATTCTTTTACTTTCATTGTCATTTAAATTTCATTTCATCCTAGTAGTGATCTTATAATTGTTTTAATCAATATTCTTTATTTCCAGGTTACATACATAGGTGTGTGTGTGTGTCTGTTTGTAATTGGATGTCAACCAGTCATGCGCTTTTTATACCAATGAAAACTTAAGAAAAATTAGACTTACACACTTCTTAGTGTGTGTGTGTGTGTGTTTGTGTCTGAGTATGTCCCTTTAGTTACACTAAGGAGTGTTGAAGTCTTTGAAATTGAGCTAATTAGGACCAAGCTGACCTTGTTAGAATAGTGTGTGAATGTGTGTAAGAACCTGTGTGTTTTTAGCTTCCAGAAGTAAATGTAGGTCACCTCTCTGGGGTTTACTCGCTTTCAGACACATGCAGAATATTTGGACCGTCATTCTGATGAGATCACATACACACGATTCAAGCATGGAAATGGCCCTCAAAATCCTTACTCGCTTTGAAGGCACACACACACAAACAAACTGGAATTGAAATGTGTGTTATGTGTGCTATTTTTGAGGCAATCTCTGCTAGTGAACAAATGTGATCGTGTGCAAAGTTGCGTCGTCATGAAATCTAAATTGACCCTGTTTACTTTGTTAGCGCACATTACTAGTCTTGTGGTGAACAATAAATCCGTGCAAGTTAGGCTACTACAGGAAAAAAAAAAGAGTTTGTTTGTGGTAATCTTTAATCAAAATCTGAAAATCTACTTCCTTCTCTGATGACGTCAGTTTGACGGCTTGGATTGAAAATGCTTAACCACTCCCCTCAAACCGTCAGTCTGCTATGAGCGAGGGATGGAGAGGAGGAGCGCAAAAGTAAAACCCTGCCCTCTGTTCAATATTCCGTTTCACTTGGAAATGCATTCACAACACTCACTGAAGTAAAAATCGGATGCAACTTCCGGTTCTTGGGGACTTTAAAGGGATAGTTCGGAGTAATTTTGGCATTTAAATTTTTTTTTAATTAACTATAATTTTTATATTTTATTTGATTCATTTTAGTTTAAATAATTAAGTTTTGTTCTTTAGTCATTTTTATTCGTTCTTTAAAAAAAAATATATATATATATATATTTAGCTTTGATATTTTTATTTCTGATTTGGTCATTTTAATATTTCTTAACTTATTTTATTTCAGTTGCAAAGGCAACGTTTCAAAGTAGTTTTAGTTTGGTCTGACTGGTCTGACTAGTCCAGCCTCATGCCATTGGTTGCCCAATGTTGTTATGGAATGGAAGTCATGTGCTAAAAAAAACCCCTGCTTGCAATTCTGTTTTAATGCCACTAGTGGTGCAAAAATCATACGTTTCACTTTTAAATTGTTATTATGGCATGAATCAGGGTATTTCTATTGATGTAATTAATGTTTTCTTCTGTAAAGATTGTCAATGCTGTGTTTCAGGTCTGTAAATCTACATACAGTGTCTCTGTAAGTCTTGTGAAATGATGGTGTCAGCTCTTGTGTGTTTTAATGCATCGGCTAATCCCGGCGGTGTGTCCGGGCCCGTAACCTGAGCACGATTTCACCCCTTAGCACTGCCGTTTCAGACTTAAAGTTACAGTAGATGTGCGTGTAACCTGAGTCAGGAGCTGATGGTTTCTGAGGAGAAATGAATGAAATTGATTTTGTTCTCATTCCCTCTGTGCTTCCAGAGTCTCTGCAGCATCTGCCAGAGAGAAACACACACAGTATCTGTAGGAGAGTGTGTGTAATGGAGCTGTGATTGAGTTTGCATCCAGCCGAGTGGAGTGAGACACGTTTATCTTTAACTCCAGAGAGGATGAACAGTCTCTGTTCTTCTGTGAGAGGTCATTGAAGGCGATTAGATCTTTATAGGAGGTTGTAGGCCTACATAGTTATTAGAGGGGTTTTATTGACGTGAGAGAGTGAGAGTGAGTGTGTGTGTGTGTGTGTTTGTGTAATGAGAGACACAGCACACACACCTCACCACACCAGCTGAAATAATCAGCCTTTGTACTGAGAAAACAGAACATTAACTTGTGTGTGGCCATTGTTTCCTGCCGTGTTTGTAGGTGGTCTCATTGATCAACCTCTGACACAGCTTTTATTAATATCAATTATTTTTTACTTTATATAATTTATTATAAATAATGTGTGTAATTTATATTTGAGTCGAACCTAAGCATAAAGTAGATTTAAACCCCCTTTCCCAATTATCTTTAGTCTATTTCTAATGCAAAATATTTCTTCCTGTTACTGTAATTCAGATAAAGACTAATTCAATTGAAAAGTCTTTGCATAGTACACAGGACATTATCTATTATACTGAATTTGAATGAGACAGAAAGAATAGAGTATATGCGATGACGTCAGTTTCCCGCCGGAAGAAGCCTTAAACCGGACCGAGTGGCAAAAGAGCTGCTGTATGACTGGATTTAATAGAGGAAACTGTGAAAATGTGAGTAAAACATACAATTATCAGTTTAAACCAAAGGTTGGACTCGATAGTGTTCCTTACAAGATCCAGTGATTATTGAATATTGAATATTGATCCTTGAATATATATATATATATATATATATATATATATATAGCATAAGATCATCTCTAGCCCTAAAACTTAGTTTTTTGTCAGTGTTTATTTAAAAACATCGAATTATGCAGAATATACGATGGTAAATATTCAATTGATGAGTTGACAATTTAAACGATTAATCGAATCCAAAAAAAAAGTTTGTGATTACATAATATATGTGTGTGTATTGTGTATAATTATTTTGTATATATAAATACACACACATGCATGTATATATTTAAGAAAAATTTGTTATTTATATATAAAATAGTTCTATTTATATATAATATAAATCATATAAAAAAATATATGCAGTATATAAATGCAAATATTTCTTAAATATATACATGCATGTGTGAGTATTTATATATATATATACAAAATAATTATACACAATACACACACATATATTATGTAAACACAAACTTTTATTTTGGATTCGATTAATCGCGATTAATCGTTTACAGCCCTAAAGGGTATGATTTTACCCAAAATTCAGCATATGGACACAAAATGATAACTGCAAATCCACCTTTCGCTGCCTGGAGTCCAGTTGTTTCTATGAATTGTAGTGATCTATCTGCTTCTCTGTAAAATAATACCTAGATGTACAGTCAATCGCAAAGCTCTTTCCCGTTTTAGTGTTTTGTGAGTTTTTCACAGCATTCACGCTGAAAACAAATGCTGCCGCTCACGCTCAGTCTTTTTGACACTTTTTGACCTTTTTGTTAGGTAAATTTTTCTTTTGATTTAATGTCAGAAATTGCAATATTTGCAATTGAGGAGAATTGGAGGTCATCAGCCAAGCCACAAAAACAAACTTAAGTTTTTGTGGTTAAAAAAATATTTTTTAATCTGTGTTTGTATGTGTTGTGTGAGGGAGAAATGTGTGTATGTAAAGTGTATTTAGAATCGCTGTGTGTTCCTTTGTTGTGTGTTAGCAGGATGCTAATCGCTCAGGGGAGAAGAATGGCTTTTGTTTGTGTGTGTGTGTGAGTCAAAGTAAGAATGGTGTGTGAACAATACCAGCCTTTCAGATCACCCGAGAGATTGGACTGTGTGCCCCTCTCTCTCTCTTTCTCTCTCTACAAAGTAAGATTTCATTTATTTTATATTTTATTTACTTATATACTTCATATTTGATTCAATTCAAATGAGCTTTATTTGTATGACAGTGTGAAATAGCACAATATTGCCAAAGCAATAGACATATACAAACATATAGATAAATAAAAAGGGGGGGGGGGGGGGGGGGGAGCATATATGTGTCCATATTATGCATGAATATATGTTATTACAATTAACACAAAAAAGTGAATGAATCAAGAGAGCAGAGATAAAGGGAAGAGGGATATTTTTTTCTCTTTCTCTCATTCTCCCTCTCTCCTTTTCCTCTTAGTACCTGGTATGTGATTTGAATGTATAAAGCGTTTCTTATTAATATTCTATTAGGTGCGTGTGGGACGTTCCCCATTGGCTTTTCTCTCTGTTCAGGCTGCTGGTTCCTCTAAGGGCCTCTCTGGTCCCTTGATCACTTCCCACTGCGACATTCCTGACTCATCTCTGCTCCGGCTCTCTCTCCGCGTGACTGACATAATCTCATTCTCTGTTATGGGGTGCTCTCTGCTTTTAGGGCCTAGTACAATATGGCTTTTTTTCACAGCCCACAAAGGAAGATCTTAGGTGGGATGTTCACACACTCTTAGTCTTTGCCATTTTATGAAAGTAAATTGGTCTCTCAAGATCTATAAATGAAAAAAAATTACCACATGCAACTTGTACATTCTATTCCAAGTCTTCTGAAGTCATTCAATAGATTTGTGCGAGAAACAAATGTAATTCCCTGTGCAATTTGCATATGCGCATATTTAAATGTGTCCTGTCTGCATTATTCGATGTCTGAGCTTTGGCAAAGGGAAGATTATAGGCAAATAACTACGCTACTTAATTGTCTTTTTTTGTCTACTAATCCTTCAATTCTGGAAATGTTTGCCTCTGTGATGTGAATGTGGAGGTGTTGATTATTTTTGTCATTTGTGTTATCACTGTATGTGCTAAAGGGTGGATGTCATTCAGTACAGTGTTCAGGTTTACCGCGGTGTCGAAGCGAGGGAGTGTGTTTGTTATGTTTTAGTAGAATATGGCTCATTCAAGCGGTTCCTTCTGGTTGGAATGACAGACTCTCAATGGAACGTTTTGTAAACAGTTTTGTATGCCAGTTTCCAGAGGGCTGAAATCCCTGAACCCCACTTCATCAGCCCCATGACTTGCAGTTGTTTTCTGGATTGATCTGTCCTGGTTGAAAGCTACTATGTTACTATACTACTCACAAAGATAACTTTTCAATTTGCCAGACATTATAATCACGTGTTTGTGTAAATAACTCTTTGTTTTTGTCTGTAGGTTGTGTAGTCTGACTTTGAAGAAGCTAGTTGTGATGAAGGAACTTGACAAAGAGCTGATTTCTGTTGTCATTGCGGTCAAGATTCAGGTACGTAGTGATCAGCAGTGTATATTGTTTTTCAGCATGTGTATAGATTTGTTTTCCCAACAAAGACTACAACATTCATAAGTATGAAGAAAATGAACTAAATATTTTAAAAGGAAACCGTTAAAAGGATTTTATTTTATACACTGCCCAGCCCCCAAAAAGGCGTTGTTTTGATTTAAATAGGCAAATGCTTAAGAGTCTTGATGGAAATAAATGTTGTGATGTAATTTACATCAGGAAGTGCATCCATTTTTGATCAAGATCTTGTACTGTAAAGTGTATAATTTGGCAAGTGAACATGGTGTAAGCGGGTTAATGCCCTTCGAGGTGTCCATTGTCAGGTATTAATGGACTTCGGCAGAGGCTCCGCTGCGCGTCGGACGGTTCACGCCTCGCCGTCGTCCATTAATACCTGACAATGGACACCTCGTCGAGCATTAACCCTTACATATTTTTTTGTTTGTTTATGAATAAAATAAATATTAAAATTAGTATTTTTATGGAGTAACCATTTAAAAAATGCCCCTTAGCTGTTCTAAATCCACTGTAAAACACGGCTTCGCGAGGCTTATTGCTTTATTCATGCTCCCTCCCAACCACTCTTTCACAATTTGAGTCTGATGAATCTTGGCTTTGTCCTCCTGGAATATGGCCATGATGTGTCTTCCTATGGTTGTTTAAGAAATGAAAAGTCACTCACTCCATTAGTTAGTTAACTGTTGCCAAACATATAACATGCTAGAAACATAAAAATCACAGCAACAATCCTCATTTGCTTATTTAAATCCAAACAGCAATTTTTTTTTGGCCGGGCAGTGTATTACACCATAGAAGAGTCTTACAAGCAATTACATTTTTAGAATTTAATTAAAGAAATCTAATATATATACATCTTTCTTGAAAAAAAAAAAAGAAGCAATTTTCTGTGAAAATGTATATTTATGAATGAACACATTTTTTGGCCAATACAGAAGTATGGGGACAAATTCTATTCGACAAAATTAGAAAAGCCAATACAAAACACTTAGTGTTTCTTCAAAGTGATGACAAAAGGAGCAATTGTGTGAAATACAGAATGTGTGTTTGCTCCTGTGATGTAGGGCTCCAAGCGAATCCTGCGCTCTCATGAGATAGTGCTGCCCCCTGCTGGAGGGGTGGAGACTGATCTCGCTCTCACATTCTCTCTACAGGTAAAGATATCCTCAAAACACACATTTTTAAATCGCTCAATCGTAAAACAATGGCTCTGTTCCAAAACTGCCTAGTTGTCCACTGCTGCCTACACGGGCAGCTGCCTTGCTTGACAAAGAACGTCATGAGCGATAGATTTGGGACATTCTGCATCATTCTTTGCAATCCATTACGGGAGTGCTTTCACCGCAGAGGATACATGATGTGCTGCCTTGGAATTTGGCCAAAAGGGAGGTATCGTAGAAACAACATTTGCTTCAAATGCTCCCTGCGTAGACGGCTTACTAAGTTTTGAAACAGAGCCAATATTGTTCTCAATATCAATGTGCACTGAATCATTTTAGAGTTTTTATTATGAAATTGAGTTTGATTTTCTTCTTTCTGTCCCGTGTGCGTGTTTGTATGTGAGTAGTACCCTCATTTTCTGAAGCGCGAGGGAAATAAGTTGCAAATCCTGCTTCAGAGGAGGAAGAGGTACAAAAACAGAACAATTTTGGGTTACAAGACGTTGGCTGCTGGTTCTATAGACATGGCAGAGGTATTTCAGGTTTCTTACTGAAGTTAATTGCCACTTTTGAAGCGCACACACATGCTTTCATGCTGATTTGTTTGTGTTTGTGTGCAGGTGATGCAGCATCCTGCAGAAGGAGGGCAGGTCTTGGCTCTGTGCAGTAATCAGAAGGAGCTTCTGGGAAAAGTTGCTGAGATTTGGATCTATTCCCTGTCCAGTCAGCCGATAGACCATGAAGAGGCGGTCATTCTGGGACAGAAAATCAAATGTTCTGGTAAAAAAAAAAAAAACATCAAGCCATAGAAATACATTTTTAATGAATTAGTCAATGGCATGTCCCTGACAATAACCAATTGTATTTTCTATATATATGACCAATTGTGTTTTTTTAATGTGTGTTGCTTCTTTATTGTGTATTTTAAGCGTGACTTGAACTAGGGATGCCTAGCCTGATATATTGGCACCTTATTGGATATCAGCTATTTATTTGTTGGTTAATTTTTACGATTTTACCCGATTATTGGATGTTTAATTCTGCCTATTTTAATACTTAGATCATCATTTAGCATTAACTTAAAGGTATAGTGATATATCATGGCAAAAATAAAATTTAATTTGATCGGTTATTGACCATTACCTAAAAATAATTATTTGTAACTGTGCATTCCTAGCTGGGACGCTGTATTGACCAATCAGCATTCAGGACTGGACCTGTCTTTTTTATAATATTGTTTGTTTGACTTGGTAGATAATTACTCCGAAGAAGAGTATGAAAGCTTCTCTTCAGAGCAGGAGGCCAGTGATGACGCAGCACAAGGACAGGTCATTACAAGCACACACACAAATAAATCCACCTTCCCTTTCTTCTTGCTGACCCGTGTTTGTACATGCTCCTTAGGATCTTGAGGATGACGAATACGAGATAAGGAAGCCCAAAAAGCAGAGGAGGTCAATAGTCCGGACGGCGTCAATCACCAGGGTAAGAACACCGGAGAACAATCGCGGTCATCACTTTCAGATGTGATCTTGTAGCCTACTAAACAGACTGTTAACATGAGCGTGTATGTCTGTGTTTGTTTCTCTTTCTCCATTAGCAGCAGAACTTTAAGCAGCGTGTGGTGGCGTTGCTCAAACGGTTCCGAGTTTCTGATGAGGTTGGTGAATACAGGGTTTACTTGTTGCTTAAAGTGCACCTATTATGCTGTTTTCAGATATTACCTTTCATGTAGTGTGCAAAATAGCACACTACACTATCGTCAGTAAATCCAGTCCTACTTTCTGCTCAAACCTATGTAGGTTTGTAACATATTTGCATAATAATTATTATCAATTATCATTGGCTGCCCGTGAACATCTACTTTGACCCGCCTTCAAACACTATAGTTGTAGCTGAGGCCTGGAGGAGTTTGGTTCATGTTGTCGACATGTTGAAAAGATGCTGTTTTCTGAGCTGCAAAAGCAAATCCATTTTGCATGCACTTCCAAAGGATGAGGACTCGGGCTCAAATTGATAACGGTAAAACCAACATCATCGTTACTGTTGGTACAGATATGGTTATGGGCATTTAGAGAGACCAAATCCTATATAAAATAATTCCGGACACTGTGTGAAAGAGGTGATTTGAAATGTATATAATGAGAAAGTGTTTTTGGATCTTGGATGCCTGTAAACCTATTGCAGGAAACCTCCAAAACGACTTTGAAATGGCATAATTAGGGCACTTTAAATGTTCAAATACATGTTTGTCAGATTGTGCTTGTTCACTTGTGTGTTGGCCCAATAAGTACACTTTTCTAGTATGAGTGAAATCTCAAACTTTTTTCCTTCTCAATGGACCAAATCCATGTTTGTGTGCAACTTATATTGTGGTTAAAGGAACACGCAGAATTGTTGGGACTTTAGTTTATTCACCGTATCCCCCAGAGTTAGATAAGTTCATACATACTCTTTTTCATCTCCGTGCGTACCGTAACTCTGTCTCACGCACCCACCGCTAGCCTAGCTTAGCACAAAGACTGGAGGTAAACGGCTCCAGCTAGCATAATGCTCCCAATAAGTGACAAAATAACACCAACATTTTCCTATTTAATTGTTCTGATTTGTATAATAGTCGCAGCGTTTACAAATAACAAGGATAGCCATCTTCTAACCGTGTACATACTGGGACATATTCTCAGAAGTCGAAGCACTGCTACTTGGGTGGAGTGATTTGCTCGCAGCACCTGGGCGACTTATTGGGAGCAGTATGCTAGCTGGAGCCGTTTACTCCAGTCTTTGTGCTAAGCTAGGCTAGCGGTGGGTGCGTCAGACAGTTACGGCACGCACAGAGATTAACTTATCTAACTCTGGGGGAGACGGTGAATAAGCCCAAGCCCAATGTCCCAAAAAGTTGGCGTGTTCCTTTCACTAAATATACTGTAGAGTTACATAAGCTTCGTTGAGACTTAGTTCATATCCGATTTTTGTGAATATCCGATTGAAATTCAATCAGATTTAGCAAGTGTGAACGGAAAAAAATACCATGAAATATGTGGTTTGAAATCCTATTAAAATCCCTTTCTGAAAATCCATTTCAGTCTGACTGCTCTGATCTGATTTCGTGTGGTTTGTCACTTTCTTATGCTATGAAAAACGCATTCCAGCCTCTTAACTTTTAGCCGCTGCCTCACAAGACACAGTAGTACAGCGCGGCGGCTACATGTTGTCATGTTGTAAGTAAGACAACATGTGTATTACAAACCTCTCCAAGTTGCGGATGTTGTTGTTGTTTTTGGCATATACTTACCAATGCGACGTTATTGCCATAGAAACCAATGCAGATATTCCGATAAACGAAAGTGCACCACGGAACATATAAATCAGATCCGAATATTTGCGATACACAGTGTGTACAGTCAATAATTTAGATCAGATTACAATCAGATATACAACTAATCAGATTTTGGGCTGACAGTGTGAATGTAGCCTAAGACTTCTAACCTCTGACATGATAGGTAGTTCAACATTTCCCCTAATAAAGTCATTTGATAAATGTTTAGTGCTAGGAAGATAATTTCTTCAACTCTTGCATGACAGCGTTGAGTCTGAGAGTCCGTAGGCTGGAGGCCTGACCCTTAAGTGACTCCACAGATTAATTTAGCCATGCATGATCAGCACTGCTAGGGAAACCGAAACCCTGTTAGCTGATAATCTTGCCGAGTACAGTTCTGCACAATGAGAGCAGGACTGGAATAAGGACTTTGACTATGTTCTGAACAGCATTGTAGCATATATTCTTCTGGCATTATGCGAAAATATATATGCTGCATGCATGGAAAAACTGGATGAGCTACTATATTTGGATTTTATTTTTTGCCTACAATGCAAAGCATTTGATTTAACCTTTAATTTTCAATGTCATGAACTAAAGTAATTATATATATATATATAATTATTGTTTTTTTTTTATATTGGACTGTTCATTTTTGACACATTGGATTACATACATAATTGGATTGAGATTATTTGCTGAATGAATGCACAACGTGAGGCGCACAACGTGAGGCGGTCATGTGACATAATATTGTAGCAAAGTAGCATACTATTTTACTATAATTGCATAATGCACTTCATTTAAAAAAGAAAAAGGCAATTTATAGTATATCCTCAGTATGCAGAAAATTATAATCTAGTATTCAGTACCATACCATTCCAAAAAAAAAAAATGCTGCCCACAGCGAAGCAAACACTTGCCACTTTGGGTTCAGAGGTCAGTCCTGTCTCAAGGACAGGACGTGTGTGTTGATGTGCAGAAGCAGCAGTGACGTCCAGCGGGGACAGAAACATGATCTCATCAGCATTATGTTTCAGATTACTTCCTGTTCTGACAATACGCTGATTCTTATTATGGAACACACTAAAGCCTGACTGAAGGTTTTTTCAGCAATATTTTATTACAGGAAATTATTGAACACTAGGCATTTTGAACACCAGTCAGTATGGATACATTTTGGAATTTAATACTAGCTAACTACTTACTAAGTACTGCTCCGTATATACTGGATACCGACTAATATTACAAAAACAGTAGTACGAGAAACAATATTGTGATTTATTTTATGAAATACATATAACTGTTGTCACATGACCTCCTAATGTTGCATTCATTTAGCAATTGGTATAGTGGTTGGCAATAACAATGGTGAACTTTATCCAAGACTTTCATTTTTCATCATCTTTTAGATTTTGGAAGCAAACTCTTTAAAATGGAATGTTAATATTTGATGTGAGTCATTATTTACTCATTGTGTAATGATTATTTAGTTTATAACATCTAATGCAGAAATGACGTTAGTGCATTTAGCTCAATCAGCAGCAGCTTGCTAATATTTGAAGAAGCTGGATTTACACTGACCATTGATGGTTGCAAACTAAGTCCTTGATTGATTTCCTGTCTTATTAATATTATTCAGGAACATCACATGCCGCTTTGGGATCGATTCCCCTGCAGCTGAGTCTGAGCACTTTCTGTTTTATCAGATTATGCTTAACCCTCTGTCTCTGTCTCATCTCCTGGCCGTCACTTCCATGCAGTTCAAATGAGGAATACATGTTTAAATGTCTGTAGGTGTTGGACTCGGAGCAGGACCCAGCCGAGCCGCCTCCAGAGGTAGAGGAAGATCTGGATCTAGAGAGTTTGGATTTTGAGAATCCGAGTGACAGTGGACCGGATCTGGATGATGATGAAAGTGTTCTCAGCACCCCAAAACCGCAACTCAAGTATGTTGATGAGAGAGAGTTTGTTCATTAGTGTATGTGTAGTGCCTATTTTAATATTGAGATGTGTGTTGTTTTATTAACCGTTTGTGTGTGTGTTTGTGTGTGTGTGTGTGTGTGGGATTTAGGCCATATTTCGAAGGAATTTCTCTATCCAGCTCTCAGACAGAAATTGGCAGCATTCACAGCATTAGGAGTCACAGAGAGCCGCCCAGTCCAGTAAGAACACACTCATGTGTTTAGTAGATATTGAAATAAGCACATAACATAATTAAACTTATATTGTCTTAAAATAAAGCTAATTATACTAACCTAATAACTAAATAATAAACCCTAATTTAAACCCTTTCCTAAAATATATGTATCATTCAAAAGTTAGGTGGTCAGTAAGATTTATTTATTTTTTATTCACAAAAGAACAAAAGAAATCAATTGAAGCATTAAGCAAGATCAGCAAGGACAATTGCTGTTCTTTTATATGTATATATAACAGTTTACACAAAAATATGAAACAGCAAAACTGTTTTCAACATTTTCAACACCAAATAAATCAGAATATTAGAATGATTTCTGAAGGATCATGTGACACTGAAGACTGGAGTCATGATGCTGAAAATTCAGCTTTGCCATCACAGGAATAAAATTAAATAAAAAACAGTTAAGTTTAAAATGTAATATTTCATAATATTAGCGTTTTTACTATATTTTTATCAAATAAATGCAGCCCTGGTGAGCATAGAAGACTTATCTTACCAACCCAACATTTTTGTACTGTAATCTATATAGCAATTTTGAACCACTTTTCCCTGTGAGGAGAAAGGAGCAGATAGATTAGAAACACAAAGACTCCAGTTAAATAAATCCCCAGCTAACTCTCTACTTCTCTCTCTCTTTCTCTGTCCAGATGGATCCTGATAAAATAAGGACTGGAGGTGGGAAGTTTCAGATGGATAATGAATCTGATCATATTTCTATGGTATGTCCTTCATTACCACAAGATATTCACTGAAAATCAGATCAAGACTCGTGTTCATCTGCTTTGTGATGAGCTCTGACAGACACTGTAAAGCTGAATCATGGCTTAGGACTCACCCACATTGAATCAACACGTGGAGTAAACAGGATGTAAACAGGAAGCTAAAGTGTAAAACAATGTTATTTTGTATGCGTGTCCAAACTAGGACTAGGTAAAATATAAAATATGCTTTATATATATTTTCTGCCGATATAACTTATGCAGTTATTATCATTTGCTTTTTTATTTTGAGGAGCAAACCAAGAGCAATGATAGTTTTGTCTACACACATTAACTAAGGACGAACCAAACGCAGTATATACACAGGGAGAACTAGCTTGGGCTAATCGGTATCTAAGAAAAGAGTATTTAAGGTCAAACTGAACTGAAACAAAAGACAGGAATGAAAACACAAAGAAGCCAAACATGACCCTGACAATATTATACATGGTATATATAGTGTTTTAAAAAAAATTTATGTGTGTCTCTGGGTTTTAGGGTCATCCTGAGGTTGTGACCCCTACCACAGAATTGGAGATGATGGACAACATGGACACTTTCATGGAGAGGTTGCCTCCAACTGGCCGGATGACCAAAACTGAGTCACTCATCATTCCATCCAACCGGTGAGGACAGGATACACAAAGCTTTTATCTCTGCGGTACATATTGTGAGATATAGAGAGCGTAATAGATCGTTTCCTGTTTTAGATTACTATATTTCAAGATGCTGTACATTTAACTTAGTTTTTGTATGTGTGTGTTGGTATTAAAAAAAGTTCTGCAATATGAATGACTTTCTGTCTTGATGTGAAGGGTGGAGCCAAAGTTGGCAGGGCGACGGGGGCGGAGCACATCACTTAAAGAGAGGCAGCCCAGTCGACCGCCCAACGAGAGAGCCAACAGCCTGGACAACGAGCGCTCGCTTGACACACGCTGCCACCTACAGGTCAGATAGAAGCTCGCTGCATACAGCAAATGTACTCCAGTTTCTAAACAGAAGCAACAGGTTGTTACTTTATTTTAACATTTTCATTGTACCAATTTTGGTCCCTGTTCTGGTTAGATTCCACGTAAAACTGTTTACGACCAGTTGAACCACATCCTGGTGTCAGACAGCTATCTCCCCGACAGCATCATCCTCATCAACACCTCAGACTGGCAGGGCCAGGTATGATTGACAGCTGTCAATACGCCATCACAGTTTTTTCCAATTATCATTGGTAGATTTTGGCTGGTGACCTATATTTCATAATAATATTCCTATTATTATAAACATATGAAAATAGTAATACCATTAATATATAAATATAATGATAAAACATAATACACACAAAGTTTAGGGCTGGTAATTTATTACCAAGGCATTTATTTAACAAAAAAAACAGTATTAAATTTAAAATTATTATTTTTGTTCATATATTTTAAATGTAATTTATCCCTGTGATGGCAAATCTGAATTTTCAGCTCCATTACTCCAGTCTTTAGTGTCAGATGATCTTTCAGAAATAATTTTAATATGCTGATTTGATAATAAAAATAAAAGTTTCCTGTTTTTGTGGAGATCATACATTAAATACTTGAATGACAAGTACTTAATCATATCTGATTATTGTCCTCTTTTTATTAACTTAATTGACTCAAAGTTAAAGATAAGATCATGAATAGGACTATACATAAGATTCATAGCATATTAATTATAAGTCTGTCATCAGTACAAAAACAGCTTCAGCTCTTGGCTCTTTTCCTCTCAGTATGTATCTGAGGTGTTACAGAATCACGGTCTTCCTGTTGTGTGTACATATACCATGGCTGACGTACAGGCAGCGTTCAGCACCATCATCGCCCGCATACAGAGATTGTGAGGAAACGCACATACACATTGAATTATTTTTGCCATTTCATTTTACAGTTGTTGTTTTTACCAGGATAGTAACACACTATGTACCCCCCCACACCCTGTTACTCTTTTTGTCATTCTCTCTAGTTGTAACAGTAACTCAGTCACACCGACTCCAGTGCGGATCGGAGTAGCAGGAGCTCAGCATTACCTGTCTGCCGTTTTGCGTTTGTTTGTGGATCACTTGACGCATAAAACCCCCGACTGGCTCGGATACCTGCGATTCCTCATCATCCCTCTCGGTGAGTGCAGGAGTTAGAGGAAAAAATTAGCATGCACTGACCAGTAAATCACTACCAGAAGCGCTAAAAATGTGTGTGTATGTGTGTAGGGGTTCATCCAGTGGCTAAATATCTGGCCAGTATAGACTACAGATATAACAGTCTGTTCCAGGACTCGGCATGGAGAGATCTTTTCCACAAACCAGAAGCACCATCCTCAGGTAACTGTCTCTCTCTGATAGTCACTCACTCTCAATTCTATCCATCTAAATAACACACACACACACACACACACACACACACACACACACACACACACACACACACACACACACACACACACACACACACACACACACACAACAAACTCATGTTTTCTGTCCATGTCCATGGTGACCTAATTTGAGGTCTGCGTGAGGAAACAAGCTTATAAATATAAGTGTGTGTGTGTAAGTGTAAGTATATATATTTTCTCTTTTTCTCTGTCAACTTCTTTCTCCAGCAGTTCAGGACAGTCCAGATATTGTTTCCAGAGTGACACAGTACATGTTGGGAGCAAATGGAGCTCATCAGTTGCCCATAGCAGAGGCAATGCTCACCTACAAGCAGAAAAGGTAATACACACCCAAAGTGCAGCCCTGGTCCACATTTACTGTATATAAAGGAATTCAAAAGTTCAGAGAAGGCAACATAAATGCTGTGCTGAACACACTGAATATGGAATATCAGTTTGATTTTTAACATGTTACCACTTTATAATAAAACATATTCAAAGATTACATGTGTCTACAATTGTATTTGGCTAAATACAATTTGAAAATATCAATAAACTATTGATATGAAAGTGCTTTGAATATGTGTTATTAGAGGCTGGGTTCATTTTCTGGTGCTCTGAAGATGCAGATATCTGGTTTTCTACTCAAAAACTGACACTCGACCCATGTTGTGCATTTTTCCAGATATCTGCATCTTTTTTCATGAGCATCCTTTTCCTTAAAGTCATGTTTTGTAAAGAAAGCATGTGGATGTCAATGTTGATCATCTCTGTCTGTGAATAACTTACTTTATTTCTCTTTATTATTTTATTTTCCTTGCCCTCTCTGAAGGAAAAAGAGCTTTCATTTTGATTTTGCACTAAGGTATTGTGGTCCTCCTGCCTGTGCTGATACTGTAGCCAATCAGATACATATCATCTTCGGCCTCTTGCTTCCTGTCGCTCTCTCATCTCATCTCATATATAGCATCAAGGTTGAGTTATGGCTGTGGGAGAGCAAAGAGATGCTTTTGAAACTCTAGAGATTCTATACACACTTTGATTCGTGAGAAATTCTGGGTCAAAACAGTTCAGTGGGCTTATGTGATGGGACTTTCTGTCAAATTGAGCATTGCAGTTTCTCTAAAATTGGTCCATCTCCTCCACCTTGTGCCGTCTTTAGAATTAGCCATTAAATTGTATAATGAAGGCTGCTGTGTGGAATGAATCTGAAGGTTTTATTGGATCTCTTGCTGTCCTGGGATATGAATATTACCTCCATCATCCTCTGAACACCTCCGATGTCCTTCAGCAGAGCAGTGTAAGCTTCTCATAACATTCAAAACTAGATGTCCTCCCAGGACTCAGAAAAATAGCTTTGGATTTTTTTAGCTGGAGTTTGTGGAGCAGAAGAAGCATTTATTCCATGTCCTCTGTAGAGGACTTCAGAACTCAGTTATGAAAAAAATTAGGCAAAAATGATGTTTATACCCGTTCCTTTAATTATGATCAAATAAAAACATTGTTAATTGCTAATAAAAAATGTTTTTATTATCCGAGTATTTATTTAGTACTTTGGCACAGAAATCTGAACTTCCACTACAGTAAAAATAATTTCTCAATCATATTCTGAAATGTATTATAGACTGATTTGATATAATTTGTTATAAATATATTATTAATAAACAAATATAATAATTATATTTAATTCCTGCTATACAATTAGTGTAAACAGGTAAAAATAAGAGTTCCAAATCTGAAACATTTTCATTTACATTTTTCTTCATGTTATTACATCGTTTTACGGCAACTTTATATATATATATAATTCGTAAATGATTAAAGTGCATTTCTGGGTCCCAGAGGATATTCTCAATTTAAATGGCAAAGTAAAGGATGCAAATGATTTCAAATGATTCCATTGTATAAAAAAAGACAAAGAAAATATCTAGGGTGAACAGACTTTAAGATGGAGGTAAAATTCATTCATTTTTCTGTCTTGGCTTTGTTTTCATTTTTCTCTATTCTAGTGAACACACACACACTCTCTCTCTCTCTCACACACTCACAATCACAGCAGGTGCTTGAAGTAGCGCTGCTGATTTCTCAGTTTTTGGTTTCATCTGTGTCCCTTTATGCTCTGGTGCGCAGAGCAATAAAACCTCTGTTCCGCTTTTCACTGAGAGCAGCTTCTATTTCTGCTCAGATGAACTCAACGAACTCTCTATATTTGGGCTTGTGTTGTGTTCTTGGGGTGGTTCGTTGGCACAGAGATTATTTATTATTTCGGTTCTCATATAATTTGCTTCTGATTCTGGGTTTTGCTTCCATCAGAGATGGTTTAACAAAACATGAAATTTCAGTCTGAATTAATATACATATAGTATACATATATAAATATATATATACCCAATTTTATGCTGAATAGAGTGGCCATTTCATGATATATTTTATTGTTTGTAGTATAATGTACAAGTTATTGTACATCACATTATTTTTGGTTGCTAGATCTATAATCTCTGCTTTAGACCACCTCTGGTTCAATTAGGCTAAGTCTGAGCTCTGATTGGCTGAGAATGCTGCTTTTTTCCCCAGTATCTTCTATGGAGTGAATGGGGCAGTGGCAGAACGGCAACAGTTGATTGGAATTACACAGTCTTGTCTCGCTTCACAGCGTTTCTTTGCAGCATGCTTGAACGAATCAGATAGTGGCAATGCCAAATTCAGTGTTTGAAGCCTTTTCTCCTCAGAGATAATTTTTTCCTTAATAGATCAATGTTCTTTAATAGATACAATCTACGATGCCTCAGAAACATAATATGGGTGTGGTTTAGCATGGGGGGCATTCTGGTTACTATAGTTTTTCATTCATTTCTAGGAAGAAAATAAAACCTGACAGATTTGTATTTATAAAAAAAACACTCCAAAATAGTTTTTTGTCCTTCAAATGAGTTTTTGTTTGGACTTTTTGTGTATGGTATGTTTATGTGAACTTTGTGTTTTTGACAACAGTCTGTGTATTTGAAAGTTTAAGCGCAATAAGAGGTGAAAGAGAACTTATTTTAATACTCACGGGACGCGCCTTCTAACAGCCAGCTTTGGATGTTTGCGCTCAGAAATATTTGAAGTTTAGACTTGTATGGCTTTTAAAATGCTTGCAAATAATAAACTTTCATGATGATGATGAAGAAATGGAATGTCACACGAGCGTGACGACTGCGATAGAGACTAATCCATATCAAACAGATTATTTTGTGTTTTAGGAGCTGAGGCACAAGCTCCGCCCTCTTCTAGATAGGGGGGGGTGGGGAGTAGCAGCTCATTTGCATTTAAAGATACATGCACAACAACAGCATGTTTTTCCTTCCACTCCAAAATGGGCATTTACAACATGGTATAATAAACTATCTGTGGGGTATTTTGAGCTGAAAATTCACAGACACATTCTGGGGCCAACTGAGACATAAGTTATCTAGTAAAAAGGGGCATAATAGGTCCCCTTTAATGTGATATATTTGTGTGGTGTTTTACATATTTAGAAGCGTTTTCTTTCTAAAATAGTCAAATCTATTTCTTCATAGAAGTGAATAGGTAACTATGCTAACCAGGATTTGTTTTCCCTTGAGGGTGGGCGGGGCCTTTTTGCTCACTGTATTAATTTAGTCAGTCAGTAAACAATGTCTCCTTTTTTTCCTCACAGTCCTGATGAAGACTCGAGCCAGAAATTTATCCCTTTTATTGGGGTATGTCATCCATTTACAATTAAGCTTTACAGTTTTATGCTTTTTTAATTTCTGTATTTGATTTTGGATTTTGATTTCAATATATTCAGTATATTTGATTTCCACTTGTCTGCAGGTGGTGAAAGTGGGGATTGTTGAACAAACTTCTGCCACATCTGGTTAGTTATACTGTCAATGTATTATATATTAAATAGGGCTGTCAATCGAACATGTTAACTTTCTAAAGCCTGACGTAGGATATAATAGTCACATGGAACAAATTTTGAAATGGAAAAAAAAAGTAAACAAACATTTTACTTATTTGTTTTTTATTGAGTGTTATAATTTTTGATCCAGCAGGTGTTGATGGCTTATATAGTATGACATAGTGAGATTATAGAGCTCACACTCATGGAGGAAAAAACTTACCCAAACTGAGCAATAATATGCAGCAATAATATGCAGCAATAATATGCAGCAATAATATGCAGTTTGGTCCAATTGCTGATATTTATATGGCCAAAATATTAAATTATGAAAGAGATCTTATGAAAACATAGTGCAATGCAATAGAATGATGAGTGAGAGGTATACAGTACAATTAAACGCTCCTCAAAAGCCTGATGTATGAAAATTGATGCTTGCATTTTTATCATAACACAAAAAAATTATGTTTGGATAATCAAGTAAACCTAAGTGGCTTCAGTCCAGTAAGTATTCATCTTGAAATATTATTAACAATATAAAAGTTTACTTGATAAAACCATTAAAGATTTCACATATTTAGAATTATACTAAAAGGCCTTTTACCTTTAAAAATGAAAGTATGAACTAGTAATCATAGGTTAATTTAGAGGCCTTATAAATTTGCATATCAAATATATGATACAATGTGCTTTATAGACCTTATGTAGCCCCGCCCGTTTTCTGTTTCCACAGCATGAAGGTAAGACCTTATGCATTTATAAATGAACCACTGGTTTTAAAATCTTTCCGGTCTACTGACATTTGTGATGATATCCGCTTTAAAAATTGCTACGCTCACGATAACTTTTTGTTAAGTAAATCCACTTCACCAGCTAATTACTCTTCGACTGAGATGCCATATGAATATACAGAGCTACCGCAAAAACAAAAGTTCAAACACACAATTCTAAAGATGGCTGCACGCTTGTTTCTCTGGCTCATAAGGTCTATAGGGTTAAGAAAGTAAAAATGCATTTTAAAAAACGGCTAACAGTCCTAAAATTAAATATAAACAATTGTGAACCTACAATATTTGTTATATTTATTATATTTCAATAATGTTGATGCATGTGATCGTGTGTTCGTAGGCGATTCAGATGACGCTGCTCCTGTGGGATCTGCTCTTCTCTCCTCTACTCCTCCTGCACAGATCTCCCCATTACTGAAAGAGGCATCTCCAACGCCTCCCTCTTCTCCCTCTGTACACTTGTTCAGGTACTCTCTCACACACACACACACACACACACACACACACACACACACACACACACACACACACACACACACACACACACACACACAGCGCTAAGTGTCTGAGATCTCTTTAGTCTTCTATTTCTTCAACTTGTGTGTGTGTGTGTGGCTGCAGTTCTCCTGGAGGGGGCCAGGGGGAGCTGATGGGTCTTCAGGTTGATTATTGGATTGCTCCGTCAGAAAGGAAGAAAGAAGTGGAGAAGAGAGATTCCTCTGGCAAAAACACGCTGAAGTGCACCTTCCGCTCGCTGCAGGTTAGCCGTCTCCCACTGGCCGGGGCAGAGTTTACACATCAGCCGACCATGTCCATGACTGTTGTCACCAAAGAGAAAAATAAAAAGGGTAAGACCGGGAACCACATAATTGCACAGTGCCGCTTTACATTACAGCAACACATTCAGTGACAGCCAGTTTATAAAATGTACTGTTTCGTTGAATAAGCATTAAAAGCACTCTGTCTCTGTGTTCAGTGATGTTTCTGCCTAAAAAGACCAAGGATAAGGAGGCGGAGTCTAAGAGTCAGGTGATAGAGGGCATAAGTCGACTCATCTGCACAGCCAAACACCAGCAGACCATGCTGAAAGGTGATCAGCCAATCAGAATTCATCAAAGTAATCACTACAACTTTCAATAAAATCAGAAAACGTTGCTTAAATGGGTCATATCATCATCATCAGTTCATTGAAAACATACTGCAAAACCTCCTCCTTCGAAAACATACTGCAAAACCTCCTCCTTCGAAAACATACTGCAAAACCTCCTCCTTCGAAAACATACTGCAAAACAGCCCCATATCAATACAAATAGTTTTGTGGATCTGCAACAAAGTAATGCCGGTCCTGCAAAGACACTGTTATTGAAGAATAGGGCTGTTCAGTTATATTTATAATGCAAACCAACAGCTCTTAAACATTGACTAACAATATATAAATGGACTTAAGGGATTTCAAATTAATAATGAAAATAATGTAGAAAATGACCCCTTTAAGTAATCAGTGTATACACTTGTCAATTAAATTAAATTATTTTTTATTTTTATTTTATAATAATAAAGTATATACAGTTCAAAACTTTGGGATACTTTTTTTAAGTAATTAATAATTTTATTCAGCATTAATACTTTTATTTACCGTATTATAAAATTTGACATTATTACAAAATATTTAATTTTCAAACAAATGCTGTTCTGTTCATCAAAGAATCCTGAATTTTGTTGTTGCCATTTCCACTCAAATATTAACCAGCACAATAATAATAAGAAATGTTTCTTGAGCATCAAATCAGCATATTAGAATGATTTTTGAAGGATCGTGTGACACTGAAGACTGGAGAAATGATGCTGACAATTCACAGGAAAAAAATACTTTATCAAATGCATTCAAATAGAAAAGTTTTTTTTATTTTTTAGTGTGATAATTCACAATATTACTGTTTTACTGTAATTTTGATCAAATAATACTGTGTTAGTGCGCATGAAAGACTCAAATATTTTACTTTTCTTTTTTTTACAGACCCCAAACTTTTGAACAGTGGTGTGTGTAAATTTATATATAAATATATATACACTATATTTCCAAAAGTATTGGGACACCCCTGCAAATCATTGAATTCAGGTGTTCTAATCACGTCCATGGCCAGTTGTATAAAATCAAGCAACTAGCCATGCAGACGCTTCTACAAACATTTGTAAAAGAATGGGTCGCTCTCAGGAGCTCAGTGAATTTAAGAGTGGTACCGTGATAGGTTGCCACATGTGCAATAGGAGCATTCGTGAAATTTCCTCACTACTAAATATTCCACGGTCAACTGTTAGTGGTATTATAACAAAGTGGAAGCATTCGGGAACTACAGCAACTCAGCCATGAAGTGGCAGGCCACATAAAATCACAGAGCGGGTCAGCGCATGCTGAGGCACACAGTGCGAAGAAGTCGCCAACTTTCTGCAGTCAATAGCTACAGACCTGCAAACTTCGTGTGGCCTTCAGATGAGCTCAAGAACAGTGCGTAGAGAGTTTCACGGAATGAGTTTCCATGGCCAAGCAGCTGCATCCATGCCTTACATCCTCAAGTGCAATGCAAAGCGTGGGATGCAGTGGTGTAAAGCACGCCGCCTTCCCAGAAGAGTTGAAGCTGTTATAGCTGCAAAGCGTGTGCCAACTCAATAAACCCTACGGATTCAGAATGGGATGTCATTAAAGTTCATGTGCATGTCAAGGCAGACGTCCCAAAACTTTTGGCTATATAGAATATCCATAATTTAGGTATAAATAAATGTATAATCGATGTTTGTGTAATTGATGAAAACACGGCTACAAACTAATGTGTTTTTTCTTTGTTTGTTTCCTCTCTGCAGTGTTGATAGATGGAGTTGAATGGAACGATGTGAAGTTTTTCCAGCTGGCGGCTCAGTGGTCATCTCACGTCAAACACTTCCCACTTGCCGTCTTCGGACCCTCCAAAGGGCCTTACTGAACTACAGCCTCACGTCTTCACTCCTCTATGCTACGGCTGCCTTTACTCTCAGTGCTGCCTGATGTTTTTATTTCAAATATCTGCTTTTTTCACGGTTTGTGTCTGTTTTTTGTTTGTTTTTTTGACATTTGATTGTTCTTTTATGAAAGACTTGATGTAGTCTTGGAAACAGGGCATATTTTTTGATTATTATGTTGAGCTTTTTAAAACCCTCCAGTGGTTCTAGTTAAATGACTAATGTACTGCATCTTTTAAACTGATTTGACTCCGTAACTAGTGAGTTTTGTGTCATTCTGTAAAGCTGTATCCACACATTTCAGCGTCATTTCAGCAGCCAACACACTTGTGGGAGAGCAAACCAGCAAAAGGGAGAAAGGAACGGTGCTTTTTGATTTATTAAACGGACATACTCTGGACTGGACTCCGCTTTGGATGGATTTTCCATGTGGCTTAGTCCCGAAGACGGCTGAAGCATTTCATCCCTCTCTCTCACTCTATAACCTCAGCGAGGTCAGAAAGTCTCCCGAAGGTTAATCGTGTGTCTCTGTGTGTGTGTGTGTGTGTGTGTGTTGCAGACATAACCTCGTTATATGTGGTTAACTTTTTTTTCTGTAGGTTTGTGTGTGTGTGAATGTATTCACTGAAGGTACTGAACGCTAAAGCACTTTTAAAACATTACTAGATTTGTGTTTTTGTTGTAATGCTTCCTGTGTTGCACAGCGCTGTTCACTCCAGCTAAAAACTGCAGCAAAGCTTTGTGGGAACTTTGGAGACAGAAACTGGACTGAGTGTCTGTGTCTACAATAGATGGACCACTGTCACACCGGTGTGCTGCACTCTTAAAAATCTTTTTTAATGTAACCGATTCTTAAAATGAAATGTATGTTCTGTTTGGTTTGTTGGCTTGTTTGAGGATGTCGAATTTCCCCCAGATGCTGTATTGGATTTAAATGATGTGCCTAGAACAAGTTCAGGTCATACTTCACCCCAAAATCAAAAGAAAAGAATAAAAAATTATATTTGGATTTGTAGAAAAAATATAGCCTATTTTTAGGGCAAATAATTACACTTTTAATTAACAAATTATTAAAAGTATTTTATTTTTTAATTTTTTTGCGTTGTAATGACATTTTCATGACAATTAAGTAAATGTACACATCATGAAACAATATTTTTTATTTAAAAAAACATAATTTATACTGTAATACATAAATACACTGTAAAAAATATCTGACCTCCCCAACTCAAAATGTTCTAGTGACTGGTCACATCTACATTTTTCAATTGGCCCAAGTGAAATTCTGCAGATGTAATTTTATCAATTTGCTGAATTTCACTTGGGCCAATTGAAAAATTTAGATGTGACCAGTGGGGAGGTCAGACATTTTTTACAGTGTAATAATTATGATAATAAATGTTCAGTTAGTTAACTGCTGTTAATGTATCGGGTATCATGAAATAATAATGAACAATATTTTTACACATTTGTTAATCTGGTTAATTTCAAAAGTTTTAAATTTTTGTTTACATGTATTATGAATTAACAATGTAAAATAAGATATTTAAATCAACATTAACCTAGATTAATGCATACTGTAAAAAATATTATTCATGGTTAGTTTATGAGATCAGTTTATGTGTTAATGAATTAAACTTTGGTATTTATAAGTGTTGGCAAAAATCTAATGAGAATCACTTTTGAGAATAATAAGCAAATTAGAAAATAATTAGAGTAATGACATATGATTTGGTCACTATTGAGAAAAATGTAATGATCTTCTGATTTTGGAGTGAAATATGACCGGCATGTTTCGTGAACACTAAACGATGGAGCTACATAAATGTCACAATATCTTAATCTCACTAAACGTAGCATAAGAATTACAGTGTTCCACAGCCTGTGTGCTTATACCTGCCTGTCGGTGAGATGAGCATGTGTAGATACTGATGTCTCAGTGTTATAAAGGTATTAGACATGCCTTTTTCATAAGGCCTTTTAGGGCATCTGTGAACTCTCTCTTAGTCTCTGCTTTTCAGGATGGAGAGATTGTTTAGTCCTCATTACTCGTATAGAGTAGATTTAAATCGAATTATATTGTGCCTCACTTGCTCCTTAGAAAGCCAAAATATGTCTAAAAAAAAAAAAAAAAATCCAACCCGTGAGGGAACCATCCCATACAACAACTCAGACTTGCGCTTGTGCACTCAAACCAGTGCAATGATGTCAGTGTTGTTCTATTTATGATCAGCAGAGATTTGGTGCAATTTAATGGAAATATTTCATGCTTGTCCAGACTAAAAGGTTCATAATTTATCATACACGGTATGTAAGGAGCTGTGCTAATGATGTCAGCTTATAGTTAAAGCTGCGCTTAAGAACTGTCTGTTTGCCGTTTAAGTGTATACCTGCCACTAGTATTAGATTTTTTTTTTAATAAAACAAATTGTTAAAAAAAACTTTTAGCTTTTTAATTTAAATGTTCTGCTCCAGTTATGGGGGGATTACTCGGATAAATTTGTATTTGTAAGAAAAACTGTTGGAAAAAATACTACCACTGTAATTCCTTAACTGGAATTTAATAAAACTACACACACTAAGATGCTTTTGTTCTGGTTATTTTTATGCTTGTTGGACGAATAGTCACCAAATATACATCCAAATCTCAACTAGAAATGCTGGCAGCTCTAAGACTTATAGGAGAAATATTTTCTCTGAATATCACAAGATTTAGAATGCTAAACGTTTTGGAAATGTCTTGTTTGAATCTGAATGTCAAAAAATAAATATAAAGCTTATTAATCTGAATAGGCCTACTAAATAATTAAATATGGAATTTATAATTTAGCAGATTTATTTTAATATTGTGTTAATATACCATTTAAAAAAGATCTTATCTTTTTATATAAGAGTAAATGTATTATGTTAATTTCCTTTGTTTTTTTTGCATTTTAATAATTTAGTCCTAATAATATTACAATATTGTATAAATAATTGGATATGTTTTATTTCGACATATTTCAATTTGTTTCGTATTTAAGATTTTGTTATGCTAAAATAACGCTGTAAAATAAGACTGTATATAACAAAACCAGACTAAAGAGACATACATAAAGTCCTCAAAAAATACATAATTAAATAATATTTTAAAAGCATGTGCATATTGTTTTTAATGCACATTCCCCTTGCAAAAGGAAAAACCAAGCACTATTTAGAGCAATACAGATTAAAGATGCGTTCACAAACAAAAGCTGAAACAAATGATATAACATTCAATCAGAAAGTACAGCACGGGTTCTGATCCGGTCGTGTGACGTCATCGCCCTTGCACCGGAGCAGGAAGTGCCGGCGGTCGGTGGGACTCAGTCTCCAAACAACCTTCTGTTTGTGCTGCGCACTCTCATGCTTTACCTAGCAAACATGTAACAGCATACCCTCAAAAGGAACCAGAATCCACCGAACTAGACCTGAGCTCAAACCCATGACGGCCGGGACACTCTACCGGAGGCATTGAGACTCATTTACCGGAGGAGAGATGAAGGAGTTGCGGGGCTGCGGCATGCGGAGCGCCGTCGGGTTCCTCTCCCGCAGGACGATCGGCGGACAGCCGAAGCTGAAGGATGAGTTCCAGCGGCGCAGACTGGCCGGCTGCAACAGCCTCTTCAAGAAGGACATGCTCGGCCACTTCGGCTGCGTCAACGCCATCGAGTTCTCCAACAATGGAGGCCAGTGGCTGGTGTCCGGTAAGATCCTCCGGTTCTGCACGCTGATCTTTCTAATGTGGGTCAGCGGGAGAGAGACCAGAGTCTCCAACGGACTAGCCTTTAGAATAAGCATTCAGTATAAAAACGTGCAAGCATATCTCTCAAATGAAGCCTTTGACTTGAGTTCAGACTTGACAGGATTGATTTGACATCTTCATTTGTCAGATTGTGCTAGCATGTTTTAATTTTGTTCATTGCAAATAAATAAATAAACAAGAGAGGGTTTCAGTCTTCCTGTCAGTAGTATATATTAAGGTGCACTCTAACATACAAAATCGTATACACAAAGAAATCAAACCAGTATAAATAAAAGTATATTACATCACATAATGAACACATGAGATAAAGATCAGCCTTCTAGAAAAAGCTTATTTTTTCTACATAAAGTTGGTCGCCCCTCATGGGTGTAACCATGTTGACATCACATGACCAGCCCTGTCAGGCTATTGACAAAAGTTACTAATAATTTACTAAGTTGCAACTTATGATAAACAGTAAAAAGATCTACCGTGCCCATAGTTCAATGATAAACGCCAGGACATTAAGCGCTAAGTGCGACTAAATTAGGGTCATAGCCTGTCCAAGATACAGTCACTGCACATAAAAACTGTCTAGAATTGAATCCAAAAATGCTTATTAACTTTTTCCACAATCTTAATCCATACATATTGATAGGTGTCTATTAGTCCGAATAAGAGCCAGATAAACCTAAACAAAAACGCACTTTTAATGGCCATTGTAGACGGTTCAGACTGTACAAGGGCCTCCATAGTTTGTCAACTCTTTTTCTTGCTGACTCATTAATTGGTTGCAGCTGTTGCTGATTTTTTGGCTTCACATATTCATTCCTGGTCGAGTCTTTATTTTTGTCCTTTGAATGTTTTTGCACTTGGATATTTTCAGTCTTTACATTGGTGAATGTGCAGAGCTCCAGAGAGTTCCCATGCTCATGGAAACCAGGAAATATAAGGCAATTCTTAAATGGTAGATTCAAGGCTTGGAAAAGTTTTCTAGTAAAAATCTAGTAAACCTTTTACCCCCGATTTCACTGAAGTGATTCCCAGACTAAAATGCATGTTTGCGCTGTCTTAACTGAAAGCAACTTGCACTGACATATCTTAAAATATGTCAGTGCCATTGTTTTGTCTCAAGATTTTTTCTAAAGCATGTTTATAAAAGCTACTTAAATGCCCTTATTGAATAAAGGCTTAATTCTGGCTTAATCTAAGCCCTGTCTGTGAAACCAGGACATGTTAGAAATTGCTCTCTCTAATTACATTCCATTTAAAATATATTTTTTAAACCCCTTGTCCAGTACTAACTAGAAAACTCATGGGTCGAAATACTGAGAGGTGATAATGAAAAAGTAAAAGTATAGTGTTTTTTCCTTACACAGATTTCGTGCAGAAATCTAGATATTGCCTGCGGTCAACTTTTCCTTCGTTTCACTGCAAACTAAATGCAAAACCTCAAACCTTCTGGTTCATTTTGCACGACAGGTGTGACACTAAAATAGCAGTAGGATGCTAGCAACATGTTTAAATGACAAAAACACATTTGCGGCAACATTTGCTCTTGTGGAAATCCACCTGTTCAAATAAAACGTCAACCTGTATAGTCTCACAAGTGACTGCGATTCATACGATTTGTTTTGAAAAAGTAATATTGTGAAACATTATTACAGTTTACAATTTTAGTATATTTTTAACAAGAAAAGCTTTCTGTGATTTCTGTAAAACGTCCATATTGTGTGCATATAACCCTACAGTTAAACCCTCAAGAGAGTGATGTTGAAACTGATTGGTCGATTACTCTGGAGAATCTATTAATATGTCTTCTGTCTTAGGTGGAGATGACCGCAGGGTGTTGCTGTGGCACATGGAGAAAGCAATACACTCACGGGCCAAACCGATCAAGTTGAAAGGGGAGCACCTGTCCAACATCTTCTGCCTGGCGTTTGACAGCACCAATAAACGTGTTTTCTCCGGAGGTAAAACAGGAAGCTGCTCCGCTTCATGATGCTGCATCTGAAACAGGAGATCAGGTGTCTAATGATTCTGTCCGTCTCTGCAGGAAACGATGAGCAGGTGATTCTGCACGATGTAGAACGTGGCGAGACGCTCAACGTCTTCTTGCATGATGACGCTGTGTACGGTCTGTCCGTCAGTCCTGTTAACGATAACGTCTTCGCCAGCTCTTCTGACGACGGCCGAGTTCTCATATGGGACACACGAGAACCTCCACATGGAGGTACACACAAGTGAAAAGTTTAATTTCTTAGTTTTTGGTGTGGCTCCATTTCGCTTGAACGACAATTACGGGATAGTCATATACAGCACAGTGTTTCAGGATGCACACTACCCTTAAAAAGTTTGGGGTTGGTTAAGTTTTTAAAATGTTTTTGAAAGAAGTCTCTTATGCTGCATCTATTTGATCAAAAATACAGTAATAATTGTAAAATATTATTACATTTAAAAAAAACTGCTTTCTATTTCAATTAATTAACTAATGTAATTTCCTGTGATGGCAAAACTGAATTTTCAGCATCATTACTTCAAGCCTCAGTGTCACATGATCCTTCAGAAATCATTCTAATGTGCTGATTTGGTGCTCAAGAAACATTTATTTCGGAAAATTGTTGTGCTGCTTAATTTCAGGATTCTTTGATGTGTTCTATAATCTCTGTTCCATCTAAAGCATGAACTTGTTCTAGAAACCTTGGTTTACTCTTATTCTGTTGTGTTTTTTAGAACCGTTCTGCTTGGCCAACTACCCATCGGCGTTTCACAGCGTGATGTTTAACCCTGTAGAACCCCGTCTGCTGGCCACTGCAAACTCTAAAGAGGGGGTGGGGCTGTGGGACATCCGCAAACCCCGCAGGTGAGATGGAAATCTATCCAAAAAACACGCACAGGGCTATTTAACTGTTTTCTTTTCAAAGGCCAAAAGACTATTGAAAATGGGCCAAGCTTTTTTCAGAGTAATTATCAGATCTCCGCACGTTCACTTGGTAATTTCATGAAACGTATGCGGTTTCATTATTTTGGATACGAGTTAAAAATGTTGACACTGATGCCTGTTTCACATTGGATGCACAAGCAGCGCAGAAGCTTCACACTGACCGTGTTAGTCGCACACAGCTGAGCCGCAGCTTGTGTACTGCGAATACAGACGAGTACCGTCCATTGTCACACTTTTCAGGTGTTCTCCTCAGACCGCTGTCTGTGACGTGCTTAGATTTATTATGGGCAGCATACTCTGCTGCGTTGCAGTGATCTTAACGATAAGATATGCAGTTGTGCTAAAGTTTGCGAACCTTTTTGAATTTTTCATATTTCTGCCTAAATATGACCCAAAACATCTTCAGATTTTCACACAATTCTTAAAAGTAGACAAAGAGAATTCCATCAAACCAATGAGACAAAATATTATACATGATGATTTTTTTATTCAGGTAAATAATTCGATATTGCATATCTGTGAGTGGCAAAAGCATGTGAAGCTCTAGGATTAACCGTTAATTTGAAGGGGAAATTAGGCTCCACCTGTTTTTGGGATTACAATCAGGTGTCGTGTGCCCTGTTTTATTTAAAGAACAGGGAGCTATGAAGGTCTGATCTTCACGACACGTGTTCGTGGAGGTATATCATGGCATGGACCAAGGAGACTTCTGAGGACCTCAAAAAGAGAGTTGTTGTTGCTGATCCGACTGGAAAAGGTTATAAAACCATCTCTAAAGAGTTTGGACTCCACAAATCTACAGTCAGACAGATTATGTACCAATGGAGGAAATTCAAGACAAGTTATGCCCTCACCAGGAGTGGTCAATCAATAAAGATTACTCCAAAAGCAAGACGTGTAATAAGTCTGCGAGGACCCACGGGTAACGTCTAAGCAACTAATGGCCTCTCTTACGTTGGCTGATATTAATGTTCATGAGTTTTGCTGTTTTGCTCCAGGATGAATTGCCATCATTGATGGAACAATTAATTCTGATACCAGTGAATTCTAAAGGAGAACACAATCTGTCTGTGAACCTCCAGAGAAAGCGGGGCATGTAGCAAGACAACGACCCCAAGCACACAAGTCGCTGTACCTTGAATGGTTAAAGAACCAACTCAATGTTTTGGAATGGTCAAAGTCCATTCAAATATGGTGGAAGGACCAGAAGCAAGCAGTTCATGTGAGGAAACCCACCAACATCCCAGAATTTAAGATGTTCTATACTGTGGAATGGGCTAAGATTCCTCCAAGTCTGATCAGCAGTTACCAGAAATGTTTAGTTGCAGTTATTTCTGCACAAGGTGCTTACAGCAGATATGGAAAGCAGTACTAAAAGTTCACATACTTTTGCCACTCACCGATATGTAAAACTGGATTTTTTTTTGTCTCATTTGTTTGATTGGGTTCTCTTTGTCTACTTTTAGGACATCCGATGAAGTTTTGGGTCATATTTATGCAGAAATATAGAAAATCCTAAAGGGTTCACTAAGATTCAAGCACCACTGTACCTCTAGCTTTAATAATTTAAACCGGCATTTGAAGTTTGCTTCTGGCAAGGATGTGTTTTTGTGGGGGTTTTTCTCACAGTGCTAGAATGTAAAATGATGATTATGAAACACGGAACACCTCACTTATATGATTTTATGGTAAAAAACAACGCAGTGTTTTTAATTCGTCGTGAGCTGTGCAGAAGAAATACACTCGCGGAGTCTCAGCACTGTCACTTCTGCTCCTGCTATGCTTCGGCGCGCAGTGTGAATGTTATAATCTGTTAACATGGGTGCCGAAAAAAATATGTGCTTCTGACTCTCTGCTTATGCGTTCAATGTGAAAAAAGATTTCCAAACCTCATATTTTTAACAGTACCCAAAGCAAAAATTGCTTATGCTAAACTTTTCCCATACTTTTCCATATTAAAGTTTTTTGTGTGGAAATTCATAGTATCAAGGATACAATAAATTGATCAAAAGTTATGGTAAAGATATTTATAATGTTAGAAAATACTGAGAATAAGAAAATATTAAACCCCACAACCGTTTTCAACATTTATAATAATAATGAGAAATTACATGGTGATCAGGACCTTGCATCATCCCGAAGAGGTTTCTTTTGAGATAATAACCTACTAACTGTATATTTTCTTGGTTATTACGCAACTACTTATCCGAATGTGTAAATAAATGGACCTAAAATATTAATCTGAGTTGAAATTATTTTGTTATGTGTGAAAAAAGAGACCGCAGAAGGCTACGAGGCATTTGAAAGTAGCACAGTGAAGCAGAGTTGGCTGCTAGAGACAATATTCAAATATACAGTTTATTGTCGTCATGCAAACATTTTGGGCTGCAATTGGCTAATCAGAATTAAATTTGACAGAGAACAGTGTTTATAAGCAAAGCTAAACAGGGGAAACTAGGGTTGCTGAACTGTGTTTGGTAAAAGATTGAACGCATAATGCTTCGGTCCAAATATGGACTGAAATCTAGCTGACAAGGCCAGCTCTATCATCATCGCTGTCTGCTGTACTGCCTGAGACCAGCAGAGGACAGCAGAGCTTGTGTAAAGATGTTCTCCGATTGGTCAAGTGTTGACATGATCTCTTAAAATGCCCCTTTATTGCTATTTTAAATGCACATTAAAATTGCATAAATATGGATGATGATCTATTTTCCTTTTGTAGTTGATGTGTGTCTCTCTGTGCTGTAGTTCTCTGTTGCGGTATGGAGGGAGTTTGTCTCTTCAGAGTGCCATGAGCGTGCGCTTTAACAGCACGGGGACGCAGCTGCTGGCTCTGCGCAGACGTCTGCCTCCCGTCCTGTACGAGCTCCACTCTCGTCTGCCCAGTTTCCAGTTTGATAACCAGGGCTACTTCAACTCCTGCACTATGAAGAGTTGCTGTTTCGCCGGAGACCGAGATCAGGTTAGATTAACACTTGGGATGTGCAAAACTTGGATGCCAAAACCATGTGGGCAAAAACTGCTTTCTTAATTGATTGCCATCCAAAAATTTAAGTACACTTTTTTTCTTTCTTTTTTTGCAAGCAACATATACACTACTGTTGAAAAATGTTTGGGGGTCAGTGAGTTTAAAAATTATTTTTATCTAGCACAGATGCATTAAATTGATAAAAAAGTGACAGAGATAACATTTATGATATTACAAAATATTTTTGTTTTTAATACTTTCTAATAACCAAAGATTCCTGAAAGAAATGTATCACAGTTTCCATAAAATATATTAAGCAGCACAACTGTTTTCAACATAGATAATAATAAGAAATGTTACTTGAGCACCAAATCAGAATATTAGGATGATTTTTGAAGAATCATGAAGACTGAAGTAATGATGCTGAAAATGTTCCATTAAAGGATTTAATTACTATTTTTAAATCTATAAACGGATCTTTTAAATTGCAATAATACTTCACAATATTACAGTTTTTAATCAAATAAATTCATCCTTGGTTAGCATAAGAGACTTCTTTCAAAAACATTAAGAAATCTTACCGACGCCACACTGCAAAGTGCAAACAAATAGTCAATTTTCAGTTTCAATCAAAACAATTAGCAATTCTTCGATAATAGGGAGGTAACCAAGATGGAAAGGTATTTATATTCAGCTGGTCAAGTGATCTCAACATGGCAGCCACCATGAGACGACCCGCTCCACGTAAAAAAACACACAAAAAAACAGATGAATTCATCACCAGATGAATAAACGCAGTGTCTACACAGCCTGTATCTCACGCGAGTGCACACGTCATATTTTAAGAAGTGCTATTTCTTTCTTTTGTTTTGTTTAATTCTTGAGTGCATCTGCATAATTATGCTGGTTTAATGTCGTATCCATCAGATCGAGATCAGACAGGTTTCTTAGGGATTCACTAGTTTGGACTCTTCAAAAACAGCTAGTCTGAGCCAGAGCCGTTGAAAAACATATAACGGCTACTTAACATATTTTATCATACTTATCAGATTTAACGGCTCTGGTCTGAGCATAACAGAATGAACTAAACCAATAAATATAGACATAATAAAGATCATCTGTCTTTCTATCTATTTGAATAACTGTCATCTACACAAAAAGTTGAGTGAACAAATGACTAACTTGCGACTAACTTAACCAGTCCCTTTATTATGTCTGGAAATGGGTAATATAACAGTGTGTGTATGTGACCGATAGCACAGAAGTTTCTGAGTTCTGTGTGTACGTTTTTTTGTGCGCATCTGTTCGTGGGTTGGTGGACGTGTGCGTGTCAGTGGGTTGTAGATGCTGTGTGTGTGGATGTGTTCAGGTATGTTCAGTGCGGGAATGTTGGGTTACGGCTTGTAGAAGCTTGTTTTATCAGTGTTGAATCTAAAGCTCAGCAGATGCTGTTCTGTCTGTCTGCCTGCGTTCGTGTGTGCGTCGGTCTGTTGGGTTCTGTTTGGATTTTTTTGTATGTTTGTCCAGCTGTGTCTCCTCTTTCTTTTTGTCTGACTGTCGTACTCCTCCCTAAATCCTCTCTATCCTCTGAAAAGCTCAGTCTGTGTGTTACAAAAATATATATATTTTAGAAGTTGGCTAAATGTAAGATGTCCCCAAAGGGAGGTTTTCTATGTACATTTGAAAAAAAAAAAAAAAAATCGGTCCCACTTTATATTAAGTGGCTTTAAGTACTATGTACTTACATCGAAAAATAAGTACAATGTACTTATTGTGTTCATGTTTTATTGTAAAACACTTTTGCTGCTATTGCGGTGTGATACGGGTAAGGTTAGGGACAGGTGTGGTGGTATGGTTAAGTTTAAGGGTGGGTTAAGGTATAAGGGAAGGGTCAACTGTGTAATTATAAATGGAATTACATACATTAATTACAGCTGTAATTACATGCAGGTATTTAAAAAATATAAGTACAATGTAAAAACATGTATGTACTCAAAGTCCATTGTATCAAATTATTAATTTCAATGTAAGTACATATTACTTAAAGCCACTTAATATAAAGTGGGACCAAAAATTCTGTATTATTAAAAATAATGTATTTATAAATGCATTAACAATACCAAGTTTGCAGTCCGTAGGGTTTCTTTATATTTTTAAAAGAAGTCTTGTTGCATTTATTTGGTTAAAAACAAAAGTATTGTGAAATATTATTGCAATTTAAAATAACTGTTATCTTTTTGAATATATTTTAAAATGTATATATTCCTGTGATGGCGAAGCCGATCATTACTCCAGATTCTTCCAGTATTTTTGTGGAAACAATAATATATTTATTTCAGGATTCTTTGATTGATAGAATTTATTCATTTTAAATAGAACGTTCGCAACGTTATCTTTACTTTTGCTCAATTAACTTGCTGAATTAATTTCTGGTTCCAAACTTTTGAATAGTATTCTATGTTATAGGTTTTATTTGAAAAAAAATCTGAACTTTTGTTTTGTGTGCATGTTTTGTGTTCATGTTTGTGTGCAGTAGTGCTACTGAGCCTGAATGTTGTGTTCGGATATATAATTCTAGAAACTTCTTTTGTGGAGGCAGATCATGTCATATTTCTCTAGAACTCTCAGACATGTATATCTTTGTGTTTTCAGTACATCTTGTCTGGCTCAGATGATTTTAACCTTTACATGTGGAGAATCCCCAGTGACCCTGAAGCAGGTAAACACACACACACACACACACACACACACTCATGCACAAGGTAACCGTGTCTAATGTTGTTGTTGTTTATGAATACATTCTCTCTCTCTGTCTCGGCAGGAGGTCCGGGTCGAGTGGTAAACGGGGCCTTTATGATTCTGAAAGGTCATCGGTCCATCGTGAATCAGGTCCGATTCAACCCTCACACGTACATGATCTGCTCCTCCGGTGTGGAGAAGGTCATTAAGGTCAGTTTACATGCATTAAACAGTATTTAGCATCCGAACAAACTGATGTATTTCAGCAGATTTATTTAAAGGGATAATACATCAAATTCTAGGAGTAAATTCTGTCATCATTTACTCCTCCTTATGTTGTTCTAAACTTTTATGACTTTCTTTCTTCAAAGGAATGCAAAAAGTAATGTTAATGCTGCTCTTTTCCATTCTATCAAAGTGAATGGTGATGGGTGGGTGGATTTAAATGACTTTAAAAGTAATAAATATGGTTTGTGTATAATGTTCCAAGTTATCTGAAGTCATATAATAGCTTTGTGAGGAACAGACCACAATTTAAGTTGGTGTTCATTGAAAATCTCATTTTAAAAACACCACTGGTTCATGCGTACACTACCGTTCACAAGTTTGGGGTCACTATGTTTTTTTTATTGTTTTTTTTATTGTTTTTTTTATTGTTTTTTTTAAAGAAAATAATATTTTCATACAGTAAGGATGTATTAAATTGAATAAAAGTGACAGTAAAGACTTTTACATATAGATACAAAATAATTATATTTAAAATGAATGCTGTTCTTGTGAATTTTCCATTCATCAAATAATGAATCATGGTTTATTAGGCAAAACAATTGATTTTCCACATTCATAATAATAAGAATTTCTTGAGCAGCAACTGACTCCAAACTTTTGAACTGTAGGTCATGTTGTGGCTAAAGTTTCAATATGCAGAATATTCAAATTAGGTTTGAAAGCTCCCTTATCACAAACATCACATGTCTTCATAAAATGCAGTCCACAAGACATTTAGATAAAAAAAAAAAAAAAACCTTTTATGGTGTATTGTTCGTATTTGGAGCTCAATAGCATCCGTCCCGTTCATTTTTACTGTATGGAAGAGAGAAGTGTAAACATTCTGCCTTGCATCCCCTTTGAAGAGAAAGTCATACAGGTTTGAAACAACATGAGGGTGAATAAATGGATGAAATGTGATTTCTGGGTAAACTATTACTGCCTGACACGAGCAGACCTGCCGCACACACACACACACAGAGGACAAGATTCTGCGCGTGTTGGAAAGATTATCATGTCTGACTCTGAACTTGTCTCTCTGCTACGTTAAGTCTTAAATGAATTTCTGCTGTCGCCGGTTCAGCCGCACCTAAAACCCTGAAAGAACTAAATCCGGTCATGATTTTACCCGTCTCACTCTTTTTAGCTGTCTCACTGTCTTTTCTCTGGATTTTGCACTCTGCATTTTTCCCAACTGTCATGTTCTGTGTGAATTTGTTTCTTTAGTGTTGTCATGTGCTGTTGTGTGTGTAAGAGTGAGACTGTAGTTTATCTTTTGCTGGTGGTTCTTGTGAAATTTTTGGCAGGCAGTAGATGTTGAGTAACACTTGCGCACTGTGGGCCTGTTCTCACACACTAAACTTGATTTTGTCAGAGACCATCATGGCTGTTTTTATATAACACGCAAACAGACAGACATCTGCTGTGTTTGTACATCCATAGACGTGGCTACAGTGATTTATACATGTTCAATTTTGTTATAATTCTTGAACATATCTGGGATGTTAGGCCTGTTTTAGGCTCATGTGTGAGCAGCGAGTAAGCAGTTGTGCGTTCACACTGACAGCACATCAGTTTCTGAAGGATCATGTGACACTGAAGACTGGAATAATGGCTTCTGAAAATGCATAACAGGAATATATTACATTTTAAAACATTCAAAAAGAAAACGGTTAATTTAAATTATAATAAACATTTTTTTTTACTGATTCTTGCAAATAAATGTATTTATAAATAAATATGATTTATATTATATTAAATATTATTATTTTGTGCTTAAGAATAGTTTTTTATTTGTATCCTTCTATATGCTTTTATTTAGCTCAATTGTAATATTCTCTATATTAGTATTAAATTATTTCTATAAAATTGTATTTAAGTTCTATAAAAAATCTATTTGTGTTGAATAGGTATGTCTATACATCTTAAATTAATAAATATAGGGGGAAAGACACATTGCCAACTTAATGCAAAGTGAATAAAAAAAAATGTCTTTAGTAAATTGACTTTAGTACAATAATATCAAATTTTATATTTTTCTGACAGTTCCTTTAAACTTTAGGAAGAAGATCCCTTGTAAACTTGTTAATATGGGCGAAATGATTCTAATTCGTTCCTCTTTTATTCCCTCTACCTCTCTCTGTCTGTAGGTATGGAGTCCGTATCAACAACCAGATAGTCTTGGAGATCTGGAAGGCCTGGTGGAGGACAAATCTCGCTCTCTCTACACTCATGAGGAATACATCAGCCTGGTCCTCAACAGCGGAAGTGGCCTGTCACATGATTACGTCAGCCAGTCAGTGCAGGAGGACCCGCGAATGATGGCTTTCTTCGACTCGCTGGTTCGCCGTGAGATTGAGGGTTGGAGTTCAGACTCGGACAGCGATTTGAGCGAGGGCGCGATTCTGCAGCTGCATGCGAGAACTCGGCGGGCCACTCGCTCCACGCGATCCATGCCACAATCCCCTGCTAATGTATCCGCCGCTCACGTCAGCGACTCTGACCACTCCTCTTCATCGTCATTGGCTGGACCAGAAGCGTCCGGCAGCGAGCGGACCGATCAGGACAGGAACGGGTCGGAGAGGAGCCGGGCGAGGCCACGTGCATCTGCGTTTCTACTGGACCTTGTGAATGAGGACTCCGATTCCAGCGGGTTCTGGTTGGATCCGATGCCCCGTCCCAGATCTCCTAGTCCACATGAGAACTCGAGCCTTTCTAGCCACGCCTCCTCAGCAGGCGTGGCCTCCAGTTCTAGCTCCTCCCCCAGCTCATCTTCTAGCTCCTCCTCCAGCTCAGACGGAGTTGACGAGGAGCTGCGCAGGAGCAGGATGCGACAGCGCAACGCAGCCAGGTGGAGGCGCAACATTGGCCTTTCTGGAAGAGAATCTCCTCACAATCTTCACGGTGCAACAGATTTCACCAACTATCCCAGCATTTCCGTCCATGATCAGTCATCACCCTCTTCGTCCTCAGGTGACGAAGGTCGACCTTTCAGGAATCGTGGAAAAGCAAAGCAGAGCGGACATGTCTCAAGTCCCACGCACTTATCTGACAGACGGTCACATTCGCAGTCCAGGAGTAGACGCCGCATCACTTCCTCTTTCTCGGCTGGTGACGCCCCTGTGGAGAGGGCGAAATCCCGAGTGGGCTTTCTCGCAGAGTCCGGGGAGGAACTCGAGCGAGGGAGAACTAGCGGGGAAGAGTTAAGTGCTGTGGAGGAAGTAAACGCGACACTCAGCAGTCGCGCCACAGCGGCTGGGGTCAACGGACGTCCACACGCAGATGAGAACCTTGCAGACTCTATTCACCCAGAATGCTCTGGGGCAGACACAGAACTCAGTAAGAACTCTGGCGACTCCAGGACCCAGGGGGAGCCCTCTGGAAGGGAGTCCGCCAGTGTTGCTGGGAAACGGACTTGTTCGGACTCAGGAGACGAGGAGGATTCTCCATCGGAGAAGAGGGCGAAAATGTGCTGATGTCACAGCTCAACTCACTGGCTCAGAGTCAAACTTATTTTGAGTTGTTCATCTTTGGACTTTTTCAAGGTCTTTTGGTTTAATTTCTGAACCAACTCCTTTTATCTGATGTCACACCACAGGGATGACACTAAAAAAAGATATTAGTGATATTAATATGTTATTGGAAGAAAAAAATAACTGCATTGCTTTTGGTTTCATAATGTTTTAGTTCCACTGAACCTGTAACCTTTATGTTAGGGGTCCTGGTTTGGTTTTGGGCTGTGAGAAGAAAAGGGATTTGAGAGCATTTCTATAAGAATGCCTGTTGTGAGTCTGTATCAGTGGAACTTGGGGGAATGGGGGAGGGGGGGCAGTGTTTCCATGGTATCCTCATTGAGCAGCAACTGTTTGAGTTGTGCATTAAAGTTCTGTTCCAGTGTTTCCATAGAAACCGTCTTGTGATATCTCATCTTCATCATCGTACACCATTCTAATCATCATCAAACAGGAAGTAGCCTGCTGTAATTTCTGGGTGAGTGTTCTAGAATATTCCAATGTGAGAATGGTCACCATGGTGATGTATCAGTATCTGCTCTCCATCTGTCTAATGGAGTGGATTGCAGGGCCAAGTGAAAGATTTATGAGAACATAAATGATAATGTAATTGGTCAGCAGAGGACTTGTTGTCTTAAACTCTTCCTCTACGGTCACCTGATTAATAGTACCTTGAAAATTCGACTAAACCGGGTATTTAAACATCTAAAGTGGGATTCAGAATCGTAGGGAGTGTTTAAGCACAACCACATCAGTGGCCGGTTACATAAACTGCTGAGACTAGTCTTATAAGTTAGTCATCAATGTATTTTTCTTAAGACTGTTCCTAACCTCAAATCAGTTACATAAAAATGCAGATTGGTCCAATTTGATACTTAAAAGAAAGATTAATTATTATTACCCCTAACCTGGTCATAGTTTGAATTTCTTTCTTCTGCTGAACACAAAGGAAGATATTTTGAAAAATGTCAGTAACAAAACAGTTACCAGATCAGGGTGAGTATATGATGACAGAATATTCATTTTAAAGTGAACTATCCCTTTAACATAATGGCCATGTTGATGCAACTAGCCCCTGGATTGACTAAAATTCACCAGTTATTTTATGAAATCAGTTTAATTCACCTTAGAATTGGTTATTCTGCACTGTATATAAATTATGCAAACTATCTGACGGTTACAATAACAGTATCATGACAACAGGTTACTTAACCAGAAAGAAAATATATTAAAATTCTAGCATATTTATTTTCATATCTTTTAAAGAGCAGCCCTCGGTATATAATACCTTTCAAGTGTTTGGGGTCAGTGAGATTACCAACAATTCTATTGCAAATAAATGCAGTTGTTTTGATCTTTCAACTCATTAAAGAATCCTGGAAAAATATATCATGGTTTAAAAAAAAAAAATATTGAGCAGCACAACTGTTTTCAACATTGAAAATAATAGGAACCGTTTCTTGAGCAGCAAATCAGCATATTAGAATATTTTCTGAAGGATCGTGTGACTGAAGACTGGAGTGATGATGCTGAAAATTCAGCTTTTGCCTTCACAGGAATAAATTACAATTGAAATATAATAAAATAGAAAAGTTATTTCAAATTGTAAAAGAAATCACAATATTACTGCATCAAATAAAGAACAGAACACTTTATCGGAGCCATGTGAATCAAAATGCAGTTATTGAGTTTGACATAAAACAAATGCAGAACAGTTCCTGCGGCTGATGATGAACAGATTCAACTCTGGGCATCTCGAGAATTCACAGAATCGCTGTAGTATTTGTTTAATGCAAGGCCTTGGATGAGAAACAGGTTGTCCTGTAGGAAATGAACTACAGCTTTTCCACTGGCCACACACACACACACACACACAGTCAGGCGGACATGGTCTTGCTCCGATGAGCAGTTGGAGGCAGCCATAAATGGACTCGTCTCTGTTGTTGAACACGATAAGGAAACTCCACCCAGCGGTAAGAGCAATACTTTGACAGTTATTTGGCTGATGTCATTCAGGAGTACGGTTACTGGGACACACCCTCAGTCTCCTGTAGAAGTGTAAATTGTCCTCACATCATGACCCCTCTTTTGCAGTGAATCATCTCTAGAACGGTGTTCTAGTCCTCAAAACGGCAGGCTGCTTTTACTCACCTGTGGAATCAAGGTTTCATGCAAACGAGGCTTTCCTTGAGATATTTCTCATGACCAGGGCCAGAAATCAACCAATTTATTTAGATATAAATGTGGGGGGATCATGTTTTTCATAAATGTATAACTATATTAGTTGTAGGTTTAGTACCTCTGTAGGTACTTTTCTTTCTTTCTTGTGCCTTATTACAGTTTTTCTCTGTCGCTTTTGTACATTTCTTGAATCGTCCTTAAGATTTGAAAACCAGTTAGGGCATTCCTCAGAACAATACGTACAAACAGCACCACACAATGAATTACCTGCCAAAAGCCTTAGTTCATCTCAAGTATTTATTCAAGATTCTTTATTGTCACTATACGAAGGTGTAGCGAAATTGTAGAAATCCTTAGTGCCATCACCATCACGTATAACTTTGTGCAAACTAAACATCTAATTTAAATAAATATATTTTAAGTAGAATTTTAAAGAAACAATACAATAATAACCAATATACAGTACAATATGTCAATAAACAATGTCATAATCAATACAACGCAAAAACAATAAACACAAAACCAGTGCAAGGAAGGCAAACAGTCACATATTGCACAGACATTGCACACAATGAAAGACACACTGAGATATACAGGGGGTGTTGTTAACCTTGTATAGGATGAGATATAACATGCCCCCTCAGATTGGTGCATATCTCAGTGTGTGTGTGTGTGTGTGTGTGTTCTGTTCTTGAGTCTATTGGTCCGTGATTTTGATGGAGCTAAAACTTTACCAGAGGGCAGCAATTCAAGCAACTGATGTCCCAAATGGAAAGGATTTTTAAAAATATATCCTCTTCATTTATGTCAATGAACATATCAAAGCCATCAGAATGACCAGTCCTTGTGTCATTGTTCACAAAAAGACAGTCAAAATGCTGTCATGTTGTCAATATAACAGTGGACTCTGTCAGTATTTTCAGATGTACACTATGATTTTGATAACAGTGATTGAAAATGCACAAGACTGTACTTTATCTGTATGGCATGTATACATAAACAGTATGAATTTACACACTACTCTTTGGGATATTGATTGAAAGAGACTGGACAGGATTCAGTTTCACTTTTACTCTTGGTCTGTCAACAAATTACAGTACAATGTCATGCGATATAAAGAAAAAGACAGGACTAATATATATATAATCACACTGTACATGTGTGTGTTTGTGTGTTACATGTCTCTATGAAGTATATTTACTGTATTATGTAAAATGTAAGTGGACTACTGTAATATAGCATTAGTATTGAACATTGTCTGATTACATTCGTGTTCTGTCAACAAACGTTTGAATGATTGAGGTCACGGATGTTCTCATGAGGTCATGATTGAGAACATGGTCCACAATGGCCTCTTCTACCTCTTCCACAGTTTTGCCTCCGTACCCTTCCACCATCCATCCTTAATCTTTTTCTTCTTCCCAATCCCAGCTGTTGACCCTGTTTGTTTCCTGGTTGATCTTCACTGTCAGAATTTTTGTTGTGCTCTGTCTATATATTCTTCCCAAATGAAGCTTCATGATGCACCTGTGAACTATTTTAGAGAACTGGTTGATCATTGGTTAATTTAGCCCTTTACATTTCCCTTCATTAGTGAAAAAAAGTCTAATAGAAATATATAGAAAATATGCTTGACCGCTTATGACAACTTGTTCAACCGTTCTGCATCTAATGAACTAATGCATATGTTTTGAGGGGTCAGATCAACTTGAAATAAGTAATTGATGAAAGTTGTGATCTGAGAAATGCACAAAAGCGACTGAGAAAAACTCTAACAACTTATTTATGTTCATTTTAATTTCAAAAGTAAAAGCTATAATTGTTCAGAATAAGAATATATTTCTTTTTTTTTTTCATTTGAAATATATCACTATGATTTTATATGATCAGAATACAGATTTTTTTTAAAACTTAAACTAAACCTATATTATTGATTTAATTCATTAAAAGAAATGCTGAAGTAAAAATCCTTTTCTGTGTGAGAGGGCTGATGCGATAATGATGCTTCTGCTCAGCTGTCAGCATCTGATCGTGTTTAGTTTTAGTTTCTCTATCCTGTAACCTTGTTCATCTCATTCTGTCTGATTCGGCTGTAACTATCAACAGGAAATGAATGATGTGTCCCCGCACGCCTTCTTAATGTCCTTGTGCACATGAGGAGGTCGGTTATTCTTATACTTTTAAATCAAATAGGCCACTCAGAAAACTAAGATAAAATTTCACAGACTTGCCTTCATCCAGGCAGCCAGCATCTTATCAGGAACATTGTGACAACAGCTCTAGATACTGTTGAGTTTCACACTCAAAGGGGGCAGGGGGGTGGTAGTGCCAGCTTGTGCCGGATTATAGCCGGAATGCTTTCAAACTGTCCCAAAGATCATCCATATGAACAGAATCACCCTCCATAACATGCTCTACCTGCAATGCTTCATACATGTTTCACATGGGGAAACAATGAGAAAAAGTTGTGTGCTTGTGTGAATTAGATGTAGAAAATAGAAAGTTTGACTATCTGATGCGTCTGTGAGAGAGTGTGTGTGTGATCCATGTTTACCCTGTGCATGTAAATTAGACCTGTTGTGAAATATCTTCAAATGTGTGTCTGGTGGACCAAGAACACTGATGAGGGGGGCATCCATTCAAATTTTGTCCCAGGCCCTTTGTATTCAAACAGCGAGCAGTGTAGTGGAGTTTGTTTTAGTAATTTAACAGCTGTCTTGCCTCTCTGGTTGTGAAAAGTGTGACTGGTTTTAGTAAAATGGTTAAATTACCCGTGGCTCCAGTTTTGTTGACGTTGGTGTTGATAATATCAACGGTTATGTAGATATTTAGATGGCATATGAATCATTTGAATCTTTTCTGAGTAGATAAATATCTGAATGTTGAGCTTGGCACAAATCCAAAAGGTCTACTGTAAACATTTCCCTGACTAACCCAAAGCCAATCTTCATGATCTTTATAGAAAGTGCAAATGACTGCAAGACGACTATATTTTCAGAATGCAGATCCTTTTGACACTTTGGTTATCATATGCACCAATATCAATCTTTTGTGTGTGTTATGGTTACTTTTAAACCTTTATTTTTGCATGGAAGTGCTAGTCAAGTGCAGTGCCCATTGGGAGACATTTATGATGACAGCAGGAGAGCAGCAGATTTGATTATTCAAGATTTACTGAAGCCAAGAGCAGCAGCACATCCTGGAGAATCAACCAGCATCCCTCCCAGAAATATATTTATATATTGATCTACTTCTTGAAACCGCTTCAAGAGAAAGTGTTTCCTGTTTACATTATCATAGGTCAAAAGTTCGCCAAGTAGTGATCTAGATTGTGCAGCCTGAATCCGAAGCTAGACTGGTGCTGCTGTTTAAAATCGTCAAATGGTTGTACAGACATGCAGAATAACTTTGCGGTCATCGTTTTCCTTAAGGATTTGTGTTTATTCATATGCCGAAAAAAAAAAAAAACTTAACGTGTGAGCGAAATATAATGATGTCGAACACATAAATAAGTTTGTCATAAGTTGAACAAAAGTTTGATTTATTTTGGCGAGAAAGTGTTTTACTGCTTTGCTTAAACAGCAGCGTTGAGAATAAGATCTCACTGTCTGTGCGCTTAACCTGTGACGTCACTTTCCCAAACATTCGCCGCTTGGAAGTTTGTCCATATATGGAAGAGCGATCCAGACTACAGTGAGTGCATAGTGCGCGGGTGTGCTTCTGACCTAGTCATACTTTTAGGGAGAAAATTGCTGAGGAATGTTCCTAGAATTTTGCTAAATCAGATAAAACGTTCTTTTACGTCCTCAAAATTTGAGAAATCAAACAGGCAGACAGAGATAAATAAGGTAAAACACTATAGGCTATAAGAATTTGTGTGAGTCAGGCTTCTGGTTCATCCTCTGCAGAGAGGGACTTCTGTTCACCAGGTGGGGGCTTTACCCTACATGGCAGAGGCATTCCTTCCCAAACAACGGCCTTCTTCGGAATGTTGGGAGGATGGAGGCAGGAGGAGGACTTTGATCTGATGCCATGCACTGGGGTGTTAAGTAGCGGTGTAAAGTTTTGTAGCTCTGACCAATATGAAATGTGAAGAGTATTTATTGCAATACAATACATACATTTGTATAACAGTATTAGGCCTACATATATTGTACAGTATGAAACAAAAATACAGAGAAAATGAATAAAAGTCAAATCACAGCTCAAGCTTGTCATAGTGACACTTAAACAGATAGAAGGCTGATATAATAAACATTATAACAACAGCAATATTTATATATACAACATTTTAGGAGATAAATGCAAAATATAATGCCAATAGCAAAGAGACAAACCAGTAAAGAAGTAACTATAATTGATTTATATTAAGAGTGCGCATGTGAATCAAATATTTGTTTGTATATGCAGTAGAGTAAGTATAAAAGTGCATCATAGATTTACTAAAGGAAACCATGGGCTTACGTACAGTAAGATGTTCCAGGCTGTGCATCACAGAAATTAACTGCTGACCCTTGTTCAGCCAATGCAGGGCATCAAATACTCATAAGGCGAACATCTGTTTGCGTCAGAGCACGCAATGGCTGTTCAAACATGCCCTGAATAAACAGAACTAATCATTTCGATCCTGTTCCAAAAATAACCGCAAGGGTTCAAGGGAGGAAATCTCATCATCTTAAACTTCACAGCTTTTCTTCCCCACAGTGAGATGTGATGAATATGAGGGACATCCTTTGCCAGTCTAGGCATACTTCTTTGTGTCTAACAACATACACTGTAAAAAAATGTCTGCCTTAAATGTTATTCAATCAACTTGGATGTTTAAGTAATTTCAACTTAAATCACATTAAACTGACTTAATAAATTAGATGAATCTTGTATAATTTATAAATATATTTTTTTAATTGCTTAACTTATTTTGATGAGTTAAAGCAATGTAAAAACATGTAATAACTTTTTGATCATGATTTTTTACAGTGTACTGCCTTGATCTGAATCATAGCATCCATTTTCAGTCTTTTATCTAATCTATTCCCATTAATTATAATGTTGTGAAAGTTTCATAGGCTCATTACCCTTTTAGGAAAATGAAGATGGTAGCTGCATGTGTTTTGGAACATGGTCATCATCATTGGTCATTATCTGGTTAACCAAGATACTATGTTCCAAAGCTTGACCACTATAACCTGATGTAACAAATTGGTAGATGGTCTGTTGGTAGTCCAAGATGGCCAATCAGATTAAACAATGACAATTTTGAACCAGCTAGAAAACAGATACCATGTTTCAAAACACTGACTAGCTCAAGATTGATTTTCTAGCATGGATACTAATTATTAGACAATACTAATGTGAGTTGTCTTAAGATATTGTATCCCCCACCACTTTCCATGAGCACTGTTACCTGAGACACGGTGAGATAAAACAGGGTGTGGTCACCTGGCTGGAGGGCATAGAAAAAACATGAAAAGATTTTTAAGAAATTGAATGCAATTATTTATTACATTTTAAATAAATAAACACAAACATAAATTCATCCTGGAATTAATTCCAGTGGCGCAAACCTTGTCCTATCTAAAAGCTTTTCTAATACCTATGCCGATGCAGTCAGACAACCTACACCAAATCTATTGACGGACAACGATATTAACCAATCACCACCAAGCCTTTCAAGTGGGCGGGCTTTAAGGTTTGCGCACTAGCCAATCAGACGCCCTGCGTCTCTTTATTTTTTTTCCGTTACTGTGAAGTTTTTGCTGCCGATGCTCGTGCTGGAGGTTCTGCCTACTCGCCACTCTGGATAGCGGCCGTGAAAAAACGGACAGAACGAGAAAGACAAGGAGGCACGGACTTTGGGGAGAGTGAACGGTGCAGGGAAAACGAGGCAGCGACCTTAGTTTCGTGCCCATCGTTTAAAGTGCGCACAGGAGTGTTTACTGCAGCGCTCTGTGGGAGAGAGAGAGAGAGATAGAGAGGGAGAGAGAGACCGGAGGACCGGAGAGAGACGGGAACAGCAGTTCAGAATGGATCACCACCACCATCAACAACATCATCATAATCAATATGATGGAGGAGAGAACGACTATATGCCCCAGGAAGATGACTGGGATCGGGATATGCTGCTTGACCCCGCCTGGGAGAAACAGCAGCGAAAGGTACGCGCTATAATCTCTCCACACCACCGGTTTAAGATGCAATGGGACTTTCTGCAAACCAGCAGAAAAAAATACCATTCCGAAATGCGGAGATTTAAGGGCCCCGTCCGGAATCCGTGTCAGAGTTGTGGGCTGCTGGTGAAAAATGCTTTGCATTGCGACGCATGCATGAATTTGTTTATTTTGTGTCCCTCATATTTGTTTGTCTCAAACCAAGCGAGTATAGAGCATCAAAAGCTTGTACGGTACTCTGTATAGTCTTCATTATAAGAAACTTGAGGAACATCTGTTGCGGGATTGCGCATGTTCCTATTCACCACTTTGTCTGTCCATTCATTTGAGCGTTTTGACGGCCCACCCCCAGTCAACCGATCCGGCCGGACCCTGATCACCGGACACCGTGCGCCCACCGATCCTCTTCACCGCGCGCAACAGATGTCCGCGACAGACAGCAGCCTTTGCTCGTGGATGCGGCTCATATGATCTGATGCGCGCGCAGAGAGCACGAGCTCACTTTATTTACGTGACCAATGTAGAGATGAGAGTCATTCTGGCTCCAATTCCCATTAACGATTTCAGTTCTCTAAGTTAACGATTCTAGTGTTTTTGAGGAAGTATCTCATAAAAAAACATACAGTTCTTAAAGCATTTACTTTCTTCGGCAATCTGTTGACAAATGATGAGGTAATTTCAGATTACAACAGAACAGATATAACAAATAACTTCAATTTAGCAAAAGGTACTGTATCTTTACCCCGTTTTTAAATATTTTTTTCCACATAGCAGCTACAACAGATTTTATAATATGGCTTTTAACTTCACGCTGTATCATATCATTGATTAAGTCTCACGAGTACAGCATGATGCAGGTTTTCATTCACTTCGAGTTGACAATGACGAAAGTAACGTTAATAATTTGCGGTTCAAATTCGTCAGATTAATTTTGGAACCTTTCTGATTCACAGCGTCTTTTTGATTCACTTAGGCTACATGATTTGTTTATAACGTTAGGAGTTGTTTGTTCGAGAATCGAACTTCGCCGTGTGTTTTAGATTCACTCAAAGAACCGGTTCATAAGAGTCGTTCGGGTTTTAAGCATAGACAGTGTTAACGTTATACGGATTAACGTACTTTGTAGAATCAGTAGCAGTGAGGAACAGTAGTTGCTAGCAGACACTGTCAGAGTAGGTCAGTGTTCAGTGCTTATCGGCAGAAGAATGCACCGTTAACAGAGCCGAAAGTCATGAAAATCGTTTAGTTCCGGTATGTTTAACGGTCCTGATTAAGAACCGGCTCTCGGTTGCCAATTCTAGGCCTTTCTCCGTTAACGCATCTCGGTAGACCACTAGTTGGGGGAGGGGAGTGTTTCTAAAAAATCTCTCGGATGTGATTTTCTGCACAGAAGTCTAAAAACTATTTGAAATATGAGTGAAACATTTGTCGCTCCCACACTCATTTCTTCCTCTTTGGAAAACGGGGAGGAAAAAAGAACGAGTGCTGGAATCTGCTGCGGTTTGGGCTGGGCTTGTCAGGGAGCGAGTCTGCCCAAAAATGGTAATAACAGACCCCGTACACGGCTGCTGGAAAACTTTCCCCGGGTTACTTTTTTTCCCTTCCTCGAAAGCTTGTAGACTCCTGAATGATGTCATCAGCTACCGGCGGGAAAGACTCATGCTCAGGTATGCGGGCAGAGTCCTCCACTTCAGCTCCTGCAACCATAAACCCATGACAAAACCATGTGTCAACAGTTTACACCATCCCGAACATGCGGTTTCTACTTAACTGAGTGTTAAGAGAGAAATTAAAAATAAGTTTTTCATCAGCTTCATAATTTTTGTTTGGAATTGAGAGACAACTAGAAAAAGCCCTGAAGTGTTTTTTTCCTGTCCCGTGATATAAGTAGTACATTGTGTTAGAGCGTCATTTCCGACACTCATTAATAACACACACACACACACACACACACACACACACACACACACACACACACACACACACACACACACACACACACACACACTGCTCCATACTGCCCATTAAACACCCTCTGTGACTTTAATGATGTGTGTGTCAGATAAATTGGTTATTGTTCTGCTTTCTGACAGGGCTGAAAGGTCAGTAGAGAAGTGAAGTAAAGTCTGTTCTGCAAACACACACACACGCTGCAGGTATAGAGGGCAGTTCTCGTAGTCGTAAAAGAATTGCATTGAGAAAGTAAATGCATGTGAGAAAACATCTGATTGGCTGCAGTCTATGTTTATGGGTTAAAGTATTTCAGGAAGTTCAGACGTAACCAATAGAATCAGTAACACATTTCCCTGTCTAATAACATCTGTGCAGGTCTGTAAGAGTTTTTCTGCAACTTGAGGGGAAGAAAGGCCCTCGGGCCAGACAGGTGTGAGGTGATTCAGTTTAAAACAGCGGCGAGACCTTATGAACTCTCTCCTTTTTGCTTGGCCCCATCTGTGAGGTCAGACTTTCATTGTTTTGTTCACGTGTCCCATTCTATCACTTTTTAAGCCAATCGGAGAAGTCTTCAGTTGCCACAGTTCATTTTGTATTGCCACAAGAGAGTTCTGTCAGGTTTCAGTGAATGTTCTGTTTACATTTACTCTACTGTTCAAAAGTTTGTGGTCAGTTGCTCACGGCCCATGCGAACTTACCACTCATGTACCGCTCATGCTTAGCGGAAAAGCAAAGTCTGCTCAAATAAAGCGGTGACATGAAATGTCTATGTTTGCAATAGCCCTATTGTGCTGTAACATGCATGGTGTGGTATAGCCGTGCTGGGCAACGCTGATAAAATGACACTACCCTCTCTCTCGTTCACTGATCCACTCCCCGATACGCTCTTTTCAACAATAATAATAGTCTTGTAGGACTACACATTATTTGGATAATTAGAACTAAATAAAGAACAATATATTAATATTTCGTAAATTTTATGTCCAATTTTAGTGCTACTTTCAATAAAAGTGTGGTTATTTAATTTCATTGGCTTGTAGGCTATTTTTTTAATTCAGTATCATTAAAATGATTGAATTTCATTCAAAAGACTAATTTAAAGCTAATTTAAAATAAGAAATACATTATTTTTTTAAAAGCATACTCCAGAATTTTCTGTTTCGGTGCATCCCTATTTTTTGGCCATGTTCAACAGAAGTTTTACCACAGGCACTTGCCAAAACGTTGTATATTGGTAAAGGTTTAGACTCTCATAACCAGGTGTCAAGTCAACTATTTTTTCTGTATCATCATTATTTTCATACGTTCAAATAAATTGCTTGTTAAAGGGATACTTCAGGATTTAGCATTAAGCTTTGTATCAGTAGAAAACCTGTAGTATTTCCAAATTACCATGCTTCCCTCCCTCATATCCCCCTGAGACAAGAGATTTATGTATTTTTTTTGTCTGTAAAAAAGCCTCAGTCATTGGAGGCTTTTTTGGCCAGAGGCTAGAAACTACAGCCAGTAGAAGGCGCTAGATCTGCATGTTTTCAACCCGCCCATAGAGGGTGGGATCTCACTCACAGAATGTACAAATAGTGTCAGCCATCTTTTATTTGGATGCTAAACTAACAGGTTCTTATTCTGTGGAGAAAGCTGAGTAGTAGGGGTTACCATCCTCTTTTTCCCGGACATGTCCAGCCGTCGAGATCGTCCAAAATGTCCCTTTGCTTTCTGCAGTCGCCATTCATTGTTTACATGCACACCTTTTGTTTCAGGCTATGTTTACACGGAAACGATCTGAAGAGAAAACACAAAAGTGCTGTTGCGTTATCACTTTTTATTCTGCGTTATGGGGGGGAAATCTGCGTGCATATGGTGACGCAAAAGTGTGTGAAATTCGATGTAGTATGCACTCCAGGCAGCTAGGTGGCAACGTGAAGCACTGAAAGTGAAAGAGACGCTGACACTGTTTTTCATGTTTAATACAGTAAAGCTGCTGCTTTAACCCTCCGTGCTCTTCAAAGTGTCGCTCAAAAATGACAGATTTTGTTTTGTTTTTGTCAATGAAATTAATGCTATATTTTAGTTTGATAATGTTTTGTTATTTTCCTGTACTGGCGCATGCCTGTGACGTAAACGCGTATGCGACACCTTTACTGTCTAGCAGACTTTTGCGTTTTTACCGTTTTTACCCTTTAGACGGGAACGCGATGGTGGAGCGTTTTTAAGATTTCCACTCTGGAGGGTGGTTTCACTTTTTTTGCGTTTTTATGCCCCAAAAACGCAGTCGCCGTGTAAACGAACGGCACATCCGATAAAATATTTTTACGTTTTTACCCGCGAGCGTTGTCGTGTAAACAGGGCCTCAATCTAAATGAATTCATTTCGATTGGTGAATCTGAATGTAGTGTTTACATGAACGCTTAACAAGTGATCGGTTAATGTGCGTTTTAACATTGCTAAGAAAATTCCAGCTTCTCCGTGAGATACGAGACCGGTGTGTCTCACAGGTGCCGCTCATCAGTAATCACGCCACCGGCCTCGCGTCGTTCTCCCGCGGCCGTCAGTCTCGTCCTGCTCGCCACAGTATAATGAATGGCGACTGTAGAATCTCGAAATCCCGGGCAGACTTTTTACGGAGACTCACTAGTAGCCTAGCCTTGTTGTTTAACTGCGCTCTTAAGCCTAGTTCACACTACAGGATTTTAAGCCCGATTTAGGCCCGATTTGCAAATCATTGAGCTCGCCGACAGGTCGGGTTGTTATCGCGTGCAAATCGCGGGGGATTAGCGGCCGATGAACGCTCGCCAATCTGTTAGTATGAAAGAGCCAACAACGCATCAAAGACGCTCACAGACGCCTCGCAGACGCGTCGCCGAGTCCAGAAAAATATCTAGCATCCTAGATATCTGGAGCTGTCGCACGACTCAACCACATGTGGTGTCATGAGCTACAGCCAATCAGAGCAAGGCATGGGTTGAGGTCACCAGGAAAATACTGTTTATATACTGTCTATGGAAAATACAAGTTTTTTTTTTCAGAGCAAATTATCACGCAAACAGTTTGCAGCACTAATTTCTGTCTGACGTCCATATTCAAACAAAGACTCGCGTGTTGTGTACTTGTGTTCTTCTTCGCTGGGTAGTGGCGCGCGTGCTGTATTGTGTCATTTCCAGTTACTTTTATCACGTGATTTTTCGTGACAAAACGTGGTTTGTAGACAAGATAGAATCGTTGGATTTCAGAGTTGTTGTCAACTCGTGTAGTGAGTTACCTCCTGTTGCGGATCAATCACGTTGTGTCGTGTGGTGTGAACAGCTCAACAACTTGAACAACACTCCTGATTTCACAGAGAGCAAGTCATGTAGTGTGAACCGCACAGTTCAGCCCGACGTTTTAAAATCCTGTAGTGTGAACTTGCCTTTACCGGTAGGCGTGACTTGGGAGTGGCCTCGTAGGGCAGCGAAGCAAGTGCATTCTGGGAGTTGTTGTCTTTCATCCACATGAGCCACAAATACATTTTCTGGCTTTTCTCAGTCTAGAAGGTTCCAAATTCAAAAATAATTTCACATTTCTACTACATAAATGACCCATTTTAAATACACATAAATCTTTCCAGAGGTGAAGTATCCCAAGTATATAGGGGATCAAAATTTCAGACTTACAACCACACAGAACACCCTAGCAACCACTTAGCAGCTCCCTAGCAACAAGCCACTACATCCTAGCATCATGTTAGTGAGTTTCCTTTAGAAAATGTGAAAATCAGAATTTTGTACTGAAAAGGCTAAATTTATCTCTCAGTGCCGTGCAGTGTGTGGATTGAAGTAGTGGGTTATTTTTAAGTGTTTCCTTGCTGCAGTAGTTCAGTCTGCCTTGGGCAGGTTTTATATGGTTCTGTTTGCAAGTCTTGACTGCTCTGATAAGAAGAAAGATGTAGATCTTCAGAAACAGGAAAAGGTTCAGCTCTAGTGAATCTGAATCAGTCACATATCATTGGGTTCTGAGATTTATATCTGACAATCTGCATTGTGTATTTTCTTGGTGTGTGTCTTTAGGTAAAGGGTTAATGTAGACGTTGCAAGCCTCTGGCTTTTTTTTTCAGTTTAAAGAATTAAAGTAGGTCTGCTTGTCGTCGCAGTCAATCCTCTGTTTTTCTCTGTGTCTCACTCGTTCTCTTTCTCTCCACCTCTATTAGAGGGGGTAAGTTGAGTATCCCGAGGGGATACAGAGGCTTTTTTTTAGCTGGTCTGAGGTGAGTTCCCTGAAATCTGTTGCAGATCTAAGAAGAGTTTTTATTTCTCTGTGGAGATACTGAGATTCTGACATACATGAATTACTACGTTTTAAGCATTCCATGAAACATAGTAAAGTGCGAGTACTGCACTCTTGTTGGTAGCTGAAAGCATAATAAAATTAGCCAGTATATCTAATAAACCAACACGTGAAAACTTTGTGAATGGCAGCTGCTTCAATTACGTGGAGTTCTGCGGGCACAGATGCCATGTAGGCCTGCATATAACACGTGATGTCCTTAGGCATCATTGCATGCCTGATTTTGTCCCTACCACAAAAATGAAAGCTGGCATTTTCAATTCTTGAGCAGAAGCTTTCATTTAGCCAATCTGTTGTTGTACCGACGAGTGACAATACTGCGTTAGAAATGATTTTTTAATGCTCTACATTTCAATGTGGTTGTTATCAGTGGTAGAAAGCAATGGTGGCAGTATCACAGCTCTCTAAGGCTATAACATGTCTTGAAGATTGTGGGGGACCAAACCAATTTTGGGGGGATGGTGGGTAATGTGGCAATATCTGATTATTGGTGTGGACTTGTCCTTGTCAGTGTTTATGGTGGTTACCCAACATCTCTCCAATTTATTGCTTTTCTAGCTTACTATCTGTTCTAGTAAAACAATGCGAACAAATGTGTTCAGTTGTGTTTTGTAAAAAAAAAAATGATAGGGCAGATTGAAAAAAAGTCCCAGAACAGAAAGAGTACAAGTTTATTAAAAACAGTAAGATTCTGTAAATTTTTCATGCATAACCTAATTACATTACATTAGATAATCCATCACTATTTCATGACATCATAACCAGCATGTCTGTGAACACACACACACACACACACACACACACACACACACAGCTGTCCCCACCAAATTGACATGCACAATGACGTCCATGACACTGTTTCTGCCGTTTCCTGTCCTGGAGTTTGATGTGAGGACGTGATGAGGTACTTAATCCCTCGCTGTGCTCTTTCAGCCAATGAAAGAACAGCTTGAATAGATCTAGAAAAGTGTAGAATGCTGTCACCTCATTTACTGGGACGGGGTGTGTGTGTGTGTGTGTGTGTGTGTGTGTGTGTGTGTGTGTGTTTGCTCGAGCCAGACCAAGATGCTGTGCAGTTTATTAATGTGTGTGTGTGTGTGTGTGTGTGTGTGTGTGTGTGTGTGTGTGCGTATTCTTAAAAAGTTTCTTTTATTGACTGTGTTTGGTCCTCCAGCGGCTCTGCAGTTTGCAAAGTCAAATATGTCAATTCAGACTTTTTATCTTGGTGAAAGTCAAGCTCTTCATGCAAATGATCACATGCCGCTCCTAACCTGATGATGCGCTCAAAACAAAGACTTTGTTCTTGGGGACTATCTTACAGTTACCAAGAACCAGGCCTTCTTGTTCCTCATATATAACCTGTGTAGATAATGAAACATTGCCCAGAGCTGTAACAAGCCGCAATGAGGAGATGTGCACATAAACTTTGGAACCTTAATTAACGTAAAAGCAGTGATCCGAGCGAGTCAGCGTTTAGCTCTTAGTGAAGCCTCTGGCTGTGTTGATAGGATTATTAATGAGCCATTAAACTGTGTGTCTGGAAACATGAAAATAAGAGACAGGCTCACCTTAGGAGGGTGTAGTGTGTGGGGGGGATGGCTAATGTGGAATGCGTGTGGAAGCGAGACAGTGGGCCGCACGTCTCTGGGGCTGATCAGCACTTCCTGTCTGGAGGAGAAAGCCAGCAGACACCAACAAACAGCCCACTAATAGACAGATAGGGTGAAGGAGAAACAGATGGAAACTAAAGTAGATTTCCCATTTGCGCATGGGGTTGTGACGGTACCAAAATTTCAGTAGTCGGTACCAATACCAGTAAAAGTTTGCGTTTTTTCTCTGTACCACTTTTGGTACAAGAGCAGAAACTTTTGAATTAAATACTTTTAAACAAATGTGTCCAATATTTCTCTCGTCTGTTGGTTATCACTGTGGTTATACCACACTCAGATAGTTCTACAGTATGCATGTTACCGGTGTTGTGGCGAAATTCGACTACCTGCCAAATTATTACCCCCCTCATTGAAGTCGCTTCCTGATTGCCTAATCCTAACCCCACCTCTAATCCTAACCCCTCCCACACAACTAATCCTACACCTACCAACACTAGGGGGGTAATAGTTTGGCGGGGGTCAGAATTCGGCACAACACCGGGTCTGGATGAAGATACGGAGCAGAGACTGCGCAGCGAGTTGAGTTTATTTGGAGAAGAGAACAACACAACGCATCCGTGTAGACCCGAGCCCATGCACACTTTGGTCAGAGTGGTAATAATGCGATTAAGGTGTTTACATGCCTGTGTATTACGATTAAAATTGGCGTACGCCACGCCACATAGTTTAATGCAAAAATGGTTACTAGGTTACTAAGTATTGCGTCTAAATGAGGTAAAGTTTAATCGCAGACATGAGATAATTATTTAGTCATTAATAGAGACATTAATCATCAATTGAGACATGTAGCAGCAGGGACCCCCGATACAAAATGTGTCAAACAGTGCTACATTTTAAGTATATAGCCTTCAATATTAATTGAAACTAACCATAAATCTCGCAAACTGAGATTTATGCATCATAATAAACATGTTGTGATAAGATTCACAATTCATTAGTTGTTTGCAGTTGTAAATATTTTAATGGATTTGCATCATACATGTTTATTTTATTATTTAACAATTAAACATTTACTTGAACTTTAGTAAAATGCTTTTATTTTTTAGGTCAGACCAGTAGTACCGGCACGGTTGACAACCCTATTTATGCAGGTGTGACACCGTGTGAGATGAGTTAAAGACTAGGCTAATATTCAGGGTTAGGGATTTATTCAAATTATTGCCCTATCAAACACCACACCACTAATAATAAAGAGAAACAGAGAAACACACAGGCATTTCATCTGTTGATGATCATCTGTTCATTTCATGGGGATGATGTCATTGTGTGTGTGTGCGGTCAGCATTTTGTTTAAACAGGTAACAGCTGTTACACCTGTCACACGTGCACACCTGAGTAGGCAGAGCTAATGCGAGCGTGAGAAGCTTCATTCCTGTTGTTTTTCTCTGGTTCTCACACTGAGAATGAAATGAATGAATGTCAATGCAATGGGTTAGAGATGTACTGATATTTAAAGTTACAGCTGATACTGAAAGCTGGTCATATTTATAGGTTATCTGACATAACATAAATAAATAATAATTATTAAATATTATATTAGATATAATATTATATTTAAATATTTCTATTTAATTGTTTTATTTAATTTAGACAGCAATGTAATGTATGGTATAAAAAGTGGATGTTCAGGTTAAGATCTGTTAAAGATTACATTGAAGTCAGTGTTAATAGTGTTAATAAATTATTAGTGTTTTAAAAAATAAACTTTTTAAGTGGGTGCAAAGGTAATGTAGATGTAATTTTTCCAATTTTGGGTAAACTATCTCTGTAATGGGATGAGCTACAACTGTGGTTTCTCTTTTAGGACACCTTATTTCAATTTGGGGGTTTGTAATTTTTTTTAAATATGTCTTCGAAAAGTACAGTTAGCTCTGAGAAAAAAAAATCTAGTATCATTTGTTTCCAGATGCCTCTTGGTTTTTGCTCTGATATGTAGAGATTTTTGAGTGCCCACAGGAGCCACCATATGCCATGCATGTGAGAAATTTTGAAGGTGGATCTATAAAAAACTGAGTTTTCTCTCTATAGCAGTAAATAAACAGGTGATTTGCTTGGCTTATGGGGGAGTTTGTTTGTGTGTATGTGTGTGTCTCAGGGCGACTAATTGTTTGTTGGTTTTCTGGCATTTGTAGTTGCCATGGCAACCTCATGACGATGAACTTCGCTGTGCTGTATTTCACACCAGAGCGAGGAAGAGAGAGAGCAGGAAAAGAAAGAAAGAGGAGTGAATAGAGGAGTAAATATGGGGTTAAAAAAGAGCTATAATGAAGAAATATGTGTGGTCTAGGTGTGAGGAAATCTAGCAGTATTCCTGCTGAGTGAGCAAAGAACTGCTGCCTGTCTGACTGTATTTACATGCATACATTTGCATGGCCATGCATATCTTTATACATGTGTGTGTTTGAATGTGTCTTTTGTTTTGTTCAGCAAGCATCCATCTAACTGATTAAAAGTGACAGTAAAGGCTATTATAATGTTGCAAAAGATTTTCAATTAAATGCTGTTCTTTGAACCTTCTATTCATCAAATGGTGATGTTTACAAGTAATAATACCCCCCCCCCCCCCTAATTTTGCTACTGATGCTTTGCTGTCCGTAAATGCAGTGAATCCATGATAAATCCTAAGCATGCATGATACTTTTTTTCACGTACTTCTAGAACTTTTAATTACAACTTATAAACTCAGAATTTTCTGTGAGCTCCGACTTGTACCATGTGAATGCTGCAGATTAATTTAGGTGTTGTCATGGAAAGGCATAATTTTGAGTCCGAGGACGTAGAACGCCACGTGTTGTCATCTCGACATTACGGTAATTACGACATGGCATAAACAAATATTTTATTTATTTTTATTCTTCCTCAGTATTTTTTGTCCTGTTTTCCAATATGAATATTTAAACATCTTAAACAAGATACATTTACTTGAGATGCAAATGTAAAATGAAGTCTTGAAAAACGTAACAAAATTAAGTGGTCAAAAGTAACAAAAATGTCTTTGTTCATAAATATGCCCTCATTGGTGTAAAATTTCCTCTGCCAATGATCTGACTTATCCTCGTAAGTGAAGAATTTCTTATCTTTATTTACATGGGACGGGTAAGTCCCATAGACAGTATGGTAAGTCCAAGGAGGCTTCCATGTCGTTCTGCCATTTTGAAAAACTATAATAGCAGAGAGGGACAAAAAGCACTAGTCTACCTCAACGTGTTTTCGTTCTGAGCCAGCGTCACGTGACTGAAACCAGCTGAAACGGACAAGGGGATCAGTGAGAGGCGCTTGTCACTGTCCCGGCAAATTTGAAAGGCTGCACTGCACGGTACTTCATAATGCAGGATCATACTTATGCCGAGTTACAGCAGATACTTTTTACAGTCTGTGATTCATTCATACTGTAACATTCGCTTGTTCGTTGTGTGTCAAGTTGCAGTTTGTTTGAAATAACGAACCTCATGACCCAAAAGAAAACTCTATGAAGTGCTATTGGAAGACATGTAAACCCCCATTCGACTACATGGAGAGGGCGGGGTTTAAGACCTATACTGCAGTCAGCCACCAGGGGGACGATCGAAAAATTCTTTGGCTGCACTTTTCAGGATGTGTGCCGTGCGACACACTTGGCTCTTGAACAGAAGAACACGTCTTATGTAAACACCCCCCTAAGAAAACCAGTCATCCTAATTACACTTCCTTAAAAAACTATTAGTCGACTAGTCGTTTAGTTTAGTATACTTTATTGTCCTTTTCCAGGAAATTTGTCTTGGACTCAAAGCTGCATTAGTACACAACATATACAACCGAAAAGAAAGGAGTAAAAATAAAATATATATATATATATTTTTTAAACCAACTTCATAAATGGTAAATGGACTGCATTTATATAGCGCTTTCACAGACCCAATGGCCACCAAAGCGCTTTACATGTTGCCTCACATTCACCCATTCATACATCGACGGCGGTGTCAGCCATGCAAGGCGCCATCCAGCTCGTCGGGAGGAGCTGGGGTTAGGTGTCTTGCTCATGGACACCTCGACACTTGGTCATGACTACATCTAGCTATTTAACATATTAATGGATACAGGAATAGATGATTTTTTGTAACAGTTACTCTTACACAGTGGGACTCTACACCGTCTCCCTGATGGCAGAAGCTGATACATTGGAAATAAAACATTGCTTGAATCACTCACTATTTTCTGTGCATTTAAAAAAAATCAACGATTCGTAAATGGATTGAAGTGACGAGTACTCTCTTACACCCATAACTTTCATTGCAGTTTTCACGCTTACACAGCCCACCGGCTAGTTGATTTTGAAAACCTGTCGTTTTGCTACAGTGTGCACTTTCACTTTTGTCCATCACTTACAGAAACCTATGGTAGCTCATCCTATCTTAATTGGTTTTATAAGTTGTATTATTAATATGTTTGATAGTTATTCATAGTTTTTTGTCTTCCACATTTTTATTTGCATTACAGCTGCTGGAATATTTTAGCGGCAGTCGTGGCTCTTGTGTGTGTGTGTGTGTGTGTGTGTGCTCACCCTTGGGGATCGGCTGTATCCCATCATGTAGCAGTCCTGTCTAGCAGTCCAGATCTAGCATTTTCTCCTTACCTCTTAAAGTTGGAACGATCTCCTGCTTTTACGTGCATAAACTGAAGGGTCTCTGATTCTGTTAAGTGGCATATCAATCGTATTAGTGTGTGAGTGTGTTTAGCTTCTGTTCTGCTCCACAGCTGTTTCTCATCAGCTCGCTAACATACCGAAGAATCCTGAAGCCACAGATACTCGGCGCTGCCATGACAACCCCTGTAGAGCGCTCACCCTCCTTTACTCTCTCTCTCTTGCTGTCACAATCGGGCATGGTTGTAAATGATTACAGAATTACAAAAGTATTCAAGTGAATGTATATCACAGGTGTATGAAATAAATAAACTGGATTACTGACTTTCTTGTGCTTTTTCGGGCTTCGTGTAGCACCTGCCACTCTGCAAATTCTTCTGTAGAGTCCCAACATTAGAAAAAGTTTATTTTCAACAATGTCACTGATCCTATTAGTATGATCTCAACAATCTTATGAACCTCTTGAACCTTTTTCTTATTTCATGTGTGAAGGGGATGTTAACATACTGTGATAGTTTTAAGGGGACAGCAGCAAATCATGGTGTATTTAGTTGGTGAGACTGTAAAAAAATATATGAAAAACTGCAATTTTCAATTTAAACTTTGACAATTAAACACAATATTATTGTTTTATTGTGGCCATCGTATTTTTCTATATGAGAATTAGAAAATTATTTGACCCATAAAACAACAAATAACTAAAATAAAATGAATAACAGTTTTCAATATCATTTACCTTTTGATGTTTAATAGATTTTGTAAAGTGTGAATAATATTTTAAGTGACTGTTTTGTATGTTCATATTTAATGCTGTTTTTTTTTTTGGTTTCCAGTATTTCTGCCAAGTCTTTAAAGGCATTAAAGGCATTTGTTGGATTTAATTTTGCATTGTGTCTTGGTTTTATTTCTCTTCTCAACTTATAAATCACTCTTTTTCAGACGTTTACTGCATGGTGCAATTCTCATTTACGGAAGGCGGGGACGCAGATCGACAACATTGAGGAGGATTTTAGAGATGGACTCAAACTCATGTTGCTCCTAGAGGTCATCTCAGGTCAGTGACCTCTCAACGTAGTGCCACCTTGAACCCCCACCTATACATGTTTATAGCATAGCATGTATTAATATTTGACCAATACCTTGATCATTCATGTTGGTTCAGAGTACATTAACTAAGGTTAACACATAAAAAAAATGTTTAAACTCAATTTAAAATGTATTAGTAAATGTTGAAATTAACAACTACCAATGAACAATACGTCTACAACATTTTGATAAAAGATGGCCATCTTTAAATATCTGCAAAGTCCAGAGAATTAAAATTGCATAAATGTATATTATATGTATAGACTCTCACTTTATTTGCTTCTATATTAGAACGCTTGATGATTATCTAATCAAAATAACAATATGTATTGCAGTGATAAAAAATTATTGAATTGAATGTGTTTCTGATTTGTTTGTTTCTGTCGGCTGCATGAACATATCAATGTTGAGAAAGTCACAATCTTGTCACTAGCTTTTGTATTTAGCGCCATCCACAAAACGCATCTTAATACCAGGTGTAAACAGGGCCAAAGGGACCCTGGATCCAGGCTGAAGAAAAGTCGTGACCTGGCTTTTGCCGTAGCCGGCCCTAAATTGTGGAACAGCCTACTGGCTTTCTATCAGAATAATCTCGATAGAATCACTTTTTAAAGCAAAACTAAAAACCTATGTCTTTGAGAAGGCTTATAATCTTTGAGTCAGATGGGGCTAGTTTAAGCTTCAATTATTTGTTTATGTTGTGTTTTACTGTCATACTGTTGTACGCATTCTAGCTTTTTAATTGATATTGTTCAAGAACAATGATAAACTACTGTTGTTTTATTGTGCTTTGTACATAAACTGAGATTGAGATTATTAAAATTAGTTACAGAGTGTTCCCTGTATGATTTTTAGCATTAGCTGAGAGAATTTATCTCGATTCATATGAATTTGCATACAAAAATAATAAAATGCATTAAAAAGGCTTTTTTTTTCTTCTTAAAATAGAATTTGCATACTACGAGCTAGTTGATAACTGTCAGGAATAAGTGTGAAATGAAAGTAATTGTGTACCTGTTTTGGTCATCTGAGGGCAGTGTGATGTAATATTATGACTCTGGATATTTAAACCGTCTTTCTCTGTAGGGGAACGTTTGGCCAAACCAGAACGAGGAAAAATGAGAGTTCATAAGATCTCCAATGTAAATAAAGCTCTGGACTTCATCGCCAGCAAAGGAGTCAAACTGGTTTCTATTGGAGCAGAGGGTAGGTCCCCCCCCCTCCAGCAGTGACCTATATTGTGCATGCTTCCAGGGTCATGGGTTCACTGTTCCCAGCATGTTGGATCAATCAGACGATCTGCCTGTATGTGATATGTGCTTATATCTCATGTCACATGAAGTCCCTCCCCCTTCCAATACAGTTAAATAGGTTAGACATGCAGTACATACCTGACATATATTAGATCTATCTGAAAATGCTCTCTCTCTCTCTCTATTTTTAATCCAGAGCGGCATTCCAGACAGATTAGCCATCTACCAAAGCCTTTGCCTTGGTTACATACTATTACCAGTTTGTGTGTGTGTGTGTCTAGCAAAGCTGGGATACACATACACACAAGCACATACTGGGATGTGTGTAGAGTGTATTATGAGATTAGCCTAAGAAGATGGAGAGGAAACGCATGCGTGTTTACCTAGATATTTAAATGGGACTTCCCATATACAGCTGTGTGTAAAAACGATAATAAAAACAAATAATTCAAATAAAACGCATATTTAAAAGTGAATACAGACATTATTCAGTCGTAATATTATTTAGCCTTTATAAACCATTTTTCCTTTTGAGAATGTCTCCAAAAAGCAGCTTTCGGGGACTTTTTCAGCAGTTTTGTATTTTAAAGTATAACATAGTTTAAATCAATTTAATCATATCAAAGTAAACAATCTGGCAAAGCTGTTCTCTTGCACTTTAGACTCTAAACCCCTTCTAGACACTCACTAATATCCACAGCCTTCTCACTTTACAGTCTTAATTATTAAATGTTGTATAATATTTAAGATATAATAGAATTATTTGGAATAAGTGTGGAGTTGTGATGGTAGAGGAATGCGCAAACATTTTCACAGGAGTGAAAGCAGGCAGTCATTTATGGGTGATTTTTACCGAATATGTCCAGGTCACCCAGAAAATCAAAAGAAAAAAATGAACAATAATCATTTAAAGTAGATGAAGCAAATTTTTAAAAAAAATTTTGGGACCTAAAGAATTTACTGAATCATTACCATAATAATAAAAAGTATATATATATAAAAATAATGCAGAGTTATCTGAATTATATAAACTGTTTATCATTTTGATATGGCTGTAGTTTATAAAGCTAAACTGTTACAGTAAATATGATGCTTGTGTGTGTGTTTGTTCTGCTCAGAGATTGTTGATGGAAATGCTAAGATGACTCTAGGGATGATCTGGACCATTATCCTCCGCTTCGCCATCCAGGACATCTCAGTGGAGGGTATATATAAATATATATATCACACACACACACACACACACACACACACACACACACACACACACACACACACACACACACACACACACACACACACACACACACACACACACACACACACACACACACACACACACACACACACACGGCTTATACGTGGGGCTTTAGATCTTGAAGAAAAAGACAGTAGGTAGTTGATTTGTGTGTATTAAATATCATGAGAGTTAACAGAATGACTAATGTCTTAATTAGCATAATTAAATACGATTCGGCTCCTTTGGAAATCTTGAATATTCACTGTTAAAAACACACGCAATGTCAGGAGGAATGTGTGAGTCATTTAAATGACAACATTGTCTTTCCATTACTGAGATTACATTTGGTGTGTGTGTGTGTGTGTGTGTGTGTGTGTGCAGAGACCTCAGCTAAAGAAGGCTTGCTGCTGTGGTGCCAAAGGAAAACAGCTCCCTACAAAAACGTCAACATTCAGAATTTCCACATCAGGTGAGCAGACAGGAAATAAGCATTAGTGAGAAACAGATTGAATGATGGGAAAAGACAGAGATACTGCAACTGAACGCTGCGCTACAGCATCATATGTTACCTTTCTCTGTCTGTGTCTCTGTCAGTTGGAAGGACGGATTGGGCTTCTGTGCACTCATTCACAGACATCGTCCAGAGCTCATCGATTACGGTAAACTGCGCAAGGTGAGGCATTACCAGAACCTCCGACCATACTTAGAGACCAGCAATATAAAAGATAATGACCCATGTTTTGATGTTTGTTTTCTCTCAGGATGACCCAATGACTAATCTGAACACCGCCTTTGATGTCGCTGAGAAGTACCTGGACATCCCTAAGATGCTGGATGCAGAAGGTAAGACATTTAGAGGACAGTTTCTTTCTGTTCCATTTCACTGTGAAACTAGGTTAGACCTCTGTCTAAATATAGAGCTGGAGGAGGCACACAGGTATGCGTGTAGGTTGAATTACACCCCATTACTGCAGGTGTGATTGTGGATGTTGTCCTAACATTTAGCCTGTTCAGAGGGATTTTTAGGATAATGGGCTGTGATGTTTCGTGATGAGATTGTTGCAGTGCTTGATATTCATCAAACATTCTGGTTAAGGTTTGTTTTAATCTCTCAACCCGAACCACTTAACATGCAGTCTGCAATTAAACGTTGTTTTGCTGATCATTTCAGGCTTAGGTGTGCTATCTGTTTCTAGCTTTTGTGAGCGTTATACTTTTTCAACAAAAAAAGTGATAAAATTAATTTAATGTTTAGCATGCAAGACGCCGGTGATTTCATAATATGTGCATACTAAGTTGAGATGGGTCTTTCTTGCATCTATGCATACTGAATTGTATTTTCTTTTTCACAAATATTTCTACTGAAATATAAAGCCACCATACACTGCAAAGATGGTGTCTACATTATGTGTGGATTCTTATTCACATGGATAAAATATAATACTTATTTTTACCGGCTTCCACCACCAAAAATAGTTTTGTTATATGTCCCAGAAAAATATTTATACTGATAAATATTTTTTGAATATTTATAGTATTTATAACTGAAATATATATATTTAATATAGTACCCTCTTAATATTTGTTTATTTATTTGAATATATCATATTAATTGTAATATATAAATAAATTATATTTTTCATTTGTAATAAAATCTGGAAATTATACAGATGTTATGTGTTTCCACAAGCAATATAATGTTGCTTTGGTGCCTTCACTAAACCAGCACGATTTGCAGCAACATTTGAATTAAAACTTTACCATTATTCTTTTGCTGCTTGAAAGCAATAGGATTTCCTTCAGAAAATGCAAATCTTGTTTAAACTTGTTAGGCATTTTGAAGAGTTTCTTTTTAGGTTGATTATAATCAGGGCCGGTATTTGCCATCCAACCCCAAACGAGTTACTGTGCCGTGAAAGAGAAAAGCGAGCACCATTTGAAAGCGATTACAAATGCACGCATCCAACCCATCACCAAGGCTGAACGTGATTTCGGCAGCCACTAAACCTGCCCCACACACACACATATAAATGCCCCTCTGATTTATGCCCCCTGGATCCGGCTCTGATTATGATGATTTCATATCTCCATTCACATTAATAACTCTTTCTTTACAGGAAGTCCCCTCGAATGGGCCTCTGAAGTATGTGACTGTGTGTGATGTGCTCTGATCATTAATTTTTTTTCTCTTATTACTTTAATATCACCCCCTTCTTTCTCTGCAGATATTGTTGGTACGGCTCGTCCCGATGAGAAGGCCATCATGACCTACGTTTCTAGCTTCTACCATGCCTTCTCTGGGGCGCAGAAGGTATCGCAGGGCACCCCCCTCCCAATGTCATGAACTTCTACACTCACCCAATAAGGCCCTCCCTTCACTCTGTTTTCGTGATCGCCAGTAGCAGTGATTACTGGATGTCGTGGTTTCTTGTGACCATGACTACACTCCTAACAGTCTGCCTCTCTCTGACTCTTTGCAGTGCTAAGCTCCGCCCATCAGGGCTCACGCTCCTTCTACAGTTGCATGGGTCTTTCCACCTGTTGCATGAAGGAAATTCATTCTTATGATGAAGGCATGAGTGCGTCTCCACTTCAGTCTCCTAAAAAAATACCCAAACATTCACGGCATCAATGAGACTTCCTGGAGACCTCTTCATGCCTTGTATCATTTCTGTAGGACTGTGCCCCGTTTGTCTTTGTGTCTATGCAGTCTTTTACTCTGTGCTTTTTTTCTCTCCCTTCCTCTCCACCTCCTTTTCTCTCTCTGTTCCCGCTCCCTCTTTCCCTGGGCAGATATCGTTAGTACGTTGCGTCCCGATGAAAAGGCCATCATGACGTATGTGTCATGTTACTACCATGCCTTCTCAGGCAAACAGAAGGTGAGCGCAGACCGTCATCAGCCAATCAGCTTCCACCTCAAAATCCTAGTCAAATCTAGACTGAAAGAGATGTGATATATTGTTCTTCACTGAACCGAACTTCCTTGTGAAAAAGAAGCTAACTTTAGCATACTTTAGAAAGAGTTCTTAAGGAAATAATATACTTGAAAAGATTATTTTGTAACTGAATGTAATATTTTCAGACACTTGATTGCATGTGATTTGAGATGTATTATAGTGTAAATTCATATTACATGCAATTAGTTAAGACCCACTTACCGGTAAATACATCTTAATATATAATTTCACAATGACTTCTATCGATTGTCTTTGAAATATGGTTAAAGTGTGCTGCTGAATGTCCACAACTTTCTATTCTATTGTATGTCACTAAATGAAATTACAAATATGTTATGATGAAGTTGTAATTCATTATATTTAAAATGTATTAACTTTAAATATCGAATAACACACTACAGTTAAAATTATATGAATGTATTTTTCATTTGTGTTAATATGTTAGTTAGCACATACTTTAAAGTAACACTTAATTTTACATTAACAAAGTGCACTTTTTTACATTAACAAAGTGTACTTAATTGTGTTAAGACATTTTTAAAAGTTTTTTATTCATGTTACATTATCTGAAAATACGTTTTAAAAATATATTTTTAAGATCTGAAGTACCGGTACACTACAAGTGATTATTAAATTCAGTTAAAGCGCACTTCTTTTTCACAAGGGCTATTATGGTGAGGTCAGCCTCTGATGTCACTGACGGGTCAGAACCCATCTGCTGTGAAACTTCATTGTGACTTCTTTCTCATTTCTTGTTTGGCTGTGATATTTCTCTCTTTCCTTCTTTGGTTTTGTGTCAGTTCTGGCTGTTTCCCGGGCAACCCTGCTCTAGTATTACATAACACACCTAGCTCTGTTTCTCCACACACACACACACACACACACACACACACACACACACACACACACACACACACACACACACACACACACACACACACACACACACACACACACACACACACACACACACACACACACACACACACACACACACACACACACACACACACACACAGACAGACAGACACACACACACACACACACACTGTGTCTCGTATAGAAACAATCAAACTTCTTTACATTTTAGAATAGGTGTTGAAATAGATGTCCTGCTAAAATCACTCGGACAGTTAGTCGGTTCATTCCCTATTCAAACATCTTTATCAATCTTTGTTCATAATTCCTTCTGTGTCAGTAAATAGTTGGTCCAGAAAATTCACAGCAGTGAATCTGTTTTGACAGACTCAAGAATCCAAGTCGGTTCATATAGATTCATGAATCTGAATCAGCTTAAGCAAACTCATGAGCCCAAATCCCAGAAGCCACATAAGCAGCGTATACCACAAAATATGTTTGCACTTTTTAATGTGGCACAAAGGCGGCATAAACATATCACGATTGGCAGAAATAAATAATGCATCAGTTGCTATTTCTGCCTAACCTTATTATTTTTTTTATTTTTTTATTTAAGGTAGTCAGATTGATTCAGTTCTATTAAATAATAGTTTTGGCTTGTATGAAACCAATCAATTTAGATGTTACCTTTAATGTATTTAACATACATACTAAATTTACTAATAATTTACAAGGGGCAGACCATATGTATGTTCCCATTTTGTGGGCATCTTCAGAGCTTTCTGTTTTGTGCTCACAGATTTCATGTGGTTCTTCTCACGTGTTAAGTCACTTCATATAGACTTACAATTCTGAATTAGCTTAGACTGAGTCTAAAATCACCAAAGTTCATTCAGAGGCAGCATGTTCCTCACTGACAGAGTGAAAGTTACTACTTCATTGTGCTGATTCATCACATCCAGCTGGGTTTCCTCAACTCTGTGTGAGCGTTTCTGGACTGATGACTAACATCCCTCGATAAATAGTTTCTACAAGCTGGGTGTGTGTTCCCTGCACACTCAGATCCTGTCTGCTCTTATAAGGCACGAGTCTGATTGTAAACCCACCAAACAGTTCAAAAGTATTCAGCAAAACTTCCTCTGACACACCCACATCCACACCCATGCACCGTTATTGTGTGGATTGTTCTAAATGACTTTGTCCAGTAAGTGTATCAGAATAAAACAAGCTAATTGAATTAGAAAAGACAGAATTGTATTGTTTTGGTGATTTACTTTTGCACTATTCAACTGATTTTCCAATAAAAAGCATACCATTTTATCCACTGTTGATCAGCATTATGTGCCAACATTGGTAACATTTCAGATTAGCATTCAAAAGATGATCATAAAGTTGAGAGCACTGCATGAACTCTGACTGTCACTGACAACAATAAACTGAGCTTATCACTGTTTTATCCTCTTCCTTTTTGGCTTTTAGAATTGCAACTCACTTCCTAACCCCCGCCCCCCCCTCCCCTCCAAAAATACACACATTTATAACTAAACATGCACAGAAGGGTTATATGATATTGACGTAGCGGTTGATAGCTTTTGGTAACGGTAATAAATTGACTTGAGCACCTCAAACACACAAAACCTTAACAGCGTTGCCATGGCGCTGATGTGGTTTCCACAGAAACAGAAGCAGATTCACTGTCCTTTACCCCCTCAGGCCGAGACAGCAGCCAATCGGATCTGCAAAGTGCTGGCTGTCAATCAGGAGAACGAGCAACTGATGGAAGACTATGAGAAACTAGCCAGTGATGTGAGCACACTCATTCATGTTCTGTCCTCTTCACTCCCATCCTCCTCTCGTCTCGTCTCGTCCTCTCTCCCATCCTGTCGTCTCAGCCTGTGCTCATTTAGGGCCTGTGAGAAGTTTCAGTCATTTAAACTCCGCTAATATCTAGCACATTTACTCTACAGTGTTCCTATGGTCATGAAAAACAGGGAATTTTAAAAGACTGCTTTCCAGGCCAGGAAGTTCCATGGAAATTAATACAATCTTGGAAATTTCTATATTGAATGTGAATTATTTTATTGGCTTTGTTAATCTTTTTGTGAGTGCAATCTCTAAATAAAGTAATAATTCCACAATAATTATATACTGTATATAACTAAAAAATCGAGATAAAATAAATAAATAAAACCCATATCCTGTATTTCAGAATGACTGGAAAAATCAGCGAAATGTATTATTGTATTATATGGGAGCCCTATATCTAATTCATAATAAAAAAACAAATAATCCCATATTTAAAACCCAATCTCATTATCTCTTTTTCTCTCCCTACCTCCTTTTATCTCATTCTGTCTGCTCCCAACTTTTTCCAATGTGTTTTATCCTCTTTCCCCGATCTTTTTGTTGTTTCCTCCCTTTTTTTTCTTCTCTCTCTCTCTTGCTCTCTTTAGCTATTGGAGTGGATTCGCAGAACCATCCCGTGGTTGGAGAATCGCGTTCCGGAGAACACCATGCAGGCCATGCAGCAGAAGTTGGAGGATTTCCGGGACTACCGACGACTTCACAAACCGCCTAAAGTTCAGGAGAAATGTCAGCTGGAGATCAACTTCAACACACTGCAGACCAAACTCCGCCTCAGTAACCGGCCTGCGTTCATGCCCTCAGAGGGGAAGATGGTCTCGGTGAGAACTCAGTTTTAGAGCATCCAACTCTAATCATTTGACTTGTAATACTGGTCAGTAATGAATCGTCTGCGTGTGTAGGATATCTCCAATGCTTGGGGAGGTCTTGAGGGAGCAGAGAAGGGTTATGAAGAGTGGCTACTGAATGAGATTCGCAGACTGGAGAGACTCGACCATCTTGCAGAGAAATTTCGCCAAAAAGCCGCCATCCACGAAGCCTGGACTGACGGTAACAGATAGATGAAGTAGAACGAAGCAGAAACACACATGCCGCGTCCCAAGTTGCCTACTTATACTATGCCCTAAAAGTATGTACTCTTGGAGGAAAAAGTAGATACTTTTCAGTGTGCAGCAGAAGAGTAGACAAGCTTTGGGACATATTATTAGCATTTTGTCTCAACCGGCATGTCAATAATCCTGTCACAGTTAACATCTTCATATACACCAAATTTTATTTAATTAAATTTACACTACTCAAACAATTCTTCTTACCATATCAGAAAGAAAACAAGTAGTTTGTTCATTTCCCAGTCATGTGTAGGGGTGTATTTATTCACTATACGCACAGTTCCGTTGAATGATAAATTACATTTAACTAAATGTCATTTAATCGAATGTACAAAGGAAACTGCTGAAATAACCACGATATTAACAACACTGAAATAAGAGGTTCATCTGTCTGTCAGATGCGCATGCATGTTGCGTTCCTTATTTGACCAATAGTAGACACCCATCTGAAGGTCGCAGTCGCTGTGTAATTTGCACCTTGGGTAAGACACATTAGGGGAAGCATTTAAATAAAACTATAAATGAATTTAAAAATGCAGAATCGAATCGGTAATCGAATCACATCGAATTTTATTGTGGGTCGTCTTGAATCGAATCATTCTGAATCTGTAAAAAACATTTTTGAATCGAATCGAAAACCTTTGAATCGTAAATCAAATCGATTCGCTGTGTACCCAAAGATTCACAGCCCTAGTCGTGTGTTTTTTATGCAGAGAACTCTGCATGTCTTTTGCATAATGATGCATTTAACAGTAAGTGGCCAGACGTGTATGTATGCTATTGTGCTGTTAGTGTCTTTATAAAAATTACCAATGTTGTTTCAAATTAAATATAACACAGATAACATTACATAAATATTTTTCATCAGGTTAGATATTGATTATTAATAACTCAAACCCCTTACAATGTGTCTCTACTAACCGTCGGTCTTGCGAACATCTGCTATATTTGTAGTTTTTTTTACTCATGTTTGTAGTTCTGAACCAAATCCTCCACTAGCAATGAGTTTTAGGCAATATCAGCCGTTAGAGTAGGCCACACTCTTCAACAAACTATGCATTGGGACAAACTTATTCTAATGTCACATACTATTTAGGATGGATGGTATGCACTTTGGGATGCAGGGACATTCTTTTTCTTTGTTTATAAGAATGGAGTTCCTCATTCTCTCTAAGGTTTGGCTGATCTTTGCTGCTCCCTGTAGGTAAGGAGGAGATGTTGCAGGATAAAGACTTCGAGACGGCAACCCTCTCAGAGATCAAAGCTCTGCTGAAGAAGCACGAGGCGTTTGAGAGTGACCTCGCAGCTCATCAGGACAGAGTGGAACAGATCGCTGCCATCGCACAGGAGCTTAAGTCAGTAAACACACAGAAAAACCTGATTCAGAAAATGCCTGTTGAAGTAGTTCACTCTCACACCCATTCTCTCTCTTTAGTGAGTTGGAGTACTACGACTCTCCCAGTGTAAACGCCCGCTGTCAGCGGATCTGCGATCAGTGGGATTTACTGGGAGTTTTAACTCAGAAACGCAGCGAGGCGTTGCAGGTGAAAAACTTGAAAAACACCTTGAATTTATCATTTCTATTCTGACCTGCACTGCAGAAAACGGCTGCATCACTTCTTTGGTGACATACTGTCTGCCACTGTTTGTGTTTTTGTGCTGTAAGTGCACTGCACTCATATGTGTGTGTCTTGGCTCTATCTCATCCCTCAGAGGACAGAGAAACTGTTGGAAACGATTGATCAGCTGTACCTGGAGTTCGCCAAAAGGGCGGCACCCTTTAACAACTGGATGGAGGGAGCCATGGAGGACCTGCAGGACACTTTTATCGTTCACACTATTGAGGAGATACAGGTATTGCACATTAATCATCCATCCATCCATCTGTCTAATCTGCCTGTCTGTCTGTCCAAATGTCGACGTAATGGTGCAATTCAGTCATAAAAATTAATTTTACTGTATAATGAGGAATGTCACAGAATTTGGCTAAGTATGAATGAATGATGGGGCTTATAGGGGACCTATTATGCAAAATTCACTTTTATAAGGTGTTTGAACACAGATGTGTGTCCACAGTGTGTGTAAACAACCAACGTATAATGGTAAAAATCCACCCAATAATCCCCATATATCATTATCAATCTCTCACAACAAGCTTTTTTTTCAAATTTCCCCCTACTCCTACGTAAGAGTAGGGAAACCCTGCCCACGACAGGTGACGAGTGAGAAGCAGCAGTCCGACATTATAAACGTAAACAAAACGATACCTGCTTTATCTCCTTGCAGCATATATTTTCTGGCTCTGTGGGCATCCTAATACAGTTCACACACGAGCCTACAACAGTTTATAGATTAACCTGACGGTACAGGCTTGTTGATAAGATGAATAAACGTAACTCCACAACAATTTATATATAAATGTACCACTAACCATTCAGAAACGTCCATGTACAATCTAACAGTTGCAGCCTCTTCCTGAGTCTCTCCACCTGTCTGACTACGGTTCAAACATGTAAGGCTGCACTCGCTACTGGGTATTATTGACATTTTGCCTGAGAGAAATTCGGCTGTTATGTTGTTCCCATAGTATCCGAAGCACATGTAAAGGATTGGCTGTCATCTGAACGGAGGCGTGGAGCTGCAACTCATTTGCGTTTAAAGGGACACACACAAAACGACGCGTTTTACCTCACACCCAAAAAGGGGGAACTTTGACAAGCTATAATAAAAACTTCAAGGACACATTCTGAGGACATCAGAGATTTATATTACATCATGTGAAAATGTAGCCTGGCTCCGCCCTCCTACGTACTTCCGCTCAATTTTCATTTTCCTTCAGTACTAGGCCTGGGATTGTGGTGTATTCTTTGGTTTTCTGAAATCAAAATTTCACCGGGCCAATCATCGAACAGAGGGAGTGGCTGAGAACGATGACGTTGATGTCGTGCGTTAGTTTAAGTTGTAGTTCAGTAATAGCAGCGGAGAAAGATGCGAGCGATCACTGATCACTACACAGCACTTGCGGCAGATCCGAACCGAGCACAGTGGCGTATTGTTAATGATTAGACCCAGCTTCGACAGTTGACTGAATACATTATTTATCACTGTCCTCAGTGTCAAATATACATTTAGAATTTGTAATTGTTCCGTGATTTCTTAAATTCGAAGAACAAAACCTGCAGCTCTCGTTGACAGACATCTTATTCTAAACACAATCCTCTGATCATTCGGATACGTCTTTACGGCCGGCGCATGACATACGTCACGACCAAACGTTAGCGATTGGTTATGGCAGATCCTGAGTGGCTCTGTGCAAATCCAATAGTTTTAAACTTCAACAGAATACCCGCCTTCAAGGAAGTTAACGCTTGTCAATGGAGAGAGGCCAGACTCTCTGTACAAATGTACGTGAGTCTGGTAGAACCAGGCTAGTGAAAATGGGCATACCGGTAATAGGTCACCTTTAATCAAATCGCGAGATGGACTAGTCTAGTGTTTATGACTAAAATCACAAAAAGACAGTCTTTAAATATGAAATCAGCATGCATGGTTTTGTGTGAATGAGCAGAACATTTGCAAAATCCTAAGTTATCTCATCTGTCTGTCCATCCATCCATCTGGTGGATTTCAAGTGTGCCTGTGAAGTGTTCTGGTGTATTTCATATAAAAGTTGATGTAAGAGGGAAAATTGAAACGTTGCAGAGGAGGAATGTTTCAGAAAGTTATAGCACCTCTCTTTTGTGTGTGTGTGTATGTGTGTATCAGGGACTCAGCACAGCCCATGAGCAGTTTAAAGCCACACTGCCTGAGGCAGATAAGGAACGACAGGCCATCCTGGGAATCCATAATGAAATTGCTAAAATTGTGCAGACATACCACGTCAACATGGCTGGCACCAACCCCTACACCACCATCAACCCCCAGGAGATCAATGCCAAATGGGATAAGGTTTGAGCACAATTCTTCTTCAGAAAATAAACTTGTGCAGGTAAAATAGAAGCGAATCAGAGTTTTCAGACAAATATATGACACATATATGTTTTATATGTAAGAAAATGGGTTCAAGAAGAGATGCTTAATTCACCTCCACACTGCTTTCTCCTAATCTCCTGTTCTCGCTCTCTCCTCTCAGGTGAGGCAGTTAGTACCCCAGAGAGATCAGGCCCTGGTCGAAGAACACGCTCGTCAGCAGAATAATGAGAGACTGCGCAGACAGTTTGCTAATCAGGCAAATGTTATTGGACCCTGGATCCAGACCAAGATGGAGGTGGGACATGAGCTAAATTAACAGAAAATTAATCACATTCTCTTATGGTACTGTCAGAGAACTGAGAAAAGTCAAAAATGTTCTTGGTGAGTAGCTTACATACACGGTCACACGTGTAGTTGATTAACATACAATACCGTTCAAATGTTTGGGGTTAAAAAAATAAATAAAAATAAAAAAACAAGGAAATTAATACTTTTATTTATCAATGATGCATTAAGTTGATCAAAAGTGACAGACTAAAGACTAAATGAAAATAAATGCTGTTCCTTTGAACTTTCTATTGATCAAAGAATCCTGAAAAAATGTATCACGGTTTCCACAAAAATAGTATGCAGCACTGCTGTTTCCAGCATTGATAATAATATGAAATGTTCATTGAGCAGCACATTAGAATGATTTCTGAAGGATCATGTGACACTGAAGACTTCTGAAAATTCAGCTTTACCATCACAGGAATAAATTACATTTTAAAATAAAATATATTAAAAATGAAAACAGTTACAGTTAAAACAGTTGAATTACTTAATTACACGATATGTTTACATAGTATATATAAGTTATTATTTGTCAAATAACTATTTGGAGCAAAGTAGCAAAGTAGACACAGGACTGTCTAGTTAAAAATTCTATGGGATTCCACTCATCCAGTCCCACAATAATTTAAGTCATCCATTTGAAGGTATTTGCCCTTATGAAATTTTTCCCGAGGTTAACACTGACATTTGTAGAAGACAGTGAGATGAAGTCAATCATGGAAAAGAATGCATCAGATACTGCTAAATTATATCAATTGGGTGGCCTCAGAAAAAAAAGGTGTAGGTAAAAACCCTGGAAACGGAGGCAGAGATTCAGGAAAAACTGTCATTGTCCTCTTATTTTAAAGTTGTTTTAATGTTTAATCTTCAGGAAATTGGCCGAATCTCTATTGAGATGCACGGTACCCTGGAGGATCAGCTGACCCACCTGCGACAGTATGAGAAGAGCATAGTAAACTACAAACCAAAGATTGACCAGCTAGAGGGAGACCATCAACTAATACAGGAAGCACTTATATTCGACAACAAACACACTAATTACACAATGGAGGTATATACGCACAAAAACTCTCAAATGCTTATTTCCAACCCCCCTAGTGCAGTTGTATGTTCCTGACATCTCCTTTCTTCCTCTAGCACATCCGTGTAGGTTGGGAGCAGCTCCTCACCACCATCGCTCGCACCATAAACGAGATCGAGAACCAGATTCTGACCCGTGACGCCAAAGGCATCAGCCAGGACCAAATGAATGAGTTCAGAGCCTCGTTCAACCACTTCGATCGAGTCAGTATGAGTCCAACACCACAGTTTAACATCATTAAGAGCAGTAGGACGTCTCATTTTAATTCTACTAAATGACCAAAATGCACAAGTATCTGAATTTTGACTTTCATAGAAATGCATTTGTATTATTGACCTGATTTTGCATAGAGTGGAATTAAAGTATGTCACCCACACATGTCCCAGATTACAGGCTGCCACGCTGAAACCTAACGCTGCACTAAAAACCCACGCAGTGCCACCCAAGACATCTTAACATCGATAAAACAGCACAGCATAGTTGACCGTTAACCGAGCACACCAGGCCCAGATTTTGAGCATCACATATTAGATCTGTCCTTACAGTCACTCCCCCCCCCCCCCCTCACAGCACAGTACTGCACAGTTTGTCCTAACGTTTGTGCACTTTCTCTTCTTTTGTCTTCTCGTTGTTCTCTTCTGCATGGACCCTCTTCACACCCCTCCACATGTCTGCATGACATTCCCCCACCCCTCCCATGTGTGTGCTGCATGTCCACGCTGCTGACCTCTGACCCTGCCCACGGCTCTGACAACCAGGACCACTCGGGCGCACTGGGCGCTGAGGAGTTCAAAGCCTGCCTTATCAGTCTGGGCTTCGATATCGGGAACGACGCACAGGTACACACACACCGACACCAGCCAGGGAGTTCTGCCATTAACCACACTCTTTTTGTTTTTGTTTTTTTCCCCTTTCTACTCTCTTCTTTTTTTCGCTCTCGGTCTTATTTTTTCCAATTTTCTCTCAACCCTTCCTCTAAAATGACTCCCTTCACTTATACTCCTCCCATCCTCTTTCGCTCTTCATCTTTCTCTCCACTACTACCTGGTTCTGTTTGTCCCTCGTGGGTTCCTGTAGAAGAGAACAGGCATGATGGATGCAGAAGACTTCAGAGCCTGCCTCATCTCCATGGGTTATAATATGGTAAAGCAGAGAGTTCAAATCTCCATGGGTTGTGATCAGGTTAAACTGAGAGTTTAGGTCCCCGTGGATAATGAACTGGTTAATCATGTAATCTGAATGTTTTGTAATATAGATAAATTGATAGTTACAATCCCTCTGGATTAATCTGGTAAAACAGATTTAGAAATCTAATGATTTAAAATGATAGATTTATGTTCAGCATGGGGTATAATGTGGTAAAGCAGTTATAATCTCCATGTGTTCTCAGTTAATGCAGACTTATCATTTGAATTTCCTGAACTCTTGGAAAGTAGAAGCTGTCTATGTGGGTTATTATTTGAGAAAGTTACTTGGGTATTACTGGAAAAAGTAGCATGAACTAGTAAAAAAGTCCATGGATTGTAGCCTCATTCAATCCCTATGGAATATAACTCATTATAAATTGAAGATATATGTGGTAAAACAGAGATTTATAATCTACTACATGGTATAAACCTGGAAAAATAAAGATTTATCTACATGGGGTATCCATCTTATTTTTAACATAAGAGTAGGTGCGGCCATTTGTAACTTGAATGTGCAAAAACAGCTTTTTGCAAACTGATATAGGTTATCTTATTATTTTAAAGGGGTCATGACATGAGAAATCAAATTTGCATTGATCTTTTGACATCTAAGAGGTTTTTGTACCATTAAAACATCCTGCAATTTTCATAGCTTAAAATCCTCCTCATTATAAACAAAGCATTTACTTAATCAAGCTCCAAAAACAGCTTGTTTTGATATTGGGTGACATGTTACGTCACAAGGGCAGATGCATTTGCATATGCCTGCCTCCAGAGCAAGATCTCGATGAATAGTTTTACATTATCGCATCATGGGCCAGGCCCACTAGCATTCAGTTGCTTGTAGGGGAATTACAGTTAGAGGTTAACAGTGCAGATAATTCTGGCAGCATCTGAGCTGGGTATTCTGTTCTTTAGGCAAGTGGGGTCATTTAAAGACATTATATTTGACACGCTTTGTCCTGTATTCGTAAGAAAACTTTGGTACGGGTCAGTCATAGTTCCGGAACAACTCTTCTCATCTGGGATGCTGTTGAATTCTCCTGGAGTCTATTCCTTTGGCATGGTCTCATGCCTCTCAAGAAAAGCAAATAGAACAGCGTGTTCAGTTTCTGACAAACTCACGCGCTTGAGTCTTTCGACAACAGGACAAATGGAAGAGTGAAATAACATTCAATTTGACGCGTCCAGTTTAAACCGCTCATTTTTATCTCTGTACAGACTTCAAGGATCCCAGCTTCAGGAACAAGTGGATGGTTTATTTGAATGGTGTCCTGAATCACTTTGAAGGAGTATATGTTTGTTTCGAGCATTTTGTTTTGTAATCGGGGCACAGTGTAATGGGGAGTTGGCAAATAACTTTTGTTGAAAGATGGAGCAGCCAATCATAAGTGACTGTTTACTGACAAGCATTAAAGGAGCCGGATCATTACAGACAGAGGGTCGGAATGTTTTTTGTTGTTGTTGTTTTTTTTGCTAAAAACTTTATTAACATTATAAGTGAACCTCAAGGAACATATTAATATAATAAGAAAAAGTCCATGTCAGGACCCCTTTATATATTATACTCATAAACACACTGGTTTGTAACACTAATAGTTAAACGGTTTACAGTTTTCACAGGAAGTAGCTTACTTAGACATTGACAAATAAGGTGGATACTATGGTGGATAGGATACTATGGTAATAAACTGCATGCATTATCTGGTAAGGCTACTAAGTGGTTAAGTTAAGATTTCCTGAACTCTTGGTTAGTTCCATCTATGTGGTTCAGTGTTATTTCTGTATTTATATATTATTATAGTATTTATTAATATTTTAAATTATCTTTTATTTGTATATCTTGATTGTAGTTTTTAGTTTTTGTAATTTTATGTGCTTTTGTCATTTGTATAAGTTTTTTTTTTTTACATGGTTTTAATAATTTTTTTCAATTGTAGTTTTAGCTATTTTAGTACTTCAACAATTTATTTTATATCATTTTTTTCTCTTTCCCCCCCTTTTCAACAAGTGGTTAATCAAAGTTGTCCTAAGACAAGAACGGATATTGTTCAAAATTCATGTATAACTTTTTTAAGGTTTTAATCCACTTTAAATGTTAACTACTGTAAATTATAATCCCCACAGACTGTTATAATATCTAATCTGGTAGAGTTATTGAGAAAGAGTTACTTGATTCCTGGTAAAAAAAAACAACAAGTAGCATCAGCTATGCTAACCCAGTGAGGAACAACCCTTCATATTGTTTTCATAGTGATTTTTAAGAAGAATTTCTCTGTTCTGTAGGGAGAGGCGGAGTTTTCCCGCATCATGAGCATTGTGGATCCTAACAGACTGGGATTGGTCACATTCCAGGCCTTCATTGACTTTATGTCTCGCGAGACGGCCGACACGGACACCGCTGATCAGGTCATGGCATCATTTAAAGTCCTTGCTGGAGACAAGGTACATATACTGTACAGCATCCAAAAGACATTTTCCTGTTTTAAAATGTTTAAATTAATAACCTAGTGAATAACTCTTCTCTGGTGCAGAACTATATCTTGGCGGACGAGCTGAGGCGCGAGCTCCCCCCTGACCAGGCTGAGTACTGCATCGCCCGCATGACGCCTTACTCCGGCCCTGACACCGTCCCGGGAGCTCTCGACTACATGTCCTTCTCCACCGCCCTCTATGGGGAGAGTGACCTCTGAACCGTGACCCCCCGGATGTGGGGTCAACCTGCCTTCTGATACAAATACACACAAATACGCATATTCATAAACACACACATAGCTTGCACTCCATGAGAGTAAAAGTGGCTCTTCAGTGCTGATCTAGCACCAACATGCAGAACTGGTCCCAGATCAGCCAATCAGAGCAGCTTCCATCAGCACCACACAATGATGTTCGGTCATTTTTGTATCCTCCTATCAGCCCAGGCCTTTCTGTGTGTCATATACGACTTCCTGCTCTTTTTCCAGCCGTGTTCATGAAGTCCGTCTTGCCTGTCTTGGGAATCGTGTGTCACGTAGATAAAGCTTAATGGCGTCTACACATGCAAGATCCTGCTTCTCACTGAAGTCGTAATTGAGTGTGTCGCATTGAAGGAGAGAAAAGGAAATACTCTTCTCTCCATGTAAACGAACAATATGCAACAAACTTAAAAATATACACACAATAACACATGGTAGGCAGCATCATGTTATCGTTGTGACCTATGACCCATGTGATCGTGTTCAGATTGGTACACTTTTTTACATGCAGTAAATGCTTGTTGATGAGAATGCTTTTCGATCGTTCTCTTGTGACGGTGAGTCAGATTTCATAAACAGATCTTTGCCTTTCTGCTTTCATGCGCAACATTGAACCCCAGAGGAATGTTTTCTGTATTTTTACTTCTTATTTAGTTTTTTTCCCCTCTTCATAAAGGAATAAAGTTAACATATTTTATTATACAGAACGAAAAAGGTATTTTTCTTCACCTTATTAAAAAAAATCCAAAAAAAATTATGAAAATTTAAATAAAGAAACAACCACAATTGTGTGTTTGTGTTTTTTAACTGCTTGTATCAAGGAGAAATGTGTTCTATGAACTTGAGATGATGCTTTGTTTTAATGTAATAAGGAAAGGCGACAATTGGGCATAATGTTTTCAAAATTTGTCATTTTGACAAATTAATTTATTCATTAGCATGCTTACGCAACTCATCAGTAATTCAATTTGCTGTGGAGAACCCATTATACTGCTTGACGAACACAGTTTTCTTCCTGTGACATTTCCTATTTAAACAGGAATTAGTGGCAGAACATACATATATATATAAGGACCAAATTCCTATACTTTCAGATTATGTACATAATTTGATTAAATTATTTATAAAGTACATTCATTTAAAAAAAGGTGCCCTCTTAGTAAGTTTCTCAGAACTTCCCTAAAGTTTTGGCAAGGTTCTCTCAAAGTTACAAACAAATGTTCTTCCCGTAACGTCAGTCATTTGGTCTTTCAAAATATCAGCAGAAACGTATTATTTACATTATTCATAGAATTTTTTTCTGTAACATTTCAGTTTTTTTAAACGTTACTAACAAGTTTTTTTCAAATGGTTCAGATAATTTTTTCCCCCCCCCATAATACTTGCAAAATTGGAAAATATAGGAAACCGTTTTTGCTTTCTTTAACGTTTTTAAGACATTAAAATAACTAGACATTCTGAGAACATTTAAGAAATAATGTTTTCATAACTGAATAGGAATGTTAGCAAAACGTTCTAAAGAAAAAACTAATTTAAGCTGGGGATGTTGGTGTTGTCCTTCCACCCGTGTGTTTTTTTGACCTGTGACACTAACAAAATCCATGAAAATAATTTAGTTTTTATTTTAAAATTAAATTATAAGACAATGAAAATATTATTTATTCATTAAACTGCTTAGAATCTGACTGCTTTTAAGCTACATGGCCTCATACTAAAAGTGCACTTTCGTCAAGTAGCCTACAAGTCAAGTCACATTTATTTATAGCGCTTTTTACAATAGACCTACAGATTATTTAGCAGCTTTACAGAGACAAGAAAATAATGCAACAAAGTTTTTTTCCAGAAGAAAATAGCGTCACAGTCCAATACATTCATAAATTAATTTATAGAAAACCGTGATGTCATCTGGACGATGTTCAGTTCTCATATAATGGTGTCAATGCAGGCAGATATAGTATTGTTGAATATTAAATTAAATGTCCCCAACTAAGCAAGCCAAAACCCAATGGCAACAAAGGTGACAGTGGCAAGGAACCAAAACTCCATCAGGTGATAGAATGGAGAAAAAAACCTTGGGAGAAACCAGGCTCAGTCAGATTATGATTCAGGCAGCATTATAAATCAGATTTGGCTTGGAGCATCCAATCCAATCTAGAGAGAACATCAGCATAGGCCTACAGATGGCCTAAAAGCTATATACATGGACTAAAAACCACAAACTCTTATTCTGATTTCATAAGTTTCATTATGTCTAGTTCTGGCATTAAAGGGATAGTTCACTTTAAAATTAAAATTCTGTCATCATTTACTCACCCTCAAGTTGTTTCAAACCTGTATTAATTTATTTCTTCTGCTGAACACAAAGAAAGATATTTTGAAGAATGTCAGTAACCAAACAGTAGTCTGTACCCATTGACTTCCATAGTATTTTTTTCCCCTACTATGGAAGTCAATGGGTACAGACTACTGTTTGGTTACTGACATTCTTCAAAATATCTTTCTTTGTGTTCAGCAGGAGAAATAAATTAATACAGGTTTGAAACAACTTGAGGGTGAGTAAATGATGACAGAATTTTAATTTTAAAGTGAACTATCCCTTTAAGATTTTTGCTAATTTTATTTAGAAATGTTGATTTTCATGACAAAGAATAATTAAATGAAAGATCTAATTAAAGTGATCAGTTAGAGTTTCTCCAATAAAGATATGTATCACGTTAATTTATAATTAAACCTACTAAACCTGATAAGGTGCTTTCAACTGTAAAGTGGAACCCATTACTCCTTTCTTAGTTCTATACGGACGGGGAATGGGGCTGTACGACACCGCTGCGAGGATTGTGGGTTTACATGGCGGCGCCCTGTGAAGCCATGTTGATTTATATCCTACTGACTTTATTCTGAATCATATGAATTTGTGAAATGACGTACATGAACACATAACCATGTGGAATCAAGTTCGTAAACTGCAAAAGAACAGAACCGTGAAATATGGGATCCCGATGCTGGTGAGCGTTTTAATGTAGCTTCGTGTATGCTGGATGAGCTATTATCATCAAGTCTTTATAGTTATGTTTTAAATATTTGTATGTGACCTAAACTTTAGTAATTATTAGACTGAGATCGTGGTTTAAATAATACTTACAATAATAATAATAATGGGAGTAGTAGTAATGTAGAGGTTGATTAATTGACCGTCAAAGCAAAGGTCATATTTAGTGTGATGTAATTCATTTTTTGTCCAATATTAGTAATATTTGATGAAGGTTATTTTCTTTTCTTAACATTTTATTTAATTATCGGTTTTTATAAGAGTACACTGTGAGGTTTTATTTAGTAGTAAAAAGAAAACATGTATGTAAATCAATTAATTAACGCCTAAAACAATAACAAATAATGGAGTTTTTCAATGTGCAATATATATAAGTTCTAGTTTATATTTACAGGATATAGTTTCTGCCTTTATACATAATGAGGTAGACTGGCACTAATTTGAATGTTTATTTTCTGAAGCTTCTGGTCGTGGGAGGGTCGTTTGGATTGAGAGAATTCACTCAGATTAGGTATGATGCGCAGAAGATCAAAAAGAAGGTATGTGAAACCTAACAGACTAAAATATAGCATCTAAATACAATCTGTCCATCTTGCCAAAACGGACAAAATTGATTTCTGCTGTTCAATGCAAACTCTTGACATGTTATTATACTTCTTTCATGTTTTTATTATTTTATTTTGTTGCATGTTTGTTCTAGCTGGACCCGGCACTGGAAGCCCGGGTGAACACTCAAAAACAGTCTGTCATCCTTGAGGAAGAGTATGAGGTATTGAGATCTGTGTTCGTACACTGTTTTATAGTGCTATAATGTTTTGAAGAGCCATCTGCTGTTTTGCTGCCTGCAGCATGGATGTTATGTTTATTCGGTAGTGAGTTTGTGGTAACATAATTGTTAAACATCTGGCTTGTTAAATGCAATGGGTGCAGGTTTGGATCTGACGCAGGCTGACTCAGGAATTGTAATCACAATTTTGTTGTGCAGTTTGTCAAGCAGGACACGTAACACTAGGTTGCTCCAGTGAAACTCACTGACCCGGTAATTAGTGTGCTAAACGTTTTTTTTTTAGACGGAAAGTGTCTAGTTAGCTGTTTAGTCCCAACTAAGTGCACTAGATGGCACTTGGTTCATTTATTCTCTCCATTTCAGGCTGTGGGTGTTTGAGGCTGTCCACAGCACTGCAAAAACACACTTTCATTACACTGCAGTGGTGATTCTCTGCCTTTCAAACTTTTATTTTTTGCTTTTGAGCCATTTTAAGAAGTTTACAATGCCATCAAATGTGACCTTCGGCTACCAGGCAAGTAGTAGAGGAGCGCCCTCAAGTGGAACCAAGGAAGATGAGTTATTATAAGCAACTCCACGGCTGTTCATTAGATGATAAATAGGTGTCATCCTCAGTATTTTATATTAGATTTCACATTGACCCACCATGAATCATTTATAACAAACAAACGCTCTGCTTCAGCTGATTGTGCTCATCTTTAGTAACTAAATGCAATACAGATCACAAGTTTTGGATCATGAAGATTTTATTCAGCAATGATTAAACTGATCAAAAGTGACTGTTAAGACATTTATACTGCATATTATATAAGCAGTCTATATAAGCATTAGACTGATTCCTGAAGGATCATGTGACACTGAAGACTTGAGTAGTGATGCTGAAAATTCACAATTGGCATCACAATAAATTACATTTTAAAATGATTTAGTTATTTTAAAATGTGTTTTTACTGTACTTTTCATCAAATAAATGCATCCTTGGTGAGCATAATAGGCTTTTAAAAACATTTTAAAAATATTTTTTTCTTGAACTGTAGCAATCAGGCCAATTGAGCAAGACTTTATAAGTTTAATAAGTTTAATGCATTTTCTATGCATTTATTCCTGACTTCTGATTGATATTTAGAGTGATTTGTGCATTTTATTTGTGGCTAAAACATTGGCTATTGTAAAAACATTTTTTTAATCCAATCGCCAATCTATTTTGTTGCTGCAGAAAGTGAAAGATCTGGACTTGGGTGGATGGCAGAACATTCGTGGCCCTCGTCCCTGGGAGGATTCCAGGGAGAGCCAGGACCAGCAGCGATCACGGCTCAATAAAGGCACATAGAACTGACAGTTTAAACTCCCCCTACTGGCCCAAAGATGTAAGACACTTATAAAACCAGTGCAGTCTATACCTTGGTTGTCACTGCATAATATATCAGCACTATTATGTTATTGTATACCTAGAGCTGAAACTACCAATTTGGATTCCACTTTTTTGGAAAAATACTTTTCTAATGCTCTTTTATGAATATGTGGCTGGATATGTGTATAGTATGTTCTCTGTACAGTCTTATTTATGGTATCAGGCAGACTGTAACTATCTCTTATGCCTTGTGTGTTACCTTGTCAGTTCACATTCACAGTAATACATAACTCAAGACCCATTAGTGCGTTTGAGTGATGATATATTCCCATGTTCTTTCAATGGTGCAAACAGAATCAGTGCTGGATGAATGGTGTACAGTCTAATGGCAGTAGGCATGAATGACCCTCTGTACTTTAAAATAGTATTTGATTATCGTGATTTGAAAACTTGCGGTACGTAAATACTGTCCAGAATTAAGGAAAGTTAGCAACAGTCTCGCACAGACGAATTTATATATACCGGTATGTTTATATTCTCGGTAGCTTTAAAAATTTTATAGATATTTTAAGGGTTCAACAGTAAGGATTTCCCCCCAAAAAATGTGAATCCCACCTCCAAAAGATTAAGCAATTTGTAAATAACTTTTAGCAATGCATTTTTATATTTTAGTGAATGTGAACTTCAAATGGTTTTAGAATTGCGTTTTTATATTTTCAATATCATTTATTACATTTTCTTTACAAAAATGACTGGAAACACTTTATAATAATTTAACCCATTAGTTAACATGATTTTATATATTAACTCACATGAACTTAAATGAGCAATACATTTCTTACTAATGATAGTTAAAAAAACATTTTTAGTTCATTGTTAGTCCATGTTAGCTTAGGTCCATTAAATAATGATTTTACAACAGAAGGATAAACAGTATGTAACCACAGAAAGAACTGAAGGGCTAAAATACACAGGCCATCAAACTCGGTATAAAACAGGTGATGATGGTGGGAACAAAGACAAGCACTTTTGATTTTAGTAAAGCATTTGTAAATGTTGAATTTAACATTAACTGAGATTAATAAATGCTTTAGAAGTATTTTTCATTGTTGGTTCATGTTAACTTATCTAATGTTAACAAGTGAAACTTGTTACCTAATTATTTTTATAAAAATATTTCTTTGTGAAAAGAAAATATGCAACAAGATGGATTTTAACTAATGTATTATGCAGTTTATCACATTGTATCAAGTCATTCTTTGCAATTTTGACAAAACCTATTTATGCTAGCCAGCTAAATATTATTATCTTTGTGTCACAAAAGCAGAATTTGCACAATACATCTCAGAAAACCAAAATTTCAAGGCATAAAAATGGACGTACAGGATCAACGATTGGAAGATTTCAGTGGCATTAAAGAACTAGACTGAAAGGTCGTGTCGACCACTGTTCGGTCAACTGGCCCAAAAATCTCTCACACTGGCCCAAGACACATCCTTATTGTTGAGCCGTGTTTGCGATTTATATTATAATTGATGGTGATTTATCCTATTGGTTTACTGTATCTTTCTTTGTGGCTGTTGTGCTTTGTATGCTACTCAGCGTTGTCCTTCACCTGTTCGTCATCTGTATGGCGTAAACGCATCAGTGAGATGCTACAGAGCCTGCGAAAGCGGAAACATATCACCTCCTGCTGCTTTAATCAATGCCTACACCTATGGTTGTGTGATTTAAAAGGTCTAATCTTTGGGGATACATTGCGTCCAACTGTGAAGCAGCACACGGTCTTGATTCAGTCCTGGAGTGCACATGTATTTCCGACAGGATCCGGGCACAGGCTGCTGCTCTCAGGCTAATGTTAACGCCAGCACTGACTCATCTGTGTGATGTGAAGCTTTGTTCCGAGGCACATTTTAACAAGCCCCTGCTGACTTTCCTTCCTTTCCCTCGTCACTCTCCTGCTGGAAATTCCAGCACTGTCATATCATGTGCTCCGTCACTTTAATTGCTCAAGTGGGAATAATCCTCAGGGGCCGAAGGGAACACGTCAACAAATCTGACTTCAGGAGTCCAGATATCCTCGGGGGGCATTAAAGCCGCTCATGTGTCCAGTCCAAGTCAAAACAGTGTTGACGGGGAAAGGCTCTAGTATGTTTCAATAAGCTTTTGAGATGTTTTGGCTGGTCAGGTGAGGAGCACAAAAAGTGACTAATTAATTTGTCATGACAAGTGTTGCTGTAGCAAAGAAGTGAATGTATTGCAGTGAATTATTTACAGGACATTCATTTGATGCTGGCTGAAACTGTTTAACATCTTTAATGTGTCATTATTTTTTGTTTATTAGCCTATCATTAATTAGTTAATTGATTTGTGATATTTATATAGTAATAAAATTTGACCTGTGTTTTGCACAGTAACCAAGTATTTGCTATGATTTGGTCTTTGAATAAGGTACTTGAAGATGTGGTTAGTGCTCTTTCTCTATTTATTTATTTTGTATATTTATATTTTATACATTTTATATTAATACTAACATATACTATGTCTACCTCTCAAAAGTTTGGGGTCTGTAAGAATTAAATATATATATATTTTATAATAAATATCTTGTTCTCACCAAGGATCCATTTATATGATTTAAAAATAAATAAATAAACAACCCATTTCTATTTGAATATTTTTGTAAATGCAATGTCTTCCCTAAAGCTGAATTTTCAGCATTATTACTCCAGTCTTCAGCATCAGATTATTCTTCAGAAATCATACCAATATGCTGATTTGATGCTCAAGAAACATTTCTTATTGTTATTCATGTTGAAAACAGTTTTGCTGCTTAATATTTCAAGATTCGTTGATGAACTGAAAGTTCGAAAGAACAGAATTTATGGAATAGAAAATTATAAATACAAAGTTCTGTCACACAACTCTAGATGGCACCGGCTGATGGGTCCTTAAATTAATCTTTTTGCAATCACATCATTCTCTATAGGGCGCAGCTGATTGGTTCCTGCTGTATCAGTAGCCAATGAGCTCGCTGCTCGACCTTCAAATATTTGGTCAGCATGTGCAGTGTGCGTGCCACCTTCACCAGTGCCCTCCACCTTCCCCAGCTCCACCTGTATAGATCTGCTATGGGTCATTCATGTACACTATATTGTACAGCAGCAACATGTCTTACTTGCTCACAGCAGCGTGTTATGTATCTATTGGCAGTAGCAAGTTCTGTCCTTAGTATTCATTTCTTAAGAAAAAAAAATCTTTTTGACCCCAAACTTTTGAACAGTGTGTGTGTGTGTATACTATATAGTATATTTACTGTATATTCTATTTATATTTAGAAGTAACATGCTTAGTGGAAGGTTAGAGGAGCGGCTGATATTTGACTAAAGATTAGTGTAATTTCTTACCCTAATTTCTTACCCAGGCTAGTAATTTCTAGCAACTCCAGAAATAATGGAAAGCAAATAGGAAAAAGCAACAACTACTTTTAACCTTGTTTGTATTTTAGTGGATTCCTTTTTTTTTTAACCCTGTTTTTGCCTATACTGTACACTGTGTTGCTATGGATAAAAAAGTATGCTAAATGTTATAGAATCCGTGCTCAAAAATCCACGTGACAGAGCTGGACTGTGTTCTTAACACCTCCTCAGTCGCCTCAACCTGACATGTAGTGGCGACTTGAACCGGTAACCTCTTCCGCCCAGATCCTTAACCATTAGATTAACAACCCTCTAACAGATTTATGTGGACAAGCGTCCTTTACTGCAGTGTGAGGACGCCACTTCTCACTGAAACACTGAGCAATTTATCTGACTCCTCCACTAAGGCTGGCACTTGCATTTAAATGAGACCTCTTGAACTCCAGTCAGACCTTCACCACAGAGCTATAGACTTGTTGATGTTAAGCATCTTTATATTTTATTCTTCATTGCAGCAGAGATAACATTTCATCCTAATTAATTTCACTTTCACAGGGAAAATTCAAAATGGGGCCGTAATGTTTAAATGTATGATGTTGCCTAGCAGGTTTTTGTGTGTGTGCTTCTATAGTTTTGCAGATTAAATCTTTAACAGTGTTAGGAGAAATCTGGCTTAGGCATTGTCAAGCTTCACTCAAAGATGTTTTTTCACTTCAAATAAAAACTGTTTTTGCCCATGCAAAACTCTTCTCCTTCCAGTGTCCTTCAAAATTGGACCAATCCTAATGTCAAAGGTGAGTAGGAGCTTTGTGACCTGGATGATGGTGTCACAAATGAATCAATTCCCACAGGAAGTCAATCCAGCGGCTACGCACAATGACTGGTGGAAGATGGTGTGACCACCAGACTCGAGTTGTAAGCTGTAAATGTGACTCTGTTGGCCACAAAACCATCAGATCTCACCTGCAGAACCTCATCAAAGAGAAAACGTAAGTGCTCTCTTCTCTTTTAATAGGGCTTAAGGTTCCTGTTCTAATATAGTATATACAGCTGTACTAAATTAACATTGATTTACATTCAAACTAGATTTACATTCCTGAAGCCGAAACTTAATGTATCCTTGCTGAATAAATGTATCTACTTGATCAAAAGTGACAGTAAAGATTTCTATCTCTAAAAAATTATATCTATGATTCAGTCATGAAATTCTACACTGTAAAAAAAGAAAAAAAAGAAAAGTTGGGTCAACTTGAAAAAATAAGGCCACTTATCGCAAGCTCTTTTTTGAGGAAACTCCACGAACAGGGACTGAAGTCCACGCAACTCAAAAGATTACTTTAAAGTCATAAGTTGCCACAACATAAATAGTCATGTTTACCTTATGAATAACAGAACAAAGTATCACTTTTTTTATTTATTTAAACAGTTTGTGTCCAATTCACAACAACGGCATTATAGTAGCAAGTCTTGAATTTGTTAACTCCGTGCATGGTACTTACCAATGCATGTTAAATAACATTAGCCTGAATGTTTAGTTCAGCCAAAAATGAAAAGTCAGTCATCATTGATTTACCCTTAAATTGAAATTGAAATTAAAAAGAAGATATTTTGAAGAATGCTGGTAACCAAACAGTTAGCCGTAAAATACTATGGCAGTCAATGATGCAGGCTGATAGGTTCTTTACATGCAATCAAGCAATCAACATTTAGTCTTGTTCAGTGTTTGCTGCAGTGCGATCATTCTGAGTTCCTCTGAAATCCAGCTCCCCCAACTCCACCTGCCTAGATCTGATACGTGATTTGTCTATTCATGCAACAACATATCGAACATGCTCACAGCAGCGTGTCTGTTAGCATTTGCAAGTCCATTAAAATCGCCATTTAGAGAGTTGTTATAGTGGGTATTTTAGGGTGACCAGATGTCCCGAAAAATTCGGGACAGTCCCGAAATCTGAGCTGTTGTCCCGAATCCCGAATCCGGCCCTAATTGTCCCGAAAATTATACTTATACAAAATCTTGAATAGAACTTGTATGATAAAACATTAAAAACTGTCCGTGGAGGTTGAGTTTCTTTTTATCTTAGAAGAAAAGAAACAAAAACAGATGCCGCAGCCAAAAGCAGCCAGTGTATTATGATATATGAGCCAGCCCCCGCCGGCCGGCGGCTCATTGGCCGCGGGCTGCGGCTGCGGCATCTTTTTTTGTTATCTTTTATTTCTAAGATACCGAAGGCGCGAATTTAGATATGCATAATGCATCACTTCAATCTTTAGATGCTAATAAAACAATTTCAACTCAAATTAATGTTTCATTATGTTTAATTTATTTGACAAGTAATTTTATATCGTTTGACCAGCAGGCGTCACCAGCGCGCGGTGTTTTCAAAAAAAAATTTAACACTACATTTGCATATCATCAGATTTTCAATGATTCTCAAACGACTTGCCAAATGAATCAATCTCTCTAAATCCCTCCTTTCCGCGAGCTACTCCGCTCTGATTGGCCAGACAGCTCAGTTTGTTGTGATCGGTTTACAGCGTACACGTCGAAAACAAAAACTCCCATTGCCATAACAACAGCATGTCCTGAGGCTTTGCGAGCGCGAGTCCGATGATGAAACACTAGAAGAACGAATTATTCAACCCGAACCTCGCAAGGACGACTCGAGCAGGACGTTACGCTACTCAGTTTGAGGTACATTATGAGATGTTGCAATTCCTCACCATCAGCATTAACAAGTGCATGTCAATCAACAGATTATTTTACTTGTACTGATCTATTTTTTACCGAGTATGTTTCTAATATATTGCGGTGAACACGTGGAGACTACGTTAGCCGAGCTCTAGCGTGAATGACTGATGTAATACACATGGGTAAAACAAATCTTGCTCCATGCTTAATCTTTCCCCAAAGTAGTGAGAATGACAGACAATCTGCATTAATAGACACAGTTTTATGTAATAGTGGCCCACAGCTGATTAGCAGAAGTATTTCAGTAAGACAGTAAGAATGTGAGTTAGCCAATTAGCAGGAGGAGACCTACACAATGTAAAACTCAAGAGCAAGCGGTTTGCGAATCTGTTACACCCCTGAAAAGGGGGAGAAATAATCACGAGAGTGATACGGTTAGGTTTCCTCACTGAAAACTTTAGTGTTATCTGTTTGCAACAATAATACATTTTACAAATCAACAGATCCACATCTTTTACAATAATACATTTGACAGATCAACAGATCTACAGCAAATAGTAGTTTTGTAGGGTATATGGCTTATTCAAGTGACAAAAGCATACTCTAGCATTCACTGGAACATATATGTATATATACTCATTTTGTCAATATAACTTTAGCTGTCAATCAAGCACAAAGTAGCTTTAGCTCAGTAAAACATAACTACATTTACCAAAAATGTCAATAAAGTGCTTAAAACACATTATACAAATAACACAGCAAAATAGATTATTAACTGCGTATCTGTTCATTCACAATTGACATAAAATGGCGGCTACCCTCGGTATGAAGCTATTTTTCTCTGTATCCGAGCGGGGGCTCCGCTCACACACGCACATATCACACTCTGCAAACTTAACTCTAACTTACTCAAAATGTTACTAAAACACACCTTCAACACTCTTGACATGTTAACACCTTATTACATTTACTTTTATACCAATAACGTACCTGAAAAAGGGGAGAAATAATCACGAGAGTGATACGGTTAGGTTTCCTCACTAGCCGCGTTTCCATTACAGATTTGCGCAAATGTTTTGCGCTATTATCTAAATATCGATAAAAAACTATTGCGAAATGACGGCGTTTCCATTAACCGATGTTATGCGACTAAAACGTCCTTTTTTCTCTCGCGATAAGTCATTCCAAAAATCACGGCAGCGGACGTTGGTTTATATAATTTCACAGCCACCGCATTAGACATTATTATTATTAATGGAAGGAGACGTACGTGTTATCCAAGCATTAATGGGAAAGACCCTTATATTCCAAACGAAATATAAGGAGTTTCTGGGTGTTTCACCCTCATTTCTGCGCTGAGGTTTTGATTGTGGCATTTCTTTGAAGTTTAGAATCCAGTATTCCTATAGGTTAATTATTCTTTATTTTATGAATTTAATAAAGAACTCTGTCTCCTATTCCAAACGATCCATGTAGGCTGCTTTTGTGTCCATTCGTTTTTTCCTTTTTAAACCCGTAATTGAAAAACGAAAAATAAACGGTTGTCTTTTTAAAACGCAAAGTTGAACACCACAATTTTAATTTGAACTGGCTACACCAACTGCTGCGCAAAAAAGTAAATATCGACGAATTTTCAGATGTTTGTTTAATGACTTTTTTCCCCTTTATTAAACATGTAAAATATTCACAAATTAATATGGAAAACATGTTGATTTTACTGGTTTTCTAAGGCCAAATTAGAACCTGGAATTGACATTTTCCCGCAGTGCTGAATAAGAAGAGCCATTAATATTATTAAACTATTGTTTTCTAACTCGGCTAAAAACATCTCCGCTGTAAGCAGATGCGCTTTTAGAGAGAAATGCACCTTTCATACGGATTACTTAATCAGAACAAAATGTATAGCTTTCGATTCGAATTTGTTCGTTTTAAAGTGGACATTTCAAGCTTTAGCTACATAGGCTATTTGTTTCAGTTCTCGCGCTCCAGTTCAGGGAGATCATGAAAACGCGCCTGATTGTTTTATTTTATTTTACAAAAGCACAACATTTTCTTGTTATTGTTTACACAAATAAAACTAGTTACAAATAATGTATTATTATTTTCTGTATGACCAGAAATTATAGAGTAGGCTATATTAAGTTGTTTCACTGTTAATAGGAAAATGCAAGTGTTCACGCCCGCGCCTCCGTGCCATGTAGTGCGCGCTCCACACTCCACACATACCCTTAGATATGCGTCAAAATATTGTGTTTATTTGTGATAATCTCAGCTCTGTATTATTATTGTCTAACCCGTATTATGAATGACATTTGACGAATTGCTTTGTTCCTTTTTTGGATAAAAGCCTCATCTAAATATGTAGCCTAGTAAATGTTATAATAATGATAATTATTATTATTTGCGTACACGGACCCCAAACACACCGCGTCTTCTCAGTCAGGTGACTGTAAATGCGCAAAAACTGTTTCCATTGCAGTTTTGCGAAATACTCCTTTTTCGAATTGGCTGAAAAACCTCCCCATGCCAGCGTAAAAACTTTTTTGCGATAAACGAGAGTTTTTGCGAAATTGACGTGTTTCCATTGAGCGTATTTTCAATTCGCAATTTCAATTTGCGCAATTTGAAGGGTAATGGAAACGCGGCTACTGAAAACTTTAGTGTTATGAGGAAAAGACCGCGATTTCCCCGGAGAAAAGGGTTGGAAGACAAAAGCAATCAATCACGGGCGCATAGATTAAGATCACTTTGGCGATCACAGATCAACACTTTTTACCCGTAAATTAGGCACTACAAAGTTTACCGGGTCCTCCTCTTGGTGTAAGGTTTTTAATCAGAACTCGCTCGCCAGGCTGTAGCACTGCACTCCTAACTTTGGTGTCATAGTACTTCTTACTTCTTTCAGCACTTTTCTGAGCATTTTCATTTGCAATGGCGTATGCTTCCTCCATCCCTTGTTTCCATTTCTCCACGTAGTCTCGCTGGTTACTGACACCTGCCTCTGTGCACAATCCAAAGAGCATATCAACTGGAAGCCTGGGTGATCTCCCAAACAGAAGATAAAAGGGTGAATAGCCAGTCACTTCGCAACGGGTGCAGTTATATGCATAAACTAGTTTGTGCAGAGACTCTTTCCAATTTGACTTTTGTCTCTCAGTTAGTGTCTTTAACATTTGCAACAAGGTTCTGTTCATACGTTCCACTTGACCATTACCCATTGGGTGATAGGGTGTTGTTCTGGACCCCGCCATGCCACTGAGTTTCTTTAGCTGATGGAACAACTGATTTTCGAATTCTCCCCCTTGGTCATGGTGGATGCGGACAGGGAACCCAAACTTCAGGGCAAAGTCATTGAAGATGAGATTTGCAGCAGTTTTTCCTGACTTTGACGTGGTGGCATAGGTTTGCGTGAAACGTGTAAAATGATCAACAATAACGAGGATGTACTCATATCCGCCTTTGCATCTGTCAAGATGGAGGAAGTCTATGCATACCAGTTCAAATGGCTGTGTTGTCACAATGTTTGTCAGAGGAGCTCTTATTTCATGGCTTGGCTTTTTCTGTTTGACACAGCTACAAGTTTTAGTCACATAGTGCTCAATGTCAGATTGCATATATGGCCAGAAGAAGCGGTCACGGACTAGTGATACAGTGCGGTCAGTACCTTGGTGGCCCATGTTATCGTGTAACTCTTTCATCACTTTACCTTTGTACTGCTCTGGTAGAACTAACTGCTTGCGGGCTGTAGTGATTCTGTACAGAATGCCATCACTATCGATTGTCAATTTGTCCCATTCTCGGAATAGGCATTTTATCTTTGGACTGGATTCTTTTTGCTCCTTAACTGGTGGTTTGGAACCAGATAGTTTGAAATCGAGCACAGGACGGATGACCGGATCAGATTTTTGTGCTTCTCTTATCTCACCTTTTGGAATCGAGCTGATGGATGCAGCGGTTGTCTCACCTTCAACTGATACGGACATAGATGCAGCTGAGAGTGACCAAGTTGCAACATACTCTTTCTGTACCTCAACTGCTTGTATCGTGGCAGTAATAGTGTCTGGTGGAAGCTCTTCAGAACATTCTCTCATCAGTGACTCTACATCCAGTGGCATCCTTGACAAAGCATCTGCATCACTGTTCTCTCTGCCCGGCCTGTACTTGATTGTAAAGTGGAAATCAGCTAATTCTGCCACCCACCTGGAAGTGGTTGCGTTCAGTTTTGCAGTAGACAGTATGTAGCTGAGCGGATTGTTATCGCTGTACGCAGTAAATGTCGGAGCATAGTATAAATAATCACGGAACTTATCAGTGATTGCCCATTTTAGAGCTAGAAATTCTAGCTTGCCAGAGTGATAGTGATAGTTCTTCTCAGCTGCTGTTAATGTTCGAGAGCCATAAGCAATGACCCTAAGCTTCCCATCTTGCTTTTGATAGAGAACTGCTCCCAAGCCTTGGTGTGACGCATCAGTGTGTACAACAAATGGCTGAGTGAAATTAGGGAAACCTAAGACTGGTGGGTTAAGCAAACATTCAATCAACTGTTCAAGTGACTGTTGGTGCTGGTCACTCCACAGGATTGGCTTGTTTGAGGGCACAACGTGACTTATTTTCTTTGTTTTAGATTTCCGTGGGTGGTCAGGTACTTTCTCTGCTTTCAGGAGGTCATACAGACAGCTGGCCTTCCTAGAGAAGTCTTTGATGTACTGTCTGTAGTAAGTGAGTAAACCAAGCATTTTCCTGAGCTGGCCCACCGTCTCTGGTTTGATTTCTTTCAATGCTCTTACTGCTTCAAAATCGGCTGGGTCAACTTTGCTGCCCTCTGCAGACACGATTCTTCCCAAATAACGGACCTGGGGCTTACAGAGGTCACACTTACTTGGCTTGAGTTTGATGCCATACTCTCTGAGGCGCTGCAAAACTTTACGCACATCATTCACATGGCTGTCGAAAGTCTTACTGAAAACTAGTGTGTCGTCCAGATAAGGAATGCAGATGTTATCCCGGAGCCCTTCCAAACATTCCTCCATACAACGCTGAAAAGCTGCAGGAGCGTTCATGAGGCCGAATGGCATGCGTATCCACTCATAGAGTCCCCAGGGGGTCACAAATGCTGTCAGTGGTCTGCTTTCTTCAGAGATAAATCCCTGGTGATACGCTTTTCCCTGATCTAAGAGGGAGAACCAGGAATTACCACCTAAACTGTCCAGGATGTCTTGGACCCGAGGGATGGGCTGGCGGTCAGGATGCGTCTTTCGGTTCAGATCTCTGTAATCTATACACAACCGGAGGGTCCCGTCCTTTTTCCTAACGCACACAACAGGTGAAGAGTATGAAGAGTTGGACTTCCTAACCCAGCCCTGAGCTATGAGGTCATGAAGGTAACCTTTCATCTCCTGATACAGTGGCCTGGGCACTGACATGTATGTGCGATTGACCGGTTCCAAGTCCTTTAGAGAAATAGTCATTTCCAATCGTTCAATGCAGCCAATGTCATTGTCTGATCTGGAGAAGGAGTGACACTCTTCTCTAAGCATTTGCCTAACTACCTCTCTCTGCTCTTCGGTTAGGTGACTTAACCCTACTGGTGGATCCCACTGTTCACTAACATTACATGGGGTTCGAACGCTGGTATGATTCACTGTGGCTGAGGTGCCAGCTTTTTCAAAGACTTGGGCAGGTAACACAGTCATAATGGTTTGTACTGTACCGATTATTGTGCGTCCTAGCAGGGCAATGTCATGGTCAGTGGGGTTAGAGACATCAAGCATAATGACAGGACAACCACCTTTCCTGACTCTGACTAATGTGTCAAAGAACTCAAGTCCATCTGGCCACTGAGGGTTCAGGTCTGGCTGAAAAAGCATCGTCATGTCCGTTTTGAAAGGCTGGGAAGCTACACGGCACTCAATCTGAATGCTACTGTGTTTTGGTACAGCAGCCTTCTTTTCCTTTATTTTCACCCCATATTCATCTGTCTGTTCTGCGCTAACAGCCTGTATAAAAGCGCTCACCTTGTTTCTTTTGAGGCTTGGAAAAGCTTTTCTTACTGTACTGTACCGTTTAGTCTTTTCGGTCATTGCCAGGATGTGCTCGATAACATTGAAACCTATGATGGGATGAGATAGGTGACAGCCTTTCATTACCAGCACTGGGATGATCAGTTCTTTTGTTTGGTCAGTTTCAGAGGCTAGCCGAAAAGTTGTCTCAATCCATCCCAGGTACGGCATTTCAGTCCCATTTGCTGCAGTCAATCTTAGATCATCAGGTGAGTCCAGGATTTCTGAAACATCCCTCAGCCTTGCGTTTGGGAGGGATTCCTCTTTCCATCGTTCATCAATGACTGAAACCTGAGAGCCTGTGTCCCATAGAGCTTGGAGGTGTTGGTGATTCAGGTGACACTCAACAAGACACTGTCTGCCGACTAACGAGGTGACCTTATGGGGGTGGCAAACCTGTGCTAGAGATGGCAAAGAGTGGGCATTTTCCTCTGTGCAGAAAAGCTTTTCACTGGTAGAGTCAATTTTCTGGTCAGTGCATTTTTCCATATGTTTGGTCCAATGCTGGTTTTGACATGTTTTGGAACAATACAGTGTCTCTTTACATGATGAACATTGTTTCAGGTTCTCAATTAAATCTTCTCTGACACAATTTGCACATTTCTGGGACTTTTCGATAGCTATGGTTAACACTCGTCCCTCAGCGGTAACCCTTTCCCGTTTAAAGGGGCCTCTCTTGATGGTCTGACTCCCCGGATTTTACATCCAGCTTGAAAATGTTCTCCACTCCCACATCGGAAGCAGTGTGTGCAGCGTTCATCGGTTCTGGCCTGCTGACAGATAAAACACCTCCTTGTAGCTTGAGCAGAGCGGTTTGTATACCAGTTAGGTGCATATTGATGCTGTGCAGGGTCAGGTGGTGCTTGGGGCTGTCTGTAGTTGCTGTAATACTGCTGCTGGGGAAGAGGTGGCTGGGGTTCCCTATCTGGCCTCCTAACTGGAGGTGGGGCATAAGCATAAGGCTGTGACTGAAACATAGGCTGCTGTAATGTCTCCTTAATCTGAGCTATCTCTGCACTGAGACCTTTTAGAGAAGCTACACCCGTCTTAAGTTCAGCTAACTCTGTTAAGAGTTCTGCGGGTATCTTCGCTTTGACTTCCTTCGCAGAACACTTTGCAGATGGCGCATCTTCTGACTGGACTACACTGACAGTTGTAGCAGGCTGTGTGGCATTAAACCGCTTTTTGTTTCGTCTTTCTATTTCATTAGCACAAGCAATGTTAAGCTTCTCTAGCAAAACCTCATCTGATGTTTCACTATCTAGCAGAAGAGGCTGCATGTCTATCCTGATACTGTCACTCTGGAGACCCGTAAGGACGGTGTGTAAACACATACGCTGGACCAGCGCCGGGTCATACTTAAGTCCTGATTCTGACTCCTGGGATGCAAACAGTACTTTCTGCCTCAAATCGAAGACGCGCATCAGGAAGCTTTGAGGGGTCTCCTTGCAATGCTGTGATTCTGAAGTTAGCTGTTTGTAAAGTTCTGTCGCGCTCTTCTCTTGAAAGTGGGAACGCAGGATGCATCTAAGTGTGGGAAGAGTTAGCTGGGGTTTGCCTTCCAAGTAGCTGCGGAGCTGTGAGCCTGGAGAAATAGCCCTGATTACTGCATCTACAATCTCTACCTCAGGATAACCTCTGTTGAGTCCATTCTCAATCTGATGGGCAAGGCTGGAAAAAATCAGTTCTCTCTCTGGCCCGGTTCACCTATCTGCCCAGAAATTTTAAACTCTTTGCGCCAGTATTGACTGGGCTGTGGCTGAGCGCTGGGTGAGGGCTGCATGCTCACCTGAGGATGGACAGGGGTTTGGGGCTGGCGCAGAGAATCACTGATCATTGCATTGACTGCAGTAACCTGCTCAGTTTTCGCTCCTTGTTGTGGGGTTACAGCTGGTTCCTCTGTTCTGCGGTGTGTTTCTGTTGGTTCCATATCATGTTCAGTTTGCTCTGTTTTGTTATTCATGCCACTGATCATCTCCGCCATTTTGTCTTGAAGTAGTAACAATTCCGACATGCCGTCATCTTCTAACTCTGACAATTCCTCTCTTTCAATGAACATCATGATAAGAGTCATCAATGAAATGCGGGATTTGTCTTGGACATTTCTTCTCTGTTCACCTGATATGCCAAGAAAATCACATATCTCTAGTAACTCGTCTTTAGTCAGGGTGTGCAATTTCCCTACTAACTCTCCCTGTAGCTCTTCCAATGTGGTTGTCATGTTGACAGGACAGGAGAAACTTTTACCGTGCAGGACTTGAACCAGATGGTCTTTACTGTCTCTGATGATCTCTTAATGGCCTCAGTTGACACGTACTTCCACCAGGATCCAGGTCCCTGAACAGCAACACTTTCCTTCCTGCCCGGGTTGTTATTGGGGGGATTTAGCTGGCTCGGAATTAAGCGACCAGTATGTGGCCACTGGACATCTGAACAGCAATCCCAGCGGGGCTCCAAAATGTTACACCCCTGAAAAAGGGGAGAAATAATCACGAGAGTGATACGGTTAGGTTTCCTCACTGAAAACTTTAGTGTTATGAGGAAAAGACCGCGATTTCCCCGGAGAAAAGGGTTGGAAGACAAAAGCAATCAATCACGGGCGCATAGATTAAGATCACTTTGGCGATCACAGATCAACACTTTTTACCTGTAAATTAGGCACTACAAAATGAAGTAATCAATATAACGTTTACATATTCGTCTTATAATTGTTACCCTTTGTACACATGTCAGATTTTGACTTTTTAACACAATTATATGAACTGTATAAATCCTTATTACTAATACTGAACGCATGAGCTTTTTAACCTTACATATTTTAAGATACTCACATCCTATTTATTTACTAAAACCTTTTAACTTATAACATATTTTAAGATACTCACATCCTATTTCAAGATACTCACATCCTATTTCTTACTAAAACCTTTTAACCTATAACAGTACAGTAAGTATTCCTTTAACCTGTCACAAATCCTGCATTGAACTCCGATATTTGAGAAGCAGTCGTCAGTAAAATAAAGGTAACAGGAATAGTTTAGGGTTATACTGCTGTAGTATCATGGTAAAGATTAATTTTAACCACAGATTCTTAACATGCTCATCCTTGGGCAGTGGGGAAAAAAAGTCTTTACTGTCACATTGTAGAGCACAGCGTCTCCTCGACATGATGCTGTCCAGTATCCACAGGAATCAGCTGCTGCCGGTTTGAGGTTTAAAGGGATAGTTCACTTTGAAATAAAATGTTGGTATGTTTTAGCTTACCTCAAGGGCATCCAAGATGTAGGTGTCTTTGTTTCCGCTGTATTTTCAATTTTGATATTTTTAGGTCAAACCGTTCTTCTTGGCTGACAGTCATATAATGCAGGTCTATGGTCACCACCTCAAAGAGCATGCACAGAGAAGTCCAAATTAAACAATTCCCCATCGTAAGTACACATTGATGGCCTAAGACACGAAATGAGCGGTTTGTGTGAGAACTTGTACACAACCACGTCCAAGAGATCTGAGGGCGCGCGCACTTCCTGGTGTGTAGCATGTGTCCAGATTTCAATCTTAACCGGTCTATTTCATCAGAAACGATGTGAAAACAGGGCTTTAAGTGTAAAATACCGAACTTGTCCTTTAAGGTCTTTTGCAAAAAACATAAGTATAGCACACCTAAGACTGAAATTGAGACCATGTTTGCATAAAGTCTGTATATTTAATAATTAGACAGTTGAGGCAGAAGTTTAAAGGCCTGTTCACACCAAGGACTATAACGATAAAGTTATTATATTATTATAAATTATAAAGTTATTATATAATTATATTAGTTCTAAAAATCGAATAAAAGAATAACAAGAGTCCACACCATAATGATTACGACACAGAGAAATAATATCGTTGGAATCACTTTCAGAATGCTTTTACTTTACAGCTGAGGAATGATAAAAACATTGACCGATCAAAATCCAACCTGCTTTAAAGAGCTTGAGCTTGAACATATAAGCAGCAGACAATATGCTTTTATTAAACAGAATGATATCATGCATTGGTGTGGACACTAATATATATTTATTTATCTTTATAGTTATTGTTCTTGGTGTGAACTTAGGGATTGGGGTTCAGAATGTTTGAGGAACATCTTCAAAATAGTGCTGCCTTTAAAACACATTAACTAATAAACTGCCTTTTGCAAGTAAACATGCCTATATGTACATCAGGCATATGTACTTGTATATAGTCTTATGTCACATGTGTAGTGCGCTAGTTTTAGCGTTTCATATTTGAAGCGTGCAGTTGTGTTCTCAGACTGGTGGTTTGAGACTCCCCTCACACGTGTGCTTCAATTTTTCATCACAAACTGCAAGAAATCGGCATCAATTATTAATCGCAGCACTAAGAAAAGAAGAAATCAAATTCAATATTTACTGCATACTTCCTGAGCAAGCAAATCACATGGAAGAGAGGACGGTAAGGTGTGTGTGTGTGTAGGTTACACAAGGGGCCCTGCTGTGAAATTGGCAACGTTTAGAGGAAAACCCCTTTCCTTCCCCCCTCGAAGAACAAACACCCACATGAACTCTTAGTATTGTAATTATCTTTTAGAGCTCGTACTGTGTAATTAGTGTGACACACACACACACCTCCACACTGAAACAGATAACAGCAGTATCTCACACACATAAACCATTATATCCAACAAAATTATACTCGCACTACACCATTACTGACTGATAACCCTTTTTGTGTGGTGATGCTGTCTGTATATGCATAGCTTATTGTTTTTCTTTGTCATAATTCTGTGTTCTATAAATATCCTGATGCTCTGCAGCAGAAGGACTGTTCAGGCAGAAAATACACACACACCCTCTGGCAGAACTACGGCACAGCACACACACGAATGCGTTATCTCGTGGACACACAATCTCAGATTCATTCATACTCCAACACACACACACACACACACACACGCGTACACGTTTCAGCTGCCAATCATGTTTGCACACACAAACATACTGGCACTAACAAGCCAGCTGGGCAACAACGCACAGAGCACAGACGCTACTCCATGGCATCACTACACAGATATACACGTCACAAACACACAGGGAAGTAGTGATGTCATTCTGCTGTTTAGAGAGTAGTAATCACTTTAAGCCAACATGAAATCTAGAGCAAATCTGTTTTCTCTCTTAATATGCCTTTCTGGTCTTATTTTTAATAATTGGTAAACATTATTCCACAGAAAACATGTTATCAAATTAAAATAACTTGCTCCACCTCTGGAGGCCATAAATATGCCCTCATATTTCAAACTTTCCGTCCTGTCATATATTTCGTATAACATACTCTACTGTCTCTGAAGCGTGCATCAAAGCTGCTCAATATAGCAAAAACAGTAATATGTTGAAATATTTTTATAATTGAAAATAACTGTTTTCTATTTTAATATTTTCAAATCTAATTTATTCCTTTGATGGCAAAAGCTGAATTTTCAGCATAAATACTCCAGTCTTCAGTGTCACGTGATCCTTCAGAAATCATTGTAATATGCTGATTTGCTGCTCAAGAAACATTTCTTATTATTATCAATGTTGAAATGAGTTGTGCTGCTTAATATTTTTTTGTGGAAACTGTGATACCTTTTTGTTAATTTAATGTTGTTCATTTCTCACATTCGGTTATTGTATCTAGTGACATAGTGGGTTGTAAAGCTTTTAATTGTATTTTAGTTTAATTTCAGTTGTCCTAGTTATGATAGTTTTATTTTTATTTCAGTTATGGTTTGGTTAGGGTTAGTGATGAACATGTTTTTAAGTTTTCGCTGTATAGTTTTCTTAAATGATAATAACACTGCATTATAGATGCACAAGGGATGTGAAAAATGTCTCATGCTAACTATTTTATTCTTCAGAGCAAGTGTGTGTGTGTTTGTGTTCGATAGCTTCTGGATGTCCTAATCTAGAATAGCCTTGGCTTCGGAGCAGCTGTGGTTTTGAGGAGTCAGAGGAGAGGGTGAGGATACACACACAGTTTGACCTGTGTTTGAGTTTGACAGAAGAGATGAATGTCCCTTCATTATGTGTGTGTATCTGTGTGTTAATTTCCCATCAGTGTGCATTAGAGCTGGCCACTAAGGTGTTGTCCCCAGTAGGTAGAGGGTGGACAGACGTGCTGATTCAGCGGATGGACTTTTTGCCTGCCACATGCCTGTCTCACTGCGAGAGGAGAGCGACAGCTGAGGTGCATCTCTGCTGTTCTCTGGCTCTCGCTGCATCAGCCTCTCGGTGTCCGCTGCTGAAGAAAACATGAGTGCTAAACTCGCCACCACAATGCTGTTGTGCGGAGTCAGAGGAGAGGGTGAGGAGACACACACAGTTTGAGCTCTCTAAACTTGACAGAAGGGAGAACTGACATTTTTACCTAAAAAAAAAAGGACTTTGAAAGGTGGGTTGGAAAAGATTTGTTTGAACATTTTGAAAATACTTTAATAAGGCCTGATGATAGATAGATAGATAGATAGGTAGATAGATAGATAGGTAGATAGATAGATAGATAGATAGATAGATAGATAGATAGATAGATAGATAGATAGATAGATAGATAGATAGATATATAGATGAGTAGATGGATGGATAGATGGATAGATTGATGGATGGATGAATGGATAGATAGATAGATAGACGGATAGATGGATGGATGGATGGATAGATAGACATGGATGAATGGATAGACGGATGGATGGATGGATAGACGGATGGATGGATAGATAGATGGATGGATAGATGGATGGATGATAGACGGATAGATGGATGGATGGATGGATAGATAGACATATGGATGAATGGATGGATGGATGGATGAATGGATAGACGGATGGATGGATAGATAGATGGATGGATAGACGGATGGATGATAGACGGATAGATGGATGGATGGATGGATAGATAGACGGATAGATGGATTGATAGCAAATGGATGGGTGGATAGATGGATGAATGGATAGATACATAGATAGATAGATGGATAGACGGATGGATGGATGGATGGATAGACGGATAGATGAATGGATGGACGGATGGGCGAATAGATGGATAGACGGATGGATGGATGGATGGATAGGCGGATAGATGGATGGATGGATGGATGGATGGATAGATGGATAGACGGATGGATGGATAGACGGATAGATGGATGGATGGATGGATAGATGGATAGATAGATGGATGGATAGATGGATGGATGGATTTTTAGATCTTTGTGTATCATATTTAATAAATTAGTTTTTGTGGTCCAGGGTCCAATTTCCCAGACTGCATAACTGGTGTTGAATTTCTTTGAATTGTAATTCAGTGGCCAAATTCACTCATGAATTGAAAGGAAATTTTGTGCAACCCTGCCAGACACTGATCTGAAACATTTGAATGCAGAGTAAGAAGTGTTTAATGATGATAGTAGTTTTTTCAAATCCCTGGTTTGTTAGTTGGTTTATGTCTGAATAGTGCATGTGTGTCGTTCATTTAAATGATTATAAGACTCACATTAGGCAGCTAATTGAGCATCAAAGATCCAGAGATTTGGAAGCAACTGGGAACGCACTGCAAAAAAAAAAGTTGAGGTTATTCACAAACACCAGAGAGATGGCTGGCTATCGGCTGGGGAAACATTCATTCATTGATTCGCTCCTCGGCTGATTCGTCCTTCACTTTAAACACCCACAATCCTCCACAACAGAGCAGCTGGTGTGTGTGTTAACAGGTCATTACTTGTGTGTATGTCTTTGCTGGTTTGTTTTAGCTTTTGTTATATGTGTGATAAATGATTTGGTCATGTGAAGGGCAGCCATAATTAGAAGAGGCTGCTACAGTGGGCTGATTACCCTGGGCACAGTCTCTCTCTCTCTCTCTCTCTCTCTCTCTCTCTCTCTCTCTCTCTCTCTCTCTCTCTCTCTCTCTCTCACACACACACACACACACACACTTTCCTTGGCTGGAAGTAAGACTGATAATATCAGCATTAATGATATCTGCAGGAACACAGATTAAGTGACTGATATGTTTTGGATCTGATTGTCAGTAAAAGGCCTAATAGATTTTCACTTGTAAACAGCTGATCTGAGATCATTTGTTATGCACTATGTCAACAAAATTCAAAACCGCCTATTAAATCCCATGAATATATGCCCTCAGAATATGTTGTGTTGAGTCTCTGAATTTTATAGTTAACATGAAAAAGTTTTAGCGACCCATTTTGTTACATTTATGCATTCAGCTGATGCCGCATAAAAGTAAATACAATGCATTTTTTAGTGTACTTTTTATTATTTTATGTATTTCAGTTAACCTTGGCATTGCACCAGACAGAAACAAATAGTTACATAATGATTCAAAGTGAAACAGGATAGTCAATGAGAAAAAAGGGTCAGACAGGACTTTTCTCTCTATGGCAGGTGGTTGGAAAGAGAGGGTTTGGGATATAATAGGGGTCGATGATGTTGACATTACATTTTTGATTAATAGTTCACAATAAGACAATGGTTATTTATTGGTCAACACTGAAATCTAGAGAGCGGGGTCCAATAAAAATATTATTAATAAAAAAACATTTAAAAGTTCAATCCAAAATGTAAATTCTGTCATCATTAATCATTAATAATCATCATGTTGTTCCAAACCTGCATCCGTCATTCTGTGGAACACAAAAGAAGATATAATGGGATCCAGTGATGTTTGGATGTTTTGGATTTTATTTATGGGTGAACCCTTTGAAGATAGCAAATGAGATGGCATTTAGTAAGAACATGGTTTTGTTTTACTCTTTCTATTCTTTGAGATGGCTACCAGTAGATTTTGTAACAAATTCTATTCAGGATGGCCATTTCTGCAGTTTCAAAATGGCCCAATATTATTTGATTATTCGGCCTGGCTGATGTATCAGCAGTGCAGAATGTGATATTAAATTAGATTACACTATCTAAAGTAATACAAAAAAAAGCACATTTTTGGACAACATGGACAGCATGCAACATTAAAGGCTCTCTAGACCAAATATTATATTTTTGACATCCTGCTCCATGCAATTATTCCACATATGATCATACGTGGCATTTTAACAATGATTCTATGCACGCGCGCAGATGTGATATTACATGCACATGAATTATGGTGCATCTTCACAGTCCCAGCTGATGCGATGACGTAGACGCGTGTGTCCGCGTGCGTTCGGCGGAGGGTGTGTTTCCAAGGCGAAATCTGGAGAAGGGAGGCGGAGATTGGGGAGGGGGGGAGAGGTGACTTTAATTCTCATATTTGCCATCTTAAAATTGTCCCTCTCGTGATCCAGGGAAAAACGAGCAGTCTCTCAGCTGAGTTGTCAAATGAAGCGGTAACTAAGCAGGAGGTGTGTGATGCCTGCAGATGAAACTCACAGATGCTGATAGAGGGAAGGTTTCACACACAGCAGCGGTTGCACTGGTGCTGAATCGGGATGCTTGGTCATGAAATGAAACGAGGCCCGCTCGGTTGTGAGAACACCAACTTGTTTCCTGCGCTATAACGTGAGACGGGCAGAGAGAGAGAGAAGGAGGAGGGGGCGCGAGCGAGCGTTCGTTCGCCGCTGTTGCTCGGGGCTCGCGGAAAAACCGATCACATGGATTCCAAGGTTCCATTTTTCAACGGCGCTTCGATCTGAGCGCGCGCTGACAGCCCCGGTGACCGGCGCATCCATCAGAGACGCGCGAGGGAAAGAGGCATCACTTCGCCGGTTCCATCGATCTGCCGGAACTGGGCAGAGGCACCGGCAGTCGGTCCGTGTGTGTGCGTGTGCGCAGGAGTGAGGAGGGCGAAAGCGGCCCTGGGGTATTTCTGACACCGAGGAGCAGCCAGCTGCACGCTTAACGGAGAGGAAACTGATCTGGCTGAAATATTTGGCGTTACCGAAAATCATTTAGGAGGAAAGCATTCCTCATTTGCTCAAATCACAGGTACGTACCTTCCATTCAATGCGTTTGTGCGTCGCTATTGGTTAGTCAGCGATAATTAGTGCAGTTCGAGGCGCCGCCGGCTTTATTTAAGAACAGTAGTTGGAATGTTGCGAATTTGACTCGGTAAACGGCAGGAGGTGTTCGGAGTGGATGTGATCAGCGCGACGTGCAACTGTGCTGGAGAGAGAATGTCTCCAAATTTGCGTCACAGAATCATTTCCATCATGTTGCCACCGTAGAATAATCACTGTCAGTGCTGAATTCTTTTTTGAAATTATTACAGAAAGGACCATGATCGGGATGCCCTTATTTTAACGATACAATTTGTGGATTTAGTTTATGGTGAAGTATGAGACTCATATATGGATCGTTTGGGCTGAGAACCTGTTCCAAAAAAAAAAAAAAAACGAAGGATTTTTCTGACATTCGTTTTTTTGGACATGCATTCTTCCGCTGATGCGGACAGATCACCGTACTAAAATACACTTGACAGTATTTCTTCACCATTCAGTGGCACTGAACCAATGTAGCCCGATTCTCAAACAAATGACTCTTGTGAGCCGGTGGTTCTTGGTGAATCCAAAACTGCACGGCTAATGTAGTTCGATTCCCGAACGAATGACTCTTATGAACCGGTTCTTTTTAGTGAGTCAAAAACACATGAATCACTCGAAGACATTAATGAATTTATTGACTCGCTTACTGAGCCCCAAGTTATTCATTTCATAATGTACTTCTTTATGCATTAGACTGCTGAGGGTAGGCTAGTAAATGTTATTATTTCTTATAATATATTTTTCCTTAAAAGCACAAAAAATGCTTTAACCGTTAGATGAATCGGAACTAGGCTATACCAGCATCATTAAGTTCTTTACAATTCCCATCTCTGGATCACGACGACTTACGAGGATAGGTGTCGTTCGTGGCGGGTGAAACCATTTATGATCTGTTTGTTGACGGTTCCTCCTCCATTTGCCGTTTAACGGAGGATATGTGCGTTTCTAATGCGTTTCGTGTGTTTCAATGTATAGCCTGTATCTGCACGTCCCTCTGGATCCGAGCTCAAGCACGTGATGCTTTCACAGAATCCCAGCATCCTGCACATCAGATTTGGTCCCTCGAGCTGTATTTATGTGACTAACATGACTGTAAAACTCATACACGAGGCAGAGGGGTTTTGTAAGATGTACATATGGGATTGTAGAGTTAGTCATCTGAGTTCCTCATGTTCTTTTTGGGGGTCTGAACAGGTAAAGAGAATTTGCTGAGATATGTGATTAATTCAGGACAGCTGCCACCTGCCCTACACTCTGTTTATATCCCTATCAGGTGTCAGCCCAACTGGGCATTTCTTAAAATAGGGTGGGGGGGAGGCTGGTGTTAGTGGGTGTCTTTAGTTCGCCCTGTCTCCTGTTACCCTGAGAGACGTGTACCCGGTACTTCTCCAGATCGGTGAAAGTCAGACCTCTGGGAAACAGATATGCTGCCAGTGGCAAACTTGCTGTTGTGCAGTTGTGTTGTATTTAGATTTTACAGTGCTGTTTGTGCGTGCGAGTGTGTATGATGATGAAAATACATACATTTGTAATATTTTGTATACACACTCAGAGACATGGCTGACTGCCTCCAATTTTTTCTCTAATGAGCACACAAAATTCGTTAGCTTAAAGGCCTCATTAGTATGTTAATTAGCCTGAGTTGTTCATAGGCCTTTTGTGTGAATATTTGTAGTCTATTTATTGTCTGAAGTGAGAACACTAAGATGCCTCTCAGCGGCAGTTGTCAACAGTTGCGTATGAACGGATTTGCTGAGGGTTCTGAGGTGTGATATACGAGAGGGAGAGAGCGGAGGAGTGAGGACAGAAGTTTACAAACATACTTTTTTCCCACGATGTACGCCTAGCGTGTGGGCCCGTTTACTAGTAAGTCCTTGTCGTGGAGAATTTGTGTACTCCGAAACACATCAAGGCTATTTGCCCATTGCTTACAGGTGCCAACGAGGTACTTTAACGCATGCTGAGATCTACATGATCGTATTAGCCTGTAACCCACAGGCATCTCATTGCCATGGGAACAGCTGAGGTGGTGGAAAGGAGGTTACCCACGATTGGCTCACCACCCTGAAATGCTGCCAGTCATGTTTCTTCAGAGATCTGACCTGATCATGGTATGAATGAGATTCAAACCCACCATCTGTGTGATCGGATCCAGATATTGCCAACGGCTCATAGTTTAACCTGTTGAGTTTCGTTGTAGAACTCTCGTAACTGGTATTGGCTGGCTTTCCAAGCTGTAAGCTATTCATAATTAAAAGTATAAAGGGATCATTTACACATTTTTTTAAATTCTGGTTTCATTAGCCATCCTCATGTAATTTCAAACCTGGATGTCTGTGGAACTCAACAGAAGATATTTTGAAAATGTCTCTTGAGTGTTTTTTTGTGACCATACAAAAAGTCAAGGAGTGTTGTTATTTAGGGATGGATGATATATCGGCCGATATAGCCTAGGTTAATTTTTAATGTTAATGTTATTGGCCCAATAAGAACATTTGGTCGATATATTAAGGCTGATAAATAATGGATTTTTCCATCGGCTGAGACACTTCAAATGCCCACTGGTTCTGAATGATGGTTTTGAATTGCTTGAAATATGATTGGAATCACTTCAAAAAAGGAAAATACAGTTAAGTGCAACGTGCTGTCATATAGGCTACATAAAATTATAATGAGAACATTATAATTTTGTGCTTGGGACATGGCTTTTAATGGTGATACTTTTGTTTTTGTAATCAGGCTCTCAAAAATGATAGAAAAATTTGGGGGTGCTTTAAGTAATAAATTCCACTCAAAGTACTCAAGTGTGTAAATAAATTCCATTTATTACTTAAATCGCACTTTATGTGCTTCGATACCACAGCAAAAACTACTAGCCTAACTAATAAAGTTCAAACTTATTAAAAAAGATAAGAACAAAATTCACTAATTGCAGGCAATATAACAAAGTTACAAATAAAGTAAGGTCTAACTAACTGAAGTGTTCAGGTAGGCCTACAGAAATGTTAGCCTGGCTAACGCCAGAACCAATTCTCGTTGAGACTTGGGTCTGGGAACCACATGTGCATTTTCTCGTATTTGAGGCGTGGTTTACGAATGCCCGGCGCCATTTATTGGGTGCTAAGAATGTCTATCAAAAGCGCCTGTACGTAGCTCATAGCCAATCGTTTCCATTATACCAGATGACGTATGTAGAGTGACAGAAATTAGACAAGGAAGAAGACGATGGGTAAGATATTTTTGTGTAAACAATGACGTTCAGCGACTATTGCCGTTTGTGCAAGATAAACATGAGGGTCGAAGGTATATATGGATATAAACAAACTGCTTAGTTGTGTCGCATAGATGTCGTCATCGTCTTGCTGCTCCCTCCCCGTTCTGTGATTGGTTGCCTAGATGAGGCGAAAATCTGGTCTATGGTATCCAGACTGCCTTTCAGCGTGAATAAAATCGCGCTGCGCAAAAGCAGTATGGGGAAACCCAGGCTACAGAAATGTAGCCTAATAATTAGGCCTAAATCTGAAATAACATTAGTGTTCAGTGCAGAAATGTAATATAGATGAATCTCTGTTAAAGCTGTGTTTTGTTTGATTAACATGATCAAGTAGACAGTAGCAGCTTTTTATACTGTAGGCTGCTCTGCTGTCACTTTAAGATCCAATGCACAGATCCAATATAATGATACACATCCAATTTCTTTCTTAACAGTTTATGTTCACTTAAGACATAACAGACTGTGATTATGAGAATACTTGCCGAGACCGGTATTTTGACACAATTTTGTGTGTATGTGTCTGTTCAAGGAATCAATTCGGTGTTCACGCGCCTCTCTCTCTCTGTGTGTGTGTGTGTGTGTGTGATAACAGCGCTCGAGTAACAAATTTAGTTCTCTTTTGCCTCTTCTTGCGCTGGAATGGTTTAAAATCGCTTGAATGTGTTAATTGGCAAGACAAAACGTGCAAATGATAAACTTTCACTCTATGATGGTTAAACTTTGCAATTAATCTGCGATTCATATGTGTGCCAAACTATGGGCGGGTCAACTACGACCCATTTAACCTCTATAAATACTACTAAAATAACACTGGTCCCGTAATGTTTGGACCACAATATACTTCAGATTTTGTTTTTTCCCTCACAGAAGAAAGTTATACGGTCATAAAAATTCTCATTAACTCACCCAAAAGACATGATATGATGATAGTGAGAATCATGCATGTACTTCTGACAGAGGGAGTGTGAGAAAAACAGACCAAGAGCAGGATAAAAGAAGAAATGTGTAATTGTAAGAGTGGAAGAGCTCTCTGTGTGGGCTTTCCAAGCAATGCTGTGTGAAAGTGTGTGTCGTCACTTTACTGTATTTTTAGTGTGTTACTTTTTCATGCTGGCATTGACTCTGATGCTGAGAGAGTGAAAGAGATGGTATGCGTGTGTGTTGTCGTCTCTGTCAGCACTCTGCCATCTCATGGGTGTATTTGGAATAATGTATAAGATCTTTTTCATGTTCTGAAGTGTGTTTGCTTACCTCCAAGATCACACACACACACACACACACACACACACACACACACACACACACACACACACACACACACACACACACACACACACACACACACACAGAGGGACCTGCAGCTTGAGACTTGGAGAATCAAATTGTGGTTTTATTACACAGTGCTTTTGGAGGGGTCAAATTGGGATTGTACTCTTACACACATATGAGTGCTTTTGACCAGAGCAGAAGATCTCTTGAGGTTTTATGTGTGGGTGTTTGGCAAGGAGATGTTTCCTTTCAGCTACTTGCAATATAATGCCTTGATCTGAAGGTTTTTAGTTAATTTCCCTCATTATTAAAAATGTAAGCATGCGGTGGACGAAGTACATCAACCAAGAACTTAAGTAAAAGTAATATTACTCCAGTAAAAGTATTGAGTAAGGGAAAGTACAAAAGTACTTGATGTTTGAATGTACTACTAGACACACAGATAGAGCTTTTAGGTTACAGCTCAGTCTGGCATCATTATAAATTATGTATTTTCAAGCAGTCAGCACTAGTCAATAAGGAATATTATTCAGACACAAAAAAAAAAAAAATCCTGACGTCACAGACGTCAAATGAGTTAACGTTTTAAGCAGAACGGAACGCTATGCAAACATACTAGTTTTATATCATTTGAGCCCCCTTTCACACAGCGCGTTGATCCCGGGAAATTCCCGGGAAAGTGCCTTCTGTGTGAACGCAAAAACGTCCCGGTGTTGTGCTGAATTTCGACCCCTACCAAATTATTACCCCCCTAGCATTGGTAGGTTTAGGATTGAGTATGGGGAGGCTGCAGACCTGGAGCCGGTAGATATAGGACCCAAACAGTTTTACGCCCCTGGCAGTTTTACGCCCCTGTTGTTCCTGATGCGTCCAGTAGGGGGAGACTGTACAGCGACACGAATTGAGGTATGTTTTAATCTTTTTTTAAATTAATTAATTTATTTATTTTGTATTGCAAATGAAAGGATACAGACATTAACAGTGAGAAGAGAAAAAAAAAAAAAAAAAAAAAAAAAAACAAGGGGGGGTATACGGACATCAAAGGAGATTGAATTAGGCTACACAAATCAATACAATATTACATTTTGTCAATAAAAAATGAAAGGTTCTTTACAACAGACTCAAGGATATTATTTGTTTTAGAAACCTTTGAGTTTAAAGGTTTTGACATTGGATGGTTCTGTCTTTATGCAGATGAAACTTGCTCAGAATTTACCAAAAAGTTCAGGACGATCTGGCTTAAATTTATCTTACCACGTATGTAGGACACTGTTTTGTAGCTGTATGACGACCAATAGAGAATAGTACAGCAGATATTAAATCGAGGATCCATATGATTACACGGTACTGTATGTCTAATGGTCTAAATATGGTTAATATCTAAATGTAACTTTATATAAATTCACAACAACATATTTCACTTAGTCTCCATATAAAAACATACGGTGAATAGGCCTATAACTGCAGTAGGTCATATCATTACTTGTCATAACACGTAGTTGATCCAACTATGTGTATTTTTAATTTTTCAATTCACAAAAACAAAAGTCTTCTGTAGGCTGAGTGAAGAGTGAACACCGACTGAATATCTGCATCTATTTTTCTATTTTAATCCGTGCAGATCTACACTGTAGCGTTTATATTTAAATGAACAAAAAACACAAAATTGTCAAGTCTATGGACGGGTTATTAATGTGTTAGCGTCGATTTAATGATGTTATTTCGCAGTATATCTCCCTACTGGACGCATCAGGAACAACAGGGGCGTAAAACTGCCAGGGGCGTAAAACTGTTTGGGTCCTATATCTACCGGCTCCAGGTCTGCAGCCTCCCCATATAGTTAGGATTAGTTGTGGGGGAGGGGTTAGGATTAGGGTTGGGGTTAGGATTAGGCAATCGGGTACTGACTTGAACGAGGGGGGTAATAATTTGGCAGGGGGTCGAAATTCGGCACAACACCGGAACGTGCCCTGTGTGAACAAAAGCCAGGATCAATGCCGTAAGGGGTGTGTCGTAGTGATGACGCACGTGCCATCGCGCGACTCTAGAAAGTTTGTGTTCGTCATCAACAAAGAAAGAATGATAAAATGTCGTGCAAACTGGAATGAAGCAGAGACTAGGAGCTCCTTACTATCCGCGCTGAAGCTGAGATCGTTCGCCAGCTTTGTGGAACGGTACACGATGCGTTAGTGTACATGTTTTCGACGCGTACGTTTCACGTCTCATCCTGACGTCACGTGTCTTTACGGGATCTTACCGGGATGTGTGTGAACGCACTCACAGTTCCCGGAAAATCACTGGCAGTGTGAATGAACCAAAATCAAACGATCCCGGGACAAATCCCGGGTCACATTATCCGTGTATTTTCCGGAATGTCTGTGACGTGTGAAAGGGGCTTTGATAAGATGCATGAGCATTAATTTGCATTGTTTTAATGTTTTTACATAAAACCTACCCTGTTCAGACAGTAATACACAAATATGGACATGTCCACATTCAAGCATTTTATGCATGAACGGCTTGCCCTTTTACAGCAGATTTAGTTCACAAACAACTGACAGTTGTGACCTGAATATGATTTTCATTTACAATAATACATCCTAAAATGCAGCATTAGTAACTTACGTTTCGTAGATAAAAACATTAAAAAGTAGATACATGAAAAATTTTCATGTATCTATGAATATTTTGTCATATGCTGTCCACCAATTTAAAGTGCCACTATTATGCTATTTTAAAGGTTCCTAATTTTGTTTTGATGGTCTCCTACAATTTTACAGACATCCAAGGTCAAAAAACACTTAAATTTTTTCATAACATACATTACACATCACCTAATTTCTCAAAAGACTCGGTTCGTTCGAAAACAGTTCGTTCGAAGATTCAGTCTCCAAACCCCGCCTTTCTGATAGCATACTCTGCTCTGATTGGTCAGACGGCCCAGTCTGTTGAGATTTTAAAATAGCCTAATACATCTGAAAAGTGAAAACAGCATCTTCTCGACATGTCGACAATACGAACCAAACTCTTCCAGGGCTCCCTTACAATTAGTGTCGTTCGCGGCCAGCCAAGGACGACCAAAGGCGGGAATAATGCAAATTTGTTACTGTATCACACATTTATGTAACAGGAAGTAAGACTGAAATTGCTGACGACTCATTTCAGTAGTTCAGAATCGATTCTTTCTTATAGGAGACACAAACTTTTTGCCATTTGTCATGCACTTTGATCTGCATAACTATGCAGACCTTTCACATTTACAAACAACTATTACACACTGCATGAAAGGTATTTGAAAAAGCATAATGAGGCACGTTAATTCTTTTCCCACCACTGACGGGATTTTCCATCATTTATGACACAACGCTTCCCCAGAATTTTCCACCAATCCATGTTTTCACTTTTAAACAGAGGTGCTATTACGCATCTTCTGAATGAGTACAGAATCTCTGGATCCAAACACAGCCGAAGAAGCAGAAACAAGCGATAGAAACATTATTCACATGTCAAATAACGCGATCATCATACATCAAACAGCATTTAAATTAAAACTTTCTAAAGTTACCGAATGAAATGTCGACCCAGTTAGAGGTAAAGACTGTTCAAGCTTTAGGGGTGTTGATGGATTCGATCTACTCCATCTATGTTTTGATCATCGTTCTGAATCCGATCTGGATGTACCGGTTTGACAAAAATGCGATTTTCTCAGCTTTATGTTCAAAATGTTGCTTTAAAAAAAAATACATTTAAATGTTGATAAAAAAAATTATTGCATGATGCTAGAATTTATTTTTTTGTTTATTTGTTTAAAAGCAGAGGCTCTGTTCTTTCTTTTAATATATGGCATGTTCATATATTTATACAAAATATTCTGGGGCCATTTTGTGAAAATGATCAAAAGTGCTTGAGTTGGCTGGCAACTTAAAAAAACGCTGGTGGTGAAAGAGTTCATAATACTGGATTTTTAAAAATAATGCTGTCAATTTATAACGTGTAGTTATATAAAAAATGAAAACATGACAAAACATCACAACAATTTAGACCAAGTATCACTTTGTGCTTTTTTTCAGCTGACTACTGTAGATTTAAAGCATGTTTTTGTGGGAACTGTGATACTTTTTTTGTCAGAATCCTTTGAATCGAAAGTTAAAAATTCAAAATTAATGAAATGATAAAAAATTTGACTGTAATTTTTGACCAATTTAATGCGCCCTCGCTAAATATAAGTATTAATTTCTTTAAAAAATATTACTGTCTTCATAACATGTAGTTATTACTGTATATCTTTTAAATTTGTATTGATATGAAACCACCAAAATAAGTTTCCAGGTTGGGGATATTTCAGTCAAGAGGTCAATCTCTAAGGCTTAGATCCTGTTTTTGTCAAATGAATTTTGGTTATTTAAGTTTCTATACATTTGTAACTTTGCTAAGCAGTGAAAAAAAAAAATTCTATGTAAATGCTTGTGCATGTGCATGTATATAAATTCAGCAGTAGTTGTGAAACAAGTTACGTCATGTCAACTGCATGTGATGCTCGCTATGCACTGATGTTAATGTTGTGTGATAGTTTGGTTGTTTCGCAGTAAATAAACTGTCTGGTTGCTGTGGTCCAGTGGATGAGATTCAGTTTCTCTGATGAGCAGATGCAAACCCTCTTCTGGGCCCAAAACGCACACACATCCGAGATTTGTTTGATTTTTATGAGCATGATTTCAGAGACTCGTAAAAATATTCCTGTCCCACGCGTTCCAGGGTGTTGCTATGGTAACAGGTGCTGACTTCGTGTGCAGGGAAAAGACGGATCTTTAGCTTCAGACACTCAGCGTCTATTCGGACATAATGCTACACAGCGCCACCTCAGACACACACACTTTTGATTACGTTCTCAGAGGGTTTCAAAGCTTCTAAATGTTGTTGTTTGGGATTGTTTGCTGATGCCTGCTCTGTAAGTGTGAGGGACATGTTCTAGTGCAGGGGTTCTCAACTCTGGCCCCCGAGGTCCAGTTTCCTGCAGAGTTTTACTCCAACCCTAATCAAACACACCTGAACAAGCTAATGGAGGTCTTCAGGATTACTAGAAACTTAGAGGCAGGTGAGTTTGATCAAGGTTAAACTTTGCAGGAAAGTGAATCTCGAGGCCCAGAGTTGAGAACCCCTCTTTTAGTGTCTTAAAAGTAACGGCTAAGGATGAAGAGAGGTTACAACTCATCGATCACAGTCTGTAGTAAATTAGAGTTATGCCAGACTATCACCCACAACCTGCTGTGACTAATTTTCCCCACATCTTCCAACTTATCAATAGTGGGTTTCACAAAACACACACACACACACACACACACACACACACACACACACACACACAGTCTAAATCACATCAGTCTAAATGTAATCATCCAAAATCAATTGGCTTGCTACTTCCAGAACTTCTTCTCAATTACAGGCACACATCGTGCTTAGATGTATGGTAGACCACTGCGGCCTGGTGTTGAAGCATCTCTGTACCCATACGGTATTTAGATGTCAGATTCATAACAGCTCTTTCAACAGCAGTCGATTACCACAATAAATAATTTTGACTCATCAAGACTAAGGGATAGTTTGCTCAAAAATAAAAATTCTTTCGTGACTATACAAATCACAACATGTAAATAGGAAAATGTTGGTGTTATTTTGTCACTTATTGGGAGCAGTATGCTAGCTAGAGCCGTTTATCTCCAGTCTTTGAGCTAAGCTAGGCTAGCGTTGGATGCGTCAGACAGAGTTACGGCACGCACGGAGATGAAAAGGGTATGTATGGAGTCCCAAAAAGGCGGCGTGTTCCTTTAAAGATGTTTGAGAAATGTCTCAATGTGTTTTTCTGTCCATACAATAGAAATCAATTGTAACCAAAACTACTTGATTCGCAACATTCTTCAAAATATCATCTTTTGTGTTCAGATTTGGTTTGAAACAACATGAGGGTGAGTGAATGATGGCCGTATTTAATTTTTGGCTGAACTGTCCCTTTAAATGTTATACAGTGTTCTTCAAAAGTTTGGAAACGCCTTAGGCAAAGTGGAATTTAAATGCTTATCATTTCGTGATAACTCTGCATTGATGAGGAACAACACAAACTATGAAAACATTGTATTAAATAAAATTGATAAAGCATCTCTGAACTGTTTTTTAATTGGTCTGTTGTGTACTAACCTTAATTGATACAAAAATAATAATAATCTAGACTACAGGTGCCAAAAGGCTATTTATTGACTTTTATTATGTAATCAAAATGAAAGTGTATTAGTGTTATCAAAAGCCCTAAATTGGAACGGGACTAGTTTTCCAGGGGGATGTTAGAGAAATTCATGTTTCATCGACATGATTTTAATCCAGTCCAAATCCACCAAGTCTGTGTTTTTCCTCACAATAACCTCTGTAAAAATTCAAGCGCAAATTACCTGTTTTTTGCCAATCTCAACGGTTCTCTGAGAAATCTAATCTCGTCCGATTGCGAATGTCTGTGTATTATCCTAACTCTTTTCCTTGTGTGTTTGTGCACCAATCTTCTGCATGCTTTCATTTAGTTTCAATTTGGATGGTATCTGACGAATAAAAGAATATAAAATTAATAAATTACAGCACCCCTAAAGGGACATGGTGAAGAAATAAAATGCACTGTAAACTTTTTTTTCAACTTAAAAAGTAAGCATTTATGCTGCCTTAGTTTTATAAGCTCAGTCAACTCAAATATCACAGTTTTTACTTAGTAAAATTTCACATTTCAAGTTGACTAAACTTAAAATTAAGGCAGAAAAACACTTACTTTAAGTTAAAACAACATTTTTTTTACAGTGTATCTGTTACACAGGAACCAATGACGGAGATGAGAATTAATTAACATAGGATTTATTCGCAGAATGAGAAAAACATGCCAACAGGCACGTGTGTAACACACAAACAACAACCGACAATTGAACAGGACAAAAAGAGGAACTTAGGGTACGTTCGTACACGACAACGATATGCTTAAAACTGTTAAGTTTTTCCTTTCAGTTTCCCGCGTACAGACGACACCATTGTAAACACAATCACCATTCACACGAATCCACGAAAACGACCAAAAACGCTGTATTCTGCTGCCAGGCCATTAGATGGCGATGAAACACTATAGACTAAACACATAATACGCATGTGCATGACGTCATCGTCTTCAGAGATGCGTTTTTCCCAAACGCACCCAAAACGCCGTTGTCGTGTAAATGAACGACCAAAACGCACATTTTTTTAACGTTTTTAGTTGAAAACGGTGTTGTGTAAACAGCCCCTTAAATACACAGTGATGATTAACTAAAACAACAAACAGCTGTGAAGAATGATGTTAGTGTCCATGGTGACAGATTGTGGCGGGAAACTAGAACGAAGGGAACACATGACATGAATGGAAACAAAACAAACTGAACGTGAATGTGACAGTATGAGATGCAAAGAAAACTTATTTGGCAATGCTTTTGCAAATGTTTTGCGTTCCCCGCAAAGAACAGTTTTGCAAATGTTTTGCGTTCCCCACAAAGAACAGTTTTGCAAAGGTTTTGCGAGCGAATGCAAAGTTTCTGGGGGAAAGCAAAACATTTGTGAGAAAACGCAAAAGCAATGCCAAGTAAGTTTTCTTCCCATCTCATTATTTACATACAAGAGTACATATAACCATATATGTCTGGGGTAAAAAAAACGAAATACATGAGAAACCGAAAGAAAGAAAAGAAGAGAAAGGCATTTTACATTAAAAAAACATATTAAACCTATACAACAACTGTAGTTCTCTTACGTAGAGTTCTCTCGTACTGCGTCGAAGAACGCTACGGGAAAGATATTTCTTTGTCGAGATTGAAGCCAAAAATTAATCCTTAATTTTGTAATATTGTAAAACGCTTTTCTGAAGCATACAACCTAGGCGGAGCAATACAGCTCACCCATTGGCTGCTCTGCCAGAAAAGCACAGCCTATGCGAGGCCAGGACGCTGACCAATGAGGACGCTTCGCGCCCTTCTGCGTCACCTCCCGCCCAAACAGGCGTGGCCTAGGCCTATAAATACGAGCATAGCTGTCTAACACGCCGATTTTCTTAAATTCACGAAGCTGCACGCATCGTTGGATTGGATTCGAGCCACCACAGCCGTTTGGATACAAGCACCTTAGCAGGACGCGCCTCTTACCTGAAGCCGCTGGTCATCGCCGCCTTCAGCCGCCGTTCCCTGCTGCGCTTCTCCGGCGTGGAATATCCTTTACATTATGTGTGTGTGTTTTGTGTGTGTGTTCGCCGTCGCGTCACACAGTTTTTCCACACTAAAAGAGCCGAGCGTCTTTTTCAAGATGTCTCGCACCTCCTGTGGCTCGTGTAGAGCCCCGCTCAGCGACAGGGACCACGTGCTGTGTTTCCTGCCTGTGAGTATCACGCAGCTTCAGCTCTCGTCGATGGCGGCTGCCATCGCTGTAATTTGATGCCTACGGTGACTCTGCGGACTCGCCTGGCGTTCATTTACTGAAGCTGCACCCTTTTCCGCCCGCTGTAGTGCCGCGCCGTGAAAAGCGCCGTGCTCAGCGGAGCCCGGAACCTCCCTTCACCACGAGGTGCTCGCCGCTGCTGCCGCTAGCTCCTCCGCCCGCTTCGCTGGACTCTCTGACCGACGGACAAGGGCCGCTGTGTGCCGCCGCGTCCGTCATGGATGAGGAAGATGAAGCCGTGTCTGTGAAGGACGACTGCTGTTCTCTCCTCGCTTCGGGTAGCGAGGGATGGGCGAGCTCCGAGGATCTCCCCTCCCCCGCCGCTCGTGAGCGTCGACGGAGAAAGACCAGCATCGATGCGCTTACCGGCTGGATGGCTGCTTTTCTGCAGAGGAACGTACGTTACCGTCCTCACGACCCGCGCCTTTTTCTTCCTGAATTCACGAAGAAATCGCGGAGTCCCGGAAAGCCCCGTTTTCAGCCAGGATGCGCATTTCTGCTTCGAGGAAAGCTACAGTGTTAAAATCCCGCCGCGGCCGGATTTCACTAAAATGTCTCGCTCGCACAGTCCCAACATTCGCGACCGTGCCAGTGTATTTTGCAGTCACCAAATCGGCATCAATGCCCGTTTGCCTGCACACAGACGCCGTTTTCACGACGCCCCAGGTAAATCTGAAAATGTATTTACTGGTGTCCCGGCCACGGCCGATGGTGTAATGTGTGTATCCGTAATGCCCACGACCTAGTGCCCATTCGTACACACAAGCACAGCCCTACACAATACAGGGCTTGCACACATAAAATCGACTCGTGTCGGTTGTGCTTCACATGTAAGCTAGTGAACGTGCCCGCTTTTCAGTGCCCACAATCACTACACACTGCATGTCCCGTGGTTTCTGTAAAAACGAAACGAATGTACGGTCAGTCGGTTCTGATAGACAGTACTCTCTGTGCTACACGGTGTCCCGGCCATGGCCGATGATGTAATGTGTGTAACTGTATGCCCACGACCCAGTGCCCATCTGTACACACAAGCACAGCCCCGCACAATACAGGGCTTGCACACATAAATCGACTCATTTCGATTGTGCATTATATGTAGTGAGCGTGCCCGTTTCAAGCGCCCACAATCACTACAAGCTACATGTCACACGGTTTCTATGAAACGAAACCTATGCACGGTCAGTCAGTTCTAATAGACAGTACTTCCCAGTGCTATAAATGTACCCGCGTTCACGCACCCACATTTATTCTCAAACATGCCGAGCCGTACGGGGCTCGCACCGCGCGCTCCCTCTTTCAGCTGAGAGAGCTGAGAGCGCGCGCGGGCTGCCCGCTCGATTAAGCGCGCCCCCGCATCACGCTGCAATGGCGCCCATGTTACAGCACACGACTGCTCTCGTGTCGCCGCCATTTCGCGACCAGAGCCCGGTTTTTCAACCCGTGCAAGCACAGCCCTGAACGACACAGGGTCTGCACACATAAAATCGGCTCATGCCGATTGTGTTTTACATGTAGTGAGCGTGACCCACTGCCAAGTGCCCACAACCACTACACACTGCACGTTCCGCGGTTTTCTGTAAAAACGAAACTAACGAACGGTCAGTCAGTACACAAAAACAGTGTTCCCGGTGTTATAAATGTGCCCGCCACCAAGCGCCCACGTTTATTCACAAACATCACGAGCCCTACGGGACTCGTCCCGCGCGCTCTCTCTCGACACAGAGAGCTGAGCGCGCGCGGGATGCATACTGTGTTAAACATGCCCCCCGCCTCACACGCCACGGCGTCCATGTCACAGCACACGGTTGCTCTCGTGTCGCCGCCATTTCGCGACCAGGGCCCAGATTACATTCAACCCCTAGTCACACGTGCAGATGCATGGGAATGACTTCCCGGGGTCTCAGAATGGATGCTAGAGACTATAAAAAGAGGCTATTCGCTACAGTTTCATCGACGCCCTCCCCGTTTCACGGAGAAAGTCGAAACTACGGTGAAAACAGAAGTAGCACATCTACTTTGAGCCGAAATAGCGAAGCTATTGAGCAAAGGGGCCATAGAGCCTTTATCTCAAGCTCAGAGCGAAGGGGGTCTGTACAGCAGATATTTTCTGGAACCGAAAAAAGACGGGGGTCTCAGACCCATTTTAGATCTCAGGCATCTGAACAAAGCGCTGACAAAGCGAAAGTTCAGAATGCTCACGACCAGAGCTATCCTCGCGCAGATTCGCCGAGGAGACTGGTTTATGGCAATAGATCTGAAAGACGCGTATTTTCATACAAATTGCGTCACGTCTCAGGCGATTTTTGAGATTCGCCTTCGGGGGCCAGGCATATCAGTACACAGTCCTGCCATTCGGCCTGTCTCTAGCACCTCGTACATTTACAGTGTGCATGGACGCGGCGCTGGCACCCCTGAGACTCCGCGGCATTCGAATTCTGAATTATTTGGACGATTGGCTGATTCTAGCTCAATCACCTTCAGAACGCATCCGCCACAAGACCCTAATTCTCGATCACCTCGAGTGCTTAGGTCTGAGAGTCAATTGGGAGAAAAGTTCACTGTTTCCCAGTCAAAGGATCTCCTTTTTAGGACTGGATCTGAACTCACTGTCTATGACAGCACAGCTGTCATCACAGCGCAGGCAAAATACCCTGCAATGGCGAAATCCTTCCTCAGCGGCCACATAGTGCCACTCAGGAGATTTCAGAAAATGCTGGGCCTCATGGCCTCAGCCTCAACAGTGCTGCAGTTGGGCCTGCTGCGCATGCGCCCACTACAGTTCTGGTTGAGAGCGCGCGTACCGCGCCGAGCATGGTTACACGGTCGTTATCGCCTCAAGGTCACTCAGGAATGCATTTCAGCCCTGACACCATGGAGAGCGTCAGACTGGTACCGGTCAGGTGTAAGCCTGGGGACTTCCTCGAGCCTGAAGGTGGTGTCCACGGACGCGTCCACCTCAGGCTGGGGAGCACTGCTCGACGGCAGTCCGCTCTTTGGCCAGTGGTCAGAGCGAGCCGAACTACCGCACATAAACTGCCTGGAAATGATGGCAGTGGACTTTGCGCTGAGGCGCTTCTGTCCCCGGATAAAAGGACACCACGTCCTGGTCCGCTCGGACAACATGTCGGTAGTAGCCTACATAAACCGCCAGGGTGGCGTGAGATCCCGGAACCTATTCAGGTTAGCGGAACGCATACTGGTGTGGGCCCAGCACAACCTGCGCTCGTTAAGAGCAATGCACGTGCCAGGTCACTTGAACGTAGGCCCGGACAGACTCTCACGGAACAACGTTCCTACGGGAGAGTGGTCCCTACACACACAGACAGTGCGTCTGCTGTGGAAAACGTTCGGCAGAGCGGAAATAGACCTGTTTGCAAACCAGGAAAACGCTCATTGCCCAGAATTCTTTTCGAAGAGCGCGAACGCGCTGGCCAGAGTCTGGCCCCGCCGCCCGCTCTATGCTTTTCCTCCTGTCTCACTCCTGCCTCAAGTGCTGGAGCGTATCAAGGAGAGCGGATGCTCAGTACTGCTAGTTGCTCCATTCTGGACGAATCAGACCTGGTTCCCAGCTTTGATGCGACTGAAAAGTACTGCCCCGTGGCCGATTCCAGTGAGGAGAGACCTCCTCTCACAGGCCAAGGGCTCGATTCTGCATCCTCACCCCGAGCTTTGGTCCCTACGCGTATGGGCCATAAACGGGTACCCGCTAACCTCCCAAGAGGAGTGTTAGACACGATCGAACAAGCTAGGGCTCCGTCTACTAGACGGCTCTACGCTTCCAAATGGTCGGTGTTCTCTGGATGGTGTTCAGATCAAGGTCTGTCACCACTTCAGTGTGGAGAACCGGAGATTCTCTCCTTCTTGCAAGAGCTATTGGATAAGGGAAGAACCCCATCCACGCTCAAAGTCTATGTGGCTGCCATATCAGCGTTCGTTAATCCAACGCTTGGCCGTTCACTAGGCAGGAACGACCTGGTGGTCCGCTTCCTGAGAGGCGCCAGGAGGTTAAACCCTCCAAGGCCTCCTTCAGTCCCCGTTTGGGACCTTTCTACAGTGTTGAACGCTATGAAAGGGGCCCCTTTCGAGCCTATTCACTCAGTTGACATGAAACACCTGTCTCTCAAGACCGTGTTTCTTTTGGCTCTCGCTTCAGTGAAGCGTGTGGGAGACTTGCAAGCGCTCTCAGTGAGAGCTTCTTGTATGGAGTTCGGGCCAAACGACTCTATAGTCGTATTGAAACCGAAGCATGGGTACGTGCCTAAGTCCCTCAACACACCGTTCAGGGCTCAGGTCATCTCCCTGTCGGCCATGCCGGCCTCAGAGGACGGAAATAGCTCCCTTTGCCCGGTCAGGGCATTAAGAGCTTACGTGTCCCGCTCCGCTGTTTTTCGACAGACGGAGCAGCTCTTTGTTTCGTTCAGCGGGCGCTCCAAGGGACGAGCCGCAACGAAACAGAGTCTATCTCGATGGGTAGTGGACGCCATTGCGCTAGCCTACGCATCTAGAGGCTTGGAATGCCCTTTGGGCATCAGAGCACATTCCACGAGAGGCATGGCCTCTTCATGGGCTTGGTATAGCGGAATCTCGTTACATGATATCTGTATGGCGGCAGGCTGGGCCTCCCCGTCTACATTTATTAGGTTCTGTAACCTAGAGGTTCCTGCGTTGCAGGCTAAACTGCTCTCGGTCTAGAAGACTATGTATAAGTGTTCCTGCCCCGCGCTGCGGCCCAGGTCACTTCAATGGTAATATGTACAAGTGCTCCTGCCCCGCGCTGCGGCCCAGGTCACTTCAATGCCTAATATGTATAAGTGTTCCTGCCCCGCGCTGCGGCCCAGGTCACTTCAATGTTTAAGCATCACTCACTGACAATGTGTCCCATGAGCATGCTATTACCCTTCATATATATCTATATTTACATATATATGCTATTATGCCTTAAGAGGCACTACTATAAGGGATGATGCTATTTAGCCGCTCTCCCTATACTTCTTGGGGTAGGCGCTTGTATACCAGGGCGCGCGCGCCCTTAGGTGTCTGTGTCGATCCAAGAACACGCACGGCGGTTTGCATAGGGTTCCCGTAGCGTTCTTCGACGCAGTACGAGAGAACTCTACGTAAGAGAACGTACTCGGTTACTAACGTAACCTCGGTTCTCTCTAGGAGAGGGAACGAGTACTGCGTCTCATGCCGTGCGTGTCCACGCTGCGTCGCTTCATTGACGAAAATCGGCGTGTTAGACAGCTATGCTCGTATTTATAGGCCTAGGCCACGCCTGTTTGGGCGGGAGGTGACGCAGAAGGGCGCGAAGCGTCCTCATTGGTCAGCGTCCTGGCCTCGCATAGGCTGTGCTTTTCTGGCAGAGCAGCCAATGGGTGAGCTGTATTGCTCCGCCTAGGTTGTATGCTTCAGAAAAGCGTTTTACAATATTACAAAATTAAGGATTAATTTTTGGCTTCAATCTCGACAAAGAAATATCTTTCCCGTAGCGTTCTTCGACGCAGTACTCGTTCCCTCTCCTAGAGAGAACCGAGGTTACGTTAGTAACCGAGTACGTTTTCCTTGCTTTTAAGTTATAATTTTTTTATATTGTTTCCACATATATTTTAACATCAATTTTAAATTGTTCAAAATACTAATTTAATTTATGCAAGTTTATTATAAACAGCCACTGCTATAAACTGCTATGAAGTTTACTTAAATAGGGTTTTTATAATTTTTTTAAATTAAGTCAACAAATAATAAATTAAAAGAATTATGTCAAACGTGATGCACGCAAGCACAGCATGTGACCTTTTGTAATGCCCACATCTAGAAAAAAACACACCCACCTCTATAATAAACACGGAGATGTTAGTCCCGTCGGTACATGAAATCACAGACGTCAAGTGATAAGAATTGAACGTCGAACTCAAACGCCGTTTAGATTAGAAAACTAGGAGTGACCAGGCACCCTCCTCTTCCTCTTTTCTTCTTTTCCTCCATTTTTTTTGTATACGTATATGGTAGTGTAGACAGAGTGGAGGGTATAGTTTGTAAGAGAGAGAGTTGTGGGGGGCAGCTCAAGGCTTCAGGCTGGGCTCTTTTGCTTTACAAAACAGTTTTTCCTCATTAGGCCTTCTGTTTCTACACTGTGCTGTTTACTTACAGCCCACTGCATATGTGTGAGTATGTGTGAGAGTGTTTGATTTACTTACTATAATCAGGTCTGGCCTGATGGCTCTTGCATAGTCCACTTATGTTCATGCCTCTCTCTTGCAACATCTTTTTGGTGGATGAGTTTTGGGGGTTTGATCATGCAACATAGTTAAACTGCTTCCTGAATCTTAGTTGCAGGAATATGTTTAATGATTCTGGTTACTTAATGGTTCTTTTTAGTCTAGTGGTTCTTTAATTTGGAGGAAGGAAGAATTAAGATTAAATACAAACTTTGACATCTCTCTCTTCTCTAGAGACTACTTATATTTGCCAAGAGACCAAAGTCAGAGAGTCAGTACATACTCAAACATTTCTCATTAGATTCTCTCATGACCAAATTATGGTTGGTAAGATTTTTTTAATGTCTTTGAAAGAGTCTCTTGTGCTCACCAAGGCTGCATTTATTTGATCAAAAATACAAAAAAAAGTAATATTGTGAAATATTATTACAATTTAAAATGTAATTTAATATTTCTAAAATGTAAATATTCTTTATTGAATTTTCAGCATCATTGATCCAGTCTTCAGTGTCACATGATCCTTCAGAAATCATTCTAATATGCTAAATTAATTGGTGCTCAAGAAACATTTCTATTTATCAATGTTTAAAACAGTTGTTCCACCTAATACATTTTAAAACAGTGAAAAAAAAATTTCAGGATAAAACACAAAGTTCAAAAGAACAGCTTTTATTTGAACTTTAAATCAATTTAATGCATACTTGCTAAGTAAATGTATTATTAATAAAATATTATTTAAAAAAAATCTTACTGACCCCAAACTTTTCAAAGGTAGTAGGTTTTATTTCTCCTAAGGAATTTGATAAGAAACATAAGACCTGGTTTATACTTAAATGAGACATCCATTATCAGTTATCAAAGAGCAACCACTGAGCAATACAGAGTTCCTCTGAGTGTGTTCCTGTGTTAGAGAGAGCAAATGAACTGCACACACACCACCTCCATCTCCATGTGGATTCACCAGAGCTGCTCCCACACACTCCCACATGCACACTGTCATCTCCACTGGTGCAGTGGGATAAAAATGTAATGAAATAATCTGTGTCCATATTAGTTAATTATTCCCAGCTCTCTGGGTGAAACCTGCACACATTTCATTTCCAGAACAGACACTGAAGCTCTGTTACACAACCTAGTGAGTTGCCTCACTGCCTACATTGGCGGCGTTTTAACTATCAACCTCTTAGTTAAAGGGATAGTTGGAAATCCTGTCATCATTTACTTACCTTTATGTCATTCTAAACCTGTATGATATGCTTTCTTCTGTACATCAGAAGTTCTTCGAAATATCTTATTTTGTGTTCCAAAGAATAAAGAAAGTCATAAAGGTTTGGAATGAAATGAGGGTGACAGAATTTCCATTTTTGGGTGAACTGTTCCTTTATCTGGTTTGTAAAATTCTACATGGGTAGCAATTCTGGGTGCCACACACATACTGTAGCACTCTCACTTTAAATGATTTAACTATTTTAATATAGACTGGTGTTAACATGTTGCTAATCTGACAGCAGTCTACTCTATAAATAAATGCACAAAAAATGGATAGGAAAATCCTTTTATTATCACCCTAAACCATTTTTCACAATTCTTTTCAGTATTTATTTAACTTCCACCTTCTTGGCCTTTTTTTTCACTGAGGGCGAACCAGTTGCTTTGCCAGTATTTGCCAAAAAAGGGAGACTGCATCATTATTAATTTAGCTTTTGAAACAGGAGCCTGAAAATGCTGCCTCAATAGGAAGCATGTTGGAACGGAGCAGCACGCTGCCCTTGCGCTCTTGTTGATGTTTCCCAGTGCGTCATTTTGGACATTGCTTATTCTGGCAACATTCACACCTGCTGAGTGAGGCCTTTTAGCTTTCTGCTGTGTGGACCTTTAGTATTTCACCATATTATATCACACACGCACTGCTCACAAATCTAGCCAAGAATAATGGCTTTATTTGCAGAATTCTCAGATGAGTTTGCTTACATTACATCTGCACTGTTCATACTCCCGACCACTGATGTCGGGCGTCTTTCTTCTGCCATTAGGAATGTGTGAAGTACCGATTTCTTGTTCTCTGATTCACTATCTGCTTTTCTTCTGTGATAGGTGGCGTGTGGAGCCAAAGACAGCCCAGTGCTGGATTCCCGAAGGACAGCTAGAGATCACAGACCCTTGAGGTGAAGGAGGGTGCATGGATCGCTTAAGGACAAAGACTTCTGCCTACCTCTGGTTGGGAGTGGTCTCCGTGGCAGCAACCTTCCTCTCCGCAGAGGCGCGAGTCACGCCAAGCCCGCCCCCCCTGAACACCACCGCATGCTTCGAGGATACGGGTCGATGCCAACCTGGCATCATCTTACCCATCTGGTACCCCGAGGACCCTTCCATGGGTGACAAGATCGCGAGGGTCATTGTGTACTTCGTGGCAATGATTTACATGTTCCTGGGGGTGTCGATTATTGCAGATCGCTTCATGGCTGCCATTGAGGTAATCACCTCCCAGGAAAAGGAAATCATCATCAAGCGTCCGAACGGTGAGACGACAACCACGACAATCCGTGTGTGGAACGAGACCGTGTCCAACCTCACGCTCATGGCGTTGGGCTCCTCCGCCCCTGAGATCATGCTTTCCGTCATCGAAGTTTGCGGACACGATTTCCATGCCGGTGAACTCGGCCCATCCACCATTGTAGGCAGTGCCGCATTCAACATGTTTGTGATCATCGGCCTGTGCGTGTCGGTGATCCCGGAGGGGGAAGTCCGGAAGGTGAAACACCTGCGTGTGTTTTTCGTGACGGCGGCATGGAGCGTGTTTGCCTACATCTGGCTCTACATGATCCTGGCCGTCATCTCGCCCAACGTAGTCCAAGTATGGGAAGGGCTTCTCACCTTGGCGTTTTTCCCCATCTGTGTCATTCTGGCTTGGGTTGCTGACCGTCGCCTGCTCTTCTACAAGTTCATGCACAAGAAATATCGCACGGACAAGCACAGAGGCGTCATTATCGAGACGGAGGGTGACCGCTCCAAAGGCATCGAAATGGACGGAAAGATGATGAATTCTCATTTTGTCGATGGCGGGGCTGCTAGTAACTTGATGGGCCTGATTGAGGGCAAGGAGGTGGACGAGTCTCGCAGAGATATGATCCGTATCCTGAAGGACCTGAAGCAGAAACACCCGGAGAAGGAGATGGATCAGCTAGTGGAGATGGCCAACTATTATGCTCTGTCACACCAACAGAAAAGCAGAGCGTTTTATCGTATCCAGGCCACGAGGATGATGACTGGTGCCGGGAACATCCTCAAGAAGCATGCGGCCGAGCAGGCCAAACGCAGCACTAGTGTTCAAGAAGTTCACGTAGAAGAACCTGAGGAGTATGTGTCCCGTATTGTGTTCGAGCCTGCCATTTACCAGTGTCTAGAGAACTGCGGGGCTGTTCTACTCACGGTAATGCGTAAAGGTGGCGACATCGCTAATACAATCTATGTGGATTATAAAACGGAGGACGGCTCAGCGAATGCCGGTGCGGACTATGAGTTCTCGGAGGGAACGGTGGTGTTCAAACCTGGTGAAGTTGTCAAGGAAATCGCCGTTGGCATCATCGATGACGACATCTTTGAGGAGGACGAGCATTTCTTCCTGCGGCTCAGTAATGTGCGCGTTCTGGAGACCGAGGACGAGGTGCTGTCGCCCAGTAGCCTGCCGTACCCAAAGGCCTTGTTAGGATTCCCTTCTGTTGCCACAGTGACCATCCTCGATGATGACCACGCAGGCATCTTCACTTTTGAAAGCGAGTCCATGCACGCGAGTGAGAGTGTGGGCATCATGGAAGTGAAAGTGCTGCGGACATCAGGAGCGAGAGGGACAGTCATCATTCCTTTCCGCACAATGGAGGGACTCGCTAAGGGCGGTGGAGAGGACTATGAGGACGCCTACGGTGAACTAGAGTTCAAAAACGACGAGACCTGGTAAATATGCTTTATTTTAAATCAATCTCAAATACATAGTGGCCCCAAATAGTATTTGTAGACTTTTGGATACATTTTGAAATGCCATTATTGCCTTAGATGTCAAACTGTTATTGCAAAATGTCAAACCAAGTGTCATTTGCAAACAGATGATGCTAAAGCTAAATAACTTCACCTTTCTGAGTCAATTTTCAATTACTTTAGCACCAGCTTGTGTAAAAAAAGTCACACAGGTGTTCTAGAAGAGAAACCACAGGCATAGCTGATCACATTGACATGTCTTACCAACATTTGACAACCAGAATTAATTAAAAATGCTTTTTAGTCTTAATTTTAAACAATACATCTATTGATTTTTATTATTTAAATCCCATGAATACTACTTTTTTTTGTGAAATACTTTTGCTTGAAAACGGTATTTGCATTATATTTAATTCACATAAATGCCTCCATGGTTTGCGATTTTGTTATGTATTGCAAGGAAAATTTTTGTGTTGTGTACAGTAAGTGTTCAGATAGTATTTAGGGCCACTGTAAGAATGTAGTGGGATGTAGGAGGCATGTAGTTGAGGAGTTGTGAGTTGATGTTTTATGTTTGAGACCAATGAATGTTGAGTTGGTCATGCTGGGTTGTAATGGCTGTAGTAGTATAGGACACATTTGCCGAAATACTTTTTTCCCCTTTGTTTTCTGCTATTTTTGTAAATGTTTTGTGACTTCCAATATAAGTGTGCTTATACATATACATAATCTCTGTTTTAGCATACACACTCACTCCATTGAGGTTTAGGGAGTGTTTCTGAGATTTCTCTCAGGAATGTTGGTGTTTAATTAATCCAGTTCATTCATGTGAGATTTGAAGAAGATCCAGTAATACGGTAACACACAGACCAGATAGAAACACACAGGGAGAGAGAGACGTGTGGGGTGCTGGTCCAGATATGCTGCTGGGTATTAATAGTTCAGTAAGAATATTCACAGCATATTCCACATGACACTCCAACCCACCCACGGTCTATATGTAAGAGTATGTGAGTAGCTGACACATGCCCATGGACTTTTTCTTTTCTTTTCTTCTGAATTAACATCAAGATTTTTGTTTCAAATCTATATTTAAATCTAATGTGTACTGTTACTGTATGTCTATGTTTAACCATTTTAATCACTTTTTTTTTTCATTTAAAGTGGTCTTGTGGTGAGACCAATGAATTTTTAAACTCCAAATATTGCATGTCTTCCTTGAATTAATATGAGATCATAAAACATGCATCATAATGAATAAAATAGTTTAAATGGAGTATAGCATATCACATTGTAGGACATGTCAACTTTCCCGGAGTATTTCATGTCAACTACCCATGTGCTGTTAATGGAAGTACTCCTTTCATCCGCATGAAGTGAGCGTTTAAAAGTATTAGTGTTTTAAAACTCACTTTTACTAAGAGAAAGTTCTGTTGTCATTCACATGAGTGTGTCTCATGGCTTGGCATTTTCTTTTAATCGTGTTTGGTAATTACAGAGAATATATGTGTGTGTGTGTGTGTGTGTGTGTGTGTGTGTGTGAGTGTGAGTGTGAGTGTGTGTGTGTGTGTGTGTGTGTGTGTGTGTGTGTCAGTAAGATAAAAAAAGAAGAAATTAATACTTCTATAATGATCAAATGTTACAGTATAGACATTTACATTGCTGTTATTTTGAACTTTCTATTTATCAAAAATACTGTAAAAAAAAATCTATCACGGTTTTCTCAAAATTGTTAAGAACAACTGTTGTCAACATTGATAATAATGATAAAATGTTTCCTGAGCACCAAATCAGCATAATGAAATAATGATAATGAAAGAGTTTTCAGTTATAAGCAAATTATCTGCAACTCGATTCGACCGACCAAATTTAGGCATGAATGTGTCGTTTCTGCCAGTGTTTTACATACTCCTTAATTATTAAAGATGCAAAAAATGTATTGAAAGTCTACTGGGAATAAAAATCTGGGGGCGCACAGACAGATTGCTTGTCATTGCAAACTTGTGCAAGTAACAATGCATCCAAACACTGTAAGTGGTATCATGTCTAGAGAGTGACACTTCAGCTGGTGTCATACCATAAAATGGGATGAAGGTATCGTGACAACCCTAGTACACGAATAGCAGGCACCATTCCTCAGTGACGGTTGAGTCAATGGACTGCTTGCGGAGAGAAAGTTGAGTAAAGACATCTGCATCTATCATAACCAAGCACCTGCCATTGCCACCAACAGGGTTTAAATCACAGGCACCCTAACCAATGCACTAACTGACTAGATTATACGGGGCTACCCTTCCCTCTGTTCTGCTATAATAAAGGTCAACAGTCAGCACACGGTAGATATACAAAATCTGTCTCTCTCTCTCTCCTTTGTAGTAGGTTTCTGGAGTTTTATGTCACAGTGACCCCTTTTCACTGACCTTTAACCCTTTGGAGTTAGAGACAGAAGATGAGGGACAAGGATAGAAAGATATTTAGAGAAAAAAATGTAACCTACTAAACCTCTCCGTCTTTTTATATCATCTCTTTTTTTTACTGTGTGTACGTCATTGTGTGAGTTTGAGAGCGTGTACATATTGAGAGTGTGTACATGGTATTTATGTGAAAAGATGTACCGGTAGTATGCGTGAGTGTGTTTATTATTGTGTATGTGGTCCTGGAAAACCCTACATTGTGGGCAGGGCCAGAAATACTCAATATTGTGACATATGCTAAATACATGTTTTGCCGCCCCCCCAACACTGCAAATAAGACACTCTTCTCTGCTCCTCAAATACATAAAACATTAGCCTTTCTATATAGTGTTTCCTGAGTAAAGAAAACACTACTTGTTCAATCTTGACTTACAATTGCATCGCAAACAAGCAGAGATGCTCTAAAATGTGCAGCACTTAATTCAAGATTGAGGCGGGTGGGTTAAAAGGTTTTACTTACAGCTTCATTTATGAAAAAATATCTACAGATTATGGAAATAAGGGGTGTAAATCGGACAGTTCATCACGATACGATATCGATTCTCTCAGCCAGGGGGTTAGGGGATAGAATATACAGTTTTTTGTACAATATAAAATAATTATGTCCCCATAAAACGCGGAAACCCAAAGTGTGTTTGTGTGTGTGTGTGTGTGTGTGTGTGTGTGTGTGTGTGTGTGTGTGTGTGTGTGTGTGTGTGTGTGTGTGTGTGTGTGTGTGTTTCGGGGATCTCCTTCTCGGCTGGTGCTTGTTATATTCCCATGATGCTGCAGCACGATGCACCAGAATGCACCAGGAACCAATTCTCTCTTCTTCTTCTCTCTCTCTCTTTCTTTCTCTTTCAAGTATTAGTATTTTTATTTCAGATCACCAGGACTCTCTTTCTGGCCCAGTTTTATGGGCTTTAATTTATTATACCACTTATGTTGGTTGGTAGTAATGCAGTTTGTGTGAGTGGAAAGCTTTATTTTAGTTAATTAATAGAGATTTGAGTTGTTGTAGTTTCTGACTTTATGTAATTTGAGTCAACAATTTAAGTAGATGAAATGCAAGTTACTATTATGACTAAGTTTAGAAACTAGTGAGTTAGTAGCGGTTAAATTATTAATCGTCATTTTAGACACTGTAGTTAATGATTTTGCTGTAAATATAGTCACTTGGAGTTAAGTATTTTATTATTGTGTATAATTCGCATGCAGTTTGTTTGATTATTCATTACTATTTCGATTTTTTAAAATAAAGAATTTATAAAATTATAGTCAGTGGAGTTAGTTGCTGTGACTATAGTCACTGGAGTTTGTGTGTTAGTAGCTTTAATTATTGTGCATGTAGTTCGGTCAGCATTTGGTCGAAGGATGAAAGGAAAGCAACAGTAGAAAGAGGATCTGTATCATTAGCCTTCTCCTCTGATTCTTCTCTGCCCTGGTTTTCTGTCTCTCGCCTCCCTTTGGGCTTTCAAACATTTTTTTTTTTAAATCTGTAGTTATAGCAGAGCTCCACAGTGTAATGAATCATTTAGATAAAGTAAACATGATTAATTCTTTATGATGAAATAATAGAGAATTCTTCTTCTAGAGAATATGTTTTGGTTTCTTCATAGAACACAAACAAATTTAGGCAAATATATCAGGAGTAGTTGTGCCATTATGAAGCATAAAAAGCAGAGAGTGTCCTGTCGTGAGGTCTTTTGCAGGCGTTTTTGGCTCATTGGTAATTGTGTAAAGTTAAAAAGATGTTCATCATGTTTAATGTACCAACTTTGTTTCCTGCCTTTACTTTGCCTACACTGAAAAAAACAATAAGTACAATTTACTTCTTTGGCAAGTTTTTCCACGAATATTTTTATGTGAAGTAAATTTTACATATGGAATTAAGTAAACTCTACTTAACTAAGTTAAGTGAATGAAAACAAAGAAAACAAAAGTCATTTTAACTTGGCTAGTAAAAGGTTAAGTGTTATCTATTTAGTTGAAGTTTTCTTTGCAATACATTTCACTCAAACAATATAAAATTTAATTAAACCACACTTTTAAAGTACCGTATATACTTTACTTAGAAACATATAAGTCATTAATAAAATAGATATTGTGTGAGACACCATATTTACATTTTAGAAGTCGTGTGTGTGAACGCAGAGACCTCAATACTTGGTAGATAATACACAATGACAGTATTTGATGGATCGTTTTTGTGTTTGAATGTGTCATTTTGAGTAGAAAATTATCTCCAAATGTCACAAAATGGCAAGTTACTAATCCTAACAAATGAAACAATGATAAAATACCGATGGAAAACAGTGAAAAATCAACCTCATTAATTATTCAGGGCCCAGTGCACGATGGGAACACCAGTATCAGAAAAGTTGAGTAATTTTACTTAATTTTATAACGTTGATATTTACGCTTTCATTTCTACACGATTGAATTGAGTATACATAACTTTTTCATGTAAAAATATTTTTTTCTGTAGTTTTTTTAATTATTGAACCGCAAAATAATTTTTATCAGTGTAATTACTTGCACTTAACAATAATATGTCAATACAGTTAATAAAAGCTTTGTACAGCTCAGTCATGAAGCATTCGAGAACTAACTGACCACCATAATTCTGTAGTGTGGTCTAAGCCGTCTGACACAGTTGAGGGAAATAAACGCAAAACATTGTACTGCCAAATATCATATAGAGGGACTGTGCTTGTGTCTGTGTAAATCTGAGTTCACTTCTCTCTTGTTTTACTACATTCACTCCAGACATCAGCACGAACATCTTAGTGACTCCTGTGAATGGAATAATTCCTTGTGACAGAGAGTGAGAGAGCAGATGAGGAGCGCTGCTTGAATAATGGATTGAACAGCAAAGAGGATGAATATATGATGTAAATCATAAATAAATTTGGATTTCAAGGAATTCTTCATCCAAAAGGGAAAGTTCTGTCTTCTTTTACACCCATATGTCGATCCAGAGCCCTGTGACTTTCCTTTTTCAGTTTTGTGTAAGTAAAAGACTGAAATTTAGGCTAAGTATCAGTATTTGTAACCGTATTGGCAATATTGACCTTTGATTGTACTTGTTAAAAGAAGCGATATTGTCTAAGCCTAATATTCTGCCCAGGAGGAGCTGCATGGTGGCGATGTTGTATGTGTTGTTTGTGTGTTTTTCTTCAGGGCTCCAATTTATTATTCAGTAGTGTTAATTCAGTTTGATCCTAGCTCTCTCTCTCTCTCTCTCTCTCTCTCTCTCTCTCTCTCTCTCTCTCTCTCTCTCTCTCTCTCTCTCTCTCTCTCTCTCTGTCTCCCCCCCCCCTCTCTCTCTCTCTCGTGCGCCCTCGCCATCTCGGAAAGGACCAGTTTTCCCTGAGGAGGTTCGGTACATTTGTGTTGTGCATACATACTTTGTGATTTCAATCCTATCAAAACGAATCTGTGTTTTTCTCACAACCTTGGTAAAGAGGAAATTACCTACTATTTTTGGGCTAACGTGGTGGTCCTCTGTGAAATCCAATTCGGTTTGGACAGGAATGTCACTGATTGAGGTTGATATTGAGAATCTTTCTTTCACTACCCATCTAATTTATTTTGACTTTAGTGTAATACTGTAACTAAAGCTAAACGTCTCAAATTATTAAGGATCTACAAGTACTTTTCTGGGGTGAAATATCAGGCGGTGGTTAAGAACTTCTCCAACTACTATAGTAAATTAAATCAACAAAAAAAAAGAAAGTAAATTAATCAAGGAGAGTCTGAGCATGGGCCGCTCAGAACAGAAACTCATTTATGATCCTCAACTTAATTAGTTCTTCCTCTTTATTATGCACATATTGCAATGTTATGCAAACTGTTTTCTATTTAAATATATTTTAATCCTGTGATGGTATTGATGAATTTATGATTAAATCATCCTGTACTGATGATTTGGTTCTCAAGAAACATTTCTAGAAAACAGTTGCGTGTGGCAGTATTTGAGGATGTTTTTTTTCAAGATTTCGTTGATGAATAGAAAGTTCAAAAGAACATCATTTATTTGAAATAGAAATATTTTATATCAATGTAAAGGTCTTTACTGTCAATTCTGATCAATCGAATGCATCCTTGCTGAATAAAAGGATTAATTTCTTTAAAACAAAATCATACTGACCCCAAACTATAGATAGTGTGTATATATAGTGCTGTTTACAGTTGTTGTTAGCTTTAACCTGGGTCACAGTCGAGGCTGAAGTATGCGACACACATTCATCAGCGAGTTTCATTGACATTGTGACCACTGAGCCGTTATAATTAACATACACAGAAAGAGACGCCGGAGCCGTTTGGAATCCCCTTTGGAGTCTCAAGACAGTTCGACTGAACACTGGCAGTAACATTACAGACAGGGATCGATCAATGAAATGATTACAGCACTCTCCACTGTGAATCAAAATCCTATCCGTAAGAACCCTCTACAGCCATTTTCCGCAGAGGAATTGCTGATTAAAGACATTGCGAACAAACACACTGCGACTACAGTATGAGCATTGCATTGATCAAACCAGTGGTGCACTGGGTCTAAAGATCCAGTCTCCGCAGCACAAAGCTCAATTCTGCTGTAATTCTGGTTCTGATGTTATTAGACACGAGTCGGGTATCTCCCTCTCCATCCCATAAGTAGTTCCCATGGTGATGGCCACCTGTAGGCAGGGTCCAAAATTTACTTTGTCACACCAGACAGTGTTAGACCATAACTATTTTTAAAACTACAAACAAAGAAATTTATAACATTCAGTCTATACTGTATTTGATAGAGTCTTTTTATGCTCACCAAGGCTGCATTTATTTGATCAAAAATACAGTAATATTGTGAAATATTAGTACAATTTAAAATGTAACTCTTTTCTATTTTAATATATTTTTTAAAGTATTTTATTCCTCTGATGGCAAAGCTGAGATTTCAGCATCATTACTCCAGTGTCACATGATCCTTCAGAAATCATTCTAATATGCTAATGATTTGCTGCTCAGAAAACATTTCTTATTATTTTCAATGTTGAAAACAGACGCGCTGCTGAATATTTTTGTGGAAACTGTGAAGCCTGTGATAATGTTGTGGAAAGTTCAAAAGAACATAATTTATTTAAAATGTAATAAATTGAATGAAAATCAATGAATATATATTTATATATTTAAACTTAAAGCATCTATAGAATGTCAAAAAAATATTTTTTTACTTTTTGTTGTTGTTGTCAGCTTTTTTATTTGCATCTTATACTATATATTATCACTACAATCAATTAAACAATGCATCATGCAATTCTAGCCGCTGGAGAGCAACCATTTTATTTGCTTGCCAAAACCAATTTTTACTTGAATTTGGCAGTTAGCGAGTGTTAATTCGGACCCTTGGCGGTAGGTTGCAGGTTAATCAGAGGGTAATAGCGCAGCCCCTCACAGTTGAGTACAGAAGTGGCCCCATCTGAATCTCATGGTCACGCTAGTAGCTAGCTAAGCATGTTATTAGCGCCACTAGCGCTGACCACCCTGGGCTGTAGGTTCCGGTCTATTGTTAATAGCCGCCAGTGGAGTCTTGCCTGAGGTTAGCTCCAGGAAACAACACTAACAAGAGTAAGTTATCTTGTATAGACATTTCCACACACAATCATATTGAGTGTGTTAGCATACCGAATCCAGAAAGTATCCTGGAAGGCTGGAGTGTGTATGTGTGTGGAGCCAGAGCTTTGCTCCTTTTCAGCTGAAGAAAGCTGTGTCTCCTTGGCAACCACAGAGAGCACGAGCTCGCAGGCATGTGCGTGAACACAGTGTGTGTTTGTGTTTGCGTTGAGTCAAATTAGTCTGTGAACGTGTATCCCTGGTTGTGTGTGTATTTGCCCATCAGTGCAGACATGCATGCTCTCGCACACACACACACCCTTTTCACTGCAGGGTTTATTTTTAGCACGTGTCTCTTATATAATCAGGGTGACACTGGGGAGAACATAGACTCTCTCCCTCTCCTTCCCTTCTCACTCTTGGTTTGGATATCTGTGTGTGTTGTGCGCAGATGAGACAGAGGTTTTCTTAGTTGCATATTTCTGGTGCAGTAATGATGCTCGAGAGTGTCTCTGTGCCTGCAGGTCTGAATTACTGAATATAGACGAAAAGATACTGCATAAATACAACCAATGTGCCTGGAACACCTCACAGACACACAACACTATGCCATTCACACACAGAGCGCGTGGGAGAGGGAGTCTGTATGTATGCAAGTTTATATTAGTTTTTAATTAAATTGGTGTCCGTCAATCAGTTCAGGGCCTAATGATAATCCACTTTATACCAGTATTGTTATTGTTAACTAAAACTATTAAAATTGTGTTTGTTAATTGAAATAAAGCTGTAAATAAAGCTTGAAATAAAAATAAAATAAAAAAATAAATATTAGATGAAAAACTTTACCGTAAATACTTTTTTTTTTGCCTTGGCAACTATCGGAAACAGTTTAAATTGAAGTACTATTTTTAAAGCTGAATATATATATATATATATTTAAAGCTAAATTAAAATTAAAAAAAATCTAATTTAAATTAAATCTAATCTAATTAAAAAAAGCTAATTCAATTAAAGGAACACTCCGACTTTTTGGGACTTTAGCCTATTCACCTTATCCCCCTGAGTTAGATAAGTCCATACATACCTTTTTCATCTCTGTGCGTGCTTTAAGTCTGTTTGACGCACCCACCGCTAGCCTAGCTTAGCACAAAGACTGGATGTAAATGGTTGCAGCTAGCATACTAATCCAAATAAGTGATTATCACTCCGCCCAGCAGTGCTTCGCCTTCAGATAATATAGTTCCCAGTATTTACGGTTAAAATATGTCTGTGTCTCATGTGACTTTGTTTTTTGTACACTCTGTGACTATACAAATCACAACATGTAAATAGGAAAATGTTTGCGTTATTTTGTCACTTATTTGGATTAGTATGCTAGCTGCAACCATTTACATCCAGTCTTTGTGCTAAGCTAGGCTAGCGGTGGGTGCGTCAAACAGACTTATAGCACGCACGGAGATGAAAAAGGTATGTATGGACTTATCTAACTCTGGGGGATAAGGTGAATAGGCTAAAGTCCCAAAAAGTCGGACTGTTCCTTTAAGAAATACTTAATATTTATACTGGTATATAAATAATATAATCACACTGCTTCATGGCACTGTGCATTCAAACACACTTTCTTAGGGTGTTTACTCATCAAGAATATACTAACAACAGAAAATGTTTTTTTCACGTATAGATGATAACCTTGTCAAAACGATTCCTGTTCACATGGGTCCGCGAAAACGGCTAAAAGCACTGTATTAATCATGTCACTTATTAAAGAAAAACTATGCGCCTACAGACCGAACACGTAATATGCATGATCATGACGTCACCATTTTCACGAATTCGCGTTTAAGTAGTTTACACAGAGATGCTAATCTTGCACTTTGCAACCCATTTTAAAAAAGTGTGAGTTGTCAGGCCCCAAAAAAGCTGTTGTGTAAATTAACGGCCAAAACGCATTAAAAAGTTTTCAATTTTTAGTTGAAAACAGTATTGTGTAAATGGCCCTTAGACTTGACTGTAAATCAATGTGAAAGTTGTTACATGTATGGTCTGTCTCCTATGTTTTCATTGTGTTTTTGGTTTAGTCCTGTGACCTAGTTTTCCCCAGTCTGTTTAATTAGTTAAAGGAGGGAGAAGAACGGACCCAACAGAACAGCGTGGCCTCACCTGCTGTACTGATGTTATGCCTCGAGCAGGAGCAGTAGGCTAAAGCCTCGAGGCCCACATCAGCGGATTTCTCTACCAGATGAGCCTAACAGACTTCCCTTTTTGCTCGGTGTGGGTCCTCGGGGCACATTCACAGAGTTCGTCGAGTGGGTGCAACGAGTCCCAAGTCACCGTCTGCCCCGCTGAAGAACTCACCAGCCCCGCTCCGACTCCAGAGCTGCCAGAGACCAGCCATCCACACAATGGAGTTGCCTGTGTCCACTCCAGACCGTAGAGACCCGCCCGCCACGATGGACGAGCACAAACCAGAGAGGAGGTCGGAAGACCGCTAGAGTCTGACCAGATGCGTGAGCCGGCAACATCGTTCGTCGTGGAGAGTTTAGTGGAGTTTGATGGGATGGAGGGGAGCCATTATGGACTCTGGAAGGTATTTAGAGGAGCTTAAAGACAATTTTAAGGTTAACTTAATGGACTTTTTGGAGAGATCATTCCCAGTCTCCCTGTATCTCCAGCGTCCCTGTTTCTCTAGCATCTCCAGAGCCCCCTGTCTCTCCAAAATTCCAATGCAATCAGCCAGTTCCTCAGCCCCGCCTCCGCTGATGTCCTTCAGTCCCTCTCCAGCTCCCACATGCTGTGAAGACCTGCCCAGTGTCTTCAGGCCACCAGCTCCATACAGCACATCGGCTCCACCCTGGCTCCTCCCACTCTCTGCTTCACCGGAAACCATTGGCCATACGGCTTCTCCGGGCTCCCTCGTCGCTCCGCCTTCATCCTCGATCCCTCCGGCTCAGCCTCTGGTTCACCGGTTTCTCCTCGGACTCCCGCTGCCGCGGCTCCACCTCGGTCTCCAGGGCCACCGGTTTCGCGTGGGCTCATCGGCCCTGTCCTCTCCACCTGTGTCTCCCTCTTCAACAGCTGCATCTCTGTCGGTCGTCCCCCTGGCACTTCCATCAAGTCACCATGGCTGTTCCGGCCTTCGAATCTGTCCTGGGGCCTCGTCCTGGCTGGTTCCTGGCTGAACATCTGGCTCCTCCTGCTCCTCCTCCACCACCACCCACTCCTCCATGGACTGTTTAAGTTCCTTTGTTTGCTGTGTATACTTAAACCATCAGTTCTCCCTTAGTCTCTGTCCATTCACGTCAATGTTTGTGGGATTTTTCTCCTGCGTTTCTCCTGGTTCCTGAATGTTTGGGTTTAAAATCTGTTTCCTGGAATTATTCCTCGCCGTGCAAGTTTCTAATACACCATGTTACCTAACAAAAGTACTGGCATACTTATTTTTGTGTATTGATCTTTGGTTGTATACGACACATTTTGTAAAAGGTAATCTGGGTATTTCATGCAAACAATCACATACCAAACACAGTTCATTGCATGGAGTACTGTATCCCACAATGCCAAGCACTCAGCTTGACCGTTCATTTTCAACGTGGCTAATGGCAAAGGTTTACATTTTTACATAAAATTGGGTTGAAAAAAAGAAAGAACGCTAACCATAGTGGCATATTTTTAAAACTTTTTTTCTCCAATCTTTCTTCCTTCATCCATAATGTTCTTTCTCATTTTTTTATTTTCTCCATTTGTTCCCACTTCCTTCTTTCTCCTTCTCTGCAGATATGCTTACCTGACAAATTTAACCTCACCTGTTTTTGAACACAACATTTACAGTTGAACTTTTGATTAGTCGGTTCAGGTGTGTTTGATTCGATGCGGCATTAAGCTCTGCTGAGAAGGATCTCTATGTGTGCTGAAATGCCTGAGGTTTTGATTTCCACGAATGAATTAATTAGGAAATTCGAACACAAAGCTTCCCTAGCTTTCTAGGTTGAGAATCAGTATGAATTCGGGCACTGGTAAGGACAAAAAGGACACTCTGCTCACTACACATCGGGACACTGATGACTCGATTTCCTGCGACGTGACAATGTCAACATCACTACTGGTATTTATGAACAGCAGCCGAACTGATATCTTTCTTACATTATTTTCTAATGTTATTTAAAGTAGATTATGATAAATACGTTGCTTGTTACATAGTGCAATGTTTCAGCTGTAAATAAATTAAAAATGTTAGCAAGATTATGTTCATTACCTGCCTAGCGATATATGTTTATGTTGAAATATAATTAAATATTGGTTTGTATTTTATAAATCATTTGTCGCGTGTCTATGATTTGGCTCACACGATTTATGTTGCGCGCTTCCGAACTTCCTTTAAGGGAACATAGTGTGAGCATTGATGCTCCCTGGGTTTCACGGTGAATTGTGAGACATTTTTAGGGAGCGAACATTTCAGTGCACTGGTAGGATTTTGCAATTGAGACAGGCTTTAAAATGGCCGACTTCCTGATCAGTGAGTGCACTATTATAGTTTTGCTTTTTTTTTTTTTTTCATGTATGTTGAATTTTCTATTTTATTTCAGTTTACGAAATTGACCAATAGTTTTAGTCTTAGTTTGAGTTGTCGTTTATGAAAATAACCTTGCTCTGAACTAGGGAGCTGGTTGAGATGCACCCAAAATGTCCTACCGCTTATTGTGGGCACAGCTGTGTAGGGCACAAGTTCTCATTAACATGAACACGATTTTATCCTTTGTCGCTGTATCAGGCTTAGTTAAACATTAGGTAAAGCTTTGTTCAGACAGGAGTAGTTTTTTTTTTAAATACGCAACTAAAATCCATTCAATGTTTTGTAGTCTGAAAAGCAAAACATTTATGAATTCTAAATTTTGTAGATCCACCCCGCATATATCTGGTTTGTAGTATGAAAAATATGAAACCTATTTTTTTAAATGATAATTTTTTTTATTTTATTGTTTTGGAATTAGTGTTATTCTGAATAGTCATAACATATTTCAAATAGTTTTTGTGTTGTTCAGGACACTGTGCCATAATTAATTGATTTCTACTTGAGGCATTCATTATCTATAAATGATGACTGAGTGAACAAGTAAGCAAGTAAGTCTTGAACACAGGATATGCATGAACCTAAATGTATGTTCCTTAATCGATCCGCACATGACGAGATGAATAGACTTAAATGGAGGTTTTTCGTCTTTTCTTTCCAATTTGACAACTACTACATTGTCTCTTTGCTTTGTGCTTTGGCTTTGTGTGTGAGTCATCTAGTGTAAACATACCAGATATTGGCTACACTTTTTGTTCCAGTTTTATTCCTTGCGAAATTAATATATGAAATGAGCGCAGAAAGATTGGGGCAGTGTCAACAAAGCATTTGAGATTAGAGCACCATTCACTATTAACTTCTCTCATATGTGTGGATAAAATTAGTAGTCAGGTCTATGAAGAAATATATTGTTTCAGAAATGTCTGTGTGTTTTGTCAGTGCAACACAATTGTAGTACCCTTGGGCAGCATTAGTTCAGCTAGAAATAACGAACCTTAAATATCTTGATTTAATGTTTGGATTTGATGTTGTTTGCTCTGGGTTTTGAAGATGCATTTGACTGTACTGTCCTAAAATAAATACACAGATTTGATTGCCCACATATTCACACTGTCCAACAGGTTTTTTTCTCTCAGAAACACACCTGCCGAGAAACCTGTTAGACAGTGTGAATAGGTGGGCAGTGTGAATTTGTTTTTTTTGTTTTTATTATGACACGAGGAGCAAAAGGAGATGGAAAATAGAGTGGAGATTGATGGATATAATATCTAAAAGCTTACAAAAACCATTTCACTTTTTTTTTACTTAAAGCGATAGTACATACACTAGTTTAGGCTTATTGCCTTAAATGTAAAAGGTTCCAAATGTTGTTTAAAGATGCTGTATGGAGTTTTCAGCGGCATCTAGATGTTTAGATTGCAACCAATACGTTTACAAGCGAGTGCTTGTGCGCGTGCTATCTTTTGTTTTTTTATTATTATGTGGAGTTTGTGTTGGAGTCTGTGTTGTGCTAGTCGTTTCCTAGTATTAGCAGACTCCATGTCATAAAGTTGCAGTGTCAGTAGACAAGGCGAGACGCTCGGGAGCGCGCATGCAGGTCTCAGTCACGTCACTGGATTTCGCGGCAAATCCGACCCGGAGACTTCACATAGGAATACTTGCTTTCAGAGGTAATAGCAAAACCCGCCAAGTGGATCATTTTATTGTGAGATTACAACCCCTTCACACACAGGTAATATAAAATGGATTCATTTTACTAGAAAAACTCCGTACAGCACCTTTAAAAATCATTTCATTTCATTTCAAGTTCCACATGTAAAATTCTAGTGCTTGTGCTTTGTAGGATGGCAGGGAGCAGCAGAGGCAGCAGCAAGTGCCTGGAGTTGTTATGGCAACCCGATACATTTCAAGCAGACTTGCTGATAGGTGTTCTAGAATGAAGGTATCGGCAAATCAGCTTGCAATGGCAATGAAACACTTCTGCAGTGATTCTATTGACATTCGCAAACAAAACCAGAAACGGTTGACAGAAACTTGGAGGCAGTTATGCTTTTTAGTTGAATTGTCAGAACACCGGGACACACCTTGTGAAACTGGGTTTATCTCTGGTTAACAGGACGTCTGGTCATCCTAGATCACATTTCAGAACGCAGTGGTGCGTGAAAGTGTGTTTCGGCTTACGATTGCGTTTAATTCCCAGAGTGGAAAAAGAACAGAGGAGGAATGTTGTCTTTTCTGAGTTTGAGCACATGTGCAATGTTTAGATTCATTTGCAATCTGCCGAGTCACTGGAGCTCGGAACGGGCGGAGAAGCCACTGTAAGGGCTTTTTTCACTGGGCAGGAATAAATCTTGTTTAGTGTATATCCTTTACTTCTAGCACACTTAAACACACACACAAACACACGTTGGGTTTCCATGCATGTTTTAAACCTACCCATCACACAAAACCTACCCTTCACACATTGTTACTTAAAAAAATATATACATTTTTTGTCAGGTTTTGGTCACTTCTGGGTACAAATTTGTCCCCAAACTGTAGTTAGGTAGACACACACACACACACACACACACACACACACACACACACACACACACACACACACATACATGAGGAGGAAACAGGAAGTAAAGAACTACAGTAATGAAAATTTGAGACCCATGAGAGTGTCAATTTGAACCAAATTTGAATATATTTATTTATTTGATATAATGCTGATTTCTGTATTTTTATATAAAAAGATGCAATGTTCTAGGATCTAGATTACAACCAGCCAGCAAATGCCATAAAAACAAAATCCACTTTCTCATGGTTGTTCTGGGAAATAACTCCCTGCGCATCCATGCAGCCTAGCATGGAGAGCACCCCCTTGGTGTAACAGAACAGAACCAACATGAATGTATTGCAGATATCATTAATTCAACATTTTAAAGTACATAATTCGAGAATTTATTCTGATTCAAGGGGAATCAGAATGCCAAATCCTGACTGACTAGTCATCCCCATGTACATGCTATGTATATACTTATTATAGTGATTACAATAACTGGGTAATAACTAGGTACTAACATTGAACTTATCCCTAAACCTAACCTTAACCCATGTAGTTACCTTATATTAACCAGTACTTTCTTAGGTAAGTACACAAGTACATGTAAAATAGAGGGCAACTGTTTCTAGATGATTTCTGAAGGATCAATGTGACACTGGCTACGTTTATATGGACACCCTTTGTTTACAGTCATCAGAATGAATTGTTTGAGTGATCGAGTTTATGTGCTCGTTTATAGCCTATGTCACAAGCTTCAAATCGGAATAGATTTTTTGACGTGCACTAATATAGTTTTCGCATACTAACCATTCTCCTACATTGCTTCTTTTCTTTGTTTTAAAGTACATATTTAACAAAAGGACTGGTGGGACATTGTCGATGAGTGGAAGGAGAATATTTTGAATGACACGACAGTCATTTATGACTCTTCATTCAATTACAACAAAAGCTCGTTCCACACGTCATACGTCATTACGCCCGGTTTCGGTTTTCAATCCAGTCAAGTGTTTACATGACCTCTCGATCGTATCAGAAAAGGTTTAAACCACCCCTTACAATCCGAATGAAGTTTTAATCGGATTTGGCCAATTCATTCCAACTGACGTGGTTACATGTTACTTTTTTATTTTGACTGTGATACTAGTCTGATAACAAATGGATTATTAGGGTCCATGTAAACGCAGCTATTGAATAATGGCTGCTGAAAAATCAGCTAATTTTACTGTTCCTTTATGACCTACATCAGATCACAGACCAAACGTGCAGCCTTGTCACAGTGTGTGTGTGTGTGTGTTGTCTCTCTCTTTGTTGTGTGAGAGTGAGTAAGGCTGAGAGGACGTTTGAGTATAATGTGTCCGCTAATGGAGGGGAAACAGGGCAGAGCAAAAGGGAATGAGAACATGAGTATGTTAGACTGAAAGACATATTAGAGAGAGAGATAAAGAGGTGTGGGTCTGTAGACAGCTGTACTGTGAGTAACTGATCCGAATGGAGGAAGGGGGATGTTCACAGGTTTAACACACACACACACACACACACACACACACACACACACACACACACACACACACACACACACACACACACACACACACACACACACACAGAGAGAGAGAGAGAAACTCATTGAAACTCAGTGAAACAGGTGTTACTCACAGTCACAGAGAAACCAGGTCAACATCAATCACATGCTGAGTTATAAATATACACACACATGCTGAGAATTTAGCAATGAAAGAGTGACGGGGGGGATGAAAGACTGATTCCTTAAAGGGGACATGTCATGAAAATCTGACTTTTTCCGTGTTTAAGTGCTATAATCGTGTCCCCGGTGCATCTACCAACCCAGAAAACATGAAAAGTGAAAACCGAGTAACTTTGTTTTGGTAAGCCTTTCTCTGCAAGCATGTCAAAAAATAAGCAGATAAGATTTCACTCCCCTTCTGACGTAGGAAGGGGATCTTATTATAATATTGCCGCCCCTTAATCTGCACGTTTCCACCTACGGCGCTGTCATTTGGTTTTCGTAAGCGACAACAGTGTAACCAGTTATAATGCAATGGCAGAAGTTCGAGAAAAGCATGCAAACTGTTCCGCCGTTGCTGCACAGAACACTATTGGAACAAATGTCACAGCTGTTTTATAAAGACCTCAGGGAACTGTCAACTTGTGTAAAAGTTAAACACGACGGTATATGAAAATCTGAAATTTGACTGAAATTTGCATGTTTTGTTATTGCCTCTCAAAAACGGCACGTTTTTGCTCACACCCCAAAAGTGGCAAGTTTGACAAGCTATAATAAATTATCTGGGGGGTATTTGGAGCTGAAACTTCAGACACATTCTGGGGACACCATAGATTTATATTAGTTTATATTTTATAAATTTTATAAATATTATATATTTATATTCTTGTGAAAAGATAATATGTCACCTTGTCATGTAGGCAGATCAACAATTTGCAAGTCTTGGGCTACAGCTATGAGGCTAGCTAAGATACAAACTACTGTATATATGAAAAAATTATTCACAAGCTACACATGCAGTTGTTGAACTTTCTTCATAGCTGTAAAATGATTGAATGCATTTACAGGTTTTGTTTCAGTTATCAATCGAGTAAGCTGAAAAATGTGATTCATTTGAAAATTGAACATCGATACATGATTTCTACTGGCAATGTTACAACCTTACTAATGAGAAACTTAATTAAAATACTAACTGAATTATTTGTACCGTAGTGATTCTACAAACAACCGGGTCTAGAGTTTGAACTAAAACCCATCACTGTTTTATTTTGCAGTAACCTTTTTGTTAGCAAACATGATTGATGGTACATGACAGCTATGAGAATGAATCATAGAAAGATGATACAGTATGTTTGACCTCTGACCTCAGGACAGTCCACTGACCCCTCACTGACCTCTGATGTTGTGTTTCTCTCTCTCTCTTTCAGTAAAACCATACAGGTTAAGATTATCGATGATGAGGAGTATGAAAAAAACAAAAACTTTTACCTGGAGCTAGCTGAACCACGCATGGTGGACATGAGCCTCCAGAAAGGTAAAACACACACAGTGTACTCATAGAAAACCACATCCCGCTGTTCATCGATTCATTCACTTCTAAATTCCTTTTGATTCATCCAGCGGCTCTTTATCAGGTCATTAGAGCATATGAACATCACCATGAGTGTATACAGTGGGGAGAACAAGTATTTGATACACTGCCGATTTTGCTGGTTTTCCTACTTACAAAGCATGTAGAGGTCTGTTATTTTTATCATAGGTACACTTCGACTGTGAGAGATGGAATCTAAAACAAAAATCCAGAGAATCACATTGTATAATTTTTAAATAATTAATTTGCATTTTATTGCATGACAATAAGTATTTGATCACCTACCAACCAGTAAGAATTCCGGCTCTCACAGACCTGTTAGTTTTTCTTTAAGGCCCTGTTTACACGAGAACGCTCGCAGGTGAAAACGTAAAAATATTTTATCGGATGTGCCTTTCGTTTACACGGCGACAGCGTTTTGGGCTTAAAAACACAAAAAAGTGAAACCCCCCTCCAGAGTGGAAATCTTAAAAACGCTCCACCATCGCGTTCCTGACTAAAGGGTAAAAACACAAAAGTCTGCTAGACAATGAAGGCGTCGCGTAAGCGTTTACGTCACAGGCATACGCCAGTACAGGAAAATAACAAAACATTATCAATCTAAAATATGGCATTAATTTCATTGACAAAAAAAAAAAAAACCTGTCATTTTTGAGCGACACGTGAAGGGTTAAAGCAGCAGCTTTACCGTATTAAACATGAAAAACAGTGTCAGCGTCTCTTTCACTTTCAGTGCTTCACGTTGCCACCTAGCCGCCTGGAGTGCATACTACATCGAATTTCACACACTTTTGCGTCACCATATGCACGCATATTTCCCCCCCATAACGCTCGTCTAAACGCAGAATAAAAAGTGATAACGCAACGCCACTTTTGCGTTTTCTCTTCAGATCGTTTCCGTGTAAACATAGCCTAAGAAGCCCTCCTGTTCTCCACTCATTACGTGTATTAACTGCACTTGTGTGAACTCGTTACCTGTATAAAAGACACAGTCTCAAAGAAAACCATTACAATGAAGGATCTGGAGAAGGTCTGTATGGAGAAGTGGGCCAAAATCCCTGCCGCAGTGTGTGCAAACCTGGTCAAGAACTACAGGAAACATGTGATCTCTGTAATTGCAAAACAAAGGTTTCTGTACCAAATATTAAGTTCTGCTCCTCTGATATATCAAATACTTATGTCATGCTATAAAATGCAAATGAATCACTTAAAAATCATACAATGTGATTTTCTGGATTTTTGTTTTAGATTCCTTCACTCACAGTTGAAGAGTACCTGTGATAAAAAAATTATTTTGTAAGTGGGAAAACCTGCAAAATCGGCAGTGTATCAAATACTTGTTCTCCCCACTGTATGTGTTATTCTGCTGTCTTCATGTTTCATGATGTTTTCATCGGTAGCAGCAAGCGTCTTGTTGTTTTATGAGATTTACGATATAGTACGTTCACGTACACTCAAATGTCTGGGGGCTGTAAGATTTGTTTTTGAAAGAATAATTTTATTTAGCAAGTATGCGTTAATTTGATCAAAAGTGACTGTAAATGCAGTTCTTATGAACTTGCTATTCATCAAAGAATCCTGAAGTAATGTTTCACAGTTTCCACAACATGTTTCCTGAGCAGCAAATCAGCATATTAGAATGATTTCTGAAGGATCATGTGACACTGAAGACTGGAGTAATGCCATCACAGGAATAAAGGACATTTTAAAATATATTAAAATATAAAACAGTTACTTAAAATTGTAATAATATTTCACAATATTACAGTTTTTACTATATTTCTGATTAAATAAATGCAGCCTTGGTGAGCATAAGAGACTTCATCAAAAAACATAAAAAAATCTTACCACCTGCAAACTTTTGAATGGTAGTCGATATAATCAGCTTTACTGTATGTTGACTACAATTTTGCACATTTTCTGACGAATGATTGCTACCAGTAGAGGACACCCAGGATGAACCCGCAGAGTCAGTATAAGGAGGAGATAGACCACTCATATAAAAATGAATGGGAAAATCACAACCCTCAATTTGGCGGCTGTGTTTGAGCCATGGTGTTGAAAGTAGCTCATTTGCTAACATGTAAAAGCTAATATAAAAATATATAATTAAAAAAGATACTAACTGCCTTAATGATAAAATAACCTTTGTCTTTTGCTCTAGAAAGCATTTGTCTGTTAGCGGCATGATGTATTTTGCTTACTTTGAGCTCAAGAAGCTATCTTTGTCAGATATTATTTCTTATATACATTTTTTAAACCTAAGGTTAGCCCAAACTTTCTGAGATATCCCAATTGACCCTTCGCAGGGAGTTTGATTGACAGGCCATCTGACCAATCATAATCCGCCATACGCCAAATCTGCCATTTTTGTCCGACAAAGCAGTCAAGAGAGTTAGTAGATTAGCATTGAGAACGTGGTGTGTGGCGTGAGAGCGGTGTAGCTTGTCGGACATAGCAACAGTAACTAAAGGGGGCGAGTCTTTGTGAACGGTCAATTCAATTTGATAAGATGCCTATTGCCTAGATATAAAATAGCTACCTAGGGGCATGGCCAAGATGGCCTCCAAGTGGACTGACTTGCCTAAAAGGAAATTTTACTCAAAGCGCATTAATCCAATGAAGACCCTGTGGGTCTCAAACTGACTCATCTCCGACTCACACGAGAAATGCTGTGATGACATTTTTGTGATGCTTTAAAAATGGCAACGTTCCTGTCTTTGTCTTTTAGTTTTTATATAGTTTCAAAAATGCCTGAAGACGGTTGTTTAGGAAACTATGTGAAGGATTAGCAAGCAGTGCTGCTTTTTCACTGACTCCTTTGGAGTTTCAGTAAACATTGACCTTAAATGCCAGTGCAGGATCTCAAAGAGTGTGAGAAATGAATACACACACACACACACACACACACACACACCAAGTAGTCAAGTCTCTCAATACCTCTCCATAAATCAGGCTGACGTGGTCAATGCTACCAGCACCCACACCGCAGCACTGCGGTAAAGTGTGTGTGTGTGTGTGTTTGCATGTATGCATGTGTCCTTGTCCCAGTATTATACCCTTCAGAAAGAATGAGAGATGAAGAACAGCTGGTCCTCTCTGTTTGAGCTCTCATCTCGCCTGGACAATATTAAACAACCTACTTATTAACTTACCTAAGCCCTCAAAAACAACATGTTGGCTTGTCTCCTCACTTGTGTGCTTGTAAACAAGCAGTTTATTAATTATTCATTAGATGTTTCTTTATTTTCATGCCAGCATGAACTTGGATAAGATTTAATTTTGATGTACAGAGAAGCCCAGAAAAAAGTTCCTCAGATCAGATATTGTGTACAGTGAACAATTCTAATAATTCAGTGAGCGAGTAAGATGGAAGGAATTGCTCACCGGAAAACCAAAATTCTGTTTTTAATTATTCACCTTCATGCTTTTCCAAACTGGTATAATTTTGTTTCGCTGTGTCGATTCAGCAACACAAGTTTTTTTATTTTTATTAGTCTTCTATGCGGATAGATAAAAGATTGTATCAAATGGATTGTATTTGATTTTGAAACTGAACCTGTAATAGGAGACACATCATCACTTGTCCTACATCAAAACATGACTTTAGAACTGCTGATCCTGTGCTGTCGCTGCAAAATATGTTGTTGAGGGATGTAAAGAAACATTCTCAGCTTTATACATCGAAATACTGGATGCTTTCTTTGGCTTTCAAACCCTCTTATACACCGACTGGATATATATAACATATGGAGGTAGAGTCAGTTATGAAAAAAGGGTGAGACAGTAGGAAACGGTGAGACTGGAGAAAGATAGAGAGAGGCAGGTGAGTGATGATGAATTTTATTCGTTGTTTTTGTCAAAGAAAACAAACAAATATCCTATAAATTTAGTCAACATTTTGTCACGTCATATTTATTAATTTTTGTTTATTTTTCAAAATTAGTGCAAAACATTTAGTACATTTAAGTTAAGAAAAACTTGAAAACTATGAATTTATAAGCAGGTCACATTATTGTCTATGATTTTGTATATAATAATTTATAAAGTAATATAAAAGTTAACAAGGGCTGGAAGTGAAAATCGCCTTATATTCAGATGTGCATAATTATTAAGCAGGTTTTCTTGTAATATGTGACACTGGTTTTGTACCAGTCACATGGATTTTTTTTTTTTTTATTGAGATTTATAATCATAATAATTAGCCTACAATAAATAAGCTTTCCATTGATGTATGTTTTTTTAGGATAGGACAATATTTGGCTGGGATACAACTATTTGAACATCTGGAATCTGAGGGTGCAAAAAAATCGAAACATTGAGAAAAAATCACCTTTAAAGTTGTCCATTTATGTTCGTCATTGTGCTGCATTCACTCACAAAATTGTATACATTTACAGTAGGAAATTTACAAAATATCTTCATGGAACATGATCTTTACTTAATATCTTATTGATTTTTGGCATAAAATATTTTTTTTACCCATACAATGTATTGTTGGCTTTTGCCACAAATATACCCGTGCTACTTGTGACTGGTTTTGTAATCCAGGGTCACATATGGACCAAAAAAGAGATTTAACCCGCACTGAAAAGTCAAAAAATATTAAACACCCATGAGAAGGAGGCAATGCTATAGAAATTGCACAATTAAAGGGATAGTTCTCCCAAAAATAATTATTTTTTATAATTTACTCACCTTCAGGTTGTTCCAAACCTGTATACATTTCTTTGCTCTGCTGTACACTAAGGAAGATATTTTGAAGAAAGTTTGTAACCAGGCCGCTTTGGAGCACCATTGACTTCCATAGTTGGAAAAAAAAAACTGTCCGCAGACCTGTTCAGTTTCCCATATTCTTCAAAATATTTAGTGTTAGTGAAAATTTGTGTTCAACAGAGTAAAGAAATGTATACAGAGTAAATGGTGACAGAATTAACATTTTTGGGTGATATATATATATGGATGAGAGAGAGGGAGAGTTGTTGTTTTTTGTCAGCATGTTTTAATTAAAATTATTTAATTATCGTCACGATCCCCATTTCTCATCTTTATTGACAACACAAACATATACCCCAAGGACGAAACAAACCAATAACCATTTGTTATTTTTGTTAGTCATTCATACAGCATTAACACCAGGGCTTTGACAGGTGATAGAGACAGCTGAGCGGTGAGACTGGTGTGGAAGACAGTCAAGAGATTGTGATAAAACTAAGGAGAAAAGGACAGACAGAAGAGGTGTGTGAGACAAGCGAGCAGTGAGACGGGCGTAGACAGTAAAAGGGGCGAGCCTGGTGAGGAGCGAATGACAGACACATGAGGAAAGAGAAATGAGGTGATGCAGCAGAGGAGAGAGAGAGGTGTGACAGGAGATCCAGCAGAACATCTATTATGCTGTGTCTGTGTGTGATTAATATCCCGTGGAGCCCAAACCGGCAACACCCCAACCACATGTCCCATATGAGGATGTTTAAAGAGAAGATCATCAGAAGGGAATCATTTAATCACAGAATTGCCAATATCACCTCAGTCTGTGTGTGTGTGTTGCTATCTCTGCATTCGCGTGTGTGATGGGGGAATAGCTGTGAATGAGCCAACGCCAGGGGAGTTTTCGCCTGAATATCGACACCTACGTCCCACGATCCCATTACCTCACAGAACGTAGGGCGGAGAGAGCCGGGAGTCTGGTATCTGTTGCTAAGGTGCCATCAGCTGTTGCTAGCGCTGATAGATTTGCACTGAACTGTTGAATCGAAGCTTCCAAGAAAGAACAGTGAGAAGAGAGAAAGTGGCGAATAGATTAAATGAATTCCTTTGTGTGTTTGACACATCTGTGTGTGCTGTCATGAAACAGACATGCTGAAAAGCCTAGAGCCGACAATGCTACACAAATTACTGGTTAATAATAATGTGCATCAAGACACCCTACCCCCCCCCCCCCCCCCCCACACACACACACACACACACCCCTTCTCACAGACACATTCGAGTATAAATGATGGGCTTATTTACACATCCAGCTTCTCATTATGGGTCGATATTTTCATCTCAGCACACACACATACACACACACTTAATCAAAGCTTGTTTGTTCGCCATCTCATTCATCCTCAGCAACATAAAATTACAGCACTGATTACAGAACTATTAAAGTCATTATACAGACAGAAAGAAAAAAAGTGGAGTAATGGAGAGACAAAGAAATTGATTCCTGTAGTTGGTGCTCATATATGTGTGTAAATGTGTGTGGGTCAGCGTACTAGATTAATAAGTGTTGTAAAAAAAAAATCCTTGTTGTTAATTCAGGATACCTAACGCATTAACAAATGGAACCTTATTGTTTTAAAGTTGAAAGTTCATCCATAAATTTAAATTTAATTTAGTCTAGTGGTCCCTTTGCAAACTTCCAAAGAAGCCTTAATGACTTAAAGGGTTAGTTATGCCATACTTTCCCTCATGTCGTTCCAAACCCGTAAGACGTCCGTTCATCTTCGGAACACAAATTAATATATTTTTGATGAAATCTGAGAGCTTTCTGTCTCTCCATTGACGGCTATGAAACTACCACATTCATGCCCCAGAATTATTTAAGACATCATTAATGTTTGTGACTCCAGTGGTTTAACCTCAGTTTTATGAAGTGAACATAATTTACCACTTTGTTTGTTACAAAATATTAATATCCGACACACGATCATGCAACAAGCTCTCGAATCTACTCTCGAATCAGCACAACACGCATCCGCCGTTGTGCTCTCATGCGCTGTTGTGCTCTCATGAACGCGTGTTGAAATTTATATTTTGTAAATAAATTGGTCGCTTCATAAAACTGAGGTTTAACCACTGGAGTCACATGGGTTACTTTAATTATTTCTTTAATACCTTTCTGGGGCTTGGAAGTAGTAGCTGTGTAGGCGGTCAATGGAGGGACAGAAAGCTCTTGGATTTCATCAAAAAGATCTTCATTTGTGTTCTGAAGATGAACGAAAGTCTTACGGGTTTGGAATGACATGAGGGTCTGTAATTATGACAGAACTTACAATTTTGGTTGAACTAACCCTTTAAAATGATTTAAAATAAAATAAAACTATTAAACAGTCTATATATTTCTTACTTTAATTCACCCCATAATGTACCTGAATGTCTTGAAGAAAACTCAATATACTATAAGGTATCCTAATTTTAAAAGTGTGACTTCTAGACCTGAAATATCATGTAAATTAATCAAATCGGGCATGGGCATTTTTGGGCATTTTTTTGGGCAAGTGAGAAATTCATAATTCATAGTCTAGTTATGCCAAGCTGTTTATAAACTGAGTAAAATATATTTTTAAAAAGCTCATCCTTAATTCTTATCACAAACATTACAATCAATCACAAAAATCCCAAACATCTGGAAAAATCACGGAGCCTCTGCTTATTGTTGGACCCCATTGACTTTCATGGTATAATATATTCTTTTAAATTCCACAGAAAAAAAGAAAGAAAGTCAGACAAGTTTGGAACAACATGCGGGTAAATAAAGGATAACATAATTTTCATTTTTGGGTCAACTATCTCTTTTAAGTGCTACCAAAAAATATTTACTTTTAAATATAAAAAAAAATTCTGAGGGTTAGAGGACAGACAATATCATTAACTCAGTATTACAGCCAATGGAAAATCCGCATCACGATAGGAAAGCAAACGTGTGTGAATAATCAGCATAGCTTTAGCACCTCTTTGTTCTGTCGCTACATCTCAAATGCTACCACGACACTCCCGTTGCCAGGAGCAACCACCCGCTCCGGCTCTCTGGATCAGCCCACACTATCACATCTGATCACATCTGCCCGGTCACACCTGTCGCACCTGTCCGGCTCGGGCATTCTGGGCAGGGTGATGATACGCCAGCGGCTGCGAATATTTTTATTCATGTTTATCGGAGTAAATAAATCCTATCCAACGTCTCACTGCATGTCCCTCCACCATTATCCATTTAATTTGTTCTTCATGTCATTCCACCCCTCCCTTTCTCTTTTCTCCTCGCACAGCCCTGTTATTAGCTGATGGTAAGTGTGTGTGTGTGTGTGTGTGTGTGTGTGTGTGTGTGTGTGTGTGTGTGTGTGTGTGTGTGTGTGTGTGTGAGTGAGTGTGAGGCAAGATGAGGCCATCTGCAGTAATTGTGGTCTCGTCTGCCTCACTCTGTGGATGAACACACACGTGTGTCTCCAGGTTTGTGTGTGTTACAACACGTGCACGAGAAGATAAGCTTTGGGTTGCAGGGGCTTTTGAAAGTTCATCTTAACTTTGAGGCTTTTTTGTGTATTTGTGGTGTGTGTGTGGATGTTGTGCATAGCTCACACTTGTTTCAGTCAAAGTTTGTGTGTGTGTGTGTGTTTGCATGTGTAGTCTGTCTTTCTAATGAGAGAAACTATAGTGACAGTCGGCCTCATTCATAAAACAAAAGCAGAACCAATTTCTGTATAAATTGATGGTAAAAGCAGTGTTACGTAAGTAGTCACATTCGATTCAGTGCGACAAGTTACGTAACGGTAAGAATGACTTTATGAACGTTTTACACAAATTCGCTGTGCTTGTGTTTCCTGAATGAGCCCCGTTGACTAAATACTCACATGAATTTAGTGCAGTTTAAATGCACAATGAATATTAATGAATAGTCTATGAATTACGGAGTGCATGTGATTTCTTTTTTTTTTCACTCTTACTGAAATGTTCTGAAAGTCTTTACTACTGTGTGTGTGGATTTGATGTATTAATATGACACAATCCAACACTAAAGCTTCTCTCTGTCTCTTAATCTCTTGTAGATATTGCAGAGAGGAAGATATCATCAGAGGAAGAGGAAGCGAGAAGAATAGCAGAGATGGGGAAGCCTGTACTGGGCGAGCATGCAAAAATCGAGATCATCATTGAGGAGTCGTACGAGTTTAAGGTACACACACATGCAGAATTCGGGAGGATAGCAGTCTTTTGCACTATGGAAGAATTTTGATTATGTTTTGTGGTGGTTGTGTGTTTTTGCTGCAGAGTACAGTAGATAAGCTGATTAAGAAGACTAACCTGGCTCTGGTCGTGGGAACAAACTCATGGAGAGAACAATTCATGGAGGCCATAACTGTCAGTGCAGGTGATTATCAACACTGGAACCGGACAATCTGAGGGTCCAACGCGTTTTCCACTACCACTAGCAGTGGCCAAAGTGAACAAGCTCAAAACGTTTTAGACCCTGTTTACACTTGTATTTAGCGTCATTCACTTGTGATCCGCATCTTAATACCAGGTGTAAACAGGGCCTAAAAGATCATGTGATACTAAAGACTAGAGTAATGATGCTGAGAATTCAGCTTTGCATCACAGGAATAAATTACAAATTACATTTGAAAACATATTAAAATAGAAAACAGTTATTTTAAATATGAATAATATTTCATATTAATACAGTTTTTAATATATTTTTGATCCAATAAATGTAGCCCTTGTGAGCATACGATAATGCTCTAAACTTAAAAAAATCAAACTTTTGAAGACAGTCTGAAAGATATGTACCAAAAGCAAAAAAAACTCTAATTTTGTGTGGGTCTTCAAATTTTTTACATCTCAGTTATTATATAAACATACACTCATGCTCCTATTACACACACACACACACACACACACAAACGTTTGTTTTGCTATACTTGTGAGGACATTCCATAGGCGTAATGTTTTTTATACTGTGCAAACTGTATGATCTATCCCCTTACACTGCCCCATCCCTAAACCTACCCATCACAGGAAACATTCTGCATTTTGACATTTTTAATAAAACATTGTTTTTTAGTTTTTTTAAGCTATTTAAATTATGAGGACTTGGAAATGTCTTCATGAAGCATGTTTAAGTTGTAATACCAGTGTAATACACGTCATTATACAAATTTCAGGCCCACATGAAAACTGTGCCCACAACACTCCTACACGGTTCTATTGATCCCTCTTCCCTTGTTCATTTACTAAACATTTGGCTAATTTAATAAGGATTTCAGCTACAAAATAAAAGTGTAGCATTATCAGTTCGGTTTGATATGTTTTAGCATGTTTAAATTCATCTCCACCGATTTACTCCCCAAATGAATTCTACATATTAGTCTTGTATGACTCTGTGTTGAAATAGAAACACTGCTGTCACAGTATCTAGCCTTCAATTACCGTGACTATCAAATCACCATGATGTCAAAGAGAGGGCTTTGGTCAGGTAATGTGGGTGACATAACAATACTAACATTTTTCATTTTCTTATTTTTCCCTACCCCCAAATCTGCTTTCCTTTCTGTCTTTCTGTCTTTATCTCAGGAGATGAGGATGAGGATGAGGGCGGAGAAGAGCGTCTGCCGTCTTGTTTTGACTATGTCATGCACTTCCTGACTGTGTTCTGGAAGGTTCTGTTTGCATGCGTCCCGCCCACGGAATACTGGAACGGGTGGGCGTGTTTCATTGTTTCTATAGTGATCATCGGTCTTTTGACGGCTGTGATTGGTGACCTGGCCAGTCACTTCGGCTGCACCATTGGCCTGAAGGACTCAGTCACCGCTGTGGTGTTTGTAGCCCTGGGAACATCCGTCCCTGGTGAGTTTGTGAGTTCTCGTCTAATTGCCCACATGATACATTGTTGTTATAAATACAGTGTTAAAGAGGTGATTTCATATACACTCCCTTTGAAAGTATTTAAAGAAATACTTTAATTTCGCAAGGGCACAAAAAAGTGACAGGAAAGATTTCATAAAGAAATCCTGAAATAAACAAACATAAAACTGTTTTCAACATTAATAATAATAAGAAATGTTTCTTGAGCAGGAAATCAGCATATTAGAATGATTTCTGAATGATTATGACATGGTTATTATAGTCACTAATACATTAACTGAACATAAAAGCATGAAAAAACATTTTCGTTTAATTTGATGTACTAAAATAACTAAAACTGAAATAAAAGTTAATAAAAACTATATAGACAATATGACATATTTTTTTTAACTATTAAAAATGACGATATTACAAAAAAAAATACTTAAAAAGAAAAAGAAATAGAAATATCAAAATATTAACTGATTCACCAATTCAAAATATTAATACAATCTATAATAGTATCTCATTGATATTAAAATTACACTGTATCATGTGACATTGAAGACCTGTGCTGATGCTGAATGATTTTCCATCACATTCATGCAAAAAGAAAACAGTAGTTCTAAATTGTAATAATATTTATTACTGTTTTTACTGTATTTTTTATCATAAGACCTTTGATCCTTGGTGAGCATATGAGACTTCTTCCAAAAACATCAAAACATCTTTCCGACCCCGATCTTTTGAACTTAGTGTATATTGTTATTATTTTATTGTTTTCCCTGAGGTTCACTTATAGTTCAGACATGATTTGGATATTAATGACCAGTTTCTCTATCGGACCCTTGCATTTAACTCTCTGACGTCAGAAAAGCACATTTTGCTGCTTAGTTTTATTAAATGCTCTTTGGATTGGGGAGGAAGTTTTGATAAAGTATGTTTTTAAAGTTCAATTAACTATTTTATCTCATTAAATCAGTGCAAAAACTGATTCCTCCTAATTCGACTCATTTTAATGCATGTTAATCATAGATCATTATACTTTTTTATGAAAGCATCTACATCAGCATCTTTATTTTTCTCCTCAGACACCTTTGCCAGTAAAGTATCGGCGGTGCAGGACAGTTACGCGGACGCGTCTATCGGTAACGTGACCGGTAGCAACGCCGTGAACGTTTTCCTGGGAATCGGTGTGGCGTGGTCAGTGGCCGCCATCTACTGGCACATGCAGGGTCGTGCGTTCGAGGTGCCAGCAGGTTCCCTGGCATTTTCTGTCACTCTCTTCACCATCTTTGCCTTCCTGGCGGTGGGCGTCCTGCTGTACCGGCGCAGGCCTCACATCGGTGGAGAGCTGGGCGGCCCGCGCGCGCAGCGCATCCTCACGACACTCTTTTTCTTCAGTCTCTGGTTTCTCTACATCCTTTTCTCCAGTCTCGAGGCTTACTGTCATATACAGGGCTTCTGAAGAGAAGTGATGGGGGTGGGGTGGGGGTCGGAGTTGAGGAGAGATAGATGCGAGTATTGATTCGGAAAGGTCGCTAAGGTTTGAAGCAGGTGTGGATTTGAAGAGGACTTTCATTCTTCAGATGCCTTTGTGCTGAAGATGAAGAGTGTGAAGCATCTCTCTGAGGGGTGGGACAGTCTTAACCTGGAGTCTGAGCTTTTCACAGTCTATATTTTTCTCAACACCTGCTGAGAACGACTTTTTTCTAATGAAGTATTTTGGGAAAAAAAGACACACAAAAAAAAAATAACAAAAAGAATTAAAGGATTCAAAGGACTATTTTCAAATCTGCTTCCAGGATTAGAAGTAATATTTCAACAGAAAAATGAAAATATATAACTACATGAAATCTGTTATTGAGTGACATTTGAAGGACCCATAAAGTTTTTATTTATTTTTTTCCTTGTTTAGTTTGGTACGAACTCACAGAGCTTACAGCTTTTACCGTCTGGCCAAAGTCCTGGCTCGGAAAAACCGAACACGGAGAAGAGAGACGAATATGAACAATGGCTGAACACTGCATTTTTTTTCTCCCTGTATGGATATAATCTGCTTCCATATATTTTCTGTACTTCTGTGTATTTCCTTGCCAAGTGTTGTTTTTCCGAGCATCACAGAGGCCTCAGAGAGTTGCAGGAAAACAGAATGCAAAAACAGAAGAAGAAAAAAAAGTGTTAAAGAGGGAAAAACGAGGCCTTTTTGCATTTGAACCCACTACACGGTCATCGAAACGAATCACTAGTGTATTTTCTGATAACACCGTGGAGGAAAGCGCACTGCATCCGCTATAACAGTTGTTGTTGTTTTTTTATCTGTTTGTATTTTAGTCTTTCAGTGTCGTCGAACAAATATAAAGCACCCCAAAGAGATCTCCCACCCCCACTTCACCCCAGAGAGTCCCTCTATATAGAATCACATGACCATTTTACCTCCTTTAGTGTGCATCTAAACAGTGTTTGAAGTGAAATCGGTGGATTCTGAGTGCGTTTCATTGGGGCCTTTAATGTGGTTCGTAATGTTTACAGGCCTTCGGTAGAAAAGAGCGAGAATGGAGCGGTACAAACGGCTCGAGACGCTTGTGTGATTTTCTTTAACCTGGTGAGGAGTGTTTTGTGAGTTCCAGCAAGCCGTAGAGAGATTTTAGGCAGTTTAAAGAGCAGCCTTCAATTCATCTGATGGACTCAAGTGTTTTTCGTGCCTATTTTTGCTGTTATGAGCTGAAAAAGAAGGATGTGGGTGGGGGTTCTTGTATTATCTGGGGGAAGTGATGTCATAAAGAATAGTTTAGGATGGCCAATAAGAGCCCAGAACCAAAGAACAGAACCTTAGACTGCCACCCACAAGCTGCAGTGGTTCTCTGGGCCACAGGGGGGCCACATCCCTGTTTCTCCTCTATATGTTCATCACACAACCTGAGAGTGTGTGTATGTTGATGTGCGTTTTGTATTTTTTTTCTAGCCTCATTGCAAATACAGGCCAAATCCGTTGTATGCAGTGTTATTACTTACAGCACCTGCTGCACCCGTGTTCCACTTTTTTATTGTTTACATTCATATACAGCTGTTTATGTGTGCGCGTGTGAGAGAGCGCAGTTGAAAATGGGTTTCTTCTCTGAAACTCTTCATCCACATTGCAAATGTACTTCCTGGCATTGCTTCAGCCTGCTATGTGCTTCCTAATTTTGTTCATAATCAATGTGCTTTAAAGAAAAAAACAGAAAAGAACCACTTGAAGAAATCACAACAAATCGCACTGAACATTCACCCATGCAGGCTCATGCTCTTGCGTTTTTAGCATTCAAACTTTTGATTTTGTACAGAAAGGCAGGAGTGTGTGAGCTTAGCTACACAACAGACACTTTCTTTATCCACACACACTGATTTTATGAGCATGTACTGCCTACATAGACAGCATCATATACATCTAATATATGCAACTGATTATGCAGCCTTCTGAGATGCCTCATTTTGGCCCAATTTTAGGCAGATTTGCTTGTATTCTTCCTAGGAGAACCTCTTAATGCGTTGCAGTGAGCTCAGATGTTATATTAATCCAAAGTGGGAAAAAGTATTATCCAAAAAGTATTGTTAAAGCTTTTTGTCATAAAAAAAGTTTTTTTCACTCGTTATGCATGGGTAATTATTTTGACGTATTATGTACACTACCGTTCAACAGTTTTCCATCAGAATGATTTTTTTTTTTTTAAAGTGTACACTTATATTCAGCAAGGATGCATTAAATTGATCTAAAGTGACAGTAAAGACATTTATATGTTACAAAAGATTTCTATTTCAAATAAATGCTGTTCTTTTACATTTTCTATTCACCAAATAATCCTGAAAAAAAATTATTATGGTTTTCACACAAAATATTAACATTGATAATCTTAAAGAATTGTTTCTTGAGCATATTATTATTATTATTAGATTCAATTATACTTCTGAAGGATCATGTGACACTGAAGACAGGAGTGATGAAGCTGACATTTTGTTTTTCCATTATACGAATAGATAACATTTTAAAATATATTTAAACAGAAATATTTAAAGATTAAGATTTTTATATAAAGATTTCAATCATAAAATATGTCCCAAATTATACTGTTTTTGCTCAACTAAATGCAGCCTTACTATTTCAACATGATTTGAATTCATTGTAAGTCGAGTCTTTTGATGTTCCCTGTGTAGGCAGTAGACAGCAAGGCAGCTCGTTTGGTTTTTGAACACAGCCACTCACACACCTCATAAGCTGCTCTGTGCACCAGTATAAGGCATGATAAAGAATAATGCTTATGAAGAGAAATATCAGTATTTACACAGTATTCCACTTTCAGTGAGCTCTTGTTTTCTGCCAGCATGTGTTGTTGAATGTGTCCTGAGTCAGAGGGCAGCTAAACTACAGTAGATCTTCGCCATATCTGTGCACATGTGAGCATGTGTTTCTTTGAGATGGGGTTTGGTAGAGGTATAGCAGTCTTGTAAACCTTATTATCCAGTTCGGCTGAATCAGCCAACGGCCACTCGGTGTTGGGCTCAAGTGCTTCAGACTTTGCATTGCTCTTCCTGCCTCTGCCTGGATCAAATCACACACACTTAGACATATAGTATGCACTGACACATACACACTTGAATTAACTTTACACTGCTGATGCCTGTTATGAAAAGGTGCGGGTGGGCCTCCATGTAGGATGATGGTTGAGCATGAAAGTCAGCTGAAACCACCAGCTTTGAACTTTTCTACTGCCAACTGACACTTCCAGCTGTTTAGATGCAGGTGAACTGGTTTAAAAGAGATTTCAGATGATGTCACTTATAACCTTAAAGTCACACAAGTCTTACAAATGTATCAGGGGTCTGACTCTCTCTCTCTCTCACACACACACAAACACACTCCTCTTCAGCCTGGTGATGAAGCAGATGGTGGTTATGTTCATTTATTGCTGTTTTTTTTCTCATCTTTTTTTTTTTACTCTTCTCTCACAAAAAAAAAAACGTGTTTTATTTTCAGGGAATTATGCATGAAATTGACCTTAATTTAATTAATTTATGTCCGCCGAGTTATTTATTTTGAATTCTTTTGGTCAACAGAAAAATAAAAAGACGTTTGAAAAATCACTCTGACACTAGTCTGGTCTTTATCTGTATTTCTGTCAGATTGTCACGTTGTGTTAACAGTCACAAATTCGAATATCATATTTTTGCTATATCTGCAAGGTATCACAATAAAACAAGACTAATCAATATTCAGGTGAGAGTTGACTAAATAATGAAGGTAGATTTTAACCAAATGATAACCAAATAGCTGTTTTCATAACTGTATTTTTCATAAATGTCAGGCGAGGGCAAGTTGTCTCACGGTTTAATACATTTTTATTGCTATTGAAACACATTTCTTAACAACATTTGTTTGCCAAAACAGTGATGTGACATTTTGTTGTTTCATGAAATATTTTTTTTCATTATTTTACTGCTTATTCTTATATTAAAAGCGTGTAATAGGCAGTTTAATGGTATAATTTACCCCATAAAGTGTGACAAGATGTGGGGCATGTTGTCATAAAAGGTCCGCTTGCCGCGTAAGCTACCAATGAGCAATATCGTTTTTTTCCAAAGGCTGTTTAAAGGCAAAGTAAACCTATTAATTGGTGTAAATGTGTGACAACTAATCCCAGTTGCCCTTTAAGTTGTTCTCCTTGAATATGTGCTAAACGAAGCTAATTGTGGTCATTTTGACTATATTTGCTGTGTTGAATAGAAATGTATTGATTTTTCTGCTCAGTGTAGGCTCGTGCGCCCGCGCGCTGTCCAGCCCGTGGTGCTGAAATGATTCTCCCGCATTTGCTGTGATAGAGATTTAGTGGGCGGGTCCTAAAAAGAGGCGAGATGTGACTGATGCGTTATTTCGCCAATCAAAACGCAGGAATCGGGGATTCGTTAACACGTTAAACCACTGGAATCATGTGCTGGGAGGGGGCGAGTGCTGGATCAGGAGCGGCTGAGGGGTGCGGGACATTGTTGTAGCCAATTAAAGCAAAAAAAGTGCCTTATGTTCGGGACCGAAAGATCATTTAACGAGCCCGAGCGGCCCCGTATGAGGCGGGCGGCAGGTCTGGAGCTCGTTGAGGCGAGAAGCTGCTCGGATTAGTAGCTACTTATGCTGCGGCTTTGCGCCTGGTCTTGAGCTCTGCGGCAGGTGATGAGCTGAACCGGGCCGGGTCGCCCTTATGGATCGGCAGTATGGATGCTTTCAGTTTCCCTTTGAACAGCAGCGGCCCGGACAGCAAAGACGACGATGAAGCCGCAGAGCGCCGGCCGGGGTCTCGACACCTCGGATTCGGTCCTGCGGCGGTGGCGTCCCCGTCCGAAGCCGGATTCTGGACCGCCGTGTTCGATTACGAAGCTACCGCCGAGGATGAGCTCAGTCTGCGGAAGGGGGATCGGGTAGAGGTGTTGTCCAAGGACTCGCTGGTATCCGGGGATGAGGGGTGGTGGACAGGTATGATCGAGGACCGGGTTGGTATTTTCCCAAGTAACTACGTGAGCAGTAACGGTATCTCGGAGAAGATCCGGGACACGCCGGAAGACTACGGCGATTATTCGGTGCCTCAGTTACACTGTGAGTAACCATCATTTATCTATCATGTTTTGTGTATAGTTGTTTTCGCCCATACTGATCAATACACATCAAGTGCTGCACATATTCTCTATCTACTGAGAAAAAAAAAACTTTAACCAGTCTAAGATGGTTTACTGGTCTTCCACAACAGCCAAACTCCTCAAAACCCCTCTAAATCCAGCCAACTGGCCAGGCTGGGAGAAGACTGGCCAGGCTGGGAGAAGACCAGCAAACAAGCTTAGACATGATAACAGTAAAAAATAAAATAAAAATCTGATTGCTGTTGGACCAGTTAATAACAGCAGCTGTCATGTTCCAAAAGAGAACTACAATCTTAAAGGAATAGTTAGTCTAATGAACATTCTGTCATCATTTACTCACCCTCATTCACTCCAAACCTGAATGACTTACTTTCTTCCGTGGAACACAAAAGAAGATCCTTTGAAAGACAGTGGGGTCCAAACAACATTGGACCCCATTGACTTTCATTGTATGGACAAAAAATAAATAAATTCAAAATATTTGTTATTTTAGGTGAATTTTCCCTTAATGATGTTTCATTAACAAGTTCTGGAGGAGCACGTTCAAATAATCTATCCAATCAACTCTATTGAGCAATTCAATATTCACCAATTACCGTCTATCCTTCTATCAGTATGAGAGGAAGCCCATATATACTGTACACACAGTCTACTCTCCAACATTTCCTCAACAGTTTTCAGCATCCTTCCACCACCCCGCCTCCTTATTCTTACTCTTGGTTTGTTCCTACTACAGCCAGGAATACGTGGGGAGTACTCTGGGTTCGGGCCAAATACCGAGCTCGGAGGCCTCTCCTCGGACAGCACGCCAAATACGCATACCATTTATTCTATCTGACTTATTTGTAAGTGTGATCTCGTGAAAATATAGATTTCCCAGCAGGCTCCTGACAGATCTTAAGATATGCACCCATTCAGACACAAGCACTGATTGTGTGTGTGTGTGTGTGTGTGTGTGTGTGTGTGTGTGTGTGTGTGTGTGTGTGTGTGTGCGCGCCCCTGTGTTGTCAGTCGCATGTTATGTGTTGCTGGTGGTCGTCTGCTTTTCCTGAATGGCTGCTGGCCTACTTTTTATCATGTGGTTCCTGCCAACTGCAATATTAATAAGAGACACAGTGGCCCAGACACACCGTCATCATGACGGCCGGGGAGAGGAGGAAACGGTCTCGCACACATCTTTGTGTCACTGCTTTCCATTTTCTCCCACATCAGCCATGATTTTTAAAGCATGTATCCAGCATCTGAATCTGCTTTCTGCAATGAATGCTGATCTTTCTCTGCCCTATCACACATTTGAGATTTTAATCATGGCACATAAATCAAGTTCCTGTTTGTTTTCATGTACATCTTTCTAATTTAGTCTCTCAAATGACCTCTTTAATCTAATATACTTTCTTTAAGTAGCCCCTGAGATTTTCAGTCAACAATAATAATAATCATAAAATCAAGTTCACAGTTCTCTGATGTTGGTTAACGGTCACATGACATGCGGGTTAACAAAATATTTTTGTATCTTTTTTTAGTAAGTGTTTTATTTTTATTTTATTTATTTTTTTATTTATTTTTTTAGGACTTAACTATTTTTCAGTTTCCAGTTTCATCACAAACCCCAGTCTGGGAAAACCTGACGTAATATAATATTTAATGCACTTCATGTTGTTGATAACAAAGGATGGTATATATATATTTTTTCTTTTCTTTTTTTATATAAATATGGTATTTTAAAATGAATTAGGTCAAAAGTAATCAAAAAGTACCGGTAGTCCGATTATATTACCTTAAATGTGTAACGTCATGGATTACGTTACCAACTCCAATTTTTGTTTTGTAATTTGTAATCAGTAAACGACTACAATTTGTGAGTAATCTATATTAATCTAATATTCTCTTTCTCTCTTCAGTGCTCCAGATAGATTTCAATGAACTGGCCCTGGAGGAAATGATCGGCGTCGGAGGTTTTGGAAAAGTGTACCGTGCCATTTGGAAAGGGGGGGAGGTGGCGGTGAAAGCCGCTCGACGGGACCCCGATGAGGACGCGTCGCAGACATTGGAGAGCGTCCGCCAGGAGGCCAAGCTCTTTGCCATGTTGAAACACCCCAACATCATGGGCCTTCTGGGAGTGTGCCTGCAGGAGCCCAACCTCTGCCTGGTCATGGAGTACGCCCGTGGCGGGCCGCTCAACCGGGCCCTGGCTGGGAAACGCATCCCTCCGCACACGCTGGTGGACTGGGCGGTACAGATCGCACGTGCCATGCTCTACCTGCACTGCCAGGCCATCGTACCCGTCATCCACAGAGACCTGAAGTCCAGCAACAGTAAGAAATCTTTCACCATTATTAGACCTAACATATCAAACATTTTGATGCCAAGGACCCCAAAATGGAGCATATGGCTCCAAAATAAAGGTGAAGCGATGCGTTTTTGTAAGAAAAGATTCCATATTTATAACTACATAAACTATAATCACTGGCTTCCGGTAATTGCCGTACACGACTCAAGTTCCAGCGGAGGCTGTGCAACAAACTCAAGCTACTCTTGTCTTATCTCGAAATCCTCCGACTTTTCTCTTTAAAAAATTCTAATTTTAGACTTCTAATTTGTGACCGGTGTTTTGTTTTGCTCTATCCTCTATTCATCAATACGTCATGCATCGGGTCAGAGGTCATTCTTCCGCTGGAACTCGACTCGTGTACGCCCGTTACCGGAAGCTAGTGATTATAGTTTATAAAGTTATAAATATGGAAGTTTTTATTACAAAAATGCATTGCTTCATTTCAAAAGGCCATTACAAACCCATAATTATAAAGATCGGAAGAGCTAGGATATTTTTTAATATAACTCTGATTATGTTTGGCTGAAAGAAGAAAGTCATATACACCTAAGATGTTTTATGGGATAATTTTCAGTTTTGGGTGAACTAACCCTTTAAGAATCCACTCATCAGTGAGGGTAGTCTATAAAAATAGGCTTCAGTGTGCTAAGGAGCATAAGGTTTGGACTCTGGAGCAATGGAATAAGGTCATGTAGTCTGATGAGTCCAGATTCACCCTGTTTCAGAGGGATGGACGCATCAGGGTAAGAAGAGATGTGGATCAGGTGTGGCACCCATCATGCCTGCCTATAATGCCTACCGTACAAGCCTGTGGGGGGCAGTGTTACCATCTGGGGTTGCATCAGTCGGTCAGGTCTTGGTTCAGGAACATTATGTGCCCAAAAAATGTAGGTCAGCTGACTACCTGAATACTGTATATACTGAATGACCAGGTTTGTCCATCATGGGCAAATTCCAAGATGACAATGCCAGTATTTATCAGGTTCAAATGCGTGAGCACGAGACATAATTTTCACACGTGAAATGAGTCCAGACCTTAACCACATGGAAAATCTTTGGGATGTGCTGGAGATGACTTTACGCAGCGGTCAGACTCTCCCATCATTAGTAGAAGTTTTTCTATGAAATAAATGTTGTGACATTGCATAAAAATATAGAAAAAATGCCACAGCGAATGTGTGCCATAATCAAAGAAAAAGGCGGTTCAACAAAATATTATAATGTGTGACTTTTCTTTTTTGGCCAGGCAGTGCATTATGCTCCCCTTGCTAGGGACTCATCCTAAAACATAATGGCAGCCATAAAATCACATGTAGAAAGATCCATTTATACTATGTAAGGAAAATATTAAGTATTCAATTATAAAAACAACATTGTGTTGTCTTTCCACAATTAAGTAACTGACTGTTAGATTTTAATTTATTAAAATGATTAATACATTATTAGGATAGTTTTTAATCTAGTGTATTTTTCTACGCACTATAGAGTAATGTTAGATGTATAATGCTTTGAATAAAGGAACATTCACATATACAGATAACGATAACGATATTAGCGTTCGCACCAAAGCATGACAATGTTCTGTTTATCATAAGCACACACTGGAGTTATGTCATCTACAACTTTACATGTTCTTTTAAGTGATTCCAACGATATTGTTCCTCTGTGTCATTATCGTTATAGTTGTGGTGTGAGACTCCCCTATTCTCACAGAATTACTACAATTATTAAAACTTTATAGTTATAGGTATCATTATTGTCATCATCCTTGGTGTGAAAGGCCCTTAACTCTTAGTTTTTATTTCATACTGTTTACTACAGCTGCCAGTAAAATAAAACAGATGATTTCCTACTAGTAGTTAGAAAGCAGAAAGAAACTATATTTATATCATATTTGATAAATATTGTGCGAAACAAATTGAATTTATATTTGCTATTCAAATTCTAACTTAAACAACCCTTCAAATTTTATTTTGTAAAAATCCTTTTTTCCCCTCTCAAATTCTCCATGGACCCCTCAGCACCCCCTTTAGACCCCTAGTTTTAAAACCCCAGCCTGATGCAACAATCATAGGTGCCTTTTTCTACATGTAGTTTTGCTTGTATTCAAGTGTTTTGTGGTAATGGTTTGCATGGGATTCTTCATGTTGCTGTGTGTTTTTATAATTTGGAGGGCTTGGCTCGAGTATTGGCTCTCTGAGTGTGTATGTTGGTTATAATCCTGTGTTTGGCAGTTGAATTGTCTGATTGGATCCTTTAAACCCAAAGCTTATTACAGAGGATTTGCACTCACCTTCACTCCCTGCCACTTGATTGGCTACTCAAAACATATCATGGGCTCTCATAGGCCACTAGGATATAATTAGCATAGGACCTTGCAGACAATTGGACGCTGTAGTTCAAAGATAAGTCTTTTCATTGGTTGTGTTGTGGAAAAACAAAGACAGCTAATTTTAACAACGCCAACTTACAGATAAACACACAGAATTTTACAGCCGAGCTGTTGTTGTACGTCAAGAAGCATTTTAAACTCTAAATCTAATATTGAACTGGTACAGCTCGCACATCCAACCATCACTTGATATTCATCTTTTCCATTAATGCAATACTGTGTGTTCCAATGTTGTTAAGAGCTTGTCAGTGAAGGCTTTGTCTATTTCAGCACCACTGCGGCGGACAGCTCCCATAAAACAATCTGCTGTAAAATGTGTGCTGTAGTCATGCTAGTAACCACAGTATCTGCCCCTCTGTTTCATCTACTCAATCCTCACATTTGACATTAACTCCACCCCACAGTTCTGATTCTGGAACGTGTGGAGAACGATGAGCTGAGCAACAAGACTCTGAAGGTGACAGATTTCGGTTTGGCACGAGAATGGCACCGGACAACAAAGATGAGTGCGGCGGGGACGTACGCCTGGATGGCCCCTGAGGTCATCCGCTCTTCGACCTTCTCCAAGGGCAGTGATGTTTGGAGGTGGGCACCAGGAAATGTGTGTGAGTGTTTCTGACCTATAGCTACACCAAAGGCAAGTCAGTCTATGAAGCTGTCATGTAGGTCATGTAAGTCTTCACCTTCTTATACTGTCCCTGTGTTTCCTTTAATTTTTTTAAAAAATTCTCAAAAAATATGGTAAAATAAGTAAAACAGAATATTTTGATCATTCGGGACTGCTAAATAATATAATAAATTATTTTAGGATTAGGTTTAGATTAGTTGTAATCTGCTTAATTAGATTAGTTGTAATTGCTTAATTTAAGAACAATAGAGAAAATAGTAGAAAATCGCAATTGTAATTATATTACAATTATTACGAAAGTTAGAAATGAACAAACTACATTTTAAATGCTAAAATTGATAAAATAGCAAACAAAAAAAGCTAAAATTAAAGCTAAATAGAAATTTTTAAAAACAAGAACTAAAAAGACAAAAGCAATGAACAAAATTATTAAAGCTTAAACAAAAATGTTAAAAAAAAAAGAATATCAAATATAAAAATGTATACACTAATAATACTAAAATAATACTGAATAATACTGGATATTAAATTGAACATATATATATATTTGTTTTATTTTATATAACAATAAAAATGGTGTCATTAGCCCAGTTTCTACGGCTGGTCTGTGTGTTGTTTGGTGCTGTGCAGTGCCTAGCTATTAATGTCTAAATTTCGCTTCTCACCACAATTCCTAATTACAGAGTACAGAAGAGGGAGGGATGAATAGTAAAGCGATAAAAATAGAAAACCTCTCAATAAGTGTCAGAGCTGTGGATCTTTGCATACTTTGTTCTCTACCTACTTTAACAAAGTGTGATGTGTTTGTTCGTGTGGGTTCCTTTGAGTCAAATAAATCGACATTAATATTTATCATTTATAGCATTTTTTACGGTTTTTAAACATACCAAGCTGTCTTTTCTGTCAGTGTTGCGTCAACCTTTTTTTACCCAGTTGGCCACTGAAGCACATATTTTACATTTGAAAGAACATGACACTGCGAAGGCACACTTTGAAATGTTAATAGAGGTTTTTGGAACATAATACCTGTCATTCGTTTTATAGAGTTACTTTATGGGATTCTGCTAGTCTTTGCACAAAAAAATGTTGGTGACAGCTTCTTGTTGTCAGAAGTCCTGTTTAAACTCCCAACTCTCTGTCTCTTTCTCGCAGTTATGGAGTTTTGTTGTGGGAGCTGCTGACAGGAGAGGTGCCGTTTCGTGGCATTGATGGTCTGGCTGTAGCTTACGGTGTGGCCATGAATAAACTGTCCCTGCCGATCCCCTCCACCTGTCCTGAGCCATTTGCCCGGCTGATGGAAGGCAAGAACATCTCATATACTGCCATGACTGTAACTTATTAACTTAAGAACTGTTTTCCCTGCATAACTTCTGTCATCATTTACTTTCCTTCCAAAAATGACATACCAGTATCATAATAACAGTCCACTGTAAAACACTGGCACCTGTGGTTGCCAGAAATCCACAGGAAACATACTGTGACAATGTTTCTGGTATTACCGGATGTCTGTATATTTTCACACTTATGTTATGTGATATGGTGTGTTAACAACCAAATTCTGGTTTTTACCTTAAAATCGACTGATAACCACCATAATAAAATATGTGGTCAAATCAAACATCTCCAAGAAAGTCAAACCTTTTTGGACGAACTGTCTTTTGAATAGAATGAGTTTGAATAGGATATATAGATTCCTTGTCCCAGCCTGAGTGGTGTGTGGACAGCTGACAGTCAGTCTGTGGTGTTTGTTTCTTTCACCTGCTCTAGACTGCTGGAGTGTGGACCCTCATGCTCGACCGTCCTTCACCAGTATTCTAGACCAGCTGACAGCCATCGAGGAGTCAGGCTTCTTTGAAATGCCAGCAGAATCCTTCCAATCGCTGCAGGATGACTGGAAGCTGGAGGTTCAGGAGATGTTCGATCAGCTCAGAGCCAAAGAGAAGGTTTGTATGCGCTCAAATATAGTCAAAAACACATTTAATTAACTGTTTAAGTACCTAGACATTTTTTTATATAAATTAATACTACTGACTAACCTGAAACCAAACTCTATGCCTTTATGCATTTTTAGAAATATACAGTACTATGTACATTCACCTTAGTATTTTCTATTTTTTTTTTAAGCCAGTTATTTATATATTTTGCTGTAGTGTGTCAGTAGGAAATATCAGTTTACATTTCCAAACATTCCTTTTGCTATTAATAATAATAATACAGTGAGTCTTTTGTATGCACAAGGAGTCTGACAACAGCCGGTATGATCTGATATCACCATCAAGAAGGTGTCTCGGCTAGTAGGCTACATTGCGTGTTAGGATGTTGGAGGTGGAGATTTATAGTCTTTTCTCACTGCACTTGATATAATTAAACGTATCAATTTGATGGCGGATCCAGAAAGGTTCAAACGACAATCACCAGTGACAATTGGATATACACCCGTTGTAAAATGCAAAAGACGGAGTGGCTACAGAAAAAAAGAGACTGCAACCGGGCCCATGCGAAAACAAGGATAAATGTCGGAAGGGCATTAAATGTAGTCACGCAATGCTGATGTTGTTAACATTAACAATTTGAGAACAAAGTATAATTTGCACGGTTTGACGTGATAAGCGATCGTTAGATTTAATCAGTACGATTTACTGCAATGCTTTTTCCCCCTTAGTTGGTCAGAACAAAAGTGGATGTTACTTGTTCAGATTACATTTTCCTGTGAAAATTCTTATGTTGGTCATACTTCCAAAAAATTATAATCTGTGATTACGAATGCCAGTATCCACACTGGCGCGGCGACTGACAGCCGCACGTTCTCCTCAAAACTTTGGATTCATCCGCACTGTGCCGTGCCGAGGTTAAAGTTGATCATTCTGCGAATAACTGCAGTTTCAGATTTCGAACAGAGATGGCGACAAAGAGGAAAAGCTACGGACTGCAGCTTTAAGTATATTATAAAGTTAAAAAGAAAAGCCTTTCTATTTGGCATAGAAATCTTTTGTAACACTTACATATATATGCTTATCCCCAAAGTAAAACACACACACACTTGCTAAATAAAGCTAAATAAACTTCAGAATAAGTACCATAACATTGAAGATTTAGTAAACAATTAATTTGCACTCGAGTCTCTGTTAAAGTCACAGCTGTGGAAGTGTCAAACTCCAGATGATTTGTTGTCAAGTATGGTGGTGTCAAGAGCGTGTAAAGTATATGCCTCGGACTCTGGGTCCGTATGAATTAGCTCAAATGATCTATAGGGAATTTTAATAACTAATCATGAATATGATTAATATTTTGCATATTACAGTTACATTAAATTATCGAAATTGAAAATGTATAGATTATATGAATATATGAATAATCGATCACAACGTCTTATAATTCCTCATTCATATATCAATAATCTTATTTAACTTCGATTATGAGATAACCTTTAAGGGAAATTCATGTAATGATCAAAGAGGTGTTTGTCCTGCAAAACCATCAAAGATCAATCCATCAATCTCTCAATAAAGTTATCCCTTATGATAAACTCCAAGAAATATTAACTTTCTGGTCGTGAACATTAATTTTCCTGTGTTTATAAAATTAAACTACCTTAATGTAGTGCATAATAAGAGCGCGGTAGCTCGGGTCTATCTCATTGACTCGTATTTATTAACTTTCAACATTCAGAAACAGTCATATAATATATGGTTTTAATAAATGCACAACTACAGAATATATGGACTACACATATTGATTATACACCGATTATATCTATGTACATAATTTACAGTAAACAATACAAGACAAAACGGGTAACATGATGAGAGAGGGAGAGTTGGTGAGAGAGAGATAGGGGCGCGCCGTGCACGCGCTGAGATTGTAGAGAGAGGGAGAAAGAGAAAGTAAATCACGAATGATCATAGGAATAACGAAATCACAGACCTTTGAGAGAGAGCCATCAATGCATCAAACCTTAAAACATTAAAACTTGTTAGAGTTTTACTTGCAAAGATCGTTTGCGTGCACGAGCTGTGTCCAACCTGCGCGTGTTCTCGGAGCAGAATACGCGCGCTCGTGTCTCCTCGGACAGGGCGCGAGTTTTGAAGAAGGCCTCTTGTGGAAGTGATATGTTACTGAAGGAATTCAGGCTTCGTTCGTTCGACTCGTAGGTGGAAACGAACGAAGGAGACTTTGAAAATGAAACAAAAGAAACTTTATAAAGAAAATAAAAAAAGACGGACTCCAGAGAGGAGTCGATCGCGGACTTCACATGATGAGCAGACGAAGGCAGGACGCGAGAGAGAAGGGAGGAGCTTTGGCTCTCTTTTTAAAGACTGTATGGGTTACGCCTTTGTTCGGGACAAGAGCACATCGGATCCTCTGATCTGGAGCGGGAAAGCTGTTCCTTTGTCCTGTCAAGACCCCAGTCTGTGTAGTTTATGACAGAGCTCCGGGACTAGTCATTTCTATGACTGGAAAGAATTCATATCGAAATAATCATACCATTACAGTCTATTATCGAGATTCAACTCCGTTAGGTCTCAAGATTTAAAATGATATGAAACACATCAGGTTACGGTTAGGAATACAACGTTTGATTATTATGCATTAGTATAGACATTTAAAGTTCGATTAATGTTACACTTGGACATATATATGCTTTCCTATGGTTTATAAACACATCTTATCGAACAAAAAGGGATATATTTATTACATTTAAAAGTGACTATTTAGCAGTCCTTTTTCTCTGTGTGAGGACACGTGGGTGTCTTGGTGTGTGTTTGGAAGACCAGATGTTGTTGTGAGGAATGTGTGGTGTCCGGTTACATGTTGGTGTGAGCCATGTTGGTGTCCTGTCCTGTTGAAGTGTGTGTGAGGATCACGATTCATTAATTTGACCAGATGTCAATAGTCAATGTTGCTACAAGCGGTAGATGAATTTACCAGTTTATACACACTTGCATAGACCAGAATGATGAGTGAGTTGGATCTTTCTCACTCTTGCAGGAGTTGAGATCTTGGGAGGAGGAACTGAGTCGTGCAGCTCTACAGCAGAAGTACCAGGAAGAGGCTTTACGGCGACGGGAGCAGGAACTGGCGGAGAGAGAAATTCACATCCTGGAGCGAGAGCTCAATGTGATCATACACCAGCTGTACCAGGAGAAACCACGAGTGCAACACCGTCACGGAAAGTTCCGGCGCAGTCGACTTAAACTGCGTGATGGGAATCGCATCAGCCTGCCTTCGGGTTAGTATTTCAAAGTATTAAATACATAATTCAAATAGCACTCCTCATGTGAAGCACACAATGAATTAGATTGAACTCTTTATACTTTTTGCTATTAAATAAACCACAGGCATTTCCATAAAGCATTTCTCACACACTTTGCCCATCATCTTAGAGTTTTTACACAATGCATTGTGGGATAAGTATATATTGACTTGTGAATGTTTGTGTATATAATAGCGTGTTTGTGTCTCAGATTTCCAGCATAAGATCACAGTCCAAGCGTCTCCTTCTTTGGACAGGAGGCGGAGTCTCCTGAGCAGTAACTCCACCCCTCCAAACAGCCCCCCTGTTTTGCAACGCCTCCGAGCGATCCAGTGTAAGTGTGTTTATGTATCTGATTGATTCTGTTTATATTATTATGGATATTTGTTTGTATATATATATATATGGCCAGGGACCTTATTTAGAACCTCCTTCATGCCGACAGTGACCCCTGGGGTCGGAGTTCAAGCCTGGGGTCGTAATGCTGCATTCCAGTATGATGAAGAGGAGGAGAGGAAGTCTTCACGCAAGAAAGGGAGAACGCAAAGAGAACACAGTGCTGATGAGAGGTGTGCTTGTATGTCTGTTTCTGTACAAAGCATAAACGTTCACTAAATGTTTATACAATCACAATCCTCTGTGTGCATGTGTTTATCACTCAGTTTGAGGACTCCTAAAGAGTGCAGTCGACAGCGTTCCTGCAGCGCTCCAAACCTGCGACGCTCCCCCAGACACAGTCCCGCTGTTCCTGGAGTGTGCAGCCTGGCAGAGACTGGTAACACTCACATTACTCTTTGTTTGGCATCCTCATTGACCAGTTCTGAATGTTTTTCATTTGAAATCTTAAATATTTAACTACATCTTTGTTGCATTCACATCAAAGGGGCCCTATTATGCTTTTCCACTTTTTCAACTTAAATTAGTGTGTAGTGTTGCTGTTAACAAAGCTCAAAGTCCACTCCAAAGGGAGATATTCTATTTAACAGAATTTCAACAAATATTCAAAAACTACAACGAGCGGCTGGACTACAATGCGATTTTTCTGGATCTTACAAAGTCACAGTGTTCCTCATTTAAATAATCTCCACCAACGGACTACGCAAAAAAGGGGACGAGGCTTGGTTGAGCTGCATTAGAGAAGACAGTGTTTTCGATATGACAAAGAGACTCCTGAACATTATAACCCCAAACGTTTATCTGCACATTTCATGGAGAATTGCTTGTTTTTCTGTTGCTTTTGTAAGCTGTCAATTTTTTTAAGGCTGTTCACTGCTCCTTAGGAAAATTAACCATGGTTTTGTGATTGATTACTGTTTGTATTACCTGATAACACAATAACATCTATATAATGTATAAGAAATATACAATAAACATACCACTCTGAAGCGTATATTTTTTAACAATCAAGTATGAAAACATATTCTATACACCCCATAAACAAAATCAAGACTTCGTAAAAGGGCATAATATCCCTTTAATACCATACAGTGGCAGGAAGTAAAGACTGTTGCACTGAATTTAACTGAGAGAACTGAATTGACAGTGGATTTTTAAGTCGGGATGAAATGGAAATTCTATTTTCTAAATGTATCTTATTGCGATTCATCCATGAATATGTTTCATTTTTAACAGTTTTTTTGAGCTCGTTGTTTTTACCGTAATTAAAATGTCAGAACTGGATCGTCTCTCTGGTGACGCTGGACTTCTCCAATCATTTTGTCAGCATAAACTTTCTTACAATCAATAATAAACTCGCATTCAGATCTGCCTTCATCCAATCAACAACCGATGAATAGAACCAAGTCCCCGCCATACATTTTTTCTCTTTGTTTAATAATCTGTTGCTCTCGGCTGTATATATCTGTCACTACTTCTGTTACATCACAACTGTAGCTACCAGTTCAGTTCCTGAATTTCAACTGAAGTAGCCACCAGGATGCAGAATTTGAATTTAAGGAGTAGAATTAAATGGAATGAAATAACTGTTATAATCAATAAGTGTTGAAAGTGCCATTATTAGTTATACTTAAGTTTTGAATCTTTTTTTTTTTTTGTATAGTTTTCATAATGAAAATGTTTTCATAGACACAACATATGGGGTAATTTCCAGAAACAGATTATATTAATAATGTTAAATAATTATTGATTGATTGATTGATTGATTGATTGATTGGTTGGTTGGTTGGTAAATAAAATCTGTTTTTATAACTGTGTGAATTGTTTTGATGGTACTGAATTATGACTTATTAATTGAGAAAATAAATTCTATCCATCAAATAATAATTGACCAAAATGAATCAGTCTGAATCTTGATTTTTTAATTATTATTATTATTATTTATCATTTTTATTGTAATTCTATAAATTCCTCTTCCTGACGTTTCCAAACTCTGTATGCTGAGGACTGAAGAGAGTGGAATTCCAATTTTTGAAATTGAAACAGTGAAAAAGTGTGACACTGACATTATGTTGGCATCATTACATCAGGCTGATGTAATATTTTGATTATTTTGGCATTTCTGTCATTTCACTAATAATAGACTGGTTTAAGCTCAAATAAGTAGGTCGCAACAGATTTGATTTATTATATTATTAGAAACAAAGGAAAACAAACAACTAGAAATATAAAAATCTTCATCTTGTAACTGACAAGCTGTGAAGCCTGGTAATGGTGCAACATTGTGAAATCTTTCTCTCCCCCACCCCTCTCTTTCTCTCTGTAGAAAATGAGGACTGCTTCCCATCAGAGTCAGCTGACTCTCCTGGCCAATCATACCTCTGCATCCCATTCCACAGGGATGGATCTGACAGTTACAGCCTGGAGAGTGGCACGACTGGCCTGGCTTCTGATGTTTCCCCCAGTTACACGCGGCGGAGCCCCAATGGAAGCCGCAGATCAGAGCTGGTGTTGCTGGGCTGCGGGGCAGCTCTGGCTGCTATCGGTTTTGGTCATAACCTACTGGACCTGGTGCGTGTGGAAGAGAGTGTGCGTCCACGATGGGAAGGGCTGTTTCACCGTACGGGGGGTCAAAGTCGTGGCGCTAGCCCACCCACACGCAAAATCTTTAAACGGGAAAGCCCCCGTCGCCCTCCCCCTCTGCCCACTTCCCTCACACTCCTGTCTCTCTCAACTGTGTCTGATTGTAACTCAACCCGTTCTCTCCTGCACTCTGACAGCGAAGAGCTGCTCGTGCTACGCCCACCAACGCCCCCCACCCTCTCTGGACACAACCCGCCTCCCCTGAACCCCCTGGTCAACACTCACCTGGAGAGCTTCAAACGCCACCCTCGCCAGTCTCTCACACCCACACATGTGCCCTCTGCACCCAGCGCACCCTGCAGGCTTCGTCGCACACCTTCAGATGGCGCAATAAAGACGGGGTGCTCTCCTGCCCATAACAACCACAACCACAATCCCCCCCCTACCACACCCTCCAAAACAACAGGTGAGAAACTCTGAATCTATCAGTCCTGATATCATAATGAAGAAAAACGCCTCAATAAAAGAATGACGTCCGTGAAAAGAAAGCCTTTTAGGTTTGGCATAATTTCTTATTAGTATAAGTTTAATATTTATGTGGTGGTTGTCATATACTTTAAGACAAACCAAGTGCAAATTCATCAGTAAAACAACGCGCATAATTCCAACCATCACGAACATATAACATATAAAGTTATTGACGGCAGGGGGGACTTGAAAAAAAACACCTTCACTGTTTATTAAAATTGTAATATTCTTTATACACACACACACACAAACGCGCGCGCACACACACACACACACACACACACACACACACACACACACACACACACACATATATATACTGTATATATATCGGAAATTATATGTAAAATGTTTACATTCATTAATTCAAAATATTGTTCGTTTATTTGATAGGTACATACAATTTTGTCATTAAATTTAAACGGTATAATAATAAAAATGGTGAATTGAAATGGTTTAAAGGCTTTTTAAAACATTTAATATAAAAACAAACATGAATACAGAGAGTACATTTAGAGAGAACTTGGGACATCTTTTTGAAACTAGATAAGATTCCTGGGTAACACTTTATAATAACTGCACGCTATTAATCATTAGTTAAGCATTAGTAAACAGTTAATTCATCATTTATAAAGCATTAATTTACATTAAAAAGCAGTTTATAAATACAGCTACAAATGCTTTATTCTTGATTTATAAGCATATCTATTTGTAATTTCAAAATGAAGTATAGCATTATTTACAAACCAGTTATTTAAGAGTTGTCAGTGATTCATAAGATCACTTAGAAAGTATTAGTAAATGTAGTAAATGCAGGTAGTTATAAAGCATTTAGTAGTGGTGAGTTAACTATTTTTGTGAGCTCATCTAAGGTGAGGACTATTCATGCCTTGTAAAGCATTTACAAAGGAGATTTAAAGGCTCATTTGTCTTCTAAACAGAAAAAAAGACACAAACACAACACAGTGATACAGAACATAGAAATATTAACAGCCTTTAAATCTCCTTTGTAAATGCTTTACAGTGCATAAATAGTCCTCACTTTAGATGAGCTCACAAAAATAGTTAACTGACCACTACTAAATGCTTTATAACTACCTGAATTAACCATGAATTACAGTATAAATACATGTTAATAAAGCATTTACTAACACACTAAGTAACTATTACTATATGTCTGATTAATAAGATGTATGAATATACATTTAAATAGTTTATTAATCATTTACATACACTTTCTAAGTAATATTATGAACCACTGACAACTCTTAAATAACTGGTTTGTAAATAATGCAGTACTTAATTTAGAAATTATAAATTGATCATTAATAACATATGAAAATATAATTATTAAACACATTATAGATATGCTTTTAAATCAAGAATAAAGCATTTTTAACTGTATTTATAAACTGCTTATTATTGTCTATTAATGGTTTATAAATGACAAATTAACTGTTTACTAATGCTTAACTAATGATTAATAGTGTGCAGTTATTATAAAGTGTTACCGATTCCTGTTCTTTATACATCATTGACCATCTACTAACACAACACATATTGATTTGAAATCCTTTGACAGATATTGATTCAGTTCATAGCTATATTTGTTTCAATTGTGTGCCTTTTGTGATGCTGTATGTGCAGTGACTCCGTGGACCTTAAGCGAGGACCCCTCGGAGTTGCCCCGTCTTCCTGATCCAAATCTCATCTTCCCACCTACGCCACGTCGCCGCTTCCAACCTGAGCGCCCCAAGACTCTGGACTTCCTGGCTAGGCCCCGCCCTTCTCCACGAGCCCGCTGTGGATCCCAGTGGGGCGAATCTCCCGCCCACACGTCCAGCACTGAAACCCCGTCCACTGTGGAGTTTGGAGGAGGTGTGGTCGTCTTGCCCACCCCAATGGAACCACCAACCCCCTGTTCCCCTTGGGTGAATGACAGTCTTTTAGACCAACAGGATGAAGGACACTACAGGGACGGGACACGGCCTCTCTCATCAGATCCCAGAGACTCACCATACAGAGTGCGACAAGGGTTCTGCTCTTGATTTCACCCCTCCAAATGTATTAATGTCACACACATAGTTAGACCCACTTGCTTTCAGATGTAGCACTTACCATCAGATGAATCAAGAGGGAGTTCTGGATACCCTGGTGAAGAAAACATGCTTAAACCAGCCTAAGATGCTTTGCTTGAGGATTAAGCTGGTCTTAGCTGGTTTAAGATCCTGCTTAAGCTAGCTGGGAGGTCAGTTGGTTGCCCAAGTGCCCGAAACCCCTCATAAAAAAGTGTACTGGAAGACCAGCTAAGATCAGCAAACCAATTAAGGCTGGTTTGAAATGTTTTTTTTTTCAGGTTATATAAATACTTACTATATTAGGAACTGATACCATAAGGAATAATAACCCAGCATAAACCAAAGGTGTTTGGTTTTTGCATAATCCAGATGCTGTTCTGACCTATGTTCAGTTCAATATTTTAAAAAATATTCAACACATATATACAGTCCTACACTGCAAAAAAAATAATTTCTTCCTCAATATTTTTGTCTAGTTTTGCTAGTACAACAAACATCAAGAAACGTTTACTTGAGAAGCAGAATTACTTAAAATATTAAGTCTGAAAATGGATCAAAACTAAGTTACTATTTTTTTTCTTGTTTTAAGTGTAAAGTCACTTAATTTTGATACATTTTGTTATCTTATGTCATTTTGCTTCTCAAGTAATTGTATCTTGATTGAGAAATGTTTAAATATTTGAGCTGGAAAACAAAACATGAATACAGATGCAGTGTAGGGTCTAAAAGTGTGTCTTGATAAGCTAATCTTCAGTATACACTTCTATTCATCACCAGGCGTAATAAGCTATCCAATGAAATCACAATCCAGATGCTTCATTAATGGCCAGACTGATTTCCGAGTGCTTTAGAAAAGTACAGGGTCTGCAGCTGTGATCTTGATAGACATTTATCAGGAGACTTTGTTTTTATTTGCAAACTTGTTTTTTTTATTCATATTGAGTGTATTATCTCAGCTGTCTTGCTGCGCTGTATTGACTTCCTGTATGTAGACACGTCTGCATGTTTATGATAGATTTAGCTCTCTGAACACAGTGCTGGGTTACATGGAGAACATTGGACGGTTTATTTCCGCAACTCTCTGTTTTCAGGTTTTATTTGTCATACATGTATGAGATTGTAATGCTTTAGAAGTGCTTTTTCCGGTCTCATGAATGTATAGTTCTGTTATACTTCCACTCGAGATCACTGATTGTTCTGTGGTTTTCACTGTAGCATGAAGCACATTGTCTTTCACAAATAATACTTGTTTGGTGACATCTTCACCATCCAAACCACTAGAATTAACCACGAGGGAACGTCTTTAAGAGGAAAGTTAGAATTTATTGGCTCTAAATTTGCAGCTATACAATAGTCAGGTACATTACTGCAGTCTTCCGGTGTTTGTGCCGTGCGTGCGTGCGTGTGTGTGCGCTGCGTGTGCTGTTAGGCATCCGATTCAGTGTAACTGGTGGATTCCAAAGTGAATGTGCATTCAATTTTGTTGGAGATGTTGAAATTGTTTTGCAGGTTTTTAGTAGCCTTTTGTGCAATATTTTTTTACGTTTACACATATTTATTTCTTTAAATTATTTTTATATTTTTTCACATTTGTATTACTCTGTGATTATTTATTCAGAGCAACATTTCTGTCTGGATTTTTGGACGTGTTCAGACACGCAGAGGTGAATATACTTTTGCACATGTTTACAGCATCGTTGTCTCTCAAACCAATCTTTCATCTCTATACAGGCAAAAACGTCTTCTAGAGACAAAACAACTTTTAGAGCCAAAACACAGAAGGGCTTGTGTCTCTCTTTCCCTTTCTGCCACTTGAAACAATGTTTTGATCAGTTGTCATGCATACAACAAAATGAACTAGCAGTGTTAAAGTCCTGAAATTTGTCTGAGAATCCAGGAACTCTCACTTCATTCCATCTCGGTGTGGAACAGGGGTGTATTTTTTTCTGGCTTAGAGGAATGTGTAGCTATCATCAAGAACATCTGTTGCCATTTTCCCACACAATCACTGTTGTCCTGGAAGCAGGTGTTTTGGGTTCGGAAGCTGCTGCTATGAAACTTGTACTTGCACCCGAGCACATTAGACTTGTGTAAGAGCTCGATTAAAGCCCTGAAATGCTGAGATGTGGTGTTTTGTGACTGACTGTCTTATAAGAATAATACTATTATAGAAGATGATTTGCACATTTTATTATCATCATCATCACGGCAAATAAATGAGACTATAGACTGTCATTTTCCAAATGCATTCTCTCTGTTTCGCTTAACATAAACTTTAAGGCAAGATATAAATTCATTGTGTTTTTTTCATGAATCGGTCAATATTGAGATGCTGGGTTGTTTTGCTTCATGTCTTCTTTAAGACTATAGTGAAAAGAAAACAGCAAAAATATACACTTAAGTCTTTTTTTTATTACAGTTCATAATTCATAATTCGCATCAATAGAGTTAAATTACAATACATATTTTCAAGGTTGTTTCCTCAAAATTATTTTTGTTTCTCATGCACAGAAATCTCTTCAGTAACACTTTCTCCCAAACCTTTTCAGTTTTATTCTGATCTATATTCTGAAAGTTTTTACAGAGGGATTTATTCATATATAATTCTCCTGATATGTTACATTTTATTCTTAAAAAGATTTAAAAATTCCATTTGATTTATGGAGTGATAAAAAGAGCTATCCAAAACCCTGTAATATGTCAACAGTTTATTTTGATGGTCCACTTTAGACACTTTACTGACTATAAGGAACTTTGCAACTAACTAAATTTCAAGTAAAAACTAAGTATTAATAGACTATAGGCATTAGGGTTAGGGTTCGTATTTGCAACTTACTCAACTGTCCGTTGGGGGAGCATCACAATATACACTAATACTTTAATGAGAGTTAGTTGCAAAGTTACTTAGAATGTCTATAAGTGGACCATCGAAATAAAGTGTTACCTGTCCACAAAATTCAAAAGAATTTTGAACCTGGCTTCAGTGTTCAGATTTATGTTATGGAATTTTATGCAAATTAGTTCATGTTTAATCATGATGCCCAATTTGCCTACAAAACAATTGTCTTAGTGTATCTTGCCTTCATTTTGAGTGAGATTATTGTTCTGTAGTAATGCGAGTAATTGGTCCACATTACTTCAATAATGACTAAATACTAAATCAGCAGTTTAGACATTTAGACAGACTGCTCAACCGTTTAATCTTTCATTCTTCTGTTTTACACAGATTTGTCTAAGCGAGCATGTCTAGGACACCATCCCCATCTGTCTCAAAGGATGATTTCCATGCAACCTCACCATAGCAACCAGAATGGAGCAGTGAATTGGACTGTTTTGTGTACCTGTTCTTAAGCAGCAAGTAAATCCCATAATAAACAGTTGAGTACAGTGGAAATATAGATAGAAAAAGTCCCTTCTCTGTCAAAATGAAAAGATCAACGTCAAATGAATGTCTTCACTTTTCACTTTCAGTAAGAATCAGATATAAATTACACAGCATGAAAAAAACACACACTTCTACTTATAACAATGACCACAGTTTATTTAACTCCTACATGCTTTATGTGTCAGTCAGACTGTGCTTGATTCACATGCTTACACTCATGTTCACTGTGTGTGTGTGTGTGTGTGTGTGTGTGTGTGTGTGTGTGTGTGTGTGTGTGTGTGTGTGTGTGTGTGTGTGTGTGTGTGTGTGTGTGTGTGTGTGTGTGTACACTTAAGCCCACTCTGTGCGTGTGAGATCTTGAGAGATCACTGCGATTTGAATGTGGGTGTTAAGTGAAGAGTAGGTTGTATATGATTGGCATCATTTTCACTAGTATTGACACTTAATTGCACTTCAAATGAAGGAGCTTTATGTGTTTACAACAAAACCGATTCGGAATCTCGAATAAAAAAACATTGTCATGATCTGAAAACAATATACAAAACAAAAAGCTGCAGGAATATGTAAAACTATGTTTCACCAGCCACAAAATGGTGTTCTGTGGAGCACAACCACCGCGAGAGACCTACATCTGTTCGTTTTCCAGAACTTAAATACAACTGAGGATTAAAAGCAAGCATTTTGACAGCACTACTGTACTTCAGAAAGTATAATAAATCCCTGGTGGTCTCCTTTCCCGGGTCTCCACGGTCTACTCGAGGGCACAGCACACCTGATTCAGCTCTTCAATCTGAGCCAGAGACTGTTTCTGACAGGACTGAGACAGGTGTGTTGACCCGCACTGGAACAAAGTCTTCCATGAAATGCCGAACCTCGTCCACCGAGAGTGCGATGAGGGGATAGTGGGGTGTCCGCAGAGGAAAGCTATTCAAGCGAGAGCGTTTTTTTACGGAACTTCTGATTTCTCTCTCTGGGCATTTCGTCGAATCTTCATTTCCGTCAGCTGGATGTAGCGGATGACATTAGTATCTGTCCCACATACATAAAAAAGGAGGAAACAGCTGTTTTAACAGAAAACGTGGGTGTAGTGAAAGATAAATCATTTCAGTTTTAGGATTATTTATTATTCATTTATCAGCATCAATGTCGTCCTGGAGAGCATGTGTTTTGGGTTCAGAAGCTGCTGCTTATTATTGCGAATTTTGTTATTTTAATATCACTGCTAACTTAACATGATTAATAGAAACATTGAGATTAATTTCTGATTTTGTGAACCAACTGAAATGCTTTCACAGAATATTCTGACTATTTGTCTAAATGTCCCCAGTTTGAGAAATGCTGGTGTAGTGTGTGAGAGTTTGATCAGACTAACCTGTGGGCTGTTGTTTGTGCGACTCCTTTAAGTAGTGCAGGGCTTTGTTGAAATCTCCCAGATGATAATAAGCCACGCCAGAGCGATACAGGGCTTTAAAATTCTCGCCCTCCTTTCTCAAAACCTTCAGACAGTACTCTTTCACTCGTTCATAATTCACAAGCTCCATCTGCAACAGACAAGCTACATGCAAACACAGACAAATTGAATTCCACCAATGATGATTTACATTTTTTTGATAAGGATATTTTAGACGTGTTGTCATGATTTACAGTTTATAATCAAATTCAAATTTAGATACATGACATGTAATAGACAAAACATGACGTCATTCTGCAAGCGGAACTGAAGACATTCACTCACAAATTACATTCTTTCAAGGCATATTTGGGATTGGAGGGACCAAATCGAATAGTATTGATCTGAATAATGGTGGCCCTGCTTTCATTCAGTCTTAACAGGTGGAATGCATTGAAACATGTGTTGAAACATGATGTGCGTTCCCACCAGCCAGACTGTTGTAGCACTCCAACTCCGCGTTCTCCACCGCGCCTTTCTGCTCGTCCGTCAGGCTGGACTTGCTGATGCTGGTCAGGACGGTGGACGGGGATTTGCTGGTGTCCGGGTCCCCCAGCACGCGACACAGACCCTTCATTTCCAGTAGCGCGCGGTGGTATTTGCCGATGGCCTCGCGGTATTTTTTATCCTTGTAGCACTGCGTGCCCTGCGTCTTGAAGTCCAGGGCTCGTTTCACCAGGTCCGCGGGCTCGTTTTGGGGTTTCACCACCGAACCGCTCTGGTGGGGCGCGTGTTGCGGGTAGCGCGCGTCTCCGCGGCTCCGGCCACCGGGAGGCTGCATGATGGTGGTGTTCGCGCTGCCGCTCTTGACGCTCATCGTGCTGTTTCCCTTGCGTATACTTCCTTCAAATCTGCCGTGCTCCACGCTCATCCCCACCGATTCGACAATTCCCTAGAATTCACGTTTTAGCGCTGCGTTCGTTGCCTCCTCGCGCGTTTACATGCCCCGCAGCTCTTCACGGTTCGGTTTTAAAGATGGATTCCTGGATGATTCACGCACACAAGCAGTAGCCTACTGTGAATTTTTCTTCTTTTTCTCCCTCTCTCTCTTTTTTTCCAGCGGTCTGGTAGAACGGGATCGGCACGTCCTGCTCTCACCGAATGACTCAAAAGGGAGTGAGCGCGCGCATCAAGCCACAGTGCGCGCGCTGCCCTTAAGAAATGCGGTCATCGCGGATGGAGCGATATAGCCGGCCTGTGTGTCAGACAGACTCCTGCTCCGGCGTCCCGTCTCCATTGAAATCCAGCTGAGCGCAACTGAGCCGTTAACAAACGCATTTCACTTACTCAAACGATGATTTCTGCCCCCAGAAAACAGCTGCTCTCGGACACTGAAAAGAGCTGTTTAAATACAGTTTAATCTCGTTTCTTTTGATCCTCCCTTGATTCAGAAGAACTGTTCTTCTCTCTTTCATTATGCCCACGGCAAAGTTATTGTTAACCCACATTCATTGATCTAAAAAGTAGCCTAATGGTGAATATCTCCGTAATGATTTTGAAACGTCATGTTTGTGTCCCACAGGTGTGTGTGTGTGTGTGTCTGTGTGTGTGTGTGTGTGTGTGTGTGTGCTGAAAAATGGTTGTGTCTGGGTGTGTCGTGATTGCGGTAAATCGTGCTGGATGAGGAGTCCTGCTTTGCTCAGTCTGTCATTTTCATACTCACAAACACATGTGCAATTCAGACCACTTCTAAGCTTAGAGTTCTATCTGTCTGAAGAAAAAAAACAAGTCCATTCATATCTCTTTCTTTCTTTCTTTCTTCCTTTCTTTCTTTCTTTCTTTCTTTCTTTCTTTCTTTCTTTCTTTCTTTCTTTCTTTCTTTCATATTTTTACATATTTTTACATATTTTTTAATTTGTAACATTTTTATTTTGACAATTTGGGTGAATACTTGATTAACCGATGTCATGGTATCTAACCCCAATATTCTATTTTATTTCTAACAATATCTTAACTGTTTATCTCTAGGTTGTTGCTTGTTAAAAAATGTTAGATGATGATAGATGTTTTTTAAAATAATATTTCTCAATGTGTTTAAAAGTTATAGAGAAAATGTAAAAAAAATAAAATAAAAAAAAAAGAATTTTACAATTGCTCATTTTCTTTTTTAATTATTTTAAAATGCCAGAAATGTTCTGAAAACACTTAATAACATATTAAAATAATAAATGAATATCTAACAATACCTTTTGTATAACAATAGATGTTTGTGAAAGAAACTATAGAGCACCACCTGTCCTCATTAGATTGATCTTTTTCTGTCTCTAGAGCAAAGCTGCTTGTACAACTGACTTTGTACGTCTGGACGTTTCTTATTTTAGGGTTGGTCAGAATTGTCACATATTTTAAAGTTCTATTTGGGAACAGATACAACTCTGATTTTGTATTGTTTGTTTGAAAAAATAAATATGTTTTTCAGGTTAGCTGCCATAATGAGGAACTATTCTATACATGTATGTCGTATACATTCTATACTATACATTCTTACATGTAGTTTGTAATGAGAACGTTACTCTTGACTTGAGGCAATGCTATATTGCCACCTCTTGGTAGGTTGAGGATTTGTGGCATTTGAGCTTGACTGGAATTGGGGTTGGATGTGGAATTGAATGGTTCTTTTGTGTATTTTTTATTGGTTTAATCCTGTTTTTGCTCTGCAGGCATTATGTTCACGCTGCACTGCACTCATATATTCCTGCAGAATTCTGCCTGCAGGGACTCTGGTGAGTATTTGTCCCATCTGATGAATTCTTCTTAAGGGATGATGTTTCAACCAATGTACTTTAAATTATGTCCAAAGGCATCTACCCGGTGCGAAAGCCCCTTTACATAATTCTAAAAAAGCCTTTCATGGTTGTGTTGCTATAGGCCTTTTGAAGAATATAATAATTGTATTCTGTTGTATATTATTATTATTGATGTGTATGTGTGTCTCTGTATGTGTGCGTGCGTGAGTGTTTGTGTGTGTGTGTGTGTGTGTGTGTGTGTGTGTGTGTGTGTGTGTGTGTGTGAGCGAGAGAGAGAGAGAGAGAGAGAGAGAGAGAGAGATAGAGAGAGAGAGAGAGAGAGAACTGAACACTTGTATAAATGGCAAGAGTGATCTAAGTGAGAGCTAATATTGCAATAGTAAATGTCAACATACATGGATGCATTATTGCCAAAAATATAATATCATTAACCAGAAAGACTCAATTAACCAGAAAAACTGTAATACAGAGAAAGTATAGTCTAATAAGAAAGATGTTATGTATGCTATCCTCAGCAGTGTTGGGGTAACTCATTACAAGTAACTCGAGTTACGTAATCAGATTACTTCTTCAAAGTAACTAGCAAAGTAACGGTTTACTTTTAAATTTACAGCAAAATTTCTGAGTTTCTTTTTAAAATAAGTAACTCAAGTCTCCTATTTATTGATGGACAGCTCTCCTGTCCCATGTTGAGAGAAATCTGGGAGTGAGTGCAGAGGCATTGTGAACATGATGTTATTGTAGTTCTACTAAATGTGAGCCTGTATTTACTATTTACTCATCTCACTTGCACAAAAAATAAATAGTATTCCTCAAAATTAATAAAAACAGTGAAATGCAAAATCAGAATACTACGCAAACCTGCAATAAATAAATATGTTAAATAAAACAAATATTTGTATGCATTTAATCTCACTTTATTGAACAATGTACTTGCTGCTGATCTTCAATGATTTAGCAAAAATGACTTTAGATTTTTTCTTTTTATTCGAGAAGTTTATGCCCTCTACTGTAGCCTATGTGTACATTTGCATTTCCATGAAATATGAATTTCATAAGGGGCCGCGAGAATTTTTTCAACAATGAGTTTTAATAATAAAACAAATTAAAATGGCCCAATTTTAAATCAGAATTTGTATTGGGTTTTGTCAATGTATTATATGGAGCAATCGTCATAGAGCGTCGACGATTAATTTGTCAATGATGACATCAGCCTGCGCCTGAGTCCGAGCTGGGAAGATGGCGTCGGTGGATTTAAGAGGTACTTTATCACGTATTTCACGAATTGTTTTACAACGAAGGTTTATTTGTTGACAGGTTTATTCCGTCAAATCCCTTCGCCAGCACATTAAAATGATGTATACGAAATAAAAAATAGATTAACAGAACGTTTGCTTTGTCAAGCTAACATAATCACACTGTTTAGGATTGTCGCTGTAGTTAGAAGGAGGCGCGCAGTGCTATTTTCTACTGTATATTTTATTGTTTTTGTTTGTTTGGTTTTTCATTGATGGAAATATTCTCATTCGAATATGATTTTTTTTTAATAAGCTGCGGTTTTTAATTATTTATTTAATTATTTAACATAAAAAAAGAACAGTGGCCACCGAGCACAAGTACGTTCCTACATAAACCATAGATGTGCATCGTCAAAAAACAAACAACAACAAATAGGGTCATGTTGACCTGCCAAGGTTTTGCAAAAAGATACGTGAAATCCTGGGACCTATATACTTAGAAAAAAGGTGTCCATGTCTAATAAACCATATCCATTTCCCGTTTGACCAGTAAATAATATAAGTTATTTCAGTGAAAGAAAATCAAAAATCACTTCAGAGATCCATTTAAGAAAAATGCTCTTAAGGGCAGCATGTTTGAAGCACTTTTTATATTATTATCAGCAGCACCTAACAAAAAATAAAGTGGATTGAGGTCACATCATGTATAAAATATAAGACTTAAGTATATAAGTCATATAATAAATATAAGTCTCTTACAAATCTGTACCCAATAGGACATGTACATATACATTTCCAAGTGCAGTGAATGAAGTCTCCTCTTCTACTTTGCACTTCAGACAATGCAGAGAATAATTTGGGTTAAACTTACTTCTGCGTAATGGGGTAGTTTGGAGACGATGTAAGTTTCAACTGTAGCACTTTAGTTCTTTTACAAATTGATATATTGGCTGCATACTGCCAAATTTGCATACTGTCCAAGTATCTGCATTAATTGAGAGCCCCAAATCTTGCTCCCAAATAGCTCGGGTTGCCTCACTATTGACTTTTGCTCCTTGTAAGAGATCTTCATAACAGTGACCTCCCAGATATATTATTCAGATCTATTATTATACAATGTTTTCTGTGTTTGTCAGATAATCTGCTGGGCATCTCGTGGGTGGACAGTGGCTGGGTACCCATCCTGAACCCCAGCAATGTGGTGGAGTATTTCTCTGAGAGGAGCAATCCCTTTTATGATCGCACCTGCAACAACGAGGTGGTGAAAATGCAGAGATTGACCCTGGAACACCTCAAGTAAGCACTGCACGATGCTATTAAAAACTGGGTAATGCATGTAGTAGATGTGTCAGAATGTAATCTACATGTCTATGAGTTGAAAACACAAAGACAGACCATATGGTATCTTTATTTCACTGTCACACTGCTGATTGTTTTATTTTTGAATAATAATAAAAAATAGGTTGAGCTGCTGTAGAGTGTATTATTTGCGTGCTTACTTCGTGTTTTGTGTGTGTAGTCAGATGGTGGGTGTGGAATATATTTTGCTTCACGCTCAGGAGCCGATTCTGTACATCGTCAGAAAGCAGCAGAGACAGTCACCAACACAAGGTGAGTTTCTGCATTGCTGTTCAGCTTCTGCTGTCTGTGAGGCTGTTTTTTTGCTTTTTGTATCATCATTATGCATCATTTATGAATATTTTTAATTTGGTGTCTGCGTTGTACTTTTAGATTGTAAATTTTTGTATCAACTGTAATAGGGTGACGATACATCAGTCACCATATCGTTATCGGCCAATATTTGTTCATTTTTTTTATGTTTGAAAATTTGGCCCATATATTAAAGCCAATAAAAAAAGGAAAATACAGTTTAGTGCAACACGAGCAGCGCTAGTCTGTCATATAGGCTACATAAAATTAAATAAATAAAAATAATGAGAACATTATAATTGTGTGCTTGTGACATGGCTTTTAATGGTAAGACTTTTGTTTTTATAATGAGGCTCTCAAAAATGTGGATCGGTATCGGCTAAAATTTCTGAACTGTAATGTTGACAGACTTGCGATCCAGGTCAAGTTGCGTTTGACATCATAGTTAACAAAAGGGACAACGCTAAAGCAGTTTTAACATGGAATGTTGTTGCCAGTGTTTGAGATAACGATACTAATAATTATTATATTAAAATTGTTTGGCTTTCTAAAAACCAGTGTGAATGTAATGTGGATTGAGACACTTTCACAACTAAAGTTTGAGTCCAGATACAAGTCTGTAGCTTTTTTTTATTCTATAGGTCTGAGATCTTAATTTTGCTCTCAAAGTTCACCAGATTGATTCATTTAAATGAAAAATTGTACACGATTATCTAATTATGTCCCTGTAGCTCCCTAGAGGGGCCGAGGTCTGCCCGTCATAAAATCCTGCTAGAAACAAAATTGAAACATAGAATGTTGTTACAGTATATTTGAAAAAGCAGCATAATTTAGTACTTTTACTTTATAAATGTGGTTTGATTGAAGACTGACCATTAATCTGACCATTGACCATTAAAGTTTCTGCTGTCTGCGTGGCTGTTTTGTTACAACTATGTCTCCCTTGTTCTGCAACCACTTCTGTTTGTGTTCATTCTTATTGACAGATTAAATTGCAAGAACGTTTTTAGATGACAAAAAGTTGTTTCAGAGGTTATTACTTTTTGATAAATTATTACAATTCTGTTTTGAATTTGGAAGAGTCAATTCACCTTTATTTATAAAGTGCTTCATACAATACAAATTGTTTCAAAGCAGCTTTACTTACAAGTACTTTATTAACAGGAAAATAAGGATAAATGATACATTACAAACTTCATCAAATATTAAACAAATTACAATTTTGCTATAAAGAAGCTTTACATTAGACATTAGTATCAATATTTTGTTCAAATCAGTTAAGTGTTGATTCGGTTCAGTTCAATAACTGTAAAGTTAATCATTTATGAAATGCTAATTTCAGCTATAAGCAGCTCTACAGGAGACAACGGTGTCGTTATTAAGCTCGAGTCAATGTTGTGAAATTAGTCAATTTGTAATAATGTGCACTTTCTTTGCCGAGGGGTTTTGTCTCTTTAATGTCGGCGGGTTTGGTCTACTGTTTAACTGTTTGCTGGGTATTGTTGTTGTTATTTTTGTAATAACACAGTATTTTTGTACTTATGATGTCTGTCTTTAGGCTATTTATGTTTGAGAGTTGTACCAAGACAAATTCCTATCAACTTGTTGACATGGCAATAAATTATTATTGATATTGATTGATCAATTGTACACAGTAATACAGGAATTTTTCCTTTTGTTCAATTTATATTCAATATGCTGACATTAAATTTCTCTGCAGAAAACCAAAATATTAAAATCTTTTTGCATGTTCTGTTTCCATTCCCTGCAGTAATTCCTCTTGCTGACTACTATATCATAGCTGGAGTGGTGTATCAGGCGCCTGACCTGGGATCAGTCATCAATTCCAGAGTGGTGTGTTTATAAACCTTAGAACAATTTACCGTAATAACTCCTTTCTCTTATCAGTATGAGCATCAATCTTTTGTTTTGATGTGTCCCAGCTCTCAGCGGTTCATGGGATTCAGTCTGCGTTTGATGAAGCAATGTCGTTCTGCAGGTACCACCCGTCCAAAGGGTACTGGTGGCACTTTAAAGACCAGGAGGAGAAAGGTGAGAACACACACAGAACCAGGAAGCATCTTTCAACAAGTACAACTGTACCTGTCAAAAAGTGTTACATTTGTGTGTTGTTATAGAAAGGGTAAAACCTAAATCCAAGCGGAAAGAGGAGCCGAGTTCTTTGTTCCAGAGGCAGAGAGTTGACACGCTGCTTCTAGATCTGCGCAATAAATTTCCCCCAACTTTCTATCAGGTATTATTCATATACACATGGAACATTTCAAACTGGTTTCTAAATAGAAAAAGGAACATTTTGTTTAAATTCTCACTGATTTTGTGTCTCTGTTTCAGCCCAAACCAGGAGAGAAGCCTGTCCCAGGTGCCCAAATACATACTCATACAATGTTCATAAATACATACTCAACTAGGTCTCGTCATATCACACACCACAGATTAATATCACTGAATCAAAAATTCAGTTTTGTAAATACTTCAACTAATCTGTATATAAGCCATATGTGAAAAACGTGTAAAGATACAATCACAGTCAAGTATGTTTGACATGATGCTAAACAAAAATGACAATGTCCAGTGCAGTTTCAAAGCAATTTAAAAATAGAATGTTTTGCAGTATATTTGAAAAAGCAGCATATTTTTGTGTTCTGGTTGGAAAAATATAATCAGTCGCCATCACTCCTACTAGCCACTTTGGTTTATATAAATATTTTAATATATACATTTTTATATTGTATTGTATTCTATGTAGTATTGTCACAAATATAGATTTTTCTATAGGCTACTGAAATATCTGAAACACTTCCAATACTCCAATATTCCGCAGAAAAGATTTCTCTCTCTCTCTTTCTCTCTCTCATCTCTCCGACAGGGGGTTACACACAAACCCAACTCCCCTCACTCACTCGTTTCATTTGCTCTGGATGAATATTGTTGGTGTTACAGAGCTTGAATTTCGGCGTGGGATTGTGTGTATTGTGCATAATTTGACTCATTTCCCCATATTTTGTGTTCACACCCAAAGTATACGCACATAAAGCTGCCTCTTGGTACTAAATTTAGTTATTTTTCGCTGCTTATTGCACTTTAACAGTCAAACACACAAAATAATATCAAAATGCCAGTCTTGGCGAGTATTCACGTAAACAGTCAGTTATGTTTTAGGTGAACATAAACAGATGAGAAAGAAAATGCATGTGTAATCTTGAGTCTGTGCATCAGGTCTTAAAGTGACCGCAGCCTGATCTGCCTGCTGCCAAAATATGAGATAATATTACAAATATCTATATGGCAGTTTTCCCTCATGCTATCGACAATCAAAATTGTCACTGTGGCTGGTGAGCAAAAAAGTTAATGTCAAGCCCTGTGGAAAAAAGTATCTGGACACACCTCATGTATTTAGAATGCGATCTCATTACAGTCACTGTTGGTGTAACCATATAGTATGTGTGTATAAACTTTTGTCCATATAATATTCATTGCTAATATATAATATATATAAATATCTCTCTCACTGTCTGTCCTTAGTGGAGGTAAAGAAAGAGCCAGAAGTGCCAGTTGAGACTGTGAAGCCTCAAGAAGAACGAGAGACGAAACCTCCCGCCCCTCCTGGCCCTGCCCGGCCAGCGCCACAAACTACACCCAACAAACCACCACCCGAGAAACGTGCACGTCTGCAGTAACACTTGCTGGCCAGCCACAAACAAGTTTGATTTAATGTTGCGGGACTGATTGATGCACAAACCTGTGGACAGTTCTCTGCACCAGTTCTCTGGACTGTTACGGTTATTATATATATAAATACATTTTCTTTGTAATTTAATAGTTTTTGAAATAAGGGAACTGAAATGTGTGTGTATATCATCTCTGTATGTCATTTTCTATATTTCAGTGTTTCTGAGTTGTATCATTCACAGTGAAAATAAGTTGTTTTTCAGAACCTTTTTGCAGTGTCATTCATAATTCAAATAGTGTACAGACTTTTTTTCTGCCTATTAAAACTCTGTTTTTGTATGTTCTTTGTGAGTGATTCAATTACTACGTAATAATGAAGTTATATTTCTTTGATTGTCTATAATGTCTTCCTGTAGAGATTATATATTGCTTAGCGCCCCCGTGTGTTCGGATTGGCAGTCGCATCTTTTGCGCTTCTGCATAAACGTGAACTGCGCTCTCTATTTAGTGCACTAGAAACAGACTCAGCCAAGCAGCAGATTATGTTCTGATGAGAATTCGGTTTTATTCCTATAACAGTGACAATTAGCACGACCCAAATACTGCCAGCCCCGACCTAATTTATTGCACCTCGATGCGCACAGTAACCGCGCTTACAGTAAAACATGCATAATGGCACGAAAGAATCATGTTAAAAATATTTGTACTATTTTTTTTCCGAATACCCACTCGCGCTTATTGTATATTCTTTTAATTTTTTTATCCAACAAACTCACTAAGAGGATGTGATTATTTATCAAATGTAAGTAAACAGGTTGCAAAAAAAAAAAATACAAATCAAAGCTTTCAACAGTATCGCCCCAGATGTTTTTGTTCGTCGATACCCGCGTTCGCCACGCGGAGGCGCTGCAGAATAACCTGTATCTCTGGCACGCGCAGCGCCACTTTCTACACTAGCTGAGCGCGAGCTGCCGGGTGCGCGCAGAGCACGATGGGACGGGAAGCGCAGCTCTGGAGGACCACAGAGAAGAAGATGGCTGCGACGGGGCTCGACGGGCCAGCGCCGTACCTCCTGCTCCGAGACGGCTAGAGAGGGGATAGGGGGGTAAATATGGGGTCGCAGACCCTGCAGATCCTGCGGCAGGGCGTGTGGGCGTCGGTGACGGGCGGATGGTATTACGACCCCCACCAGAACACCTTCGTGAACGCGCTTCACCTTTACCTGTGGCTGCTGCTGCTCTGCCTCCCGTTCACGCTCTACATGGTGAGAGATGCAGCCGTCGGGTTTCTTCTTCTCTCCATCCCTCAGTCCTTATCAGCTCATCTCTATCTTTTCCTCATTCTGTCTGCCCTCTCTCTCTCTCTCTCTCTCTCTCTCTCTCTCTCTCTCTCTCTCTCTCTCTCTCTCTCTCTCTCTCTCTCTCTCTCTCTCTCTTTATCTCTCTTTATCTCTCTTTATCTCTTCTATCCCTGTACACCCATTTCCAGTACTCACAGGCTACGTTTCTGTTTATTCGTCTCCCCTAAAAGGTTTCCATGGTCATGGAAAACCTAGAAATATCAGCAATGGGGGTCTGGGATCTGTTTTTTACTGCTGAATCGGTTCAGTTCTGGCTTGATGAGTCTTTGTTTTGGTTTTGACGACATGTTTTGACAGTTGTGTATTTTAGACCTGATGTCATGAGATGTGGTGCGTGTTTAGTCTTTCTCTGCTGTAAAGGGATAGTTCTTCGTGTCATTTCAAACCTGCTTGACTTTATTTCTGTGGAATACAGAAGATGATATTTTGGAAATAGGTTTGACTTTTATTGAGTGGAAAAAGATAGTAATAATCTTAAGAACCTTTCACCATTTTCAGTGTCACATGATCCTTCAGATTTGATGCTCAAGAAATGTCTTATTATTATCAGTTGAAAACAGTTGTGCTGCTTTTTTTTTTTTTTTTTTTGTGGAAACCCATATATGCTTTTTTTTCCTTCCACATGATGCTTTGATGAACAGAAGTTTGAAGAGTAGCATTTATTCCCAAAAAATGAAATGTCTTTACTGTCACATTTGATCTATTTATTGTGTACTTGCTGAATAAAAGTATTTTTTCTCTCAGAAAAATATTTCAGACCCCAAATGTTTGAATGATATTAAAGGTTCTTCTTCACAGAACCAGAGATGTCAATAGTAGATGCCAATAGTAATGTATTTCGTAGTATTGTCTATCAAATCAGGATTTATCAGTGAATTGTTGCGACACTTAAAACAGCCACAGTGAGTTCTGATCTGTTTTAATTTAAATCACCAGAATGAGTGAAAAGTGAACACAGAAATGTTGAACTTCTTTCACTCTTCGCAAAGTTCAACCCATTCCCACCTACCCATCGTGGGTTTGTTTATTAATATATCAGCTAATTTTTATTATGCTTTCAGCCGCAGAAGTGCAGTACTCTCAGCTGTTTGACACATTTGACATTTCCTCAGATTTTATTCCAGAGTCATCACAGAAAATGCATTAAAAAAAACATCGTCAAATTCCATCTTTATCATACCGACTCATGGCACAACAAAATCCCTCTTCACTGTGAAACATTATACTCCTGTTTGGAGTCTATTTATAAAAAGAGACTTGTTATAGGCATCGTGTATAAGTTTTAAAGCCATGCCCGTTCTGTGGGTGAGGTCTCAGGTCTGTGCATTAGATCTGTGATGGAGCGGCTGGTGCCACTCAGTCCAGATTTAACTTCATGCACAGATCCATCTAGGTTCAGCTTGAGTACTTAATTGCCTTTCAACCACAGCTATACGATATCACGTAAAGTCCTGCTGAAATAATCACTGAATCAATAAGCAACTGATGAATGTGCTCCTCTGTTTTTGAGGATGAATATGAGTGTGGGTGTGTGTCAGATATGGAGAGGTGTTTAGTCCACAGATGTCCGTTCAGTGCCAGGCTGTTTTTAGCCTCTGCCCTCCGGTTGCGACTGAAATATTGTTGCCCCTTTTCATAACCCTGTAACTCTGTATAACCAAGTCCTATATTTGTATATGATATTTATACAACGGAAGGATGTTAATAGGCTGAAATATGTGAGACTTGCACACGTCTAATGCCTTGGTTTGCTTTAATGTCAGTATTTGAAACGCTGTGGCTCTTTTATTAATTCATTGATGGGGAAATACAATAGATCAATAATAGATCTAAGGATTGTACTCAACCTTTCAGAAGTTGTGATCGGTAAGGTTTTTTGAATCCCTTGATTTGAAAAATAATAGGTCAATAATAGATCTAAGGATTGTACTCAATCTTTCAGAAGTTGTGCTCGGTAAGGTTTTTACATTTTAAATAAATGTTTTAGTCTTTAATGCTCACCAAGGCTGCATTTTGTACAGTAAAAACTGGAATGTTCTGAAATATTGTTACAAATTTAAAGGCACACTATGCAGTTTACATTTTTGTCAAACAGCGACCCCTAGAGCCGCTGTGGAGTACTTGTGTTTAACGTTACCGTCGTAAATACCACTCGCACAGAGCCGTCTCTGCACTCACGGCCTTATCCCCTCTTCGTTATATTCGTCGACTCTGACATGATTCACGTCTGAAATGCGTGCTAGTGTCTTCCATAGAGGCTGCTTCATATGTTGTTGATGTATGTGACGTCGTGCCGTAAAGAAAGTTTGCCAGCGGCATCCCTCCCCCCCCCCCCCCCCCCGTTTACCATCGAAATGAAATGACTTTGAAGCTGTTATATTAAGATACAAATCTTGCATAGTGTGCCTTTAAGTGACTTTAACTGTTTTATTTTAATATAATTAAAAATGTATTTCTGTGATGGCAAAGCTAAATTTTCATCATTCATAATCCTTCAGAAATCATTTTAATGTGCTTATTTGGTGCTCAAGAAACATTTCTCATTATCATCAATGTTGAAAACAGTTGTGCTGCTTATTTTTCAAGATGAATAGAATTTTCAAATGAACAGCATTTATCAGAAATATAAATTTTTGTCAACATATAAGCATCTTTACTGTCACTTTTAATCAAATGAATCCATCCCTGCTGAATAAAAGTAGTTATTTCTTTATAAAAATCTTACTGACCCCAGCTTTTAGAATGATATTGCAAATGAGCTCAAAGCCACAAAAAGGACTTATTTTCTACTCATGTAAAATCTCTTGCTGTGTCTCTCTCTCTGCAGGCCTTGCCCCCCACCATGGTGATTGTGGGGATCTACTGTGGGGTGATAGCAGGTATGTTTGTGCTGCTGAAGGCTGTGAATTATCGCCTGCACACCGCGCTGGATGAAGGGGAGGTGGTGGAGCTGCGGGCCAAAGGGAGTGAGGGGCGGGTACAGGGGGCAGAGCACCAACGTGAGGGCACCGGCACCCGGCAAGAACACTCAAACGGGCCTGGGTAAGATTCATTTATGGTTTACTCAAAAGCCATTACAAAAAGTACAGAGTCACTGCACAGTTTATGATTCTGAGCTTCTATAAACGAGTCTGATTTAGTTGAAGAAGTTTCTGATTTGGCTCAAGAACAGTTTTGAATAATTTCAGGTTCTGAATTCTCTCAATAAAGGTTGTGATATAAATCATCTTGGGGGTTAAATCTTCTGATTCAGTTTAGGAAAAGTATTGACTCCTCTCAAGAAAAGCTTTTGAATGTCACGTTTTCCGAGATGGATTTGGAATCTCGACAGGGAGGCCCTGATTCCACTCAGAAACGGTTCTGATTCATCTCAACAAAGTTTTGATTAAGGGAGAGCGCTGTTGCCCAGCGGTAGGGATGTTTCTGAGAGCTAATCTGCTGTCATGCTGGATCCGTTCATCACCCACTGAGAGAGAGAGAGAGAGAGAGAGAGAGAAAAAAGGGAGGAGGGGATGGAGTGAGTGAATCAGGAGAACTGATATAGAGCCATATAAACCAACACGCACAAACTTGATGCTCGTGTTTGTTTGCTCAGAGGAGTCAAAAACAGTCTGCAAACTGTCAGAGAGTCAGAACACATTAAACACAGTTCCTCAAATCATTTTTAACAAACTTTTCATGCATTTGAGAACACTCATATGATCTTGCATTTCTATTTATATGTAAAAGAGAAATCAACACTGGATGTACTATAAACGCACATCTGGAGGGACATTCCTGGTTTGTCCAGGTCTGTGCTTATTAAGAAAATATAGGATATTTCTGCTTGAGGCCCCTGAGCTGAAGAGCTCATGTGTTTTTAATTCTTCCAAAGGCCTTCATGTATCTCCTGAAAACCGCCTCAAGCTGCACCAAAAAAATAGCACAAAAGAATGGAAACGGCAGACGTCGGTAGGTGAGCTCTAGCCGTGGGATTACCATTCACCACCACATTTTATTCTCTGTGGGGCCCGGCCAATCAAAATAAACCTCCTAAAAATATTATTATAATCTCCCAAAAAGTGAAGAGAGGGAGTGATCTCTGCCTAATGGGTGGCAGACATTAGATAGATGCTCGAAATGATCTCCTCTCTGCTGGTGCCTGAGCTGCTGTGCAAGTTTGATCATAAATGACATCGTTAACTCTCAAACCCTCGGGCTGTTCCTGTTAGTGTGTTGCTAGGTAACTAACCTTGTGTGTGTGTGTGTGTGTGTGTGTGTGTGTGTGTGTGCGTGTGCAGGGATCCAGGGGGTGGAATAGAGATGTCCGATTTTGCACGGGAGGAGACGCCACCGGTCGACTGCAGTTCACGTAACTCTTACGTAGGAATGGACTCCAGCCATCAGGTGTGTGTGTCTGTCTTTTTTATTCTGTGGCGGACACAAAGTTCTATAGGAATGGGATCCTGAAGGGGGCTTTGCTTTTTTGTTTTGCCTGCATTTCTTTTGTTTGTATTTTTAAGATTCAAAGATTAATTACCACTGCACATTGTTAGTACCACCACACCACAGCCAAGAATGTTTTTGGAGGGCACTTTTACTTACATCTGAGGACTACAGATGTTACCATGTATTGTAATGTAAACATAATACTCTTTGCTTCAAAATAAGTTAAAGATGAGTCTGAAATAATTGTTTTGTGGTTATGAATAAGAATGAACACCCCTGCGATAGTTACCTTAAAAGTTTTAATATTATATTAAAGAACATAAAAAAATGCCATGGAGAACATTTATTATATACTTTAATATGTATATTGAAACATTATAAATTTAATATAATTTTAACAATGAATACAAACAATGTATATTATTACGGTATGTAAAAAAAAATATTCTAAAATAAAATATAAAAATATCTGTTTTTATATTTGTATTTATATTCATATACAGTACATTATATTTATAATATATATGAATATACATAATATATATTTGTAAATGTTTACAAAATTCAATATTACAAATTCCTAGTATTATTTACTTTTATGCATATACTGCTCTAATTTTGTGGTGAAACCTGCGATTATTATTTTTTGCTAAAGGAAGTTGTCCTGGTTTAGAGTCTGTGTCTGTTTGAGGGCAACCCTTCAGTCAGAATCTGTCGCTGCTGTATAATTGGTGAAAGCTCAGGGGTGTTATGTTCTGGCTTATAGCACTGCTTGTCCCAGACTGTCTGTCTGTGTGTGTGTTCGGTCAGAATCTGTTGGTTGAATCGTGAAGTCATAGAGTAGAAACACAGGCTGAAAATGAAGTCTAATTGGTTATGTTGTGATTAAAGGACTGTGATGTGTTTTGTGCATGTCTGCTAAATTAGTAACAGTGATGGGAAGTTACAGACATCATGATCTCATGTAAATGACTCACCAGAGCTTGTTTCATCTCTCTCTCACTCCCAACAGATAACCCATGGAGGCTCAGTCACAACCAAACGTAAGACCTTTTTTTAATTTACAGTATTCGTATCTAGTTAAATAAAGTGAACCCAAAATTAAAAACAAGGTCTTTTTTTTTTACTCGCCTTCATTTAAACCTGTATGACTTTCTTTGTTTTGTGGAACATGTATATAAATTAAATTCACCTTATCATAAAAACCTGGTGCAACCTGCTTGCCTAATATCAGTCACACGCCTCCAGAATGACCAAGGAAGCCCAACTGACAGCAGCAGGAACATTACAGGGTGTTCTCAAGTGTTCATGACTTTTTTGAGTTGTTAAAAACTCTGAGGAGGACAGTAGTGTGCACCAGGTTTACTAGCTATAAATAGAAGTGTTCAGAATCAGAGAGAAGAGTTTTTCTGCAGACAGCAGCGATATGTCAGAAGACCTGCAGCACTGCGGGCCACGTCAGGGATGTGTTTGAATAAAGCTGCAAAGGTGAGAGAGAAGGAGGAAGAGAGGAGAGAGAGAGACAGAGAGAGAGGGCGGATCTGTTAAGTTAATGAATAAGTTATAAAACTTGACCTTCTCTGTCTCTCTCTGTCTGTTTGCAGGGGCAGGTGTTGGAAAGGCTCCCGGTGGCATTAGTTTGAGTTTAGCTCAGAGTTGCAGTCATGACCAAGGTGTGAATCTTAATTAACATCAGCTGAAGTATAATGCCATGCAAATTAGTCTTTAGAAACTCTAAAAGTTCACTATTGAACTCACTTTAAGAAATATTTCAAGAATTCTGGCATCATTTACTCCAAATCTGTATGAAGTAGTTTTTTTCCATGGAACATCCAGACAGATATTGATGTATATCAAAACTGTGCTTATATCACCAGCAGAAATCAGTTTTTCTGTTTACTCTCTAATGGCAAGTTACTCACACATGCAATGAAACGTGTTTATGTCCTCAGCAGAAGTGAGAATTGGTTGGTTTGGCTGTTATTTTTATTGACTGCAGGTTAATTCAACTGTAAAGTGTTTCGTAAAAGTTGAAAACCTGTAATATATAGCTGAAATTACCTCTGACATGAAAAAGGTTGTCTGTGTCCCTCGAAAACCAAAAGTTTGTGATCAGTACAAAAGCTTTTTGTGAATAATGAGATGACACAGAAAGGTAACATCAGCACTGCACACTGGGCTCAGTCTTTCTAAAGCACATAAGCAAAAGACCTTATGGACAGTGGTTTTTGGATAGTGTGCAGAATGGAGTAATACATGAGTTTGATGACTGTATCAGTTATTAACACTGCATCAGCACTCAGGAAACAGTGTTTATTAGGAATGTCGATATTTACATTCTGACTTGACCCTGATTTCTTTAAGCGCTGGAGGGTCTCAGGGCTTGTTTTTAAATTTTGGACTACAATTCTGGTTCATCATTTATTTAATGATTGAAAAGTAGCTATTTGGCTATTTATTAACTTTGTCATATGGCCCGCACTGCCTAACGGTGCATAAACATCGCAGCAGCAAAAATCAGCTCAGTGCTGCTCAAAACACTACAACACCTTCATTTTGGGTTGTGTATGTAGCGAGTGTACAGATACCGTGTCAATTTAATAAACTTTTGTTATCCCAGTCATCTATTCACAATAAAAGCGTCCAAACTGCAATATTCAACATAAATGTAACAACTGCAAAGCAAGCAAGTCATTGCATTTTGTTGCAGTTTTGACTCCCAAATCTGTGTAATTTTTACACACTGTTATATTTCTCTTTCCCTCTAGATTTGATGTCGGACCCAAAGATGTTCTGCCTTGTCTCCAATGACTCTTTTGCCTCCATGCAGCCTTCAACCTCATTGGCTCAGGACCTTTATGGCTCCACCCCCCATCCTTTCAGTCAGTCTCTGTCCTCTTGTGACACCGAAATTACTGCCCATCTTTCTACCCACTCACAGTCATTCCGCAAAGAGTCATCTCGACCTCGCGGATTGCCTCGCACCTCAAGTTCTGCAGGATCTGCTTTTCCAGATCCTTCTCTGCCCGAGTTCAGCCTGTACCCTCCACCCCGCCGGGGAGGACTGGATCCTGTCTGTGAAATGGAGGCCTCCAGGTCACAGAGGGCGACGGAGAGCTCCGAGCAGCCAGACTCTGGAACTCTCAGCACTTCAGTAACCGAATTCCACAGATATCATCCGAAGGAGTGCCGCAGGATATCACGGTCTGTCTCCCGAGAGGCAGGGGAAGGAGAGTGTCCTGGGGAAGGGGGATCTGGGCTGTACCAGACTGAGGGTGTTCAGGGGGGTCGGGAAAGAACAGGGGGACGCAGTGCCGAAAGTTTGCGGAGTTTAAGCACACGCAGCAGCGGCTCCACTGAGAGCTACTGCAGTGGGACAGACCGGGATACCAACAGCACCCTGAGCAGCCTGCACAGTGAGCAGACCAGCTCCACGCACGTGGAAAGCCTGCTGTCGCTGTCTGGGGATGAGAAGGTAAATGCGGGACATGCCGACCCGCGTAACTCTAATGTGGCCTCGGGGGAGGCTAATAAAAACCCCCATGCCAACGAACTTGCCACCAAATTGCCCACTGGTGATGCACCAAAACCTGCAAACTCAGAGGGTCAACAGGGGGATGGGACTGTGGAGATGGCGTCAAGGACTAGCGTAGATGTCTCTGCTGGTCTTTCCCACCAGCACCAGGAGGCGGAACCAGACAAAGTGCGATCCAAAACAGCCAATCTTGTTCACCGGGCTGCCTCCTCGTCTGCCGCCACCCGGAGTGGTCGGCGACGGAGCGGTAAGCAGCGTGCAAGTAGTTTTGACGCCAGCAGGCACCGGGAATACATTTGTGGACGTGGCATGGCAAAGCCTCGGTCGGCAGTGTTCATGAAAGGAGAGGAAGACTCCAGTGATCAGAGCGAACTTAGTTGTGCCTCCAGCCTACACTCCACCCACCAGCTCAGCACAGACTCCTCATCCAGCACACCCCACTCCTGCCCATCTCCTGAGGATCGCCGCGGACCCTCGCTACTGGCCAAAATGCACGGTGTGCAAACTCACAGTCAGAGAGATAAGGAAAAGGAACGAATAAAGGACAAGGAGAAGGGCAAACGCAGAGCTACGCGACGTACCCCGAGTACAGGCAGCGCCAAAACTCACGCCCGGGTCTTGAGCCTGGACAGCAGCACTACTGCTTGCCTTAATGACCCCCATCATTTGGGGGCACCAGCAAGTTCTAGACCCCTTACCACTTCCAAGTCGGACCTGGAGGCAAAAGAGGGGGAGGTGTTGGATGCGGCATCCCTGCTGGGAAGGGCTTCTCAGCTTGAGTCAGTGACCCGTTCAAGAAACAGCCTGCCCTGCCCCATCTCCCTCAGTCACACACAAGACGCAACGACAGCATCACGGGGTGAGCACACAGTAATGCGATATTGCACTTACTAAAAATAAGAGTTCTGTCATCATTTACTCACCGTCATGTTGTTCCAAATCCTCATGACTTTCTTCCATGAACTGCAAAATGAGAAGTTTACGAGGATGTCCACACTGCTCTTTTCCATATAATGAAAGTGAATACTGACCTGGGGCTGTCAAGGTCCAAAAATGATAATAAGCAATATAATAAACCCAAGCCATATGAGCCACAAGCTTTGTGTCTGGAACGCAATGTAACAGAAGTAGTGACAGATCTTTTCTTTCATATTATGACGTACATCCAAGTGAAACGGATTATTGAAAAAAAAAACAATAGGGTGGGGACTTAGTTTGTTCTATTAGTGGTTGTTGAATCTGTAGTATTAGTAGTGTGATGATCTGAATGTGAGCTTGCTGTTGATTGTAAGAAAGGGGCGGAGTTTAAGGGGACTGAACGATTGGAGAAGTTCGGCATACATCACCAGAGAAAGTCGGTCCTATTACTGAATAGATCAAGTTTTTTAAAATTAAAATTACACGGTAAAAATTTAATTAAGCATTCATGAACGAATCGTTCGCAGTAAGATCAAAAAGGTGCATTTAGTAAATAGGGTGAATTTCCATTTCATGCCAACTTTAAGTCGTTATTTAATTGTAATTTTTCAGCATTTGAACGGAAGAGTAAAATGGACAGTTATTTTTGTCAGTTAAGGCTTGTTAGATTTATCATTCTGTCCGCTTTGAATCAGACGCAGAGATAAAGTAGTGTGGTAAGATTAGATTACATTTATTTGAATTAATTAATTGTATCTAATTTAATTAATTAGATAGATAGATAGATAGATAGAGAGAGAGAGAGAGAGAGAGAGAGAGAGAGATGAGATGAGATATGCGTACCTGTGTCTGTTCAGCGTCTCTATTAACAACAAAGCTGTCAGTTTAATTACTTCAAAATAGCGATGTAACCCCCTTGTTGCTGAGAAATATATGAAATATATCGCGGGACAGCATTGATACGGTTCTGTGTGTGCGCAGCACGAACTCCACTCTCTGTGTTTGAGCGACGTATGTGTATGTGTGCTTCAATGAAAACAGCGCATTAGAACGGTGATTGAACTGACTTGGATTTACCTGTGCATTAAACAGTTTTATTGCACTTCCAGCCAATCCGAGTCGCATATTCAGACAGACCATGGAATAAAAAATGGACAAGGATGTGGCATTGCAGATTTTACATCAATAATGTAGAGGATCAAAAGTTTTTTTTAACTAAATGTGATGTTCCAAAATTTGAAAATGCACGTTTTCAACTCAAATAAATGAATTTTTTAGTAAACAATGACACATTTTTGTTTGTTCCTCACACAAAGCTATTTGTCTTGTAATCTCCCGGTCACTATTCACTTTCATTGTCTGTAAAAGAACAGCGTGAACATTCTGCCTAACATTTCCTTTAGTGTGAGGGTGAGTAAATGATGAATTTTAATTTTTGGGCGAACTGTTTCTTTAAGTAGTGATTCTGAGATCAGTCTGAAGTGCTAGACATCTGAGGTCTGCAGCAGGTTAGAGCTCAGATGGATGTTTTTCAGCAGAATGCTGAAGCCAGTCAGATAACAAGCTTTGCCCAGAAGCTAGTAGATGCTAATGCAGTGTGTTTTGCCAGTGCAGCTGTGACCCACAAACCCCTGCAGAATTACTGATGTGTTACTCTGACAGCCTGTTGAATCTATATCTGGGAGATCTGCAGGGTTTATTCTCTCCTCGGGTCTACAGTGACCATTCAGTCGTTGTGCACCTTTTGCTTGTGTGAGAGTGAATTGCGATACCAATGCTGATTCAGTGATTCTAAAATGTAATGGCTCCTGTTTACACCTTATCTACTGCTGACCACTTGTGATCAGATGCTGTGTTTTTGTGTTTGGAAGTACAAGTGTATTATATTGAGGTGTGTGCGATGTTTAGATGTCTGTGTTATGTATATGATATCTTTTCTCCTGTGTTTGCACTAGTGCTTTGAGGATTTGAAATTGTAGCTGTGTGTTTCTGATGCGCTTTGTTTATTTGTTACAGTAACTGAATCATGTTTGATGGAACATTGTCTAATGTTCTTCTTGGTCATGCTTCTGTTGTCTTCTCTGTAGGCTTATTAAATTAGCTGGTCTGAACATAGAAAAAGCATTGTTCTAGAGAAAACCGTTCCGCCTCTGTTTATAGCCCTTCTGGTCCTGTGTGAGATTGTATAGACTGTTTTATTGTAGTAATAAAGTTTTTCTTTCAGTGATGAATCATCAGATCAGGTCAAAGTTCGTCAGCAGTGGGAGTGCTGCAGTTAAAGTCCATGTTTAGAAGAACTGCTGGCAAAGATGGTTTATAATGTTACAAAGGCAATGTGATTAACCATCTGGATGCAGAAAGATGACGAAGCAGTTTTAGTTATGTTTTTCACTGGTAGTTTGGTTGCAAACACATCATTAACTTGAATTTTAATTCTTCTTCTTATAATCACATTTGTATTCAGGTTCCTAAAGATGTTTCTTCCAATATTGCCTTTTTTGACTGCATGTTCGGCAAAACTTTGAAAACATCACAGCATTTATTTCCATCAAGAGGTGCATACATTTTTGGTCAAAACCTTGTATTGACTCTGCAAAAGTCAAGCACTCTGTAAAGTCTCCTCCAGCACATGAATTTAAGGTGCCAATTCATGTGTGAAAATGATTCTTCATGCTCCCAGTCCCACTGTTTTTTTTTGGCTGGGCAGTGTACATTGTGTATATATGTGTATATATATCTATAGGCCTATATATATATATACATACATATATCAGGAGCGTTTACTCCAAGGAGTCAACGGAGGCAGTAACTGGATGAGAAAATAATTGATATTACAAAAATAAAACAGCTCAAATATTAAAAAGTATAAAAGTCACTCGTTTTTATAAAGTAACAGTGTCCAACAGCAACACCCGCAGGGGAAGTTACAGCGGGAGGCGTGCCTCATCTGTCCCCATTGACTTAAAACAGCCCCCCTAATGCGTGCGGTGGGTTCAGTGGGGGGTAATCGAGAATGAATGGGGGAAAGTCACATGAGAGGAGGCAATGCCTCCATCGCGCTATGATTGGATAAATCTTACCTCTTGTTTTTGTGTGCGTTTTCATCTGCCTCAATGAAGATAATGAGGCCGTTAATGGGAAGACTAATTAAATAGTAAGTAAACAACTCGGCCATTTCACCGCTTTGTTGCGTCAAAATCAAACTTGAAATGGGATGAAAACATGACGGTGGGGGATTTTAGTGAGCAATCAGCTTGGTGAAATTAAAGGTACATCTTTGTGTCTGTGACCAGTGTTGTGCAGGCTTGATGAATCCTGAAAATAAAAATAAAAAGAACAACTGAACATTAGTTCATAAATAATATACATTGTTTAAATTGTTACTGCCTTTAGTTATTATTGGAATAAATGTAAAAATGTGTAAAAAAAAACACTAACTTCATCAAATTAATACTTGGTTTTAATAAATAGAAATGTACATAGTTATTGCCAAAAATATAAAATAGAATTGTATTTGGTCTCTCTTTTTTATGCAATGTTTATTTAAACAGGAAAATAAAGTGTAACGGACATAAATTTACATACAGTATATAAAAATATGTGAGGACTTTGCCTCATTTTAAAACACCTATAATATATATATTATATATATACACACACACACACACACACACACAATGTACACTGCACAATACAAAATTATATATATATCAGGGCTCCAGACTGCGACCAATTGGTCGCATTTTGCGACCAAAATTTGAGAGTGTGCGACTGAATTTTACATCCAGTCGCACATGTGCGACCAGTAAATTAGTCCCTTTTTTTTTTACACGTTAAACGTGGAAGGGGCATATTAATGAATCCGGAATGTGTGGCAGTGCAAGAAGAATAGGGAATCGCCACTGTAAGTGGCTAATGTGTGGAGGGGGAGGGTCCTAGAGATAATCGAGCGCGCGTTTAAACGTCTGTAGGAAGGAGACGGAGACAAATATCACAACCTGCTATGTGCGTCTGAGCCACGAGCAAGCGAACTATTGACTCGTTCTGCGGCTAGTGTGCCAGTTAAATTCACTTGCTGGCTTCTCAAATAAAACATTACAACAGCGATAATAATAAAAAAAACGAAGAAAACGATTACTCTTTGTGCATTGTTCAATGTGAGTGCCAAATGCTCGAACATGACCTGTCATTTACGCCGTCATCACCCGGGAGTTGATAGCGCACGAGCGCGGGCGAGACCTGAACTACAGATGTTACCATCGGTGTTTAAACTAAACTCATTTATTTTGCCAATGCAAACATTCAAGAGCAAGACGCGAAAGAGAACTCGCGTCTAGATTTGTGCGCGTGTGTGTGCGCGCGCGCGCGTGTCTATGTGTATGCGTAGGTTACTCATCTCGGACAGCGCGCAAATATTATCTTTCAAGTCTTGCTCTTGAATGGACAAATTCACACAAAAAGTATGTCAACATGTCCGTCTTGATGAGTATCCTAGCAGACATAGTATATGTTATGCCTTAAGTGAACATGTATGAAGAAAGACACTCACAGTATCGGTGTAGGCCTACTGAATCAGCTCTGAATTAAATAGCTTTTGTAACTTTAATAAGGATTCATCTTTAATTTATACAGTCAAATATGCAATGTTATTTTACATTTGATTATTTTATTCAATTTCTGTACCTAAAAACTCATGTTAGACCTACCTGAAAAGCATAGTTTATTTTATTTGTAGGCTAGGCTATCTTTGCTCTATTGTATTTATTTGTGCTTTTGCTTGTGGTTAGATTATTTCTTAATTTTTTTGACAGTAGTCTTTTTTTCCCCTGAACATAACACCGAAATCGTACCGAAACCGTGAACCTAAAACCGTGATACAAACTGAACTGTGAGCTATTTAAAATGTTGCAGCCCTAGTACAGTGTCACAGTCGGATGATGATTCAGAGTGAGAGGTTTTAGTGGCAAAAAAGGCCGAACCCACCATTTTCGGGAAGATTGGCTGCGAGAATTCAGCTGGTTGAGGTAGTACTGTAAGGAGACGAATACCATGAACTGCGAATGTTGCAGTCGCTACCCCATAACTGCGGGGAACACGAAGTTTGCCGACAGTGCAGGCACTTCACAGTTTAAACACAATACTCTATTTAATAACAAAGCATAGAGTATGCGGTGTTAATAAATCAATTGCCGGTTGCTTTTAGAAGACAAGAGGATGTAACGTTAAATCAGAGCGCAAAGGCATTGTAATTTCTGCATCTATTATCAAAGTATTTATTAGTAATACACTGGAAATTAGTAGAAATGTGAATATTTGGTTAGTATGTTGATTTACGGTGTGTGCTCCTAAATTTCCTGGTTGTGCTCCTAAAATTTTCAGTTAGGGGCCACTGTGCTCCTAAGGAAAAAAGTTAGTCTGGAGCCCTGTATATATATATATATACATACTACTTTATAAATAAACTCCTTAGGGCTAACTCAATTTGTTTTGCATTAAATATGACATGGGTAAGCATCAGGCTCTTTATATTTGCATTGGTGTGTTTGATGATTCTTATGTCTACTCTTGTCAAGAGTGCAGCTTGTGCTTGTATGCAGCATTGCACGCTGCTAGTTCAATGAAAGCTTATTTTTGGTGGCTCCCCTATTGATGGACTCCCTCCTGCCTTTCTCTTTTACGGCAGCCCCAGGGAACGACGACACAGTCACATTTCGCCGAGAGCGTAGTACGTTTCGTCGGCAAGCAGTGCGTAGGCGGCACAACGCAGGAAGTAACTCCACACCCCCCGCCTCTCTCATCGGATCCCCGCTCAGGTACGACTCGCCGGGGACTGATGGGCCGGTTGCAGAACAACAGCTTTGAATCACCTGTTCTGATGTCCACGTCATTATTCTCCTTCCTCGTTTTACTTTTACAACTTTAACTGTCCTTTCCACGCTTCTCTTGGGCACTGCATGACATTTAATGCTGAGTTTGCTTGCTTCCCTCTTCTTACTACTTTACAGACCTTTAACCCTTCCTCAGAGTACCAATGTGCTGGTACCGGAAGCCAACGTTCTTGCATGTTGCCTTTCCATACACTTCATGTCTTATTTTTGTTCTTGCATGAGTTCTGTTTATTTTCTTCCCAGTGTCTATTTTTTTGGGCCTTTTGGGGTTTATGTTATCCTGTTCTGATAAACCACGTAACCATGTGAAGTTGTCTAACTTCACCCGCACTGTCACACACACATACACATGCTGCTTCTGGAGTCTCTATCACTGTATCCTGGAGAGTAACGGTCACTGTGCCCTTCTCTCACATGCTAAATCTGTCCATAACCCCCAGACACAGCCATCCTTGCCATCATAGATGGCTTCAGACGGAGAGAGAGTGTTTGAGTGCTTTGTCTCATCATCAGGCCTGGAGCATGTCTGACTTTCTTGAAGGATCATGATGAGAGCAAAAACCATGTGGGGTTTTACAAACTTAATCCAAACCACATCCATACACAACCATTCAAAAGTGTAGCGTCAGTAAGATTTTTAAAGGGATAGTTCTCCCAAAAAATGTAAGAAGATATTTTGAAGAATGTCGATAACCAGACAGTTGATGGACCCCATTGACTTACATAGTATTTTTTTACCCATATTCTTCAAAATATTTTCTTTCGTGTTCAGCAGAAGAAAGAAATTCATACAGCTTTGGAAAGACTTGAGTAAATTATAATTTTTGGGTGAACTGTCCCTTTAAATTGATCAAAAGTGACAGTAAAGACTTTTACATTGTGACAATATATTTCACATAGTTATTTTTTACTTTCTATTCATCAAAGAATCCTGAAAAATTGTATCACGGTTTCAACAAAAATATGTAGCACAAGTGACTGGAGCTGAAAATTCAGCTTAACCATCACAGGAATAAATTACATTTTAAAATATATTAAAATATAAAACAGTTATTTTAAATTGTAATAATATTTCACAATATAACCTTTTACTGTATTTTATGATCTTTGAAAGAGACTTCTTACCGACCCCAATCTTCTGAACGATGGAGTTTGTGATTTGAATTCTAAATTTAAATTCTGGTTGAAATTTCAGAAATGTTTTGTCTGAATGTTCAATTCAGAATATTTGTTATATGGTCAGATCTGATTTCAAATATATATATATATATATTTTTCAGGATATATGACTGTAAAGTCATACACAATGCATAGTAGAGTGTCTTTGTCTGAAATCCCTCATTTACAGTTACATGTGGCATTTACTATTGAACAGGGAATGATCAAGCAAGTGTACGTTACAGACACATCATCCACAAGAATGTGTGTTATTAAACACAGTGATGCCTCTAATACTTATGACGCACTGATGAGTTCAGCAGTTTTTCCAATTTTCCGTCATCTCTTTCCAAAATGACTGTCAGCAACTCTCTAATGCCACTTGTTTTGCTGGGGCTTTTGTGGCAGCCAATGTAGAAATTAGGAATGTGCAAAACAACATTTTTAAATGGTTGCAGTGAATGGTCAACTAATCAACAACAAATAAACGTATATGATTGTGTCACTTTCAAAATATAGACTTCTCTGTAGTCATCTCTAATAATTAGATGTAAAAAAAAAAATCGGATTTTTGTGCAGTTTGAACAAAGGCATCTATTTCCCCTCTCTCTCTCTTTAGTAATGTTCTGTTTGCGCATACATACACACACACACACACACACACCAACCTCAAAATCTCTCTTGCTTTTTCTGGTGGTGAAATCGGAATACTCATCCTCTTCTCTTCCCGTTCAGCACTCCTCTCATTTTACACTTCCTGTCAGCTCCCATAACACCTCCAGAGCCCTCATTCTACTGTCTCTCACTACCATCTGCCTGTTTTTCTCTATAAATGTGACCTTGCACTTTCTTCCAGCAGCTTGTTCTGTTTTTTAGTCTCCCTTGTCTTTTTAATACACAAACACGCACACACTTACTCTCACTCTAGGGACTTGAATATTCAAATGACTAACACTTTTTTTCACCTTCCAAAACATTCAGCGACTCATTTTGGGAAGTTGACACAATTGACACGAGTTTAAGTTTTGTTTTTATTGAATTTTTTTTATTTCAGCTTTTTCAATAACCAAAAAACTCTTTAATAGTTTTAATTAACTACTAGTAGTTAACAATAACAACACTGGACACAATGAATGCACTGAAAGAACAGTGTGCAACATCGTCAACCACAATGAACTGAGGTTCTCCCTGAGTACTCGGTTGACTTTGTCGAGTGCACAAAGTGACCAAATTGTCCATCCTTGTCACACATGCCTCTTACTCATCACGAATCATGCATATTTCTACTCCTCCAGTCTGCAGGAGGCTCTGAGTCAGGTATCTCAAGCTTCAGGGTCACAGGTCAGAGGTCAGCCATCCCGCACGCCGTCTCAGGTGACGGTATTGAGCACTAGCGCTTCCCTGCTGGTCAGGAATGGAAGTGCGCAGCTGGAGGGCTGTCCGGATAAGGCGTCCACTGTGGGCGTGACCAGTCTGCAGGATGACTTTGGTATGCACCGTAAAATTGCCTGCTGTCTGTCACATCATCTTATCATCCGTCACACCTGCCTGTTAAATTTGCATCCCGTGTGTCTCACACTTGCATGCTGTCCGTCACACCAAGTACTATTTGTCAGATCTGCGTGCTGTTTCTTATCATGTCTGTTAATTCCGTTTGCATGTCATTTTCTGGAATCAATCTGCAGTCAAGTGTTTGCATCTGTAGCGGGTTTTTGTCAGATTGACAGGTTTTATTGGCTGTGGGAGTTAATCTTTATTTATCTCTATCAGTTAACAGATTTTTCTGCATGTGTATGTGGGATTTTATTTCTGTAAACATTAGGATGTTTGCGATCACACTGATTATACGGCTAACATCATGACTTTACTTCACATTTCGTATGCATGTTTGTGTGGCATGGACTTTCTTTGGTCAGTCAAACTCTTCCCTGGGGGTCTAGAGGTATTGATGCAGCGCTCTCACTGCTGTGGTTAAGGTTTGCTTCCGGTCAGGGAACATGCTGGCTTATTTCCCTCTCGGGATCAATAGTGCATCTATATATCTATAAATATCACTTGTTTTTGAATAGACAAACACAATAAAATGAGTTTGTATAGTGGGTTTTTATCAGTTTAAAAGCATAGTCAGGAAGGATAGAGAAAGGATTATTTTTCTTGTTTACGCCTGGTATTAGCGTTGGTATTAATCTAACTGAAGACGTTCCATGAACTCATGCGCATGTATTTATGGGCTTACGTTTTATTGGTCCCAACACTGGACCCCGTTTACACCTGTATTTAGTCTACTGGTGATTGGATCACTTGAAATGAAACAATTATAACAAAATTACTGTTGTTACATGCTGTCAAGAGGTTTTTTTGTGTGTGTGTGTGTATGTGTGTGTGTTAATTTTCTCTAGAATTTAATTTTTCCAGTATTTTATATTCAGAATTCATATTATATTAAGAATTTCTTATGCTACTGTGTTGCATTTTCAGTGGTTCTCGTCCACCCCTTTTCAACTGAAATGTCATACTCCTGGTTTTAAGAACATTTTAATACTCAAAAAACTTCGGAGCCAATAGCCTGTGTGCAGCGCCCCTATATATAGTGCAACTGCGCCTCCGTTCCATTCAACAAGGGTGCATTAAATGTATAAAAAGTGACAGTAAAGACATTTATAATGATACAGAAGATTTCCATTAAAGAATCCTGTTCTTTTGAATTTTCTATTCATCAAAAAATGCTTACCAACCCCAAACTTGTGAACGGTAAGTTATTTAAATGTATAACAAATAAGCTTTATAGCAAACAATTATCACATGTAATATACAAATTAAATTGTTGCATAGTAGATAGACAGGCAAAATAAAGGCCACTGTGCAACTAAAGTCTTTACACAGGAAATGGAGCATTTCCAGTATAGACTGATTTCCTGAATATAATGGGAGTGATTTAATTTTGTTGGCGTCGGTCTTGCCAGATTGAGGTGTTATTGTTCTGAAAACTTAGTGCAGACCAGCAGGTATTATGGGGGCAGGGTCCTATCTGTGGTAAAAGGCTCCACGCTCATGTGACCCTGCGATGTCTGTTATGTGACCCCTAACCTCCTGTGTGTTTGTGTGACTCAGGGAAGCTGACCCCACCTCTCTATGAGGTCGGAGGATGTGACATGTCCCTGGTGAACTTTGAACCTGCAACCAGACGAGCCTCCAACAACCTCTGGTGAGTTACAGCACACGAACAACCAGAACCCAGAATCCCTTGTTGAATATCCAACAACTTGCAGTCTTTCTCTCTCTGCAGGGAAACAGACTCTCACCTCTCCAGTTCTACCTCAGTTCGTTTTTACCCTCATGACCTGGTGAGTGCTACACACACACACACACACACACACACACACACACACACAGAGAGAGAGAGAATATAAAGACTGTGAGAAAATAGTGATGATAGTATGAGATTATGCATTGTGCACAATAGTGCTTGTGTGAGAAGCAGCACAGTTGAGACAAGGGCTGGGCAATACGACAATATACATCATGGCAACAATAAAACGTGTCTTTAGTTAGACATTTTGCTATATAATTTAATCACGGTATGTAAATATATCCGCATTGCACAGTACTAATTTAAGTTATTGGCACTTTAGTGTGATAAAGAAAAATGCATGAATTAGAAAATAAAGAGCAGGATGTGCATGAGGTTAAAAAGAGTTAAGTCCAAAACGCTGTTAAAAAACAACAACTCAATGCGGTACTTGCACTGATTGACTTACACCAGAAGCATAATTGTCCATTGTGTGGAGTATTCATGTAAACACAGCCGGTTTTGTCTTAAGTGAACGTAAACCGTTGGGTGAAAACTGAACATGTCAGTGTATTAGATCTGTTCATTAGGTATGGTAGTTTATTTCCACCACTGCTTAAAAGAATATAAAAGGTAATTTTGACTTTTTATCTCACATTGACTCTTTTTTTCCTCACAATTGCCAGTTTCTGAGATATAAATTGCGACTTTATATTTCAGAATTGCGGGATTAAACTTTGTGGACTATAACTCGCAAGTTTATATCTCACAGTTCTGAGGAAAAAGGTTCTATTTTTTATTCAGTGATGGAAACAAACTTCCATAATTAACTTTTGTTTTTATATTTAATTCATACAGGGAAGACTATGCAGTGTTTTATTTTTTTATTTGATTATTCAATTTATGTTGTTTTAATTTTTTTTACTACGTTAAATACTGTACCTACTGAACCTAAAAAGCTTAATTCAATTCAAGTGCCGCAATATCAATTAGATTGTGATTTTTTTTCTTTGTTCTTATTTTATAATTACAAAAATAACTATATTACGATATATATTGTTATCGTGAAATAACATTTCTCATATTGTGATTTTGGTCACATCGCCCACCCCTAGTTGAGATGATGAGCTCAGTCTGTGTGTGTGTGTGTGTGTGTGTGTGCATGTGTAAACTCACCCCGGCTTAGTTCTCGTTTCCTCAGATGCGTCTGAATCGGTTGCTGTCCATGGACCCAGAGCTGTTGGAACAGCACGATGTGGACGGCAGTCCTGACCTGCAGGAGGCGCCGCACTCCACACAGGGCTCCACACACAATCACACACACTCACACGCGCACGCACTCAAAACCAAGCAGTACTACCGCTTCTGGCTGCTGCCATACCTGTGGGTCGGGCTGCACTTTGACAGACTCACACTACTGGCCCTCTTCGACAGGTACACACACACACACATGAATGTGTATTACTGGTATGTCTCATCTCGTATCCTGATGGTGGTGCGTGTGTGTGTTTATCAGAAACCGGGAGGTTCTGGAGAACATGCTCTCGGTGGCTCTGGCGGTTCTCGTGGCCTTCCTAGGTTCTGTGCTGCTAGTTCATGGGTTCTTCACTGACATTTGGGTTTTTCAGTTCTGCCTCGTTATCGCCAGTTGCCAGTACTCATTGCTGAAGGTGAGAATCTCATACTTTTCAAATACACACTGATCTAATTAATCATTTTTAATGAAAATGTGTCTTTTGATCCCTTAATCAGAGTGTACAACCCGACTCTTCATCACCCAGACATGTGAGTAACACACACACGCTCTAATACAGTAACACACACACACCATTACTGTGAGCCAAAAGCATATAAATTAGTGCAGGAAAAATGAATGTGTCCATTTCTGTGAGTAATGGGACTTGTGCATTAACAAGAATAATATGTACATCTCAAGATTATGTTTAGAAAGATAGCATTAAACAAAAAGTATTAAAAAATATAATAGATTCTACATTAGTTTGAGAATTCAAATTGTGAATACACAACCGTTCAACCGTTTGGTGTCAGTATGATAAAAAAAAAAAATGTAATACTTTTATACAGCAAGGACAAATTAAATTGATAAAATCTGACAGTAAAGACGTTTATGATGTCACAAAATGTTTTTATTTTAAATAAATGCAGTTCTATTCATCAAAGAATCCTGAAAAATCATTATTTAAAACATTAAATAATTAAACAGCACAACTTTTTCAACATTGATGATAATAAAATGTTTCACCAAATCAGCATGTTCGATTATGATTTCTGAAGGATCAATGTGACACTAAAGAATTATTTTAAAGAAAAAATTATATTTCACAATATTACTGTTTTTACTGTATTTTTAATCAAATAAATGCAGTCTTGATGAGCATAGGGATTTTTAATCCAAACCTTTGAATGGTTGTGTATATTCATGATAATATATGCATTAATTAATATCATCTAACCTTTTAACATTTGCAAACAGAAGAATGTAAATGAGAAATTTTGGATCTAATGATTTTCTTTCCCTCCTGTGTGTGTTTAGGGTCATAATCGTATCATCGCCTACAGCAGGCCTGTGTATTTCTGTCTGTGCTGTGGGCTGATCTGGCTGTTGCACTATGGGAGTGTAAACAGCAGCTCCACTGCAGTGTCTCTATATGGAGTCGCTCTCACCAGCTCCATCCTGTTGTCTCAAGCGCGGGATCTCCTCATTGGTGAGCACTGAGCGTAACTTCCCAGCAGATGAATATGTAGTGGGTTTTGTTTTGCTCTTTTATTGAAATCTGCAAGCCATAAGCTTTTTCCTCAGCATTCCTGTGAAAGTAGAAAAATATTCCAGAGCTGAGCACAGAGAAAATCCTGCTGATCTGACGGGACTCAAGTACTCCGGCTTTACATCATCTCTCTCTTTCTTCTCTCTCACTCTAGTTTTTACGCTGTGCTTTCCCATCATCTTCTTCATTGGGCTGCTCCCTCAGATTAACACTTTTGTCATGTACCTGCTTGAGCAACTTGACATGCACGCCTTCGGAGGAAACGGTAACATATGTGTCCAATGTAAAAACTGTTGTGTTTGTGATGAGATTGGTGTTTTAGAGACACATTGTTACGTCTGTCTTCACTCCCAGCATGCACCAGTCTGCTCTCAGCTCTCTACAGTGTCCTGCGCAGCGTCGTCACCATAGCGATGCTCTATGGGTTCTGCTATGGCGCCCTAAAGGTGATGAATCACTTGTTTTGAATTCTTTCTGGATTTCAGTTGTATTTGTGTGGATTGTTAAAGCACACTGAATATTATGTTTGTTTTCAGGACTCCTGGGATCCTCAGCACATTCCTGTGCTTTTCTCTGTGTTTTGTGGGCTGTTGGTTGCTGTTTCATATCATCTCAGCCGCCAAAGCAGTGACCCCTCAGTTCTCATGTAAGTTTTTTCTGCGAGCGTGTGGGTTTGTGCTTTTGATCAATATTTCTTGCATTTTTCCAGCTTTAAGTACTTTGAATTGAGCTCTTTGAGTATTTATTATTTGTTTTAGGAACTTTTAGTCCAGTGGTTAGTTTGTATTTTGTCGATTTTAATTCTGTCTTCTGTATGTGTAGTTCATTAGTGCAGTCAAAGGTCTTCCCTAACGTAAAAGAGAAAAATCCGGAGGATCCCCTTTCTGAAGTGCAGGATCCGTTACCAGAGAAACTCCGCAGCTCTGTGGTGAGCAATACATGCATACATCTCACAAACACACATGGACTCTTCTGTCTTTAATGATGCGTCTGTGTCTCTCTCTTTCTCTCTGGCTACAGAATGAGAGACTACAGTCAGATGTGATTGTGTGTGTCGTCATTGCTGTCCTGTATTTTGCCATTCATGTCAGCACCGTTTTCATCGCCTTACAGGTAAAACAATATGAATATAAAAACAGCACTTATAAAATTCTGGCCGATACTGATGTGGCAATAATTATTTGCATGTTGTGGACAAAAACTGGTACATGGAATTTAAAAAAAAAATCTAAATTAATAAATAAAAAAACCCACTAAAAAGTAAAATATAATATTTATTTTGAGATTGGCTAAATATAACATTTTAACAGTGTTTTTAAATGATTCATATTTTTAAAGATTAACTTTAATAACTAATGTTAAATGACAGCAAAGATAAAATTAAAAGGGAAATAAGAAAGCACAATAAAATACCCAAAATTGGCTCATACACTACCATTTAAAAGTTTGGGATCAGTACTTTTTTTCTTTTAAAGAAATCAATATTTTTATTCAGTAAGGATGCATTTAATTAATCAAAAGGGACAGTAAAGAAATAATGTTACAAAAGATTTCTATTTCAAATAAATGCTGTTTTTTTTACTTTTTATTCAAAAATCATATCATGGTTTCCTAGCCTGGGAAAACCCAGACCCTCTCAGTTGTAACTGAGTAAGGGTCTGGCAAAGCTCCATAGACAATTCATTTCCACAGGGGCGTCACCAACGGACGTCGGATAGATCTAAAACCAATCAGAGCGATGAATGACATGACGTATGCAGAGCGACGGAGAAACATCTCGAGACTCTCAGCAATTCTCTGTTTGTGTTAACGAAAATGACCATTTTAAATCGCTTGAAACAGACGCGATAGCTGATTCGAACGAGTGATGTTGTGATGTTCCACGGCGGCATCCATGTCTGTAATGTACAAAATCTGCGTCACCGTCTCTGCTCTGTCGTCATCGTGTAAAACGTTTCTGATTGGTGCCGCGATTTCGGCGGATTGGAAATGGGTTTCAATGGGCTCTTTGCCAGACCCACTTGCAGAGCAAATCTAAATTTGCCGGAAGTGGTCTGGGTTTTCCCAGGCTAATGGTTTCCTATAAAGCAACACAAATGCATGATTTCTGAAGGATCATGTGACACTGAAGACTGGAGTAAAGATGCTGAAAATTCAGCTTTGCCATCACAGGAATAAATTGAATTTTACAATATACCGGTATTCAAATAGAAAAAGTTTTTTTTAAGTTGTAATAATATTTCACCATATTACTGTTTTACTGTATTTTTGATCAAATAAATGCAGCCTGAAAAGCATTAAAAAACCAACCCCAAATGATTGAACGGTAGTGTCTTTCCAATATCTGCCAATAAATAATAATAAAAAAAACTCTAATATCGGCCAGTAATCTTTAGCAGTATGTTGTGTATCCCTAAATATGATCATACTACACTTCATAGTTCAGCTGCAGGTAAATCAAACTCCAAGAATACATATTGTGTCACAATCAAACTAAAGATAAATATTAAAAGTAGAATAAATAGACAGTTCTTGACTGTTCTTGCCCCTCTGTCTTCTCTTCTAGCCATTTTTGAGCTATGTTCTGTACAGTCTGGTTGGGGCAGTTGGGCTGTTAACTCACTACCTGTTGCCCCAGATGAGGAAGCAGTTACCCTGGTACTGCTTCTCGCACCCTCTGCTCAAAACCAGGGAGTACTATCAGTTTGAAATCAGGGGTGAGTCGCACTACAGACATTGAAAAATCAGTTTACTGCTATTTAAATGCATAACTCGCATTCTGCTGGGACTCCGTTAGCATTAACTGTACTGAAGTACGTGTTTTCTGTGTGCAGGTGCTGCCCATGTCATGTGGTTTGAGCGTGCACATGTGTGGCTGCTGTTTGTGGAGAAAAACATCCTCTATCCACTCATTGTGCTTAATGAGCTGAGTGGCAGCGCACAGGAGCTCGCCAGCCCCAAGAAACTCAACACAGAGTCAGTATTCCTTTTTCCTTTTGTATTCAGTGTTAAGGTTGTTGTTTTTGTTGTTGTTTTATTGACTTTCTGCATCTGATCGTCATGTATTAGCTAAACATTTCTCTCTCTCTCTCTCTCTCTCTCTCTCTCTCTCTCTCTCTCTCTCTCTCTCTCTCTCTCTCTCTCTCTCTCTCTCTCTCTCTCTCTCTCTCTCAGGGTCGGAGCTCTAGTGATAACTGTCGCTGGGCTGAAGCTGCTGCGTTCTTCCTTCAGTAGTCCAACATATCAGTATGTCACTGTCCTCTTCACGGTCCTGTTCTTCACGTTTGATTACCAGCAGTTCTCCGAGACGTTGCTGCTGGACCTTTTCATTATGTCCATCATTTTCAGCAAGGTCAGTCCTCGTTCCTATAGAATCGATTTTTGTCTTGACTTTGTATTCTTTCGGTGAATACAGAGTTGAAGAGTTGTCCAACATGTCCAAGTCATTCCAGACACAATTTAAAGACACTTGTAAGATTCTGTTAGTTATTGAATCCTAAGATTTTAGACTAATTGGTAGATTGATTACTAACCAACAGATATCAACTATGTTAATTTCATGTGTCTTAATCACTCTGTGTTCTTGTATTTTGTATTTTATTTTATTTTTAAAAGCCATATTAAGCAGTGTAATGTAAAATTATCTTTATTCTCTATAACTCAAATCAGTATTTTATATTTTATTTTATTTTATTTTTAAAAGCCATATTAATATGGCTTTTTAAAATAAAATTTTATAATGCATAATGCAGCATAATGTAAAGTCAGTCAATACCACAGACCCCTTCAGATGATACAACACCCACTGCTTCTCTTACATTATCCCTCACAAATTGCTAGCTTTTTTTTTTTTTTTGATACTTGTTTTTATAAATGTTTTTTATAAATACTACCGTATTGTATAATTGTGTGATTTGTTTTGTTTTGTAGTTATGGGAGCTCTTTTATAAGTTGAAGTTTGTTTATACCTACATCGCGCCGTGGCAGATTACCTGGGGCTCTGCCTTCCATGCCTTCGCCCAGCCGTTTGCAGTGCCACGTATCCTTATCACACATTGTGTTTCAGATTTAACATATTTTACAGGCTTTGTCAAACCCTGGCGTCTTTGTGATTCTTTCTGTTCTTCCTTGACTCCGCTCCCCCTCCAGACTCTGCCATGTTGTTCGTGCAGGCCATTGTGTCTGCTGTGTTCTCCACTCCATTAAACCCTTTTCTTGGCAGTGCCATCTTCATCAGCTCCTACGTAAGACCTGTGCGCTTCTGGGAGAGAGAATACAAGTAAGACACTCAGTGTATATCAGTGTCTCCTTTTTCTTTTGCCATTTTAGCTCAGCTCACAAAACTTTGTTGATTTTAATTTGTGTTTCAGTACTAAGCGAGTCGATCACTCCAACACTAGACTTGCCTCGCAGCTTGACAGAAACCCAGGTACTGGTTTACTTAATTTAGTTTCTTGCCCTTTGAAGTCTAGATTTGTGTGACATCTCTAAACCCGTGTCGTCTCATCCCATCTCTTCTGTTGTCAGGTTCAGATGATAATAACCTGAACTCCATCTTCTATGAGCATTTGACGCGTTCCCTGCAGCATTCTCTGTGTGGAGATCTGCAGCTGGGCCGCTGGGGAAACTACAGCACTGGAGACTGCTTCATCCTGGCATCTGATTACCTCAACGCTCTCGTTCACCTTGTCGAGATCGGCAACGGCCTCATCACCTTCCAGCTCAGAGGACTTGAGTTCAGGGGTGAGAAGAGGAAAAGACAAAAAGAGAGATTATGAGATTATAAGAAATGTTTCTTGAGCAGCAAATCAGCATATTAGAATGATTTCTGAAGGATCATGTGACACTGAAGACTGGAGTAATGATGCTGAAAGGGAATAAATAACATTTTAAAATATGTTAAAAAATAAATTACAATTTAAATTGTAATGATTTTAGCTGTTTTTACTGTATTTTTGTTCAAATAAATCAGCTTGGTGAGCATATGAGACTTCTTTCAAAAACATAAAAAAATCGCATCGACCCCAAACCTTTGAATGGTAGAGTACATGTTTTAAAAGTATAGTTCTTGGAAATGTTATATATTATGTAAAAACAGGATTTTGCTAGCTATTAATTGCTCAATCTACTCTAAATTTAGAAATGAAAGCTCCCTCCCCAATCCACCCTTACCATTTGTCGAAATTTAGCCACAAAAACAGGTCATTCAGGAATCATTACATTAGTAATGTCACAGCCATGAGCACATTAACGTAACTGACCATGGCTTTGGTGCATGGTTCGAATGGATTTTAGAGTTATTAATGTTGAAATTATTCTAGTTAAAAGATTCTGTCACATTTCTTTTCCTATTTCTATCCTAGGGACGTATTGCCAGCAGAGGGAGGTGGAGGCGATAACAGAGGGAGTTGAAGAAGATGAAAGCTGTTGTTGCTGTGAGCCTGGTCACCTTCCCCATCTGCTGTCCTTTAATGCTGCGTTTGGACAGCGCTGGTTGGCCTGGGAGGTTCTGGTCACTAAATACGCCCTGGAGGGCTACAGCATCACCGATAACAGTGCCGCGTCTATGCTGCAGGTGTTTGATCTGCGGCGAATCCTCACCACCTACTACGTTAAGGTCAGCACACAAGTATTGCTATCCTGTACCTGTTGAAAACTGGCTAGGTGAGGTTTAACATCCTGAAATTGTGTTTAAAATCATTTATTTATTGTATATGTGTTTGTATGTGTGTAGGGCATAATTTACTATGTCATCGCGTCTCCTAAACTGGAGGAGTGGCTGGCGAACGAAGCCTTATTGGAGGGCTTGAAGAGCTGCGGAGAGAGAAACTATGTTGACCTGGATCCAACCTTTAACCCCAATATTGATGAAGACTATGATCACAGACTGGCTGGAATCTCCAGAGACAGTTTCTGCTCCGTCTACCTCAGCTGGATCCAGTACTGCAACTCACGGAGAGAGAAGGTAAACGCGTGCTTGTGATCAATTTAATGCATCCTTGTATTGATTTGTTAAAAATATTAAAAATATCAATCTTACTGACCCCAAACTTTTTAATGTAAGTGTTTGTAAACACAATTTTACATTGCTACTGTCTCTCTCACTCTCTTTCTTTCAGCCACTAGACAGTGAGAAAGACTCTCCATTGGTTTTATTGTGTTATGGTCTGTGTGTTTTGGGAAGGAGAGCCCTGGGAACTGCTTCTCACCATATGTCCAGGTGAGGGTGCAAAAAGAATTTACTGTGCTGGAGATTTTCCAAAAAGCGTGTTATGAAGACACTGTTTGCGGTTAGTGCACGTTTATTCTGATGGTGTGTGTTTGCGTTCTTACAGTAATCTAGAGTCGTTCCTCTATGGGCTGCATTCCTTGTTTAAGGGAGATTTCCGGATCTCATCTGTGAGAGATGAATGGATATTTACTGACATGGAACTGCTGAGGAAGGTGGTTGTGCCTGGAATTCGCATGTCACTCAAACTGCACCAGGTGAGATGCGTGACTGTGTGTCATCTGTTCTCTGTGTCATATCAAATGTGACTTGTATTATTTTATGCGTTTGGGATACATTTTAACCAGAGTTAATCTCTCTCTGCAGGATCACTTCACCTCCCCTGATGAGTATGAGGAATCATCTGTGTTGTTTGAGGCGATTTCTTCACACGAGCAGACGCTAGTGATCGCTCATGAGGGCGACCCGGCCTGGCGCAGTGCCGTCCTGTCCAACTCTCCCTCTCTGCTCGCCCTCAGACACGTGTTGGACGAAGGGACAAACGAATACAAGATCATCATGCTTAACAGACGCTACCTCAGCTTCAGGGTCATAAAGGTGAGGAGGGCAAGAAGACAGGATAAAATAAAGGAAAATAGACTGACAGGGAAAAGACAACTTTATAAGGACATAAGTAATTTTCTGTTTTTGCATGTGCATTCTTAGGTGAATAAGGAGTGTGTGCGCGGTCTGTGGGCGGGGCAGCAGCAGGAATTGGTGTTTTTGCGGAACCGAAACCCGGAGCGTGGAAGCATCCAGAATGCCAAGCAAGCACTACGCAACATGATCAACTCTTCGTGCGACCAGCCAATCGGATACCCAATATATGTGTCGCCCCTGACAACATCTTACTGTAATACACACCCCCAGCTGGGACACATACTGGGAGGACCAATCAGCATCGCCAACATACGAAACTTTATCGTCAACACGTGGCACAGGTGTGTGTGTGTGGTTGAATGAGAAAGAATGGACGTTTTTTGAATGATGTTACAATAACGGCGCCTATCTCTCTCATTGCAGACTGCGTAAGGGTTGCGGTGCTGGCTGTAATAGTGGCGGGAATGTTGAAGATTGTGATGCAGGTGGCTTGTCGTGTGGCAGTGGGAATTCTGGGAATTCTGGGACAGGAGCAAGTGATTCCCAGCACAGCTCAGGACCTACAGCACTGCACGCTTACACACCTCATTCTCTGGGTAAACACACAGTCGATGCGTAGACATTATTTACTGGTAAAACACATTATGTTGAATTTGTATTTTAATGAGGCCTCACCCAGTTAATATTTGCAAATCCTCTATCTGATTTTTTAGGTTTACCGTGATGTGTCTGACACCTTTATAGGTATAATATACATACACTCATCACCGGCCACTTTATTAGGTACACCTGTTCAACTGCTCATTAACGCAAATATCTAATTAGCCAATCACTTTGCAGCAACTCAGTTTATTTAGGTCATGGTCAATACAATCTGCTGAAGTTCAAACTGAGCATCAGAATGTGGAAGGAATGGGATTTTTAAGCCTTGTTCAGACTGTCAGTCCAAATCAGATTTTTGTGCATGTCCGATTGGAATCCGATCATATTTAGCAAGTGTGAACGACAGAAAATCACATTAAATGCGCTTTTTACAAATCTGTTTCGTGCTACATTCATAGTGGTATAGTTATTCCTAGAAATGTGGTTTAAAAATTTTTTTTTTGGGAAATTTCTGGAAATCTGTTTTAGTCTAACCCCTCTAATCGGATTTTGCATGGTTTGTCACTTTCTCGCGGCGCGTAAAATGTAAACATGTCAGACGCTACTATAGGAAATTTCCTGAAAGTCAGTGCACATACCAGTCTGCTACATTTCTGCCACTGTCTCATAAGACACAGTAGTCCAGCGCGGTGGCTACACATTGTCATGTTGTAAATAAGACAACATCTGTATTACAAACCCCTCCACTGCTGTTGTTTTTGGCATATACATAATAGTCATTGCCATAGAAACCAATGCAGATATTCCGGAAAACGAAAGAGCGCCACGGGACATGCAAATCGGATCCGAACAGTTGCGATACAGTGTGTACAGTCAATAATTTAGATCAGATTACAATCGGATATACAAATAATCAGATTTGGACCGACCGCATGAATGTGACATGGTTGTTGGTGCCAGGCGGGCTGGTCTGAGTATTTCAGAAACTGCTGATCTACTGGGATGGCATCTCTTGTGTTTACAGAGAATGGTCCAAAAAAGATAAAAAATACCCATTGAGTGGCAGTTCTGTGGGCGAAATAGAATGGACAGACTGATTCCAGCTGATAGAAAGGCAACAGTAACTAAAATAACCACTCGTTACAACCAAGGTCTGCAGAAAAGCATCTCTGAACACACAACATGTCGAACCATGAAGCTACAGCAGCAGAAGAACACACCGGGTGCCATTCCTGTCAGCTAAGAACAGGAAACTAAGGCTACAATTCACAAATTCACCAAAATGGACAATAGAAGATTGGAAAAACTTTGCCTGGTCTGATGAGACTCGATTTCTGCTGCAACGTTCAGATGGTACGGTCAGAATTTGGCGTAAATTACATGAAAGCATGGATCCATTCTGCTTTGTATCAATGGTTCAGGTTGCTGCTGGTTGTGTAATGGTGTGAGGGATATTCTCTCGGCACACTTAGTACCAATTGAGCATTGCAATGCCACAGCCTACCTGAGTATCGTTGCTAACCATGTCCATCTTAGCACACCCATCTTCTGCTGGCTACTTCCAGCAAGATAATGTGTCATGTCACAATGCTCAAATCATCTCAAACTGGTTTCTTAAGCATGACAATGAGTTCACTGTACTCAAATGGCCTTCACAGTTACTAGAGCTCAATTCAATAGAGCTCCTTTGGGATGTGGTGGAACGGGAGCCATGGATGTGCATCTGACAAATCTGCAGCAACTGTGTGATGCTATCATGTCAATATGGACCAAAACTTCTGAGGAACGTTTCCAGCACCTTGTTGAATCTATGCCATGAAGAATTAAGGCAGTTCTGAAGGCAAAAAAAAGGGGTCCTACCCGGATCACTAGCAAGGTGTACCTAATAAAGTGGCTAGTGAGTGTTTGTTTATTGCCAAAGCATTTGCAACAGTCGAACAAAACTAGAAAAGGAAAGGTCATCTAAACAAACATTGCATGTTGTTGTCACATTTTGTGAAAAGTTATTTATGCCTTATGCAATTTCAATCTTGTTGGATAGATAGACGGAATCAGACGGATGGATGCATAAATATTGTCAAATAATAAAGAAAGTAACAGTCTCTCTCTCTTCAGGTACAAGTCAGAGTTCTCAGTCTGTTCAGTCTGGGTTGGTGCGTCAGTCTCCTGCTCGTGCATCTGTCGTGAGTCAGTCGTCTTCGTATCGCCACAGCAGCAGCCGCCAGTCTTCACTCCGCACATCTGTCACGGGTCTGGAGCCCTGCAGACGTTCCTCCAGCAGCCAGCTATCTCTCCGTACGCTGCCCACCTCCCTGCAACTCCGCCTGGGCAACGCTTCAGCCGCCAACCCCGACCCGCCCGGCCCATCCAGCTCTCTCTCCGCCCACTCCATCCCGCCCTGCAAACGACACGCCCACACGCTCGCAGGCCTGCTGGGAAACGAAGCCTTAGGGCTGGGGACGGACATCCATCCTCACCCCCATCATCATCTTCACTACATCCACCATCATCATCACAATCCCTCGCTGTCCTGTCTGAGGAGGGACGACATCTCCTACAGGGTGCAGGTGAGCGTCAGGCTTTCTTGCATTTGGCCCTTTGTGAAATTTGTTGTTATCATGAAATGTATGCATTTTTTGTGTGTGTAGATTGTTGATGTGAGTCAGGTGTTGGACGTGATGAATCATCCCAAGAGGAAGGAGCTGGTGTGGCCAGATGAGAGCATGAGACTGAGATCTGGACGTAACTTCTGGAGAGAGTGGAGTCCCCTAGAAGGCATGGAGGGTCATGTGCGTACATCACACACCAGTGTTTTTATTTTCAAATAAAACTATTAAAAAAAATAGTTTGAAGTTCACTTCAAAATGAAAATTCTGTCATCATGTACTCACCCTCAAGTTGTTTCAAACCTGTTTGAATTTCTCTCTTCTGCTGAACACAAAGGAAGATATTTTGAAGAATGCCGGTAACCAGATAGTTTGATGTACTTCATTGACTTCAATAGTAGGAAAAAAATATACTATGGAAGTCAATGGGGTCCATCAACTGTTTGGTTACCGACGTTCTTCAAACATCATCTTTTGTGTTCAGCAGAAGAAAAAAATATTCATACAGGTTTTAAACAACTTGAAGGTAATACAGGAAAGGTGGCTGTACTGTACCAACTAGCTCAGGGGGGACTAAATTC